>NC_064544.1:24802398-25458158 GCF_023856365.1 Brienomyrus brachyistius
CTCCTCTCCCACAGCACCAGTAGATGAGCTTCACACCTCCTATGGGGTGCCGTCGCTTCTCTGCCGCCTCAAGGTCCGCCAAGCTGGAGCAAGCTTGCTGGATAATGGTGATCAGCTCCCGCTCCTGCTGCGTCAACAAGATTGCTTCCAGGATCCCACTTCTGTCACCAGTGTGGTGCCAGGTGGACCGAGAGAGAGGGTTAGTTGGTACCTTGGCCGGAGCCTAATTGTGGGTGGAACTTAGTAGTTTTATGACATCATCACCAATGATCGACAGGTCCAGCTGCTAACGCCTCCCCTTCCGACCCCCCTGCTTCCCCCTTCCGACCCCCTCCTTCATAACCCTAGCTAAAAGTAATATTAGTCATTTTAAAGCTTGTATTAAAACAATGGTTGCATTTCTTAATATGATATTCCAGGTAAAAAATTTAGGCTATAATAGCGTTTAGGGATGTGCAGCGCTTTTAACGTTTTTTAAAGTTAAAACAAAAGTTAAAGTCCCAAACTGTGTTTAACTTTTCAAAAAAAGAAATGCCAAAGCAGTCAGAATTTAAACAAGTACAAACATGCCCCGATGCAGAAAAGGCTTTTGACAGGGTAAACTGGAAATTTATACTGGCAACCTTACTAAAATTTGGATTTTTTGAGAACTTCATAACCTGCATTAAAATTTTATACAGTTAACCTAAAGCCTGCGTAAAAGCGAATGATCAAATCTCCCCAAGCTTCATTGTCAGGGGTATTAGGCAAGGTTGTCCACTTTCTCCATCACTATTTGCTATATTTATCAAACCATTGGAAGCAGCAATTCGGAAACATAATAATATCAAAGGTATCCAAAAAGCAAAAATAATCCATAAAATTAGTCTTTATGCGGATGATGTATTACTTTTTCTTCAAAATACACATGGCTTTCTCTGAGGTTATAAGACTCATAGATAAATTCCCCTCAATCTCAGATTACTCTATTAATCAGAACAAGTCAACTATTCTAACAATATCTTGTGACTTCCAGTCCAATCCAACTATCCCACTTCAATCTGGGAACATTAGATACCTTGGTATTCACATTTCTGCCAAACTGTTCTGACGCGATTAAATCACAGTCCTCTGCTTAAAAAGGTAGAAGATGACTTTGGAATAGAAGATGGATGGTGGAATAATCTGCCCACGTCAATTATGGGAAGAGTAGCAACAATCAAAATGATGATCTTGCCAAAATTGACTACATGTTCTCAATGGTTCCGAGTCAACCTCCGCTGACTTGGTTCAAATCACTGGACTCCTTAATTTCAAAATATTTATGGAAATCCAAGCTATCAGGAATAAGTTTAAAAACTTTACAGAAACCCAAAACCCGTGGTGGTATAGAGCTTCCTAATTTGTACAACTACTTTCTTGCCAATAGATTGATATTTGTCCTAAAATGGACTCAGCAAAACAACTTAGACCTTAACTGGCTGGATATTGAGATAACTTTCTGTAACGATATTTGAATCCAGGACCTGCCTTTTATCAGTCATATACTTAAACGACATTGTTGTGTTAAGAGCATTAACACATCGCTGACAGCATGGTAGGAATTTCTTAAAATGAACCAAATTTCACTGGTCCCATGCAAACTAACACGCATCTGGAACAACCCTGATGTCACGCCCAGCTCGTACGATCCTTGTGTGTGCCACGCCCCCCTGATTATCCACGTGTGCTTCCCTGATCGTACCCAGCTGTGTCTAGTTATTTTGATCAGTCCTGTATATTTCAGTCCGTGTCTTACCTCAGTTCCTCGTCTGTCATTGACGTTAGTCTGTGTATGATGTTTCCTGCTTCCCGTCTACCCAATAAATCCCCGTTTGCCCAACTTTGCCTGCCTCCAGCCTGCTTCCCTGCTTGTTTGCCTTCCCTGTCTTTGACAGATCGTGACACCTGACATCCTGTTAAATAAAACCCAGCTAACATTTAACGTTGGCCCAATGTTGGTCGAACGTCGGACATAACGTCGGCCCAACGTCATTAGCAGACGTTGGCCAGATGTGCATCTGCACATCGGGTTTACGTCAACTCAACGTCTGCAGCGAACGTCAAATGCACGTTGTCCCAACGTGCAGTAAACCAAGTAGTGATAGCAAATGTGTGCAATTCCCTGTGAGCAAAGTAAAACCAACGTCCCACGGACATTATGGGGACCATGTGCCAACCTACTTTCAATGTCTGGGTTACGTCAACTCAACGTCTGCAGCTAACGTAAAATGCACGTTGTGCCAACTCTCACTAAACTAAATATAATGAAGAAGAAAATGATCAAAATTCTCTAAAAAGGGAACAAAAAGACACATATTCAAATTTTCCAAATTAAATTTACTATATTGTCTTAAAATAAATTTTACAAGGGATATGAAATATTAAAATCCCCATAAAATCTAACTTTTTACATATACAAAGTTCCAAGGTACCAAGTAAAACTGACATCAAGAAATACACAGCATCTTGAACATCAGGCATTATCCAAGGTGACATCAACAACCCAAATACATGTAATATAGAATGTTTGAGGTCACAACTTGTTGCCTATAATTTATTTCAGGTAACCCTTAACATTCCAGTTGTTATGATAACAGCTATGTTAACAGGACATTGATAAATTCAACTCAGCAGTAACAATGAAAAATGAACATCATTAAATTGCATCACAAATAATAAAATCACCTTGAATTTTAAAACATTTGTACCCAATTATGTTAATTTTCTTGTTCTTTCACTACAGGTAATACTTTTATTCTATGTACATAACACATGGTTCATTGTGAACGTTACAGTTTAATAAAGAAATATTAATATGACATTACCCTGCTTACACAATACATGTTTACGCAGAAAATTATTTAAAAGATATGCAGTTATATATCAGTTTTTTGGTCCCTGTCACAACTGTGGAATGTGTTAAACAAGTATCTGCACTCCGACCTAACACACAGCCCTTTTATAAAATACCTATTTTAATCAGTTACTTGTTAGGCATTGATTCAAACAATTTTAACCTAATATTCAGGAACACTTCCAAATGAAAACTATTATAAACTACTTGACAGAAGCAGATATTTAAACAAATATTGGAACATTTAAGACTAGTTAGAATAGTGGATGCCAACAGGACCAAATAATGTATCAACGCCTTTTTTAGTTATAAATGTGACCCATCACAACAAAACCGGTCATAAGTCGCTCTGAACTTGACCAGGTTAATATGGACTCGTCGTTCATTTCCCTTTTGTAAGCTTATTGTGAAATAAGAGTGCAACAGATTAACTCAGATTTCACAAATTGCTGTCAAGTTCAGCGCGACTTATAACCGGTTTTGTTGTGATAGGTCACAAATAAAGTACTGTAAGTGTAAGTGACTAGCTCTACATTTTGAGATACAATCTGCAAATAGACACAGTTTCAAAAGCCAAAATGACAACTTTTTTTCAAACATTTGCAACTATGAAATTTTTAAATAAAGGATGGACAGAATATTGCACCAATCTCTACAGGAGTTATACAAAAGTTATTTATAAAGTATAGACTAGATTATAATTTATAGTGAAACTGAAAGTGTGCAACACAAGATTCATCTCACAAAATTCGAACAGTACTTGTGATTTTACAAATTGCACCAATGACCAATATGATATGTGATCGGAGGCAGAATAATCAGGTGAGGATCCAGATATGCGCACAGCCAAATGTTTTAATATGATCGCTGAGCGCGATGCAATTAAGGGATGTTCCGAAAAGGATGGTCGTATTCCGTTAGCAGGGGTCGAAATCCAGAAGGTCAGTCCTACACAGTCACACAGGACACGACCACACAGGGAAAGGGGAACTGGAGAAGCCGGGATCAGCAGGGAAGACGGGTCAGGAGCGGGAGCGAGTCTGGGGAGAAGAAGAAGACAAGGTAAGGCAAATACAAAAGGAATACAGAACAGGTAAGGAGTAGTGGGACCACGAAAGACAAGTAATTGCTCGGTAAGGCTCATTGGAAATGGCTCAATACTTCGCAAGGAGCTGTCTGTGCTCCTTGCTTATCTGGGAGTCCTCATTAGTGAGATATACGGAACACCTGGGGAACCCTGCCTACTCGGGCGGAGCTGTTGACGAGTGGGCGGCGGGTTCCGCCTGAGAGGGCGTGACATGATACATCAGCAAAATTAATTCTTCATTAGATAAAAAATGTTCCAACCTTGAAAAGAATTCAAAACCAAATTGCCTGCTTACCTATGGTAAGCAGGCATGAAACATGAACATTACATGAAAATGTACTGAAATTTAACTTTATTAGTAGCACCAAAAATAGATAGAAAAAATGAACAACTCCAGATTTGTGAAATATCGAACTTGTCCTAATAAATTAATTGTATCTCCAAAACTATTCACCTCAGCAAAGGCTCATCACGAGGCGAGCGAATAACCAGACATGTACTTTCAAAAGGTAAAATAAGATATCTTCTAGGGTAAAGACAGAGTTATCTCTCATTCATTTGGCAGAAAAATTGTTTGTGTACAAAACTAAATCATTGTGTAAAATATTGGTTAATGGAAGTACCCATAAACGTGCTCTTTACATCTCATCATCACTTTTGTCACTCAAGACAAATAGGATAGGTTTAGGATAGGTTTTGGTAATTACTATCGTAGTTTTCATTAGTTTTGTCAACTAGATGTTTCTATTTTTTCTAAGACCGGTCTGTATACTTAGTCTTGGGTTGATAATTAGATTCACTAAACTATTTACCTTCTTCCCTTCAGTAACTCTCAATCTGAAAGTTTACAACTCTTACTATAGTGCCTTTCTTGAATGTACTGACCTTTTAAATCAGTGTTCTTTTAGGATACAGCTGAAAATATACTATTCAACTCAAACCATATGAACAACATGGCAAAAGAATTCAATAATGAACAGTACATTACATAGGATGTTTTTATAATATGATTCAGTTCAATGTTCCGTTCAGTCCTCATCCATTTAATCAATGAGAGGTAATTGCACAATCCTACCACAATATCAGTGAGATAGTCTTCCAGTAGGAAAAATAAAGTTCAAACCGTGTCCCTTCGAGCCGGTTGTGACGTTGTCTCAGCCTCTTAAAGAGCGAAATCCTTGGGCAAACCTCGCCGTCCGATGTCCTCATGCACGCGCGTCTCCTCACACATGCACACGAGCTAATGAACTTTCATCGTTATCCCTCGATGCCCGGGAAACTCTCCCGGGTGGAATAAAAACCTGGCCAAAACTTCTCTGGTTAAGGTCGCTACTGTTTCAACAATCTGCAACACTGTTTTAACTAGAAAAGATCCGAAATTCACCTTGAAAACTACAAAATTATTCAAACTTCGCGTCTCTGCTGCTTCTTTAGCCTGTTGCCCTTAGTCTGTCTCTCTCCTATGCACTACATTACTGCGCATGCACGAGGAGAAGGGAGGGGCACAACATTTTTTTTTATGTAAATGTTTTCACGTGTAAATTAGACTATTTTACAAATCTTTCTTTTATGTCTTATCTTATAGTTAATTATTTACTGACTATTTATTTATTTTATTATTTACAATATTTGTAACCTGGGTTACAGATGTCAGGATCGCGGGCAAAGCGGGCGATCGTCGGGCAGGCGAGCGAGTAAGGAGCAGGCAGGCAAGCGGGATACAGGGAAAACGGGTCTTTAATCAGGGAAATGGAGCAGGTAGAGCAGGACGGAACACAGGCATTGACAAACATCAATGACGGACAGGGCAAACAGGTAAGACCAGGACTTAAAACAGGACAGGACTAATCAAAGTAATCGGACACAGCAGGAGACGATCAGGGAAGCACACGTGGGTAATCAGGGGGCGTGGCACACACGAGGAGCGGACGAGCCGGGCATGACAGAACCCCCCCCCAAAGGCGCGCTTTTCCGGGCCCGCCTAGGAGGAGGCGGGACCTGGAAAAGAAGAACAAAATTAACGAAGGACGGGAAACAGGACTGAAGCACAAAACATGGCAAGAGACAGAACGTAAGACAGGAGCCAACAGACGATCGGGAAAGCAGATAGACAGACCAGGAAGGGTGGAACGGAAGGAATGGGCGAAACAAAAGGACCAGGAGTGCCCGGAGGAAACATCGGGGGACAAGGAGCAGAGACGGGTGGAACGAAGGGACGAGGAGCAAAAGACGGAGGGACGAAGTAAGGGGGGACAGAGAAAGGAGGGACAAAGCTGGGAGGCCAGGGAGAGAAGGAGGGGGGAGTACAGGGGAGCCCGAGGGAGCCCCAGCGGGCGACGGGAGGCAGCCGGAGGGGCCGCAGGCGGCCGGGAGGCTGGAGCAGGAGGGGACTTCGGAGGCGCAGAGGAGGTAGGGCGAGGGACCGACGGAGGGGCCGAGGAGGGAGCAGGAGGGAGCACCAGGGAAGGGGACGAGGGAGCTGGAGGGGACCCTGGCGAGGGCAAGGAGGGGGGGGAGCCGCAGCAGGCGGCGACGTCCTCCGACGCGCAGGAGCAGGTGGACCCGCAGGCGACAGAGGAGCCGCCGTCGGGGAGCCCGCAGGCGACCGACCAGGCACTGGAGGGGGGAGCGAGGCAGGGCGACAAGGCCGCAGAGGGGGACCCGCAGGCGACAGCCGACCCGGAGGGCCAGGACCTGCAGGCGCCAACCGAGCCCTAGCGCAGGCGAGGGAGGGCGAGCCAGGGGGCAGGGCGGGTGGGACCCCAGCCCTGCGTCTGTGTCCCCGCCCCTTACGGGACACAGACATTATAACCCTTGGCCAGGGTCGGGCTCACTGGGGTGAGGGTACCAGAGTCATAGCGGGAGAAGGGACTGGAGTGGGGCCAGGGACTTGAGCTGCAGGCTGCAGAGGGGGCGGCTGCCCGGGAGCTGCAGGCTGCAGAGGGGGCGCGGGAACTGCAGACAGGGAGAGCGCCTCGGATGTGGGCGCGGGAGCTGCAGGCAGAGGGGGCGCCTCAGGCGTGGGTACGGGAGCTACAGGCAGAGGGGGCACCTTGGCGTGGGCGCGGGAGCTGCAGGCAGAGGAGGCGCCTCGGGCGTGGGCGCGGTAGCTGCAGGCAGGGGCGGCTGCGCAGGTGGCTGCGGAGGCGGCTGCTCGGGCTCTGGGGCCGCAGGGGGCGGGACCGGTAAGTCCCGTGCGGGCAGGATGGGCACTGCGCTGGCCCCCTTGTTGGCCAGCTGCTCTGGCCGGAAGCAATACCGCTCGAGGGGCGGTGGCAGTTCCGCGGCAGCCGGCCGCTCTCCCCAGAGGGGGGAAGCTGCCTGCATAGACAGCTTAGCAGCGCTGGTGACGTTAAGAGCGGCCGGGGAGTCCTCTAGTTCCCCAGCCAGAAGGGAAGCAGGGACGAGCACGCACGCCCCTACCACGATCGTCGGGGCGATTGCGTGCTTCTTTTTCCTCCTCCTCTTAGTCGTCACGGCGATCGCCGGAGGCTGTTCCACGTCTGCTGGGACGGACGACGGTGGAACGACCTCCGCGACACTTGGCTCGTCCATCCCTAACCTCCGCGCGGTCATGCGCCTAACCAACTGGTAGAGGTTAGAGCGCACCGCTTCCAAGCGATGCCCGTACTCCCGTGGGGACATCGCCAGCAGGAGGTCGCAGCTGTCAGTGGCCAACCTCAGCGCGACGGGGTCCTCCTGGACTTCGGGTTGGAGGAGCCAGTAATGTACCTCCTGTAGCAGACTGAGACTTGGGCTCTCAGTCTGCTGTTGTGCCTCGTTGAGTGGGTCCGTCATTCTGTCATGATCGCGGGCAAAGCGGGCAATCATCGGGCAGGCAAGCAAGTAAGGAGCAGGCAGGCAAAATACGATACGGGAAAAACTGGCCTTTAATCAGGGAAACGGAGCGGGTAGAGCGGAACGGAACACAGGCATTGACAAACATCAATGACGGACAGGGCAAACAGGTAAGACCATGACTTAAAACAGGACAGGACTAATCAAAGTAATCGGACACAGCAGGAGACGATCAGGGAAGCACACGTGGGTAATCAGGGGGCGTGGCACACACGAGGAGCGGACGAGCCGGGCATGACAACAGACGCGATGAACGTCTGTCGGTAAGCTGACGAAAAATAAACTTGATCCTGTTGAAAGTTATTAGACACGCCTTGATAATAGCAATATAAATAAGTGTCTAAATAATCCTTTGAGAGTTTGCATGTTGACCTATGATGAACTCTTTAATTGGCAATTGAGAGTTAGCACAACGTGCATTTTAGGTTAGCTGCAGACGTTGAGTTGATGTAACCCAGACATTGAAAGTAGGTTGGCACATGGTCCCCATGATGTCCGTGGGACGTTGGTTTTACGTTGGCCACAGGGAATTGCACACATTTGCCTATCACTACTTGGTTTACTGTACGTTGGGACAACGTGCATTTGACGTTCGTTGCAGACGTTGAGTTGATGTAAACCCGATGTGCAGATGCACGTCTGGCCAACGTCTGCTAATGATGTTGGGCCAACGTTATGTCCGACATTCTACCAACATTGGGCCAACGTTAAATGTTAGCTGGGAAGCTGTCATGGTTGTGGTATACTGTACATTCTGGACGTTGGCTGCACGTCTGGACAACGTCCGGGACTGACCATGAGTTAGTCAATACCTGACGTTGTCAGGATATGCAGCCAACGAAGAAAAGGGATTGTTATGTGTCACGCCCTCTCAGGCGGAACCCGCCGCCCACTCATCAACAGCTCCGCCCAAGTAGGCAGGGTTCCCCAGGTGTTCCATATATCTCACTAATGAGGACTCCCAGATAAGCAAGGAGCACAGACAGCTCCTTGCGAAGTATTGAGCCATTTCCAATGAGCCTTACCTTGTAATGGTCCCACTACTCCTTACCTGTTCTGCATTCCTTTTGTATTTGCCTTACCTTGTCTTCTTCCTCTCCCCAGACTCGCTCCTGACCCGTCTTCCCTGCTGATCCCGGCTTCTCCAGTTCCCCTTTCCCTGTGTGGTCGTGTCCTGTGTGACTGTGTAGGACTGACCTTCTGGATTTCGACCCCTGCTAACGGAATACGACCATCCTTTTCGGAACATCCCTTAATTGTATCGCGCTCAGTGATCATATTAAAACATCTGGCTGTGCGCATATCTGGATCCTCACCTGATTATTCTGCCTCCGATCACATTATGGAATCCTTTAAACTTTTTCTGTGGCGGTATAGGTTGTACAGTTCATCGTGATCTGAAAAGAAATCTGTATAAATTCAATCTTGGACATAGAGTAAAGGTCTATGAGACGTCTGCCAGACGTTACGCCGACGAAAAATTTGGACGACATCAAGTGTATTTCATCGATTCAAAAAGAAAGGAAATTAGCCTATTAAAAGGCAGTTAGTGTATCTAACAAACAATAATATCCAAAAATCTTATTTTCATTATGTAGACTATTATGTTGGCCAGATGTTGTGTCGACGTCCGCTTTTCACCATCGACATAACGACCAACAGCCGACGTCGGCCCAACCAACCAATGCTAGCTGGGAAAATGATAAACTTCCTTGCATGGCATAATAAAGCAATCAAGCGCTTCGAACATATAATCCAAGAGAATCGCATGATATATAATAATAATATAGCAGAAACCTATGGCATTGAGAAAAACAAATACTTAGAATATCTTCAGCTTAGATCAATAATACATAATAGATGGTGCCGTAAGCAATTACATCTGGAGCTTTCACCTAAAATAGCAAACTTCTTAATAACTCCAACTAATAAACTACTGTCTAGGATTTATGAGCATCTAGCAGAATCTGATACAACGCTCTCTCTCACTCCCTACCCACAAACGGGAAAGGGATTTACTCATCAACCCAGACACTAACTTCTGGAAGCAAATTTGCTTGAATACCTTTAGAATGACTCAGAACTCCAACCTGCAGCTATTACAGTACAAAATTTTACACAGAATGCACTACACAGGGCAAAGGATGTTCCAGATGGGTATCAGGAATACTGACATAAGTGTAACTTGTAAGAAGTATAAACCAGATAATTTCCTTCATGCTTTCTGGTACTGCACACCGCTCAACGAATTCTAGCAAAGGATTTGTGAAGACTTATCGACACACCTAGGGCATCCCATCCCACCCTCCCCCTCACTCTGCCTGCTTGGGGACCTCACTAACATTAATATAGACACTAATAAATCTTGCATGCTTCTCACAGTACTAACCATTGCCAAGAAAACAATCTTTCTGAACTGGAAGTCAAAAGAGAATTTAAACATAACTCAGTTCAAAAATCTACTCTTGGATTATGTTTCCATGGAGAGGATGACAGCCTGTAAGAAAAATCAATTGATCAAATTTGAACATACGTAGTTGGACTCCAATAATTATTATTTTTAATGTAATGTTGTTGGTGTCTCTGGGTGGCCTGTTGGGTGCATTGGGCCCTCAGGCGCTGTGGGGTGATTGGGGGTGGGGGCAGTTGGAGGAGCCTCTGCCTGTCTTTGGGGGGGCCTTGGGTGGCTGGGGGCTGGGGGTTTGCCAGGGAGCCTGGGGTTGTCCCGTCCTTGGCTACTAGCTGGGGTCTCATCGGGCGTGGTGGGGCGGGACTCTTCTGGTCTGTGCCTGGGGACGGGGACGGGGGGGGTTACCCTGCTGCCAGGTTGCCTGTGACGCCCCTGAGCCCCCCGGTTGGCTGCCCCTACCGGCTGTGCAGGGTCGGGAATGGGGACTAATTGGGGCCAGTCGGAGATCTACACAGTTGATGCTACATTAGGGCCTTGGGATGCAGGGAGGGGAATGGGGGACTCTGCCATCTGCCAGCGGTGGGGCCCTCATACCCGAACTGCACCCACTAATTTTAATGCATTGTAGACATAAACACACAACTGTCTCACACATACACATGCACACTTTACACAAACATGGGACAGGGAAGCAGTGGGGGCTGAGGGCCCCCCCCCCCAACTCTCTGTCTCTGGCCCTGCACAGGTGGAGTGGTCATCTGGGTGGAAGATCCATCTTAGGGGGGGATGCAGGCGGCCCTGGCCGGTGTGGGCGGCCTCCTCTCGTGGGCAGCGGGCCGGGCAGTCCCTGGATTTGCCGCACTGTAGCGTGGCCTGGGGTATCTTCGGACACTCTGGGCCCTTCTAGGCGAATTGGGGGGTTCGGTTTGGGCTGGGTTGGAGGTCTGCAGGTCAGCTCTTGGGTGGGGGGGACACTTTGTTTGCATGGGCCTCTCTTAGATCTTCCTGCAGTGTTGGGGGGGGGCGTGCCGGGTCGCTGCGGTGTTTGGTGATCCGTCCTGCTGGGGGGTGAGCTGCGGAGGGCCGGGGCCCTTCCAGCGTGTGGGTGGCCGTACGCCGGGGGGGGTCCCGGTTGATGGGACCCTTCGGCCCTGGACCCGCTTTCCTCAGTGGTGGGGTTGCGGGCAGGACTGGGGGGCTCACCGCCTGTCCCACCTCTGCGGGCCTCCTTGTACAGGCGGTGGCTCCCCCTTAGTCCCTCGCGGGCTCCCTATGGGGTTGGGCGGGTGGTTGTCTCTGGGACGTATGGCCGTGGGCCCTTGTGCCTTGGGGGAGGCGGGGTGGCCTCGGTTGCCTGGTTCCCCCTGTCTTCGCCTTGGGCCCGGGGATTAGGGGGGCACTCTCACGTTCCCTGACAGCATCAAATGCCAGCACATCCAATGACAAATCAGTTCACACCTACACTTGCACATACAAAAATATAAGAGGTTGAACGATCAGTATCGTTATTATTATTTCTTTTCAGCATATGTTATAGATATAGGAATTGAAATATACATGTATATGTAGGATCACGGCTGTGTGTATGCTACATATATATAATACCTGTTTTGTAACATTATTATTATTATTGTTGTTGTTGATATTCTTGTTGATATAATTTTTGTTGTTTGATATCCTTGTAATAATGAGTGTTATGTTTCTTATGATTGTTTGTACTCTGTATTCCCCTACATTTTGTTTTCTCCATCCCACCTTATATATATATATATATATATATATAAGAACATAAGAACATAAGAACTATACAAACGAGAGGAGGCCATTCGGCCCATCAAGCTCGCTTGGGGAGAACTAAACTAATAGCTCAGAGTCGTTAAAATCTTATCTAGCTCTGATTTAAAGGAACCCAAGGATTCAGCTTGCACTACATTATCAGGAAGGCTATTCCATACTCTGACTACACGCTGCGTAAAGAAGTGCTTCCTTAAATCCAGCTTGAAATGTTCTCCCGCTAATTTCCACCTATGGCCACGAGTTCGTGTATTTAAACTAATGCTGAAGTAACTATTTGGTTGAACAGCATCCAAACCTGTTAGAATCTTATATACCTGGATCATGTCTCCCCTCAATCTCCTTTGCTTGAGACTGAACAGATTTAGCTCAAGTAACCGTTCCTCGTATGACATTCCTCTAAGACCAGGAATCATTTTTGTGGCCCTACGCTGCACCTTTTCTAAGGCCACAATGTCCTTTTTAAGATATGGTGACCAAACCTGCACACAATATTCTAGGTGAGGTCTCACCATGGAAGCATCAACATACACACCAAGGTCTTTCTCATGATCAGCTACCTTTATTTCAGTGACACCCATGAAATACCTGTACTTTATATTTCTGCTCCCTAGATGGAGTACCTTACATTTATCGACGTTAAATTTCATCTGCCAGGTATCGGCCCAGTCACTAATTAAATCAAGATTCCGCTGTAGCTGCTGAGCCACTAATTCAGTATCTGCTACACCACCCACCTTGGTGTCATCTGCAAATTTCACCAGTTTACTGTATATATTGGTATCCATATCATTTATGTAAATTAGGAACAATAGTGGTCCTAAAATCGAACCCTGCGGTACCCCACTATGAACGCAAGCCCACTGTGACATTGTGCCTCTTATAACTACTCGCTGTTTCCTATCTGTTAACCAGTTATCAATCCAGGTCGCTACGGTACCTAAAATACCAGTCGCTTTGAGTTTAAGTAGGAGCCTCTTGTGGGGGACAACATCAAAAGCCTTTTGGAAATCTAAGTAGATGACATCATAGGCCTTCTTATCATCAACTTCCTGAGTAGCTTCCTCAAAAAACTCCAACAGATTTGTTAAACAGGATCTACCTCTCCTAAATCCATGCTGGCTATCCCGCAAAAATGTTATTGGAGTCCAGGTAATCTATCATTTTCTCTTTGATTAAAGCCTCCATAACTTTACCAGTTATACAAGTTAGACTGATTGGCCTATAGTTAGACAAATTACTTCTATCCCCTTTTTTGAAAATAGGCGTTATGAAGGCGTGCTTCCAATCAGAAGGTACCACACCTTCAGATAAGGATTTTTGAAACAGTAAAGTTAAGGGTCGGCAAATAATATCCCTCATCTCTTTTAACACTATAGGTAAGATGCCATCAGGGCCCTGTGATTTATTTATATATATATATATATATATATTTGTCATGCCCGGCTCGTCCGATCCTCGTGTGTGCCATACCCCCTGATTGTCCACTTGTGCTTCCATGATCTAGCCCAGCTGTGTCCGATTATTTTCGCCCAGTCCTGTCTAATTCAGTGGATGTCTTGCCTTTGTTCCCTGTCCGTTATTGATGTTAAGTCGATGTTCGTGCTCTTGTTCCGTCCTGCCCTGCCCGTCTGTAATAAACTCCCAGTTTTCCCCGTGCCTTGCCTGCTCGCCTGTTTTCTGCCCGCATCACCTGCCTGAGCAATCACCCGTTCAACACGGATCGTGACAGTATTATTTTTTATTTTTTTCTCCACCATGGTGATTAATGTCTGTTATTGTTACGATTGTTGTGTCAGTGTCCCCTTCTCTCCCCTTCCCCTTTTTTTTTCCCAGAGCGGCCACACTCTTTACACCGTACCTTTAATTTAATATAAGACAAAGTTGTCCTCCGAAGAGGGGGGATGGTAGTGGGCAATTAGAGAAAAAAAAAGAATGACATCCATCCATCCATTTTCCAAACCGCTTATCCTATTGGGTCGCGGGGGGTCCGGAGCCTATCCCGGAAGCAATGGGCACGAGGCAGGGAACAACCCAGGATGGGGGCCAGCCCATCGCAGGGCACACTCACACACCATTCATGCACACATGCACACCTATGGGCAATCTAGCAACTCCAATCAGCCTCAGCATGTTTTTGGACCGTGGGGGGAAACCGGAGTACCCGGAGGAAACCCCACGACGACATGGGGAGAACATGCAAACTCCGCACACATGTGACCCAGGCGGAGACTCGAACCCGGGTCCCAGAGGTGTGAGGCGACAGTGCTAACCACTGCACCACCACGCCGCCCATAAAGAATGACATATGAAACATTTATTTCCCTATTAAACCCTATTACTTGGGTTTGCAATAAAATACTTCTTTTTCCCTGCATATAACTGAATCAATGTGATCCACCACCACCAACAGCATGTAAAACTTGTCAGTTCTGAGCATTAGATGGTAGCATGTGGTAGTTATTCCTATGCTGAGTCATCTAACAATCACCATGCTGAGAAGCCTGGCTTCCAGGCTGGTCTAAAATATCTGACTGCAAGTCTATTTGTCCAATTAATCTTCTAAAACAAAACAAAAACTACACAAAAACTATGTATGCAGTTCTCATAGACTCCCAGAGAAGCACAAATGTCTGAGCGAGCTTCAAAAATAGATAATCGAAGCATATTGACCAATAAGCTCTTGTATATTCTCCATTTAGATAAAGCACACATGACTCTTTCATAGACTCCCTGTGAAGTGCAGCGTCAGGAGGCATCTATGGGCTATCCTGGTTTCAAAAGATAAATCGAGACCACGCTATATTAAAAAAAAACTCCATTTTTAAATTCTAGTTTATCCTGGTTCTGTTGGCAGAAGGCTACACTGTGAAGCAGGCTGCTTCCAGGCTGAAAGTTTCTAAGACAGCCATACAGAAGAACAAGGTGAAGCAGGAGGAATTGACAGTAACCAAAAACCAACCAGGAAGAGAGCATAATCCATCCATCCATCCATCCATCCATTTTCCAAACCGCTTATCCTACTGGGTCGTGGGGGAGAGCATAATCAACTTTCTAATTCCAGAGATGACTTATGCAGCAGTGCTTCATAAATCGGAGGGTGACTTTAAGTGACCTTCAAAAAGAATGGAAAACATAAAGCAGAGTATAAAGTGCAGTGCTAGGTCAATTCATAACAGACTCCTGGAAGCAGGACTGAAGACCCATAAAGCAAGGAAGAAGTCCTTTTTCAATCAAAGGGCCAGGCTGGGATTGTTCCCTGCCTTGTGCTCATAGACTCCAGAACCTGTACTCCCTGAATAGAACAAGCAGTTACAGAAAATGGATGGATGGATGGATGGACGGATGGATGGATAATTTACACAGTGAATAACTATAAATTGAGAAATCAAAAATTTTGCTGTGGTCTCAATTTTTTCCTGAGATGTTCTTGAAATACTTTGTGCTTAGTGTGTCAATTTGTAAGATAGATAATTGCAAAATAAAATGATTTTACATTGATACATTGACAAATTGTTTTGGAATGTTTATGGCTGATAGCCACACATCCTGTTTAGTCTTGGGTGGGCCTTGTAGCAGAGGACACATTTACAGTTTATCTGTGCTTTGTGCATGTTCTCTGCCTGTTCTGTCTGTTGAGACAAATCGCATCTGGTACTGGTTGAAAACAGGACTTATTTTCAACACAAGGCAATCGCACAATATACAGAACTGGTACAAAAAAAAAAGTAAAATAAATGGACCACAAAGGGTCAAAACAAAAAGGGAGAACTAATAATTTAAACAAGCTGAGCTGAGCTACAAACACACAGGAACTAATCACAACCACATACTACAATATAGCATCAATAGAACCAAATCAGGCACTTAAATACATAGCTAACAAGACGTAATGCAGGACAGGTGAGAATCGTAACCAATTAACCAATCCCAAGGACTCAGGAGGAGACAGGAGGCCAGCAACACCTGCTGGTCAAAATGGGGCGGAGAAACAAAGGGCAGGGTCAGACTGGCGTTGACCCTGACATGATTCATTCTTTTCACAAAACAACAAGGAATATTGGGGAAGATGTGACTTTATCTTGCCTTATGGCTAAACTGTCATTTTGAATGGTTAATTCATGGTTAATTGCTCTCCTTTCAGACATAGTCACAAGCACATGCGTGCACACACACACACACACACACACACACACACACACTGGTTTGTAATTCTATTTTTGTGGGGACTCTCCATTTCTGTGGGGAAATCCCTACATAACGACCTTAACCACTACCCAGCCCTAACCTTAACCATAAGTAACCAAACAAATGTGAGACTTGGCATTTTAACTTTTTTGATTGCATTCACAGATATTTGTGGAGTTGTGGAGTGGCTAGCAACCAAAAAATAATATGACCTTTATTATAGAATATTCAAAATTCATTCATTCATCTCATGCCAAACAGCTGTAGAATCACTGACCTGAATAATGTTCCTGATCAAGTGTTTGAGCTAGCCTTCGTTTTGCTATTACAATGCAGTGCTGCTTCAACTTTGGGGTTGTCTCAAAATTCCTCACCATTATAATGCCAATGCAAAGTTTTAAAAAGTTCCATCAAATGGTTTTTCAGTTAATGCCTTACACAGTAAAGCTGAAGTAGTGGAGGACCAATCCTATAACCATATGTATTCCCCAAAATTTGAGAAATATAATAAAGAGAGATATAGTATGAAGAATGGTGATAGAAAATCACAATCCTGATTCTGATTAAAAATATATATAATAATTCATATTTCATATCACCCAGAATCAAGCAGCCCTACACTCAGTGCACTGCATATATATATATATAATGCATTATAGAAACATTTATAATGCTTTATAATAATAAGTTCAGGCATTAAAGATGCTTTGTGCTGCATTATAAAGGCATCCGTACAGAGATCTTCATGTAGGAATTATTAGCTCAGGTAAATTTTAATATCTCCACCAATATGTTTTGAAATTAATTAACTTTTAATTAATTATTATTTAATGCTGATTATTAACCAATTGTTATACCAAATGATCGGCTCCTCCAAACTCAATTGTGAATCCCCGTGAGTCTGTTAATGTGAGACTTAAATGGGATTCATTAATAACCAGTATCGCTTAATAACCTGGGTTAGTAGGCTCGTCCAGCGAGCTGCGTCACCAGGTAACGTAAACAATCGGTAGCGAAGCTCCCCTCACAGCCGATGAGAGAGAGTCTCGTGATATTTCAGGCGAGTTTGAGGTTTCAGAGCGTGGTAGCCAGATCGCACAGAGGCAGGGACTATTGTGAGCACTCAATGACGGAGGCTGAAGTTGTGTAAAAGACATGCATTTATTCCTACAACTAACATAAGACAGACATTACACCTAGCAAACAATAAACATGAAATAACAGAAAACACACAAACAATGTAATCATGAAAATGCAATGACCAGATTTAAAATGAGTAACCTAAAAAGGGAAAAACTGTTCTGCAAAGCAAGCAGTTTTGTGGAAATACGACCCCAAAGGAATATAGCAGGTGAATAGGACAGTTTAGGTTATTAGGAATGAAAGGAAGTTGGTTTACTTGGCTGAAGGGAAAGGGGGGGGTCTTGGCAGTTGGTTGCAGTGGCTGATGAGCTGATGGGTGATGGCATTCAGGGAGGCGCGGTGTTTGCAGCGGTGGTTGGAGTGAAACCCCTCTGATTCTCTCTCCCGGTGAAGCTTGGGCTGGGTTGCAGCTCTCTGTCCAGCTGGGTTTTCACTGACAGGCTTCAGGAGGACTTCTTGTGGGCTTCTCTTCTCCTGGGCTGATGTTCTCTGCCTCTCTTCGGGCTGATGGTCTTTTGTTGCTCCTCCCTTCTGTTTCTCCTCTCTTCTCTTCTCCTGGCTTTGTTCTGAGGTGCCAGGTTTTATAGTGTAAAGTTCATGAATAGGAGTGACCAGGAATTCGACTCCTGGACCAATGACTGACCATCCATTTGGCGGGCTTTCAGAAGGGATCAGTATCAGTCCTTTTGAGATTTATGACCAGACCCTTGTATTGATGATTTTCGTTAGGCTGGTGTAACTTTTGATATATTCACTTTCGTGGTAACCACTGACCAGATTTGGAAACTGGAATGATTTTCCATGCCATACCAGCCTAGCGGTTCACACCGAATACCATCTGTAATGATTAATTAATGATTACTTATATTATGTCATTATGTTATGTTATATTACTCACACCAGTACCTGGTCTAGGTGGTCTAGGTTGCACCTCAATCAGAGGTTACCCTTTATACAGACATTATATGACATATTCTCATTCCTACAGCATCTTACCCTTAGATAGGCATAGTGGAATACAAAGAGCTTACTAACGGCCACAAAGATCAGATAAGGCCACTAAGGAATGTGGAAGAGAAAGGGGGGGGGGGGGTTTGTCAAACAAAGAAAAAGAATCTCCGAAAGTTAAGACACATACAAACATAACCTGTACATATCTGTATATTGAGACTAGTAGTCAAGAGTAAATAAATATACAGATTTACAAAAGCCACTTAAACACTTAAAACTTAAAAGAAACTTTCTTTGGGGTGTTTGTCTGTTCGGTGAGTGCTATGTAAGGCAGGATGTCTGGGGAGGGGGTTGTGTGCCAAGTCGAGGGACCCCTATCCTTGAGGTCCACTCTGCTGTCTGTCGGTTGTTAAAACTTTGAGCAATAAAAGTTAGAGTGCTGGCCTCCCTTGTTATCTGTGTGTCTTTAAGTGTGTCTATGTGTGTGGGGTCACGAACCCCCCTTTGAGGCCTAGGCCAATGTGTACCTCTTGTAACAGGGTAGGCCTTGTCTCAGGCCACCTGTAATTTAAGCTTGGTGAAATGTGCATGTGTGATCCTACATTCATAAGGCAGCCATAATGCATTATAAACATGCCTATAATGTGTTATGCCTTTTTATAAATATTTATACCCATATTTATAATGCTTTATGAATGATTATAAATTACTAAACACATGGCCTTAAGTAAAGTGTTCCTGGGTTTGTTTTAAGACTGGGGTGTCAAATTCCAGTCCTGGAAGGCCAGAACCGTTGCCATTTTTTGGTTCCCCCTCATTTTACACGCCTAATTCAATTCCTTCTGCTAATACAGCTATTGAGCTGAATCATTTGTGGCAGGACAGTGAAAGAACTAAGCTACACAAGGCTCCAGCCCTCCAGGACTGGAGTTCAAAGCCCCTGTTTTAGGCATCCAGTCCATTACCAATACATCTAGTGACCTCTCTTATAATAAGACTCTGGACCTCTCAGTTGATGAGTAAAGTAATCTCTTTTATTCAAGCAATTCCAGCAAAGCGCTCCCGTCACACTAACAACCAGTTGATAAACCATAACTCCCAATTCCCTAAAAGGAAGTGCTGATTGGTCACAAAACACCAACAAACCAAGCTCAAATGTATAAAAACACATTTACATTTACATTTACATTTACAGGATTTGGCAGACGCCCTTAGCCAGAGCGACTGACACAATTCTCCTGCTCTATTGGTTCACCTTGGTAGCAAGGTAAAATCCACCCATTCTGCTCAATTTACCGGAATCGGTCTCGACTGCTATACTCTACTTGAAATATGTATAAGATATTGATTATATGACATTGAATCACTGTTAATGTTTGGGTGTTTCATTGATTAATGATTAACACATACTGTAGACATATTATCATTGAATCACTGCAAATGCATGGTTAAAATATGATTAGTATGATTAACATAACGATTGCACTACCGCATATATTATCTACTGCGACTGATTTATATAACTATAACTCTTTGTGCACCACTTGGGGCAGCTTTGAATCTCTTCCTGCAGGTGGTTCCCCATCCCCCTTGCTCCACTGTCTGTCTCTCCAAGGTGCAATCTCTCTTCAGGGTATGTGGAACTAACCACAGGCAGCTATCATGAGAAGATATGGCAGTATACATGGCAGTATTCAAAGCAATCTCTTCTTGCCTGAGGCCTAAGACATAACAGACCCAATATGCCTCCCCTCTGGGGCCTACCAATGTCCAATTTTCCTTCCACACCAGCAACTTCATTATTACAGGGACTATTAAGTTGATAGATAATCTGACTATAAAGTTCACAGAACAACCAAGTTTCACTGGTTCACAGTCAGAAAGTTTACAGTTTTAGTGTAGATTTCATAGTAGAATCATGAAAAGTGTGTTCTGTTCACAATAAGAAATCATGGTAGAACTATGAAATGTTTCATGATCAAACTGAAAACGTTCATAGTTTACTGTGAACTTTCACAGTGCATTTTTTTCTGGAAGGTGCTGTGTTATCAAAACGGTACTCGTACAATAACATTTTTTTGCCATTATTTCATTTCCCTGATTCAGAAATACTTAAAATGTCACTGAAATCAAGTGAAAACATTAGAAGTTTGCTTAATTAGCCTCTTTTTTACTCTTGTTATCCCGACTCCCAGTCTTTGTTCCAAATCAACTAGGTGTAAATTGGACACTATCTAGTGGTAGTTTTTGCAGTGTTTGCCCAGTGTAGCTTGTTTTGTGGATTAATGATAAACGATTTTGATCACTGAACCCTTACAGATGTACAAATGCCAATGTCAGCATATTTTGAGTGGTGGCTGCTTTGTATGTATATAAACTGGAAGGCATATTTAGCCTGGCCGGCATTATGAAACATCATACAATTTGTATATTGTTTAATTAGAAAATTGTTTAAAATCAATAAAATGAATGTTAAAATTATTTTTTAATTTAAAAGTTACAGTTTTCTAGAAAGTGTTCAGGGAAGTGCTATTCAATAAAAGTTTGCAGTTATGGTTATTTGTGGCTTAAATTTTATATAGTTAATAATAGTGTTTCCTGAAAATCCCATGTATAGAAGGGTTAAGGTGTTATAAATGTAATGCAACAAACCTACATAATTATTTAACTAGATATCACCAAGATCTGTTGTTGCAAACCTTCCTGCCATGAGCAGGCGCAAGGTCTTTCTCTTCAAGCAAAAAAATTACAAACTCAGTGTTTTGGCACATATCTCTACATTAAAGTCTTTCTGCAACATGGCATGTGAGTTTTAGACTTGCCCATTTTCATTTTCAAATATTCTTTTTAGTCTTTCTTTTGTGCTTTAAAAGAGACAGCTTGCTTTTGCTTTTAAGGCACTATACCCCATGTTCCTCAAATAAAAAGATTTTGGTATACTGTACAAGCCTTTGACCTTTTATTTAGTGGTTTTCACAGTTTGTTTTCATTGACTGAATTTCTATATTTGCGATCCATTTGGAGGTTTTTAAACATCTCTTCAAATATGGAAAGCCATTATATGGAATTCATATCTCATTGCTATAGCATTGATATCGAAGCAGAATTGAAACTAATCAGATTGGATCAAATCATTAGTTGTGAATCAAAATTTAATCGAATTGGGGAATCTGTACCAATACACATCCCTACCTCACACATATATTACGGAATCTAAGTGAGGTATTGTGAGGGTTTAGAATCCTCAAATTGGTCTCATGACTATTATACAGATAAAAATTATGAAATGTCTATAATTTAACAGGTTTCAATACAATTGTCACGTCTGTCTGGTCCGATCCTCCTGTGTGCCACATCTCCCTCGTCAACCTCGTGTGAAATCCCGATGTCACCAGCTGTTTCTTGTTATTTTCATTAAATCCCTTGTATTTAAGTCCACGTCAGAGTACATTTCCCCACTCTTGTCATTGAAGTCTGTACTGTTTTGTGCCTTGCCTTGTCATTTGCTGAATAAATCCCTTGTTCCTGACTCTCCATCTCCCGATCCTGATTCTCCGATCCCAGCTCACCTATGGTTATGACAACAATACTATGGATGAATATAATACATGTTCGCAAAGGAAGGGAGGAGGAAAACCACAGTCAAAGCTCACCTGCCGGATTATTTCCCCCGTCACCCGGCTTCTTAGCTGGGTTAAATTTCTCAGTGCCTCCTCCGCGAACATGAGCAGCTGGGCTTGAGCAGCTGGGTCTTCCCTTCCCTCGGGCTGCCAGAGCCAGTAAATTACCTCGTCCACCAGGGACATGTAATCTTTGTCCGTGAGACGAGGTGTCCTCTCTCGAAGTCTTGTCATTCTGTCATGAACTGCTGGGAGCACGGCAGGGAGACAAGCGCTGGAGACCTGGCGTAGGGGTAAAATTCTGGGTTTATTAATGGATGACACAATCAGGGACACGGCAAACACTAGTGAGGTTGAGACATGAATGACATGCCTAGGAAAAACTAACTAGGTAGCACTTAAATACACAGACTCATTTAAACAAGACTAGTCACAGCTATTAAAACGGGGATTCCACACATGGTTAACGAGGGGGCGTGGCACACAGGAGGAGTAGCACAATCGGAATGTAACGGCATATAGGGACGAGCAATGGTCCAATAGCCAAAATAAAAGTGTTACTGTCTAGACATAATAGAATGTCCTATGTGCTTCAGTAATGACTACTAAGCATTATTCCAGGGTGCTTTTGTGGGGACAATGAACATGCAGTTGTCATGACCTGCACGTCCAGCCCTCGTGTGTGTGCTGCCCCGATTGTGATCACCTGTTTCATTTTATTTTGGCTTGTCTTGTGTATTTCAGTCCGTATTCAAGTCAGTTTCCCCAGGTCTGTCATTAATGTTTGTTGCTGTTTTCCCCGATCCTCTTTGTTCTCCCTTAATAAATCCGTCCATTTGGATTCCAGGCTCCTGGAGTTGCTTCCTTTCTCTCCGCTCACGCATGGTACATTACAGCAGTGACAACCTTTATCAACCTCAAGAACTAAAGTTTGCATATTCTGTGACTTTGGCACATTTAGAGAGGTGTGTGCATTCCAGGGGCACCCGAAATTGGGGGAACACATCCACCCCAATATTAGCAGAACCCTCCCCACCTTCCAAATTTTTAAATAAATACATAATGAACAGCGCATTCCATGTCTTTCACTATGAATCTGTGGGTTACTGAGGACAATTTGCCTCACAACGACAAAACAGAGATTGCAGTCGGGTATCAAACAAAATTATTTTATCATTTAGATCAGTTATTTTTTAATTCAATGATGTTTGTTTATGAAACTGTACCCTTAACGATGTTAGTCTTATTTTAAATGAGCAGTATGAGGCGACAACTGCAATAAGAGATGACTAAGAAAGCTTAGGAAGATGAAAGATATCATTAACTAAAAACATTGCAGGAAACACATCAGAGCATTAAGGAAATGCACCCCAGGTTAGAGCAGGAAACAGGCATCTGCCTGCACTTACTCCAGTCAGGGTCACCGGGACCATGTCCTAAGCATCGTAGAAGCCAAGGCTGTGATACACCCTGCACAGAATGCCACTTCTTCACAGGACACATACACACACTGGGCAATGCGGTGACTCCAACTAGCCTAACTGCATGCATTTGGAAAGCCAGAGGAAACCCACTCTGCACAGGAGAAAAGAGGCAGGACTTAAATCTACAAACGTGGCAATATGCAGCAGAAGTGCTACTTAGTGAGCCACCAAGTGACCAGCATTTATTTTGTCAACAGCCATACCACCCATAGTTCATACCATGTAATCTATCTGAAACTAAGTATGTTTGGGCCTGTCATTAGTTGGATAGGAGACCAACTAGGAAAATAAGTCGCTGCAGTAAAAGGGGTTGTTGTGGCCAATCCTGTGGTCTGTGTGGATCCCAGTACCCCACTGCAGTGATGGGGACACTGTGCTGTAACAATGGTGCCATCATTTGGGTGAGATGTAAAACTTGGGTCCTGATTCTCTGATATCATGTCATCAAAATCACTGGTCACTTTTCAAAAGAGTATGGGTTGTACCTTGGTGTCCAGGCTAAAATTGTCCACTGTGCCCCTTTCAAATCTGGCCTGCTGATACTTTCCTATGAATTCTCTCCTGGCTCTTTACCACCTTAGTTATGGTGTGATGAGTGTACTGGTGCAGAATGGTCGCCGTCACATCATCCAGGTGGGTGCTACACTCATGATGGTTGAAGTGGCTCCCCATTAGTTCGGTAATAGTGCGTTGAGTGTCTTGAAAAGCTCTGTATAAATATAATATTCATTGAATGAGACTTCAGTGCAGGTCCCAAAGGTGTGAGGTGACAGTGTTAACCATTGCCGCCACCCCCAATGGCCATGAATTCAATTGAATTTATTTTTATATACCGCCTTTCACAACAGTTGCCCCAAGGTGCTTTACATGGGTGTGGTGTGATACATTACAACAATAGGCATTTACATCCAACACCATTAATGAGTTAGTTCTGGATTCAGGTCTATGTTAGTCAGCCAATCATTGGCCGCAACCATGATGTCAACGATCAGCCACATCCCGAACTTCACGCTTCCAGGGTACTGAACTAGCACTCTGGCTTGGATGGCGACCACCCTGGGCATCCTCCAGACATGGGGAGGAAGGCAGAAGACATGGGTGGTCAGAACTTGCATATCCAAACTGAGAGTCAAGCACAGGTACAAGACAGTACTTAATTTAATGACTATTTGCTAGATAAAAAATTATAATTAAGAGGCGCAATTACCAAAGCTGACTGTAATACCTTTTTTGGAGCACACATTAAGGAAATAAGGCCTAATATAAGCATAAAGAATGTCACAAATCTATGCACAAACCTAACAATAAAATGAGCTATTGCCCCTGACAGACAATCGAAATCATTCATTTTTATTCACACAAGCTACTCATAAACTCTGTAAAACTATATAAAATACAATTTTTATGTTAACATACAAATGACATCTATAAAGACTTAAACCATGATTTAGTGCTACTATGCTCAAACACTTTTTTTACGAAGTGTCTGTTGCTGCTTAGTAATATCAGGCTCAGTGGATGTCACTGCACATGTCACCCATTCTATTGAAAATTTCATTCCAGCTGTTTGCTAAGGTCCCTGTAATCCTACATTCCAACAAATACAGCACCCCAGTCTTTTATTGTCTATAATCAGTCACGGATAAACATCCTGCTTGTTTTTGAACTGTTCTTCAGACCAAATAGCAGTGGGCTGTTCAGTATCATTCTCTATTCTTCCTTTCCATCAGGTTTTGACTGCTCTGCCTCGCTCTGTTGCTCATCCCTCCCACTCTCTTGGATGATATCAGCTCTAGGGGGAGCCTTGTTCAGGGGTGCAGTTTCATTTTCTGGGAATTTATTTTGCACAGTTTTGAAAAATAAAAAAAAAAAATTGACTGTATTTTTGATATTTTGTTTAATGCTATGTATTTACACAGATTATTTTTTAAAAAGCCTAGTTTTGGGCACTACAGTTGGAACAGCACATCATCATCAACCACTGAGTGTCACAATGCACGGCACACCAAGCGCTAACAAATGAGAGCAGGAAAGAGTCAGGAAAGAGATAGGGTTTTAATGAAAAAGCAATACAATGACCGGACTAAAGAAACAAAATGAAACACGGACTAAATACATACAACCCCAAATCAGAAAAAGTTGGGACAGGGTGGAAAATGTGAATAAGAAAATAAAACAGTAATTCACAAATGTCCCTTAACTTTTATTTCATTGCAGACAGTATGAACACTAGATAATTCATGTTTTTTTTTGGTCAACATCATTTGATTTGTAAATAAACATCCATTCTTGCCATTCAGGATGATCGGGCATGACAGTACCCCCCCTCAAAGTCACGCACTCCGGGCGCACCTTAGGGAAGCAAGGAGATGAGACTAAGGATATGACGAAACCTGGGAAAACAAAAGCAAAAACATCAACGCCCCATGGGGAACAACACAGACACACAGAACAGGCACAAGGACACCAACTCAGAAAACAACCAACATGACAGGGAATGCAGACATGCACAACGGCACCAGAAAAAGAGACACAGGACCCAGTGTCATTAAAGGGGACAATGGAGGATGAGGGGGAAACACAGGGAGCACAGAACCAGAAGGGACCAGAAGGGAACAATGGTGGAGCAGAACAGGGAGTAAACTGAGGAGTTACAAAGGGTCTAGAAGTGAACGACGGTGGAGCAGGACGAGGAGTGAATACAGGGGGCAAGGAAGACAAGGGGCAACGGGGAGCTCAAGGGACCCTCAGTGGGTGTAAGGTGTGGGCAGCCGGAGCAGCAGGAGACCGTGAGGCCAGAACAGGGGCTGAAGGGGACGCCAAGAAGGCAGGTAAAAGGGCTGGTGGAGATGGTGAGGAGGGAGCAGTAGCCACGGCAGGTGGGGGCATAGCCACTGCCCAGACGGAGGCAACCGACAAGCCGCAGCTAGGGGACCCATAGGTGATCAAGAAGGTGCCAGTGGGGGACCCGCAGGTGGTCGAGGAGGCACCGAAGGCCGGCCGACAAGGTGAGTAAAGCCAGGGGCAATCACCGAGCTGGTGCCTGGGGGAGTGAAGGCGAGTCAGCGAGTCAACCCCGACGTCGATATCCCCTCCCTTTCCAGGAGATCAAATGGCTGGGGTGATCCCTTGGAGGGGTCCAAGGGTGTGGTCAGGGTAATCCCTAAGGGATCCCACTCCAGCTCCTCCTCCTGCTCCAACAAGGAGGGAGGACTGGAGGTCAGGCCATTAGGAACCTCCTTGGGGACTGAAACCTGAGGGTCGGGGATTGATGATACTGGGGCCGAGGGGTCAGGGACCAGGGGAGCTGGCGTTGGAACCGCTGGGGCTGGAGTGTCAGCCGCCGGGACAGGGGTCTCATAGGGTGGCACGCCAGCCATCGAGCCATCGGGACTGGATCCTTGCAAGGCGGGATCTCGGGCGCTGGGCCAGGAACCACGGAGGGTGCTGCAGGAGGCACCGGGCCAGAAGCCATGGCCGAGGGTGTGGTAGGATGCCCCGGGCCAGGAACCTTGGGAGAGGGGACTGCAAGAACCATGGGCCCTACAGGGACCACGAATGGCGGCAGTGGCACAGTGACCTTCGGGGACGCAGCCAAAGCCACCGGGTCTGGAGTCACAGAGCATGGGGCAGGAACCACAAGAACCATGGGGGCCAGAGCGGGAACTGCAACCACGGGGGAAAGAGCTGTAGCCGCCGAAAAAGGAACCTCGGGGGGCATTACGGGCACTGTCGGCGCAGGAACCCTGGGGGACACTGTGGGCACAGGAAACACGGGGGGTGCTGTGGGCACCACATGCACAGCGGTTTCTCCTACAAAGAATGCTTGCTACTTCCTCCGAAAGCAGAGCAGCTGCCTCAGCATGTCCTCTGGTCTCTCCAGGTCTCCCGGCTGGGAAGCTGGGGATATTTTAGAGAATTGTCCTCGAAGTTGATTTAGAAGCAAGGCAGCCTCAGCAGAGTCATGCACCCCCAGATCATCTTTCGTCTGCCAGTGTAATCCCTGAAGGGCGAAGAATCGCTGTGCCAGGG
The DNA here is from genome assembly GCF_023856365.1 of Brienomyrus brachyistius. Classification (NCBI taxonomy): domain Eukaryota; kingdom Metazoa; phylum Chordata; class Actinopteri; order Osteoglossiformes; family Mormyridae; genus Brienomyrus; species Brienomyrus brachyistius. The sequence goes on from NC_064544.1 coordinate 24,829,841, forward strand.
ACTCGGATGCCGATGGCGGCAATGCTGTGGGCAGACTATCCTGAGGCACAGGTGAAACAGCAGTTGCGCAGGCTTTGGGCCCCAACTCAAGGAGGGTGTCGGCAATGGAGATGTTGGGCGTCCGTGGCGAAGCAGCAGATCCCGGAAGGGCTTCTGACACGCCCCCCCCCCCCCCCATTTGCGATCCTTCCGCTTTTTCTGCCGTGCAGACACAGCGGGGGTGGCGGAGAGTTCGGGTTGCGTGGACGGCAGGGAAAGAGGCAGTCCACTGTCCAGGGCCACCTGCCTGAGTATATCCGCTCCGCAGCTGTAGCAGGTTCTGCTATACGTCCTCCATAAGGTTCGGGTTGGCAGACGGGGACATTGATTCCAGGAGGTTCCTCGTACAGATGACAACACCTCAGGCAGTGGGATCCTCCTGAATATCTGGCTGGTTGAGGCAATATCAGCTACTAAACTGAAATGCGGACTAAATACAAAGGACTAATGACAACAATCAGAAACAGTTGGTCAACATGGGGAATCCACACGGGGTTAACGAGGGGGGTGTATTTTGTAAGACATGGCTATTTCTATGCGTTTATGTCCCTTCCAGTGTGACGATGTTCAGAAACTCCATTTTCAGTGTTGTCATGTGTCTCAAATCACATACAGTACTTCAGTTCTTAAACATGCTATTTTGAGTGTGTATATCCATTCACTTATGCACTCAAAATAGCAGGTTTAAGAAGTATGCAACTTAAGACAAACATTTTGGCTTGTAACGTTATGTCTTTTGTTCACTTGTGGTGATTATGGATGTTGGCTTTGCATGCTCTTGTGCTTTTGCATTTAAAGAACATAAGAAATTTACAAACGAGAGGAGGCCATCCAGCCCTTAAAGCTCATTTGGGGAGAATTCAATCATTATCTCAGATTTGTTAATATCTTATCTACCTCATACTTTAAGGTTTTAGCTTGCGCTTCACTAACAGGAAATCTATTCTATACTCTAACAGCATGCTGTGTAAAGAAGTGCTTTCTCGAATCCAGTTTAAAATGTTCTCAAAAATTTCCACCTATGGCCACGGGTTCTAGTATTTAAACTAATATTGAAGTAACTATTTGGCTGAACAGCATCCAGAACTGTTAGAATCTTATATACATGGATCATGTCCCCCCTTAGTCTCTTTTGCTCGAGGCTGAACAGATTCAACTCGGCTAACCTCTCCACAAAAGACATTCCTCTAAGACTACTAATCATTCTTGTAGCCCTACGGTGAACCCTTTCTAAGGCATCTAAATCATGAATTTTATTTCTAATACTCCTAGCTTTTAAAGTACAGACAGCAAAGGGTAGGCTTTTTACAATGCCCAATTTCATTATTTTTTGGAGCTGTCCCCCACCTATATTCTTAACTAACCTCCCTGCCACCCCCAGTCCCTATCTTGAACACTATTAACCTCCCTACACATATAGTACACCTCCCCAATATACTGGTTCCCCTCTGGTTCAGATGCAACCCATCTGGCTTGAACAGGTCCCACCTGTTCCAGAAGGTCCTGCAATGCCCCAAAAACCTGAACCCATCTTTCCTACACCCAACTTTTCAGTCACATATTTAATCTCCTTATTTCAGCTAACTTAGCCTGGCTTGCATGTGGGATGGGAAGCATTCCACAGAATACCACTGTGGAATTCTGCTTCTAAGCTCATCTGCAAATTTCCTGCAGAACAACCCTCCTATCCTTGCCCATGTTGCTCGTGCCAACATGCACCACGACCACGATCCCCCCCGGCCGGGGCCAAAAGCCTGTGCACACGATCCGGAAGGCCCACCTGCCTCACCAGTCTCTAAAGCTGGAAGCATCTGAAAATGGTTTGACACTGTTCTGTAAAGTTTTCATGTGCATGGAGATTTTTTTAAGAACAAAGGAGAAAAAGCCTCATTTAAAAAAAAAAACTGCCTCAGCACACACACCGATAACCGATGATGGAGATAACCGAACACCAATATGGCGGTACTGTCCATCCATCCATTTTCCAAACCGCTTATCCTACTGGGTCGCGGGGGATCCGGAGCCTATTCCGGACGCAATGGGCACGAGGCAGGGAACAACCCAATATGGGGGGCCAGCCCATCGCAGGGCATGGCGGTACTAAATTAAAGAAATTCCAAGCACATGTTATGTACATGATGTGCGTTAAGTAAGGAATAATTGACGACGGGCTGTTGAATTATTAAAAAATAATGCACACCCGAGGTGGTGATGCGGCCACGACGCGAAGCGGAGTGGCCGTTACACCTCGGGTGTGCATTATTTTTTAATAATTCAACGGCCCGTCGTCAATTATTCCGCTTATACTATGGTTGCCACACCTCAAGACATCGATCAGATGATATATTTCAAGGGATTCGTCCGGTTTTTCTACTTAAATCGCTATTGTGAGTAGGATTATTTCTTCCGCATCTCATCCAACGACTCTTTTGCTAGTTCCAAAACGTCATTTTAAAGCTGGCAATGGAGGCTTCAGCTGTTGATAGCAGACTAATGCAGTTAATAATGAAGTTATTAGAAAGAGAGCGAGAGAGACAGAGACACAGAGAAAGAGAAAGAGAGAAAGAGAGAGCTTGTATGAATTAGGCTACCTCTGTGTGTCCCTCAACAGTGTTCTGAAGCACCGTCTCTAAACTGTAAGTCTGCTTTAAGGTGCAGCTCTGTTATTACCTCGCTAGTGAGAAATGTCATGTGTAGCCTTTAAGTTGGTACACTAGGCTAACTAATACTGCTCCATCCCAGTTGTTGAAAGTTTCATATTCACCGTAAATATAAAAATTTACTTTCGGAAAATCGTCTGTCATGTTGTTGTTTTTGTTAGTCCTGTGTGCTGTATAGGTACTGTATGCTAATTTCCGTTATTACAGTTAACTATGCGAAGTGATATGGAACTGTAATGCGGTCAAGAGAGCTGCCTGGAACTACGTTTGCCGTGCGTTTATCTGAAAATAATTGCACACCTCAGAACGTTCGTCAGCCAATCAGATTCAAGCATTCAACGGTCCCGTAGTATAATAAATGATAATGTACATGCACAGGGTTTTGGTGTTTTTTATACAACAGCGTTGCCGCGATTTCTTTGATGACGTGATCGGCATGCTATAAAAATGTACATACATGTTGGCTAACAACAAAAGGCATATGTGGACCAACTAACAGCAGACATTTACCAGTATACAATCAAAACCACTGTTGATTCTCGATACAAACCTTTCATTTTATTCTCCAACATTGCAAACATAAATATCGATCACAAAATCACAAAAAACCACCGGGGTGTAGTTCATTTTTACAAAAAGCTAACCAGTGTCAAAATTAAATTCACAGGTCATTTCACTCTGAAACTGATTGTCCAGTTTTCTCTTAACACCTCCAGACATTTTTAGAAGGAAAAAAATAAACAGCATAGCTAAGGCATGTTATCCCTAGGTCAAGATCAACAAGAGTGAGTGAACTGTCATTGGAGTGAACGATCATTTTATTGGTTAGTCCAAAGCTAGCATAAACATAAGCATGGTTTTGATGGGGATTTACAGTACCTGAATCGCGTTTCACTGCTGCGCTGTTCAGCAAATTACCATGCGAATGTGATTTGAATAAGCGCTAATGCGGCTGTTTAGCACTTGTGATATATTTTCAAAAGCCGGCGATTAGTCACGGGGATCAAGATAACCGATGTTAAGTGGCGATTTTGGCCCTCTTTTGTTCTCGAGATATTAGGCTTCGCCGACATAAAATAATCGACATAACCGATGAGAAAATGCTAAGACAAAGAGGGAATTTGGCGGTTCTACTTCAAAAACGTCGACTTAATAGGGTTGGCGAGTTAACCGAGGTCGAGATAAGTGGGTTCAACTGTACAAGACTTCTGGCATTTTTTCTTTTTTAAATGCATTCACAGATCTTTGTGGGGACCTGAAAATGGTCCCCATAATGTAAAAAAAAGGTTTTTATTACATTGTGGGGGACATTTGGTCACACACACAAACAGTCTCAATTTCACATTCAGAATAGATCATTCAGAATGGAATGCATATATCACAAATATGACATTTTATATAATGGCATCTGGCTCAAATTAAGCACAAAATACAGGTCACTGGTCATTTAACAGCATGATGGCTTACCCTGAAATGCATGGTGGGGTGGAAATGCACCAGTAGCACTTTGCCGGGGGCAAGAGCCCAAAGAGGGTGTGAGCTGGGTGGCTGGTGTGTTGCCCATCAATCTTCCAAATGTGTATCCTGATCAGGGTCACAGGGGCACCTCGAGCCAATCCCAAGCAGCACAAAGCATGCCAGTCCATCAAAGGATACTTACAAACACACTTACTATGGACAACTCAGACATACCAATTAGCCTGATTATATTGGGTGAACATCACAAAAACAGGCCATACAGTAGGTCAGATTCGAACCCCAGGTATTGTACGTGCACACTACCATGCTTCCCCAATGACATACTATGTAACAAGTAAAATTTATGTAAATCAATGTGTGTTTGCAATGACTGATATGGCACCAAAGGGCTTTCTGGTTCATTTTGTAGGTGGGACCATGAAGTAGGTGTCTTTCGTATTCCTAAAATGTAACTTTTATTGTACTGATTACTTTGCTCAAGACCATGCCAAGACTATGCCAAAGGAGAAAAACATTCTAGCACTCAAAGTAATTTTGACTGTAATTGCTCTGCAGGTTAGGACTCACTGAACCATATGCTTTGTCTGACCTGTATGCATGTCTATTGTGTCTGACTAATTAAATCATACACTTCTGTAGACTTCCTAAGTTTACTAGTGCTTGGGCACTTACTTTGGTTTCAGTGTTACTGTATTTTAGCAGCACGTTTTGAGCAGTTTCAGTTACCTGTGTTCTCAAAAACCAATGACTTATATTATATTATAATATTAGCTTATATTGCAAATCGAAAGGAACCCAGACAGCAGTTCCCTCTGTGCTGGATCCGTCTTCGAATCACCATATTCGTGTAGCAGTCACACTCAGTGTGCACCTCTGCGCCAGCTTTGCAGCATATTTGTCCACAATCTCTGACTGACAGTCCGTCAGAAAGGTCTACATCTGATCCGGGGCAGCAGCACAGACCGGACCTGTGCTTTTTTAAATCTCGCAGATGCACGTGTATGTGCCTCAGTAAGAGTTAACTGAAGAGTCACACAACAACTAGTGAAGACCTGCTTGTGGTTCTTGGTAAGTGCATTATAAAACTACAGTGGCTTGCAAAAGTATTCGGCCCCTTTGAACTTTTCCACATTTTGTCACATTACAGCCACAAACATGAATCAATTTTATTGGAATTCCACGTGAAAGACCAATACAAAGTGGTGTACACGTGAGAAGTGGAACGAAAATCATATCAAATTCCAAACATTCCAAACATTTTTTACAAATAAATAACTGAAAAGTGGGGTGTGCGTAATTATTCAGCCCCCTGAGTCAATACTTCGTAGAACCACCTTTTGCTGCAATTACATCTGCCAGTCTTTTAGGGTATGTCTCTACCAGCTTTGCACATCTAGAGACTGAAATCCTTGCTCATTCTTCTTTGCAAAACAGCTCCAGCTCAGTCAGATTAGATGGACAGCGTTTGTGAACAGCAGTTTTCAGATCTTGCCACAGATTCTCGATTGGATTTAGATCTGGACTTTGACTGGGCCATTCTAACACATGGATATGTTTTGTTTTAAACCATTCCATTGTTGCCCTGGCTTTATGTTTAGGGTCGTTGTCCTGCTGGAAGGTGAACCTCCGCCCCAGTCTCAAGTCTTTTGCAGACTCCAAGAGGTTTTCTTCCAAGATTGCCCTGTATCTGGCTCCATCCATATTCCCATCAACTCTGACCAGCTTCCCTGTCCCTGCTGAAGAGAAGCACCCCCAGAGCATGATGCTGCCACCACCATATTTGACAGTGGGGATGGTGTGTTCAGAGTGATGTGCAGTGTTAGTTTTCCGCCACATATAGCGTTTTGCATTTTAGCCAAAAAGTTCCATTTTGGTCTTATCTGACCACAGCACCTTCTTCCTGTTTGCTGTGTCCCCCACATGGCTTGTGGCAAACTGCAAACGGGACTTCTTATGGTTTTCTGTTAACAATGGCTTTCTTCTTGTCACTCTTCCATAAAGGCCAACTTTGTGCAGTGCACGACTAATAGTTGTCCTATGGACAGATTCCCCCACCTGAGCTGTAGATCTCTGCAGCTCGTCCAGAGTCACCATGGGCCTCTTGGCTGCATTTCTGATCAGCGCTCTCCTTGTTCTGCCTGTGAGTTTAGGTGGACGGCCTTGTCTTGGTAGGTTTACAGTTGTGCCATGCTCCTTCCATTTCTGAATGATCGCTTGAACAGTGTTCCGTGGGATGTTCAAGGCTTTGGAAATCTTTTTGTAGCCTAAGCCTGCTTTAAATTTCTCAATAACTTTATCCCTGACCTGTCTGGTGTGTTCTTTGGACTTCATGATGTTGTTGCTCCCAATATTCTCTTAGACAACCTCTGAGGCTGTCACAGAGCAGCTGTATTTGTACTGACATTAGATTACACACAAGTGCACTCTATTTAGTCATTAGCACTCATCAGGCAATGTCTATGGGCAACTGACTGCACTCAGACCAAAGGGGGCTGAATAATTACACACACCCCACTTTGCAGTTATTTATTTGTAAAAAATGTTTGGAATCATGTATGATTTTCGTTCCACTTCTCAAGTGTACACCACTTTGTATTGGTTTTTCACGTGGAATTCCAATGAAATTGATTTATGTTTGTGACTGTAATGTGACAAAATGTGGAAAAGTTCAAGGGGGCCGAATACTTTTGCAAGCCACTGTACATTAAGATTGACATCATGTTAGTCTTAAATATTTCTATCAGACATTAAGTAAGTTTACACTGACTGACATTATGAAAACCTTAGACGTTTTAGTCCTACAGGCTAACAGGTGAGCAAACAGATATATAGCTGATAGTCCTATCCATGCGATTAAAAAACACAACTAATGCAAAAGTAGGCTTAAAGTAATAATTGGAGATTGTGGTGAAAACTTGTTTTCAGAATTGGTGAATATCTCTGTTCGCATGGATGTTAGGTGGAATGAGATGCCGGCAGTATTTTTGTATGTCTGCGTAAAATTCAAATTTTGGGTTCAGTGTCACGAACTTGGTAGTAAATATTATCTAAGCTCATTTCCAGCCTGTTTGTGTCTTCCAGGTCATTCATCTGGTTAGCATGCAAACATTACTTAAAGTTACATAAACTTAGCAGGCCCAGTTGATGAGACCCTGTTAACATGGTTTTTGGAAAAATCAGCAAACTTTGTTTAGTTAAATGTTAGCAATAACATATATTGCTAGTGTTAGCATAAAATCTTATTCAGATTTAATTTTGATAGTGTTTGAACAAATATGTTTATTTATACTTGAAGTGTATTTTTATCTATGAGGCGAAACATTAAGTGTATTTTTCCCCTTTTTTCGTTCATTTCAAATTCAGATTCTCATTTTTGCAGCAGTGTTACTGAGTTTTTTGAGTAGCTAAATGTCTTCTGTTTCTTTGAATTGTGCCCCATAGGTTTTGTTCCATTCCCTCTGCTGATTCTAGTCAAGTTGAGGTCAAGCCGCCCATCATCCCTTGCAGGTAACCAGCTATATCACATACATACAATCACTTTTTGAGACACAGAACCCTGCACCTGTACCCTGGTTTTGAAACTTATTGCTTGACCTTTATTTCCACCTGATGCCCTGTCGAATAATGCATTAAGATTTAGAAATTACACTCTATAGGCACCACCAGTATCATCCAGCACAAATGTTGAATTCCTTTCCTCCTCTATCGCATAGTATGAAAACTGTATTCCCAGTTTACTTCCACTGATGTGCTACTTCCTATTCTTCAGTGACAGACGAAGTAATATACTGTACCACCACACACACACACACACACACACACATCAATGTATATTCAGAGATTAGTAAATGTACTTTTCTTTTTTTTATGTTTACAGACCTTTACCTGGTTCCACTGGCTCCAGCTTTGGCTGATCACCTGTTTTCCTTTATCCAGCCAAATTGTCATGTAAGTTGACTGTTATTTTCAATGTCTTGCATTTGACACTTGGTCTCCGCACACATGTAAATTCGTTATTGTTTTTTTTTTGCAATTACTGCATGATGCATTATTATTTTTCCATCCATTCATCCATTTTCCAAACCGCTTATCCTACAGGGTCGCAGGGGGTCTGGATCCTATCCCGGAAGCAATGGGCACCAGGCAGGGAACAACCCAGGATGAGGGGCCAGCCCATTGCAGGGCACACTCACACACCATTCATGCACACATGCACACCTACAGGCAATTTAGCAACTCCAATCAGCCTCAGCATGTTTTTGGACTGTGGGGGAAAGCTGGAGTACCCAGGGGAAACCCCACGACGACATGGGGAGAACATGCAAACTGCACGCACATGTAACCCAGGCGGAGACTCAAACCCGGGTCCCAGAGGTGTTAGGCAACAGTGCTAACCACCATGCCACCCCGCATTATTATTTTTTAAAAATACAAATGATATTGAATTAATTTATTCCACGCAAGCTTGTCACAATGTTTTTGATTATCTTTTACAGTTTTCATATGACTGGAGTTTTTTTAACAAATAAAAAATGTTATGTGTTCTCTGGATGAAATTGAAATTCAGAAATGTAAAAAAAATAAAATAAAATAAACTGATTTGAAGACAAGAAATGTGGGTATTTATTTGTGTAGCTGGAAAAAATGATCACCAATCACAGACCAGGGCCAGATGAGCCCCAGATGTAAAGTTTGAGTCACGGATCTGGGCCAGATCCACACCATATATGGCAGCATTAATAACTGTATTGCGCCAGTACTGGCCAGGGTCTGTTCCTGATCCCCAATCCAAATCCGTACCGGTATTGGGCCGTTGGAAAGAAAGACCCGTTTTGCGGATCTGCACCAAATTCTATCCAATATCTGGCTCAGTTCTGGCACAGACACCTTTTGCTGTCTGGGAAAGGTCTTTGTACTTGTTCTGTTACCCATTTAAATTGATTACACACTTTTGTGATCATTAGTGGTTGATATAGTGTAAATGCTCTGCATCACCAGCTTGGACACAGAGGCTACAGTACACTACACAATGCCATGATTCCAACCTATCCCCAGCACCTTTGGAAATTACAATTCTGTGCTAAGACAAAGGGCTAGGATCATATATGCAAAGAGAGATTCGGGGTGTGATACATTAGTATACAGTAAGCCCTCATGCATTTGCACGAACCAAACTTATTTGCATCCGTGATTTTTTCGCACATCTGCGAAATCCTCGAGAAACCCTACTTTTAAGTGTAAAATTGGCAAGAAAAATTTAGTTAATGAAGATTCTACTGTGTTTATAGGGAAAGTTCAAGACATACAATATAAATCACTTACAAAAATCCCGTAAAAAAACATGGCTTTCTTATGGAAACGTTCCTTTTTATATATACACACTGTATTGTACCTTTACAAGATGCGAATCCCATTCGCAAAGTCTTTTCCCTTTAGAACTGTCATGACCTGCTCATCCGATCCTCTCGTGTGCCACACGCCCCTCAATTACCTCGTATGGAATCCTGGTGTTCCATGTTGTGTCGGCCCCTGGAGGATGGGCTCCCCCTTTGAGTCTGGTCCCTCCCAAGGTTTCTTCCTTCTTGGGAGTTTTTCCTTGCCACTGTCACCTTTGGCTTGCTCACTGGGGGCTTTGGGTGCGGATGCTGTAAAGCGCTTTGAGACAGTGTAATGTTGTGCTAATGCGCTATACAAAAATAAATATGTTGTTGTTGTCTAGTTGTTGTTAATTAGTCCTGTATATTTAAGTCCGCATTCCAGTATGTTTTCCCATCTGGTCATTGACGTTGTGTTGCAGTTATATGTTCCTGAGTTGGGGTGGCATGGTCATGCATTGGTTAGTATTGTTGCCTCACACTTCTGGGACCCTGGTTTGAGTCTCCGCCTGGGTTACATGTGTAACCCTGGGTTACAGTCCAAAGACACGCTGAGGCTAATTGGAGTTGCTAAATTGCCCGTAGGTGTGCATGTGTGAGTGAATGGTGTGTGAGTGTACCCTGCGATGGGCTGGCCTCCCATCCTGGTTTGTTTCCTACCACGTGCCCATAGCTTCTGGGATAGGCTCCGGAACCCCCTGCGACCCAGAAGGATAAGCAGTTTGGAAAATGGATGGATGGATGGGTTCCTTAGTGCTTTACAGTATTAAACCCCATGTTCACCTGACTCCTGTGTTGATTCCCTACTCCGTGCCACAGCAATACATAATATTTTCACCATACTGCATAGCTAATTGATAATCATCATTATCTTAAATCAATATTCATCACTGGTGAGTACCCATACTACTGTTTTTTATTAAATATTTTTGTTTGTATATATTTTTTTCTTTCTCTTTTTCGTGGTTAGGGCACGCATAGTATTTTTAGAACTTATTTCTGTACATCTTTATGTCCGAGGTCTTACTGTATAATGAAACTCATCTAAAGTAACATAGATACATAAGTTGTAATGAGGGTTAGAAATCGGGCTGTGAAACAGGGAACAAAAACATGCAGAGTTTTTGAGGAGAGAAAAACTCCAATACTTACTGCCATACATTTACTTAGTAGGTAGTTCTGTGTAAGGTAAAACAGCAGAAAGGAGAGATCAGTCAGAGTGGTTGGGCAGGCTTATCACAGCCAGTCAGTTTTGAGCAACACTGGTATTAAACACATTGGCAGGAATCGAGCTTGGAGCTGTCAGATTCATGCTATGACTGTTCAGGCGCAGAGCTGAAGCTATGTCAACAGGAAGAGCACAAGGCCTTCCAAGTAGCTCAACTCCACATCCAAATTACGCTACAGAGGCAAGAAACAAATTAGACATAAATTTAAAAGTAAGAACAAGAGAGACGTAACATACATGCATGATTTAGTGGTATTAATATGATGGATACACGCCACACTGTATGATTTTACAAAGCAATAAGGGATGGCATTCTGAGACTTAAGGTAATGGTAAGAGTGAGAGACAGTATACAAACTACACTAATTAAAAGTAACACAAAAAGAGAGACATAGCACATAAACATGATTAATGGTAATAGGACAGGTACTACATACAGTACAATCTGTTGTTGTGTCCTGAACACGCACAGTCTAAGGTGGGAGTTGTAGAAAACAAAGGAGGCTTTATTGGAATTTAAACAGTAGCTCAAAAACAAAACAGACCATGTGGGGCCAGAAAACAGGGATACCACAACAGGAAGACTCAAGCTTGCACACATATCTGACATCAATGACAGGACTGGTAAGCACAGGCCTGGGAAGCACTTTAATATACCACTGATAAGGGAGCAAACGATAGGCAGCTGGATAGAGTCACATGAGGGTGGAAACAAGTGGCAAGACATACACTGAACAGGCGTGGCTTGCTAGGGCCACACTATGAAGAGAATGAGAGGGGCAGGAAGGCAGGGCATGACATCCACATGATTTTAGTTAGCAATAACAGACAAATGAAATTCTGTTATTTAAAGGTAACAGTACAGTATACACAGTGCATGTGTATACAATGCATTTAAGGTAACACAAACAGACACGGTGTACACAGATAACTTAAAGGTAATAATAAGATGTATACAACAAAAACTACATGGCTTTTTGATCAGTGAATAAGATACACAACACATGGTATATATAATGATGAAATATGCCGGGGTGGGGGAGGGGGGTACTTATCTGGATATGCCAGACAGCTAGTCCAGCCCTGGCAGACTCTGTTACCCAAACAACATACCAGTGAACAAGCGGGGTCAGCCCCTCCAAGAGGCAAATATGCTTAAAGGCCTCATTCAAGGGCTCAATGTGACATCACTCTGCCAATCACAAGATCAAAACCTGTGACCTTCCAGTCCTGGGCACAGAGTCCGAACCCTCTGAATCACAGATCTCCCCAGAAGGCAATGTATATTCATTTTCTTTACTGCTTATCCTATTCAGGATTGTTTCTCCAGGATACAATGGGCACAAGGCAGGGAATGACTCTTGGTGGAATTCCAATGCACTGCAGGGTACATACACCATTCACACCTATGGACAATTTGGTGTTAACCCTATTTGGTATTAATTAACCTCGGCAGGTTTTTGGATTATGTGAGGAAACTGGAGAGCCCAGAAGAAACCCCACAATGGCATAGGGAATACATGGAAAATAAAATATTATTTGCTTCAACTTTAATTTCACAAGATGGAACATGCTTGGTACTTGGAGAGGGGTAGTGTAGTGTAAAAACAATTGCGCTCCAAAACCTAGCACTGATCCTAGTGCTTTAGTAAGGTCTCACCATCACACTATTTGATTGTGTCAGGAACCGACAAAATAAGAAAGAAAAAAGAATAGTTGCATAAAACTCGAGAGTAGTTTAGAGAAGCTGCTGTGGGTTCTAAGCATGGATCAGTGTGATGGTATGTCTTTTGGAGACCTTTACAGAGATTTACAGTTCCCTCTGACCTGCTGGTCCGTTACAGTCTTGAGCTCCATGTGATGAACTGGTCTTTGAGCACTGGGCACTTTTATGGCATTAACAGATATTGAAAAAATAGTAATAGAGGTTAGCGAACAATCTGGTATTTTCACTGAAGAAACTTTGGCATGAGTGCAATTGGAAGAGCTTTCCTGGGGCTTGAACTGGAAACATTTTGGCCGCCATTATTGAAACCAGCCATGCCGGCCATTTAAGTTCAAGAAATTCATATGTTTTAGGCTATTTGCTCCAGTTCACACAGTTGGCTTAGATCTACTTTATCTGGCTCATAGCCATAAACAGAAACAGTGTCGCATTAGCGATTTTCATGAATAGATGGCCACAGGGTGCAGGCCAAGGAGAAGCTGAACAATAATACAATGTTTTTTTTTTTGCCTAGCACTTGGCATTTGTAAACACAGCACTTTCTGAGGTGTCATTTTGACTGAATTTATTGTAGAAAAGGCAAACAATAACATCTCAATAATTTTTCTGTCACAGTGAGGTGACTTGGTTATTAATTGGATTCATCTTCCTCTCCTGCTGAAAGTCATTAATATTGATATGGAACGTTTTTCTCTTACTTAAAATGGCATATAATTTCAGCAAAATGACTACCTGGAGGGGTGAGTTGTAAGCTCACAGGAAGAGAGTAATTAACAAGATCTGACACATCACCTTACTTGCACATTTCACCTCACATGCACATTTTAATTGCTAAAATGGCACTTCTGTTTCATGTGAAAAAGAAAGCATTGTCCCCTTTTTAGCATAGTTGAGTTTAGAGAACATGGAAAATTTCAATCTGAGATTGAAAACCCTTAAAAAATTAGAATAAGGAGTGTTTTTTAATGGCAAACAAATATGTGACAATTGCCTGCTTAAGCCAAATGTTCTCCTCAGGTCCCCCTGTAATTCAGTATGCACCATGTTAACTGAAGGCTTCTTAGTCTGTTTCTTGCAAATGAGACCCTTATTTATTTGGAGACTTCATATAAATTAGACATTGATAATTAATAAAAAGCATAAAATAACTCATTTGAAGGCCACACTGCATATGTTGAAGTAGGAAAGCAAATGTACAGTATTAACGAAATCTGAGAAACAGAATTAGTTAATTACAGTAAAAGGTTTTCTTTTTTAACACATTTTTGCATATAGAATGGTATTAATCAATTGTTTCCTGTACATAGAAATGTGTATATATTTATAAATATCTCCAACCATGCATGTGCTCCAAACCATAGTAGTAGAGAAACGTAAATGAATCATACCGATTGGCACATAGGATACTCACAAACTCCCACTAAATTATCAGCTTTGATAGACAAATACAATGTTTTAGGGAGGTTCATATGGATGGTATGGTGGGACAGTGGTTAGCATTGTTGCCTCCCACCTCTGAAACCACGGTTCAAGTCTGCACCATGACTCTGTTTGTGCGGCACTTGCATGTTCTCTTTGTGTCATCATGGGGTTTCCTCTGGGTATTCCAGTTTCCCCTCACAGTCCAAAAATATGCTGAGGTTATTTGGAGTTGTAACATTTTCTATTTATATGAGGGTGCTCTGCAATGGGTTGGTGACCCTCCTGTGTTGTTCCCTGCCTTGTGCCCATCTAAGATAGGCTCTGTGTAGAATGCCCCACAACCCTGAATAGGATAAGTGGTTACAGAAAATGAACAGTTTTGTTGACACAAAGTACGTGCAGATAGGTCATGAAAATGAATCATTCCAAAATCATATAAGATCCCTGCTCAAAGAAATAATGTATCACTGTCACTACTTATTTGCTTTAGATGACAACATTCACTACTTGGCTTACTGTATTGTACAACATAGGTCTACTTTATTTGCTGCAGTCAGTGAAATGCAACCACAGAAGTATCTTACCTATTTCTGATAGCCCACCTGCACTGTCCGTGTCACCATCTGGAATGATTCCTGTTTGGGATGTTTTGCCTATGATGGCAGCTATTTTACCATACAGAGGTGAGTCTGATGTGGTACTTAAACCACCTTCTGTGGTACAGATGTGGGATTTGTGAGCTGCAATGCTTTTTTTGTGGCCGTTCTCATTACAGGTGACAGGGTGTCAGGGTGTATCCCTGTCACCCTTGTCATGTTACTGTTTGGACAGTAGATGTCACGGGCCATTCTGTATTTTCTCACAAGATTTTCTTGTCTCCAGCTTTGTGTTAATCATTCACACCTGTCTCTTGTTGATTACGTATCTGTGTATATAGGTGCCTGCCTTTGCCCTGTTCTTCATTTCAGTCATTATAACTGTTCTGAAGGTTAAACGTGCTTATTGTAGTTCTAATTCCTGCCATGTTCCCTGCGTATCAGTTCATCCCAGTTCTGCCTTCTCTTTGCCTTCCGTTTGACACTTTGTAGTCCTTTTATTTTCATTATAGTCTATTTTGATTTGACCAACGTTAGAACCACCGATTCCCACTCCAATGAACTCCTTTAACCGCCAGGCAAGATAAACTTCAGCATATGCAGCCCGTTTGTTTGTGCTAATGTGCTGTTAGTGTTGATAACAGCAACAAAGTTAATACTCTTAACCAAAAAGCCATACTCTTCCTAATAGAGTGGTTGCTCTGTAAAGCTGAAAAGTTTTTAAACGCAGAATGTATTATGTAAAATGTTGGATAAATAGACGTTGTTTATTCGTAATTTCATGTTCCACTTTTTAACAACTGTATAAAATAATTTTATTTTTAATACAAATAAACTCAGATGAAACGAAAAATGGCTGGTTTCAGGGTTTGCTAACTTTCACACATCTGGCATAACACTGACACTTTCAGACTCTCCCACTCACGCAGGAAATCTTATGGCAAATCTATATTATTTCATTATAAACCTAAAATTAGCTACATGAAAAGCATTAGTGTAGATTGCAAACCTTACAGACTATTTACAGTGCCCTCCACAAATATCCAAAACCACCATCAGATATTACCTTGTGCTAACAGATTATTTGCAAGGTATGCCAGAAAATAGCCTTTTCTGCCAGTTAAACACAAATGTAAGTACCTGGGGCCTCATGTATAAACGGTGCGTACGCATGAAACTGTAAATTTCCACGCTCATGTTGAGATGTATAAAAACAAAACTTGGAGTACTGCTATGCACATTCTCACTGCAGCTGCAGACATGGTGTACGCACGTTACTGCTCGGTTTTGTAAATGGACGGCACCCAGTGGCACGTCATTGGTACTGTGATTTCCCTTTTTAAACTCACAATCATTACCCTGACTTTATTCAATAAACCGATATTAATTGTATGTTGTTTACAAATGTACAGAACATGATTTTTAATCACTCTGTAACAATAAAACGATGTAGAAAATGACCAAGCTATTACAACTACCATGGCAGCCTTTGCGTTATTGGAAGACAGCTTATGGAAGAATTAGAAGAGAGCACGTATTCAGGGATCATAGTAATTTCTTGGCCTATAATGATGACTGCCTTCTAAGTCAATTTAGATTTCCAAGAGCAATCCTTTTGCTGCTGTGTGCTAAACTGGGGTCAGTATTACAAAGGCAGACGATGAGGAGTTGCGCCATACCTGTTCCTTTACAAGTTCTGTCCACTCTCGGGTTCTTAGCCACAAGTGATTTTCAGCGAGAACTTGCGGACTGATCGGGTATTTCTCAGTCAACACCAAGTCGCGCCATGCCAGTTGTATGGGACAGCATAATCCGCTTGTCACCCAGATATATAAAATTTTCTTAAACTGTGGTTGAAAAGGCAAACATTAAAGTGCAATTTGCTGCGATGTCCGGTTTTCCCAATTTAAGCAGAGCTGTCGATTGCACGCATATCAATCAATCAATCAATCAATGGAAACCCTTTATTGCTGATGCAATATACCTTGGCACCAGGCACAAGTACCGGTGAAGAGTAGGCCATCAACCGACCTTACATATACACAGACATCACAGTAGGGAGAAGACCGGCCGGGAGACAGGGGAAGTGAGAAGAATAGAAACAAGATAACATGGTGGGAGAGGAGGAGAATAAAAAAACACCCCCCAGAATGCACTCCAGTAGGGAGTACATTGTGGGAACCGAAAAAAACACCTCAGCAACATAAGCACATGGGCACTACACCTTACATAAAAAAGACACGACTTGCAACGGGTAGCGGAAAGGGGGTGTGGAGGTGACCCAGCAGAGACAGACAGCCATCCGGTCCTGCTGCCATAGAAACGGCGCTGGTCAGACCCGCCTGTTCACGCTGGGGGTATGAAGCGGCGGAGGCGTGGGATGGGGTGAGGGTAAGTCCTTGGGATTGGGGGAGAGGAATGCAAGAGAGACTCACTGCCTTGTTCTTCTGGGGGAGTTGTTAGTTCCAGCAGCAGCCTTGGCCAAGGCCAGTGCTGATATGGGGGAGCCAAATACTTGATAGAATAAGGTTGTTTGGGTTTCCATGCGGGGAGCTGAAATTTCCAGCTCCTCTAATGTCCACGCTGATCTCCGCCATCCAATAATTTTTGCAAAGCTGTTAGCTTCTCCACGATGTTATCCAGTTTGCGATCCATTTGCACAGTCTGAGTGCTAACAGCTCTGCCCACTCCATCAATCATTCCGGCCAGCCTAGTGGGGCTTTGAGAGGCTGTCACCGTCTTCTTCAATCTTTGATAAACCACGGCAATGCCTAATCCAATCAGCATAATACCTGTAATCATGGTTCCGAATAAGTAAATGTCTTCAATGTCCTCCACGGAAAGAGCTGCCAGGCACACGACCCTCCACCGCTCCCATCCGTCCATCGTGTAGCCAGCTGCGTACGTTCCTGCAGGACAGTCAGGTTCCCCCGACCCTAGGCTTCTCGTCGAGAAGATGGTGTCAATTGCGTTGAGAGACCAGCTGATCAAATCCATAATTTTTCGTAGTTTGGAGAGCAGGGCTGAGAGAGTCTCTTCACAGACACAGTGTAAGACAGTAGACTAGACGAGACTAGACGAGACGAGAGTAGCGAAGCAGGGAAGATAAGGGGAGGGAGAGGGTAAGAAGTGCGACCGCCTCCGTTGAGAGCCAAACGAGAATTATTGCTATAAAGGCATCTTCAGAGAACGAATTTGCTCATGTAAATAGAAAGCACTTTCACTGTATTAATGTACAAATTATGTACGATTCGAACATGCGTCTCATTAATGCATGGGCCTCATCGCCATTAAATCTGAGGGGGATGTGTCTGCCTCACATTTCATGATTATTCGTTTGGATCCCCCCACATTTAACATAAAATTAGTTTTATGCCAGTGTGCCCCCCCACATTCAAAATGCTTCTGATGCTCCTAATGCATTAATGTTGTAGTTAGATGGCCTGGCTAAAAACATGATTCGTTCATTCTCAGAAACAGTAGTGTTGGAAACAAACTTGAAGATGGGGTGGTATGTGATAGCTGGCTTCTCGGTAAGAAGATTTTTCCCATTTTATAATTTAGCCCAATATTGTAAGCTTTGTTTGACAATTGCTTAGGGGACAGTGGGTACTCACTGAAATCGTGGCTTCTCAGGCCGCTCGCAAACACGCAGAATGAACAAGAGCGCCGTTATAATGATGCCCCCCATTCTCGGGCTCGCCCGGTGGCACAGCGTACTATAGGGCAGCTTAAAAACCGCTAGCGCTTCATGGACAAGACCAGTGGGGTGCCGCTATACAATCCGTAAAAAGTTTCGCATTGTACACGCATGTAGCGTGCTGCATAATCTGGCAGAAAATACTGGCTTGCCGGTATCTGAAGAGTTTAGGCAAGATGACCCTGACCCTGAGCGACAAAATTTTACGCCAGTTACAAATTCGTTTGAATGTAATAGCAAGAATGTAAAACAGGGAACCAAACACCACATTTATTTTTTAACTAATTATTTTAATGTGTTGTTAATATCACACAGTGTATCATTTCGATGTTTTAATTCATTGGCAACATCTCTTACAGCACGGACTATTGCATTTTGTGACTGCAGCACAGCTTCAGTTAGCACACAGGCGGATGGTCGCCCCCCGGTTTCCAAGGCACGGGAATGTGTGCAGTCAGCACCCAAAGATGTGCTCGGCACAGCAGCACCATCACCGCCTGTGTCATCCTCGGCACTGGGGGCACCTCTTGTACTATTGTCTGTAAGAATAAACAAACAGAATAAACAAAAGTAACACCACATCTACGCCCTACTTGTTATTCATAAACATGAAAGTAATTCAAAGAAGGATGGTACGAGAAAAACTCACCCGGCTGACATCGGCATCCTCCTCAACCAATAAAAGTATCCCCCCAATTATCGTTGCTCAGAGGCTGTGAGACCGGGGATTCCTCTCCCTCCACCTTTGCTGTAAAGACTCTTATGGTGAGTGGCCACTTTTTCACATCGACTTTAATGTCCAACCACTTCTTTTTAATTTTGGCCACCGTTTTAGAAACAACACTTTTAACTGACTCCGCCACGCTCTGCCACTCTGTCAACTTTCGCTTATTGCTGATGCCACTACTTAAACCACCAAATAATATCACTTTTCTTTTCTCGATTTATGTTAATATGACCTCCACTTTGCACACACTGAAATGCTTCTTTTTCCCACGTGGTTTATCCATTGTTATTTAAGAAAAACCGAAGAAAGCGGGTATTTATACAGATTTAAATATGCAAATATACAAAATTATGGGCGGGTCGGGGGTGGCTGTGGGCTTGTTCACGTGCGTGAAATTTCACGCTCATTGGGATTTATAAAGGGAATGTGCATCAATCTGTGCTTACACAGTTTTATGCATCTGGATTTTTTCTTGTTTACGCACGTTCCTAGTTTTGTCCGTACGCCATGTTTTAGTGTAAATTCTACAGACGTTTTTATACACGAAACCCATGGAGTTTGAAAAATGCTAGTACAACTTTGGTCTGATGAAACAAAAATTGAGCTTTTCGGCAATAAACATTCAAGATGGGTTTGCTGTAAAAAAACTATGGCTATAATGAAAAGAACCTTATCTCAACTGTAAAATATGTTGGGGGTTCTGTGATATTTTGGGGCTGTTTTATCTCTAAAGGCCCTGGAAACCTTGTTAGGGTACATGGCATTACAGACTCCCTGAAATACCAGGATATTTTAATTCAAAATTTGGCTGACTCTGCCATTAAACTAAAACTGGACTGTCATTGGTTCTTCAAGCAGGACAAAACTAAAACTGGGCTGTCATTGGTTCTTCCAGCAGGACAATGATCATAAGCACATTTACAAATCAAAATAAAAATGGTTAGCAGACCACAGTATCAAGCTTCTGCCATGGCCATCTCAGTCTCCTGACCTGAATCCCATTGAAAACCTGTGGGCTGAGCTGAAGAGCAGAATGCATAAGAGAGGGCCTAGGACCCTGGATGATCTGGAGAGATTCTGTAAAGAGGAATGGTCTCAGATGCCCTGCTCTATATTCTCCAAACCTTATAAAATGTTATAGGAAAAGATTCAGTGCTGTTTTACTGGCAAAGGGAGGTTTTACAAAATATTAAATGCTGGGGTGCCAATAATTGTGGAGGGCACTGTACAAGGTAATAAAAGTGTCACATACATGTAAATGGGTGTGCAGACTTGTCTCAAATGGAAAAATCTCACTCCAGCCAGCTGGCCGAAGTGGACAACCCTGCATTTTATTTGAAATGTAAAATGTGCTGTTGTCAGCTACAGCTTGTTATTCCGTTTGCGTTGTTAATCCAAGAAATATAAAATGAATATGAAAAAAAACGTGTCACATTTTATATTTTTTCGAAATAGTAATAGGACTGCCAATACCCTACTGTAATAGCAATTAAAGTTATCAATTATTTTGGTATTTATATTAAAACCCCTGTTCTTAGTTCCCTGTATTCTTAGTTCCCTGCTTCCTGTTAGGTTTAGAGCTCACTTCAAAGTTCTATATTGTGGTCCCTATATTGTGGAATGGTTTACCAGCCTATGTTCAGGATGATAATTTGGTCTTGGTCTGTTAATCTGGACTGAAGACCCATTACTTTAGTTTAGCTTACCCACAACCTAACACAACATAACTATGGCTGTTGGTGCTGCTGTGCATGTCATTTTTATCTACTATGCTTGTCCGTTTATGTGTCAATGCATGTTCTGACCATCCATGCTCTCTGCCTTCCCACATGTCCGGATGGTGCCCGGGGTGACCTATATACTGTATCATCATTGGTGTAGCCTTCATGGCCACCTGACACAGCCCAGCGTGGAGAAAAGACTTATTGATGGACTTTGCCTTGATTCTTAATCATAGCTTATACCTCCCTTTTAGCAAGCAAGTCCACTCTGATGTTTTCAGTAATGTTAATATGCCCAGGGGGTTGGGCAGCCAGTTCACCTTGGAGCCCCAGAAGTTTTTTCTCTCCTTACTTGGGAGTTTTTGGTTCCTCTCCTCCATTGTTTGTATCTCTCTCTAATGATGTTTTATGTATCGCAACACATCCATGTAAAGCACTTTGGGACGACACTGTTGTGAAAGGCGCTATAGAAAAATTAATTTAATTGAATTAAAACAAAACTTTTATTACCGGTGTGGGATTATCAGAATCAATACTTAAATCAATGAGCACTAAAATATATGACATAAACACGACTGTATTATGGGTTTTATGGCTTTTCTGGGGTGACAGTAACTCTGCTGTTGTGCGTATTACTGAATGTCCCATTATTTCCTTGATGGGTGAGCAGTATTTTAATATGATGGCCCATTAACAAAAAATAAATGTGTGATATGCCAAAGTATGTCACTGCTGGCAATTAAAGGAAGTTCCAGTGCACAGAACACAATCATGTAACACTCTGCCCACCGTGCTGGCTGTCCTGAACGCCCCAACAACACAGAAGTTATGTACAACACAACATTTATCACTGCACAGTAGGGGTGGTAATTGGCAGTGCTTCCCCCCGCGATATTATATGTGTGCTGATTTGATATGTATCACAATTTTTAAACAGATTTTGCTGAAGAGCATTTTGGGCCTACATTTAAAGTAAAGGCAGGGGCTGAAATGGTACAAGTATTAGTCGTGTACCTTTTGGTTACAACATTTTCAATTTGAAATGCGCAATGAAAGAAATGGGTGAAACCTAATTTCACAAGTAGATGTTCAACATGGAAAACATTATGCTAATTGTGGCTTTCAGTTGGTTACAGCTCTTGCTAGAGAGCTCAAACACTCTCCCATATCACTTAAATCAGTAGTTTGGGAACATTTTGGCTTCCCAAAAATTATACCAACACTAGAGAGAGAGAGTAGATAAGATTAATAATGTCTGTCAGATTCTTTTTTTCCAAACGCAGATATTTTTTGGAATAAATCCAAAATGCTAACTCATTTTAGACAATCTGAGTGTGTGCTTTGCCAGGAGATTCAGACCAGGCTAAAAAAAATAACTAATGTTAAATTCACCAAATGTGAACAACATATATATATATATATATATATATATATATATATATAATGTACAGTAGCTCTTGTGTAATGTAGATTGTTGGCGGAGTCTGTGCTCTTCTGTTCATTTTGTAGTGTGTAAGTCCTGTTCTATAAAAGTAATTTTAAAAACACAAATGTGATCCAGTGTTTTCTAAATATTACATTACAACAGCATTATAATGCTAAGTAACAGGCAGTGGGTTCAGATAACAGAATTACTGAAATTGCGAGTCAGTGAATTTGTTGCATATTGTAAATGGAAATACACCCATTTTAAGCACACGTGCTTAAATGCACATATAGTGCATTATAAATGAACACTTCATAAGGCAGTAATAATGCATAATATTCACAGATATAATGTGTTATGCCTTTCAGAAATAGTTATAGCCATGTTTATAATGCTTCATGAGTGTATGATAATGCATTTTGAAAGTATTTATAAATTACTAAAAATATGGCCTTAAGTATTACAGGATCCCTGGAATCATTTCTTGAAGCTCCTAAACAGTAAAATTGAATGGAAGCAATGTTTAAACATTTTAAATAATGTTGAAATGAAGGTGTTTGGATAATTTTCCTGAATGAAAGCCAGAGAAGTAAGTGTTCCACTTGGATGTGCACTAGAAGCCTTTAAATCACCAGCCCAAATTCAGAACCACTTGAGTGCTCTACTGCTGTGCCAGTGCTTTGCGAATATGAAAAGTCTCACAAAGTGCTGGTGACCTGTTGCTAACACCAGAAAGCACAGGGCAACAGGCCAGGCACACACTCAACAAGTGTACCACATCTGTCACGCCCAGAGGGGCAGGGCAGGGCAGCCCTAGGCAATTAACCACTAATAAATAAGCTATATAAAGTGGAAGTAACTTAGCGGGAATCGTGAAGTATTGTTGCCATGTTTATGAGCCATACCGAGCATCTCTTTGTCTTGTGTCTTCCCCATTTGTCCTGCCTGTCTCGCCTGTCCTGCCTTGGCAGTCCTGCCTACCCTGCCTCACGACCTCGTCTTGCCCTCCTGATCTGCCCTCCTCGTTTCTCCCAGCTTGTTGTCACCCCGTCGCATCTCTTCTTGTAGGACTGACCCCACCAGCTATCGACCCTTGACTTTTGACCCAACAACTCTACCGGACACCCCCTTTGGCTTTGGTTGTATTTAGCAGCTATTTTAAACAGTCGTTCTCTCGCATTATGGGGTCCGCCTCTTCTCTGTTCACCTGTCCTGAAAACATCTTTGTAGGGCACTCACATTGGCATACATCACAAGGCCTGGATTCACACCCTCAGTTGTTTGGGACAAGGAAAGTAAACTTCCATCCATCCATCCATTTTCCAAACCGCTTGTCCTACTGGGTCGCGGGGGATCCGGAGCCTATCCCGGAAGCAATGGGCACGAGGCAGGGAACAACCCAGAATGGGGGGCCAGCCCATCGCAGGGCACACTCACACACCATTCACTCTCACATGCATTCCTACGGGCAATTTAGCAAGTCCAATTAGCCTCAGCATGTTTTTGGACTGTGGGGGGAAACCGGAGTACCCGGAGGAAACCCCACGACAACATGGGGAGAACATGCAAACTCCACACACATGTGACCCAGGCGGAGACTCGAACCCGGGTCTCAGAGGTGTGAGGCAACAGTGCTAACCACTGCACCACCATGCCGCCCCCTGAAAGTAAACTTAATTATTATTATTATTCATCCATTGTTTACAATATCCATCCACTGCAGGACAGATGCACACACACTGATTCGGTATCAATACCTTTACGGGGACTCATTTCTATGGGGAAATCTCTAATCCTAGTTATGACAATATTCATCCCTTTCTCAGTCCTAAACTTAAACATAAGCAACCAAACAAAATGTGAGACTTCTGGCATTTTTATTTTTTGATTGCAAACAAGTTTTTGTTACATTGTGGGGAACATGTGGCCCTTTATATGGGAAAAATACTAATGCTAACTATGAGAACTTTAAGCCCTACTCAGCCCTAACCATACGTAACCAAGCAAAAAAACAAGAGTTTTTATTTTTTTCATTGCAGTCATAGATTTTTATATAATTGAGTTTTCCCTTATGGGGACGAGGGAAAAAAGCGGGTATTCATCACGTTGTGGGAACATTGTGTCCCCATAAGGTAAGGTATACCCGCTCACAAGCACATACAGACCTGTACTGATATCTTTGTGGGGCAAAACAACAACCTTAATCCCTGCCCAGACCTAAGTTTAGTTACATGTAACCAAACAAAATACAAGTCTTTTGGCATTTTTAGTTTTTTGATTGCAGTCGTAGTTTTGTAATTGAAAAAAAGGTCCCCACAACATTGAAATAACAGGTTTTTATCACATTGTGGAGACATTTGGTCCCTACAATAAAAATGTCCCCACAATGTAATGTATATCTGACACCCCCCCCCCAACACACACAAACACAAACCCAAATGCATGTCTTGAGCCTATGGAAAGACATGACAAGGGGCAAAGTGCAAACTGGCATAGGCAGAGTGAAGATGAGAGGTATCTCTGCTATTCACCATTACAGATTATTATTAGTGTTGTTGAAATTACTGTTATTAATACTATTACTACTGCTGCTAATTGCTCTATACTGTAAATGTCACGTAGCAGGAAGAACGGAAGCCAAACATGGGGAAAATCAAAGGGGCTTTATTTAGGTAAAACGGCAGGCAAGGTAAAAGGAAAAGGACTATAGGGGGGCCAAAAACAGGGTAGGACGGTTAAAATAACACATGGCAGACCAGGGAGTGCGCGTGCCCACACAGGCAGAGACTACATTAGTGACAAAATGCCACAGCTTGGAGCTAAGATTAGGAATCCATCCATCATCAATAAAATATTCAAATGCACACTGCCTGCAAGACCATAGCACAAAAATGGATGGCCGTGTGATTTATAGGAAACAATGAAAGGTACTTTAAATCCAGAAAGGGCCCCATTCTGGGCCACCATTCAATAATCATGCAGAGGATATTGCCACTGTACCCTGAGCTGCTGTAATTGAATTTCTGCAGCTCAAGCCTCTTGAAAGAAGTTCATGCTTGTACAGAAGTCAGCCTTCACCATGGAGTACCTAAATGGTATGTACATGTATCTAGGAATGCAACGTCCTTTATGATAGACATACACAGTATAAAGAAATGGCTTTGAGATGGGTGAATACAGGCAGACTGTATGCCAGGTTGAGGTAAGAGCGGCACTGTGCTTCGGCCGCCATCTCGTCAGTCAGATGGTCTATCACAGGTTTCCTTCAAGCTCAGCTCACAGCAGCATAGTGTCACTTTCGCCTGTGACTAGAGGTGAGGCGCAGCACCCAGCAGGCAGTAATCTTAGCTAAACGAGGCACATCGAAGAGGCTTTGGATCCACAATCACCCTTTCACACAAATTCCCAGACCTGTGCATGAATACAATGACGCTTAAAAAGAGAAAGTAAATAAAAAAGCAATTCAAATTAAAGGACACATTTTCAATCAAAATGAAAACAAGCAGACAACTGACTAATTTGCATTTTTTAAAGTAAGTTAATCCTGACCTTCAAAGTTTGAGAAAATGTGCATAATAAATAGGGAAACTGAAATGTCAGCACAATTATTTCCAACAGCACTGTGGAATGTAGCTCACCACAGCATAACTTGACCATTAAAAAAATTACATTTCAATGATTCGGCCTTTTATGTTCTGCCAAAACTGATTGAGAAGCCCTCTTTTCAAAAAGCTGCCTAGGATAACAAATATTATTTGGTCACAAAAGTGTGAAGTTTAAATGTCATTCCTGTCTCTGTGTATTACATGCTCTCTAAGAAGTGGCTTCATTACCATTGTTTTGTTTTATACGATGTGGTGTGCTTAACTTAATCCATAAAATTTACAAAAAACAAATGAGCCTATTCTTAAGTGTGTAAATTTAGGCTTTGGTTCTATATATAAACTTGGCAGCGTTAGCTTACTAGAGTACGGGCTTGCATTATTATAAGTAATTGTACATGTAACATTATATTACTATCACTTTTATAGGGAATCTTATTTTATCAGTACACAGAACTCCTAAAACTCCCAAACTCTGAGATTATGTAGGAATGGCAAGAGGGGAAAATGTAGCATTCCCATAATATTTTCCATCATTCGCTGGAAGTTTTGGATGTTAATTTACTGTAAAATAACTTTGTTAATGCAACTAGTCCAATCTGGCTTTAATGAATCACTGCTAGCTGAATTATGTCAAGGTGAGCAATTATCATATTGAATTAAATTGCTAGAATATAATTACCTTTTGATATTGAATATGCTGACATATCTTCTATGACATTTTCTCAGTAAAGATTTAGTCTTGGTCAATATTTGAGAAACTACAGGATTCATTGAGTGTAACACCTGCAAAGGAGAACTTAAATCACAATCCTTGTGTAACCTAATCAAAGATCCCAAAATAGATTAAGCCATAATTTTTTATGTTTGTCCCTGATCAGAAGAAATGACAAACAGTGAGTGAAGATTCTGTCCACTGGAAAAAGTGAGGGACAGGTCCGTGAAGTGAATGAAGCATCCAGACTCCTGAGAAACAGCATTTATGGACCATAGATACTAGACCGTCAGAGTAACTGAGGAATGGGTTCATGAGGCCAATGAAGCATCCAGTCATATATGGAGAAGAGGTACTGGATCATGGTTGTGAAAAACCTGGGACAGATTGGTTACAGAAGGTGTGTCATGCCCGGCTCGTCCGCTCCTCGTGTGTGCCACGCCCCCTAATTACCCACGTGTGATTTCCTGATCGTGCCCAGTCGTGTCTTGTTTCCTGCTGCCTTGTTCCATGTATTTAAGTTCCTGTTTTGTACTAACCCGTTGTCTGTCATTGATGTTTGTAAGCGTGAGCTGTTTCCCGGTCCCTGTCCTCGTATTAAACTCCCGTTTGCCCCGTATTCCTGCTTCCTGCTTGCCTGCTTGCCCGCACGATCGCAGCGTATCTCCGGCGCGATCGTGACAGAATGACAGACCACAAAAAGAAAGGCACCCGGAGAGGGAAGAGGGTCCCTCAGGAGACGATCCGTCTCGGCGCCTGCTCGCTCTCCAGGCTTTACCTCCCGACGGAGGACGAGAGGGAGGTACCCGCCCGACCTCCAGCCCGAGGGCTGACCACACGTGACCCTGATCCCGTGTGGAAATATTGGCTCTCCAGTGAGGATGAGGACGAGGAGCCCTTCCTCTACCCTTACCCGGAGCCGGAGCCGATTCTTTCACCGCCCGTTTTCCCGGACATCGCACCACCTCTCGCCGCCGCTGGGCGCCGGAGAAGGAGGAGGAGACCGGCGATTGCCTGTCCCGAGGAGCTCCCTCCGTGAGCGCCCACGGACACACAGCTCTCTCCCCCTGCAGTAACCACCCCGGAGGCGCTACCCGCGCCTCACCTAGGGAAGCCGGTGAACTGCGCCTCCCAGTTCTTTGCCCTCCAGGGGTTGTTCTGGAGGATCTGGGGGGAACTGGTCCCTCCAGTAAGTCCGGAGGTAACGGAGCTTACGGAGCGACTCCAGATGAGCTTTGCGGCGTTTACTCCGGCTTCCGACCTAAAAGAGCTGGAGAGTATGGCAGAGGACGTGCGGCAGCTCCTCCAGCTCCAGAGGGCTGCGGTCCCCGCTCCCGTGCAGCCGCCATTGCCGGCGGACCCAGCTCCCGTGCAGCCGCCATTGCCGGCGGACCCAGCTCCCGTGCAGCCGCCATTGCCGGCGGACCCAGCTCCCGTGCAGCCGCCGCTGCCTGCGCAGCCGCCTTCGCTGCCGCCGATGCCTGCGCAGCCCCCTTCGCTGCCTGCGCAGCCCCCTTCGCTGCCTGCGCAGCCCCCTTCGCTGCCTGCACAGCCCCCACTGCAGCCACCTGCAGCTCCAGGGCAGGCGCCCCCACTGCAGCCACCTGCAGCTCCAGGGCAGGCGCCCCCACTGCAGCCACCTGCAGCTCCAGGGCCGGCGCCCCCACTGCAGCCACCTGCAGCTCCAGGGCAGGCGCCCCCTGACCGCGCTCCAAGTCCTGACCGCGCTCCAGCGGCTCCCGGGCCAGCGCCCCCACAGCCGGCTAACCGCGTTCCAGTCCCTGACCGCGTTCCAGTCCCTGACCGCGTTCCTGTCCCAGCTCCAGAGGCGCCCCCTCCGCCTGCAGCAGCTCCAGAGGCGCCCCCTCCGCCTGCAGCAGCTCCAGAGGCGCCCCCTCCGCCTGCAGCAGCTCCAGCTCCTGTCCCTTCTCCCCCTGTGACGTTACCCTCGCCCCAGCGACCTCGACCCCGAGCGAGGGTCGTTATGTCTGTGTCCCGCAGGGGAAGGGGACACAGACGCAGGGCTGGGGTCCCGCCCGCCCTGCCCCCTGGCTCGCCCTCCCTCGCCTGCGCTCTGGCTCGGTTGGCGCCTGCGGGTCCTGGCCCTCCGGGTCGGCTGTCGCCTGCGGGTGCCCCTCCGGTGCCTCGTCGCCCCGCCTCGCTCCCCTCTCCAGAGCCTGGTCGGTCGCCTGCGGGCTCCCCGACGGCGGCTCCTCGGTTGCCTGCGGGGCCCCTACCTCCGGCCCTCCACCGGACGTCGCCACCTGCTGCGGCTCCCCCCTCCTCCGGGCCTTCGCCGTGGGCCCCTCCTGCTCCCTCGTCCCCTTCCCCGGTGCTCCCTCCTGCTCCCTCCCTGGCCCCTCCGCGGGTCCCTCGCCCTGCCTCCTCGGCCCCTCCGAGGTCCCCTCCGGCTCCGGCCTCCCGTCGCCCGCTGGGGCTCCCTCGGGCTCCCCTTCCTTCCTCCTCCTTCTCTCCCTTCTTTCCTGTCTCTGTCCCGCCTGTCTTTGTTCCTCCTCCTGCCTTTGTCCCGCCGTCCTCTGTTCCTGGTCCCTTTGTTCTGCCCCGCTCTGTTCCTGGTTTCCCGTCGTTCCCTCCCGTCACTCCCGCTCCTTTTGTTCCGCCTGTTCCCTCTGTTTCTCCCTTTCTGGTCTGTCTCTCCGCTTTCCCGGCCCTTTGTCAGCTCCTGTCATATGTTCTGTCTCTTGCCTTGTTTTGTGCTTCGGTCCTGTTCCCCGTCGTGCGTTAATTCTGTTCTTGTTTTTCAGGTCCTGTTCTGCCTCGTCCCGTCCGTCGCCCCCTTCCTTGGCGCGCCCGGTGTAGCGCGCCTTTGGGGGGGGGTTCTGTCATGCCCGGCTCGTCCGCTCCTCGTGTGTGCCACGCCCCCTAATTACCCACGTGTGATTTCCTGATCGTGCCCAGTCGTGTCTTGTTTCCTGCTGCCTTGTTCCATGTATTTAAGTTCCTGTTTTGTACTAACCCGTTGTCTGTCATTGATGTTTGTAAGCGTGAGCTGTTTCCCGGTCCCTGTCCTCGTATTAAACTCCCGTTTGCCCCGTATTCTTGCTTCCTGCTTGCCCGCACGATCGCAGCGTATCTCCGGCGCGATCGTGACAAGGTGTCATATTATTCTGCTTTAAAGTGAATCATTTCAGTTAAAAAAAATCAAAGTAAAATACATACGCAAATTAAAAATGACAACTATAACATTTGAAGAATATGTTGTATATTGAGATAAAATCAATGCCTCAAAATGATGTGTGGGTTAGGTTCCTGTGATTGCAAGGTCACCGTTTTAACCATGCAGCTGTCAGAACGTTGTCACTGTGAGGCCCTCAAGCAAGGCTGATATCCCCAGTTGCTCCAGGGATGCTGGATGCAGGCTGACCCTGAATTCTGACCCCAAAACTCTTATCTGTTTATATGTCTGTTGGTCTCATGGATAGCAGAAAGTACAGGGATAGATAAAGAATCTCTATTATAGTTATCCAATGGGTTTCCGGAGCCTGTCCTGGAAGCTATAGGCACAAGATAGGGAATAAACCTGGACCAGCCAATCCATCACAGTATTCTCATTATCTATTTATTCTCTAAAATGATCTCTTTATTTCTCTAAAAACTCCCTCAGAGAGAGAGGATGAAACATTGGGAGGAGCTAGACTCATCGAGGAAGCCCCGTTGGTTCCTGATCCATGCCTGGAAGCACGATCCATTCTGCACATGTGTGTACTGCATGCGTACAATTTATGGTGTCGAAACACTTGACAGCTGCCATGGATTTTATTTAACCAGAAAGAATAGGCATTGCACATCAAAAATCTGTTTCAAACTTTTGCCAAAATATATGTGACATTATGAATATTGTGGATCATTTTATTCTTTTGAGGAAAAATGTATTATTCAAACATTGAAAATAAACAAAAGTTGAGATCTCATGTATATTTGATAAATCTCACTATTTTTATGTGAATTTCTCTATAATAAACCATGTTGTCTTTCTTTTAAGAAAGAAATAGAAAATTTAATATTTTCACTTAGGGCCTCTCTAAATTAAAAGAAAATTAAAACTTTATTTCCTTCAAAATTCTTTTTTTATAACTATTTTGTATCTCCCTAGAATGTGTGTTAGTTTGTTATAAATTTGTTGTAGTCTTTATTAATTAAAGTTTGAATAAAAAGCAAGAGTCTGTTTAAAGACATTTTAATGCTTGCTATTGACGATCTGAAACTGCTTTGCATTTCCACTTGTGTCTTTTTGTGTGTGTGACATTGATGATATCAGCCAACATAAAAGCATAATATTTAGTCATCAGCAACCCGAGTGACTTTCTTCCACCCAGCTTTGTCTAGCAATGTTAATTTCCAGCTCTCAAGATATTGCTGAAGGGCTTCATATATATAGCGCAGTCTTGTACAGGTATCACTAGCTAATGCCATCCGTTATCAGACAATATCCCAACTACGCCTTTCAAAATGCTCTTGCTATGCTATATTTAACGCAATGTAAAAATTGGTCCAGGCATGGACTGGATCAGACAGTCCGTGGATCAGGCAGTGTTGTAAAAGAGGGTGGGCACCAACAAGCTGTAATATATTTACCCCCTAAATATAAAACCATATGTTCACCTATAAAGATGATTCAGTATACCCCTTTTCTATAGTTGTATATTTTATGCGGAAATCATTTCAGTTCAGATTACTGAATATCTCAATGTAACATGGAAGTTCTCTAGAAAATGTAAAATACCAGAGAGACACCAACTATTGGAAATAAATTCCTTGTGTGTGCCACATACGTACTTGCCCAATAAACCTGATTCTGAAAATATATGCAGGCATATTAATAGCATATCCACTGAGCCTTAAAATCAAAAGGTTTCAATCTAAAGCCATTATGTTCTGGTCAAAGGAACAACTTCTGGCATGGTGAGAATATCTGACTGCTGAAAAAACCAATGTGGATTTTTAGGGGATTTTTTTGGTAGTGGATGGTAAGTAGGTATCCAGTCCTAAAACTCTAGATGCATTTTGGGAGGATATATGTGATGCTGTGTTATGGAAAGAGCACAAATCTCCTTTGGTTTGGTATCCAATGAAATAACTTTTTATTTAGTTTGCCTGGTACTACGGGTATCATTCCCATCCATTATGGTGATCCCTGAATGCCTGTCTGAGGTTATGATGTCCTGATAGCAAGTGGCTAATTGACTTCTTGAGAGCAAAAGTGGAGACTGGAGAATATAGCAACACAATAACACAGAGTTTATATATTTCAAATGCTAAAAAACCAGAAAATAGTTCTTCATGGTATTTATTCCTGCATTTAGCTGTTCCAGCTGTTAGGCATTATTATGCAGACAATGCTTTAATGCTAAGTGAAAAGTAAAATACATAATGATTTTCTGGACTGTTTAGTGTGTGATTGATGAGCAAATCAGCTAAAGGAGACAATCACAAAGTCATAAACTTAATTGTGTGTTTATGTTTCCTTATTTCGAAAGTTCTGTCCTGTTTTGTAAACAGATGTGTAAACAGTCAAACAGAGGTGCACAATGTCGGATCACTCCTTTTATCAGTCAGGATATTCACCATGTCTTCACAGAACATTATAAAATATGCATTATGCCACTTGCACTTTGTACATGTAAATGTGCAATGCAGATATTTTCACACTGCTGTAGTGTTATTGAGCAGTGTGACAGGGCTTTTGATTTTAACAGTATGAGTGGTCTTTGAGGGGGTCAGTGGAGGTTTGTAAACACATATTGTTAGCCAGCAACTAACCTTTACCTGCACTCAGGACAATTATGATGCTTGTATTCATGAGGCCCAGGCAGACTTATCTCATACTGCAGATGGTTCAAGAGGAGAAGTGCAGCACAAAGGCGGCCCACTGCACTCACTCTGGGGAAACCATAGCTAACATCATGACTCGTGGTCTACACTATGCATGCATGGCACCTGGGAACCTTGAGAACAGAGTCTTGTGTCCAGGACAGATAGGTCTGCGTGTGGCGTTCTTGCCAGTCAACATGAGACAGTCACACTGGCAAGGCATAGGCATGACATGCAGAGGGGAGAAGATTTTGCAGCTAAAAAATGTGCACGGGAAAAGGAGAAGAAAAACAAAATAAGACATGAGAATCCAGATGTGGACTACGGACTTTAGTCTACATATAGGTGCTGGGGCTTGTGGGCCACAGGAGGGGACAAAAATTACACATCTCCCAATTCTCAAGTGTTGCGCCTGAGAGAGTATGATTCATATTCATAAATCATCCTGGTGGCTCTGTCCCACAAGTGCGTTCAGTGCCTGTGAGAATGCGCCTTTCTTTGTGTTTCTCCCTTTCTGTATGACATTTTAGTTCCTGAAATAAAAAAAATACATAAATAAATTAATAAATAAATAAAAACTCCAGTGTTCCCACAAAGTGTAAGTCACATGCAAGCCACAGAGAGCTGATCACTTCTGCTTTATCGCATTGTATGCCAGGCCACCCCTTGTGAATTGAAGGAGAAACAGCTGCCCGTGTCCTCATTTTTCACAGCCCAGCACCATCCGCCCCCTCTCTCCACTGGCTCCTGCGCAAAGCAGATAATCCTGTCCTTCCCAAGTTTGGAAATCCATCTTTTCAGTGGTGGACTGTAGTCTCTGGCTTCGGTAATCTTAGGTCACCCATTCTCCACAAAGTCCCACGCCATGACCTATATGTTCTTTCTGCATTGTGCAATTTCTGCTCTCACACTTACCCTTAGAGCCAAAGTGCTCATCACACACTCTCTGCATTATTTTCAATGGCTTTGTTTGAACTGGTGCACTTGAGGTGTGTCACCATGACAAATGCCCTCAGGGGATTTTGGGCAAAGCAATGCTTATGTGTTAAAGCAATAAAAATATATTCGCAATAAGACAATGACATTCAACAGAAAACACTGCAATGCTTGATATGAAAGAAGTAAAACCAATAAATATATGAGCAATAGCGAAAAAGAAGAAGAAAAAGAACAATTAAATGATAAAAAATGAGGGGGGGGCACAACAAAAACACACTTCAAGTCATTGACACTGTCTTATGCATGACTGAGACACAAGGCTTATACAGAAGGAATTATAACACTGAACCTAGTCACTACAAGTTTGATGTATTAAATATCCATATTGTGAGTGAGACACGAGAACAGTATAGCGGCAAGTGCCAAAGTGTCACATGGCAAATATGTAAGTGCAGCTAGCACTGGCTAACTCCCTGATTGGCTTACCTGTACTTGCTGCATAGTATGGGTAGGGGGGTTGATTCTGTTACTAATCACAATCTTTCAAGCTGGCGATTTTAAAATAGATATCTAAACATAAAATTGAGCATAGGTTACTGAATTTAAGTTATTCACAATTGGTACTGCTATTATATTTGCCCGGTTGCACACAGCCTGATTTTGATATGGGATTGACGAGCCTGAGTTCGGCAAGGTGCTATCATGCATTAGTAAGCGTGTGCAGAGACTTTTCCTGCACCATGTCAATTTAAAGCCACAACTTACTGCTGGTGTGCAGAATATAAATTTTTATTGGTAACACTACTTGACAACCTCAGAGCTTAACAGTCAGATCGCACAGAGTCAGTGACTTACTGTATTGGGAGCACTCAATGAACAGAGGCTGAAGTTGTGTAAAAGACGTACATTTATTCCTAACTAACACTACAACTAACATAAGACAGACATTACACTTAACATAAACAACAAACATGAAATAATGGAATAGAAACAAATAGAATGTAATTATGGAAATGCAAAGACCATATTTAAATGGGTAATCTTAAAAGGGAAATACTGTTCTGCACAGCAAGCACAGTTTGTGGAAACACGACCCTAAAGTCATATAACAGGTTAACAGAACAGCTCAGGTTGTTAGGAGGAGAGGAAGTTGGTTTACCTGGTTGCAGAGTGGGGGGGGGGATTTGGTAGTTGGTTGCAGAGGTTGATGTGCTGAAGGGATGATGGCACTCAAGAAAGCGCGGCATTTGGAGTGGTTGTTGGAGTGGAGCCACTTTGATTCTCTCTCCTTGTGACGCTTTAAGGTGAAGGCTTTGTCTTGGGAGTTGCGTTCTCGGTTGGGTGGCAGGCTTTCACCGGCAGGCTTCAGGACGTGCTCCTTTACTTGATCTAGAGATTTCTTGATGTTTTCTGGAGGGCTTCTCTCCAGGCTGCTCCTCTCTGCTCTTCTCCTGGGCTGATGTTCTCTCTTGCCTTCTCTTTTCACTTTGTTCTGAGGTGCCAGGTTTTATGGTATAAATGTTATGGTACTCTTGAGCGAGTACCCCCCTAATCAAGTGGTATCCAAAACGAGCACACAGGAGGGATTAGGGCTGGATCGTAAAAGTATTTATTGGTTTTATTAACAATCACAACAAAGAGGGGCGGGTTCAATAACTCCCGGTGACCTGGTTGATGTTTCCACTGGTGAAGTATATCCGTCAGTAGGTAGTTCAAAACCCCGGCCCGCGCCACTGGGAGGCCAGAGATATCCTTACAGCAGGCTGGGACCCTATTGCTCATTTAGCACCCCAGGTTTAAACAAATCAAAATACCATATACTCAAAACAACAAAATAGTCCTCACTGGAGAACAAAATAAAAACCAAAACATACCGACAGCGCACAGCAAATCCACTCCAATACACACACTGGGGTTGTCCGAGCACTGGTCCAAGACCCCACCTGATAAGCCTAGGGACAGCCTGCTAGAGGGTACGGACAGTCACCCGAGCACGGTATCAGCGGAGTCATACATGTGTAACGTTCGCAGATAATTTTACAAAGGCAGTATATACATTGCACCCTAAAAGAGGGGAGGAGAAACAGTGGCTACAACTTTCCCCAAAAGTTGCGGTTTCTTGCAAATACCAAAACAGAAATTATAAAACCCACACTCCATTCCTCATAATAAACATAAAACCAAAATGTGTCCCACACAGCAAAAGCGTTTATCTACCTCCAGAGGACCCGCCCTCACACCAGCCGATCAGGTTTTCACCTCCGGTCGCTCTTTTATATATTAAAACTCTGTCCGGCTCAACAGCAATTAACTATGTTAGGAAAGAAGATAAAACCCATACCTTGTCTTTGCAAACAATCTTATTCTGGGTATTCTGGGTACAAGACTTCGCCCCCTTGTGCCTTTGGGCAAATGCGTTCGTCCCTCACCATCAATGCCCCAAAACTTCACAAAGAGCGGTCCGCCTTATCCAGAGGAATACTACTTGCCGCACTCCCTCTTCCCAAGAAACCTTCGAGACCAAACAGTACTTCGATTCGAATCGCAAGATTACGCGGGTATAAATCTGCTGGAATACTGCACCCCCATATCAGCATAAAAGACCCCTCTTGGTATCAAAATAAAGGTCCCCTTTTCAGCTATATGGTTGCTACTCGTACTGGTTACATAAAGTTCATGAATAGGGATGACCAGGAATTTGACACCTGAACTAATGGCTGACCATCCAATTGGCTGGCTTTTGGAGGGGTATCTGTAGCAGTCCTTTTGGTATTTATGAACAGACTGATTCCTCTTTACTGATGATTTTCATTAAACTGGTGTAACTTTTGATACATACAGTTTCATGGTAACCACCAGATTTGGAATCAAGAGTGATTTCCCATCAGTTTGACACCAAACATGCCATACCAGCCTGATGGTTCACACCTCATACCATTTGTATTATTTAATTAACTTATTTAATTTCTTACATGGGTTACTGACTCCTTTTAGTATACGGTATAGGTGTTTTGGGTTGCACCTCAACAAATGTTACACTTTGGGTAAATAGTACAGACATTACATTACATATTCACATTCAAACAGTGCGTATTCCCCTTAGATAGGCATGGCCGTTAGTTTGTGGCAATACTGATTTAAATTGCATATCTGGGAACAACATATTTTGGTTGGTTTGGCTTGTCCCAACTGATCTGTTCTCCAGAACTGATAATGTACACATTAATTCAGTTATTTTAATGCAGAATAGTAGGAAAAAGAAATGGTAATGGGCCACAAAGATCAGATAAGGGCCACAGAGGAATGTGGAAAAGGGGGGGTTTGTTAAACAAAGAAAGAACCTCTGATAGTTAGGACACACTGAGATACCTGGTTACACTATTTAATTTTCAAGATTCTTCTGGTCATATAACCATGAGAACATATGTGACCCTCCAGCACAAAACCGCACGGAAGTCGCATGGCCGTATTTTTAGATATTTTTGAGGATTTTTTGTGCTCTTTCATTTGATACCATAATCCTAATTTCAAATTTTTGACCCAAGTGTACAGTTTTGTGCTGGAGGGTCACAATATCACAAAGGGCTTTGTTCTCTTGAGCAGAGCACGCGGGTAACGGTGACGTTAAAGCGCCGCAAGCCCTAGAAGCTGCCTCGCGCTCTGAGATCTACGGTTCCTCGCGCGACAACCATCGATAATCAGCGGACGGGGAACGTGTAGCTCGCTCCCGGAGTGCTTTCCTGACGCGCGCCCCCGCCCACCCTCTGCGTATTACGGATGCCCCCCCCCGTCTGTTGTGTTAGACAGCACGTGTTGCTGAACTAGGGTGTTACCTTCCCTCATAATGTGACCCTCCAGCACAAAACTGTACACTTCGGTCAAAAATTAGAAATTAGAATTATGGTATCAAATGAAAGAGCACAAAAAATATCTAAAAATGCGGCCATGCGACTTAAGAACATAAGAACATAAGAACTATACAAACGAGAGGAGGCCATTCGGCCCATAAAGCTCGCTTGGGGAGAACTAAACTAATAGCTCAGAGTCGTTAAAATCTTATCTAGCTCTGATTTAAAGGAACCCAAGGATTCAGCTTGCACTACATTATCAGGAAGGCTATTCCATACTCTGACTACACGCTGCGTAAAGAAGTGCTTCCTTAAATCCAGCTTGAAATGTTCTCCCGCTAATTTCCACCTATGGCCACGAGTTTGTGTATTTAAACTAATGCTGAAGTAACTATTTGGTTGAACAGCATCCAAACCTGTTAGAATCTTATATACCTGGATCATGTCCCCCCTCAATCTCCTTTGCTTGAGACTGAACAGATTTAGCTCAAGTAACCGTTCCTCGTATGACATTCCTCTAAGACCAGGAATCATTTTTGTGGTCCTTTTTAAGATATGGTGACCAAACCTGCACACAATATTCTAGGTGAGGTCTCACCAAGGAATTGTATAATCTTAGCATTACCTCCCTTGACTTAAACTCCACACACCTGGAGATATACCCCAACATCCTATTGGCCTTTTTTATTGCTTCCCCACACTGGCGAGAATGGGACATGGAAGCATCAACATACACACCAAGGTCTTTCTCATGATCAGCTACCTTTATTTCAGTGACACCCATGAAATACCTGTACTTTATATTTCTGCTCCCTAGATGGAGTACCTTACATTTATCGACGTTAAATTTAATCTGCCAGGTATCGGCCCAGTCACTAATTAAATCAAGATCCCGCTGTAGCTGCTGAGCCACTAATTCAGTATCTGCTACACCACCCACCTTGGTGTCATCTGCAAATTTCACCAGTTTACTGTATATATTGGTATCCATATCATTTATGTAAATTAGGAACAATAGTGGTCCTAAAATCGAACCCTGCGGTACCCCACTATGAACGCAAGCCCACTGTGACATTGTGCCTCTTATAACTACTCGCTGTTTCCTATCTGTTAACCAGTTATCAATCCAGGTCGCTACGGTACCTAAAATACCAGTCGCTTTGAGTTTAAGTAGGAGCCTCTTGTGGGGGACAACATCAAAAGCCTTTTGGAAATCTAAGTAGATGACATCATAGGCCTTCTTATCATCAACTTCCTGAGTAGCTTCCTCAAAAAACTCCAACAGATTTGTTAAACAGGATCTACCTCTTCTAAATCCATGCTGGCTATCCCGCAAAATGTTATTGGAGTCCAGGTAATCTATCATTTTCTCTTTGATTATAGCCTCCATAACTTTACCAGTTATACAAGTTAGACTGATTGGCCTATAGTTAGACAAATTACTTCTATCCCCTTTTTTGAAAATAGGCGTTATGAAGGCGTGCTTCCAATCAGAAGGTACCACACCTTCAGATAAGGATTTTTGAAACAGTAAAGTTAAGGGTCGGCAAATAATATCCCTCATCTCTTTTAACACTATAGGTAAGATGCCATCAGGGCCCTGTGATTTATTTATTTTGAGCTTAGCTAGGCTTTGCAAAACATCTGCTTCAGTTATATATATATTAGCTATAGACAATGCTGGATAGGTAATAACTGGTAAATTACTAAGGTCCTCAACAGTGAATACCCGTGCAAAACTATCATTGAACTCATTTGCTATATCAATGTCATTTACTATTATAAGACCCTTACTATCCTGCAGATTAGTAATTTCAGGTTTTAGAGCTCTTTTAGAGTTAAAATACTGGAAGAAACTTTTAACGTCATCCTTAGCTTCCAATGCAACCATCCTTTCGACATTTCTTTTAGCTCGTCTAATATCATTTTTTAACTCAGCCTGTAGACTTAGATATTCCTGCTTAATTCTGTCATCATCAGTTAATTTCCATTGCTGGAACAAAGCCCTTTTCCTCCTTACTTTATGCTTTATATCCCTAGTAAACCACCTAGGTTGCAATTTCCTAGATTTATTCTTGCTGGAAACAGGTATGAAGTCCTCTTGCACTTGCAATAATGTGCTTTTAAAAAATTCCCAGGCCTCTTCAACAGTTTTGTTATTTAACTGCATCCAGTTCACAGTTTCTAGTTTTAGTCTCATACACTTAAAGTCAGCCTTCCTAACATTATATATTTTTGATTTGGACTTAGCTCTTCGAACACTAAACTTAACCTCAAATTTGACCATGTTATGATCGCTACTGTCAAGTGGTTCTAAAACGTCTAATTTACCAATCCTGTCCTGGTTATTAGAGAGAACAAGATCAAGAATGGCATCTCCCCTGGTAGGGGTGTTAACAAACTGAGTAAAAAAACAATCCTGTACTAATTCCACCATCTCCAGTTCATTTTCTGAAGAGCCAGTGACAATGTCCCACTGCATTCCTGGTAGATTAAAATCACCCATAACTACCACATCATTTTTATTGCTCATAGTCCTAATCTCACTGTATAACAATCTGCTTTCCTCAGCAGCTATATTAGGTGTTCTGTAACAAACACCGACAATTAGGCTATTTGAGTTTTTAGCATCTAATTTTACCCATATTGCTTCCGTAGTTTTATTTATATCAATAAGTTACCTTGCCTGCAAGTTTTCCTTTACATATACTGCAACACCACCTCCCTTTTTTCCTATACGATCCTTACGGAACAACGTGTAACCATCCATATTATATTCTTGTCCATCCTTTTCACTCAACCACGTTTCAGTTATTCCTATAATATCATAAGAGTCCGATGAGATAAAAGCCTCTAAATCATGAATTTTATTCCTAATACTTCTGGCGTTTAAATACAGACAACAAAGGGTAGGCCTATTATGGTGCCCACTTACAATATGATTATTTGGGGCTTTCCGTTTCCCCCCACTGACATAGTTAACTAACCTCCCTGCCCCCCCAGTCCCTAGTTTAAACATTCCTCAACGACTCTACACATACGCCTCCCCAATACACTGGTTCCCCTCTGGTTCAGGTGCAACCCATCCGGCTTGAACAGGTCCCACCTGTTCCAGAAGGTCCTCCAATGCCCCATAAACCTAAACCCCTCTTTCCTACACCATCCTTTTAGCCACGCATTTAATTTCCTTATCTCAGCTAACTTAGCCTGACTTGCACGTGGCACGGGGAGTATTTCAGAGAATACCACCGTGGACGTTCTGCTTCTAAGCTTATTGGCGACTTCTATAAATTTATCCTGCAGAACAGCCCTTCTACCCTTGCCTATGTCGTTGGTGCCAACATGCACCACGACAACTGGATCCACCCCAGCTGGGGCCAAAAGCTTATCCACACGATCTGGAAGGTCTCCTACCTGGGCACCAGGCAGGCAAGACACCGTACGGGACCCTCTATCACGCGTGCACACATAACTGTCTACTCCCCTAATAATGGAATCCCCCACTACCACAACCTCCCTCTTCCTGGGGGGAGGGGGCTCCTCAGTGCCCAAGGGCCCACCTGCCTCCCCAGTCCGTTCCGGCTCTAAAGCTGGAAGAACCTGAAACCTGTTCGACACAGTCACCTCAGGTGATGCCGCCTCTGCAACGTGTGTATGCCCTTTCCTGCGTCTACGACCTACGGTCACCCAGCTCTCTCGACCTCTCTGCTCTTCATTCTCCCCCCTCCCGGCTAGTGGCGTACACACCTTCTCCCTAAAAGGCGTATTAACTTGCTCCTCTAACTCACTGTTGCATTGGATGAGAGCCAGTTGCTCCTCAAGGTCGCGAACCTTGACCATGAGCGAGTCCACTAGCTTACATCGCTCACAGATGAAGTCCGACTGGACACTAACGTCCAGAAGGGCAAACATGTTGCAAACGCCACACTGAGCCGGCCCCATAATTAACTAACTCACTATGACCCCGTACTCCCAGCCCAGTAAAATTATATAGCGTATTTAACTTTAAAGATTAATTAGCGTACCGTTAAATGCAATAAAGTGCCGAGTACACTAAAATAAGTTACTTGGGTTGAAACGGAACTTAATTATTATTTTTATTTAAAATTTTAAATCCGATAAATTTACTACTACTTACCAAAAGAACTTCTGCTTGAACCAAGTATGAACTAAAAACAAAACGAAATCGAAATTGCTCTTGGGAGGTCGAAAAACCACAAAAACCCCCTCACAGCAGGCTACTGCCGGAGCGGGGAAAAAAGTGGAAAATGTCCTCCCGGCCCCGACTGGCGACCGAGCAAAGCTCAGGAGCAACTGTCCTTTTCTGGCGCTGAGTAACGTTACCGACGTTAGATATTATTAGCTATTTCGCCCCGCCGGTGTTTTTTACGGAGTTAAACGCGAACAGAAAATGCAGCTCACTGCCCGTAACAATCGCGCTGTTAATAAACAGACAGGACAGACAAGCACTCACGCCGACCAAAATAAGAACAATAAATAGAAATAACACAGCCACCCACTAAACAATTAAAGCACACAAACACTCGGAAAATACGTTCCAAACACCCCAAAAACAATCACAAACAATCCCAAAACAATCGCCGCAGCTCAACACCACTCTCTCGCAGTATCCCAGCAATCTCTCGCAGCAATCCCAGGATGCCCTGGTTGTACGGTTTTGTGCTGGAAAGTCATATATATGCAGTGGTATGGCTTCGGCAGTCGCTTAGGCAAAAACTCAGGTGTGGCAGGAGTTTGGCGAGGCCATGGAAAACAACTTCCAGACGGCTTCGAGGAGATTCTGGTCCACCATCCAGTGGCTCAGGGCAGGAAAGCGGTGCAGCATCAACACTGTTTATGGTGGAGATGGGGTACTGCTGACCTCAACTAGGGATGTTTTGAGTCGGTGGAAGGAATACTTCGAAGAACTCCTCAATCCCACCGCCTTCCAACGAGTCTGTGTACTCCTCTATCTCTGGGGCAGAGGTCGCTGAGCTGGTTAACCCTCTGGAGTTGATGGCGTTGTCGGTGATGCCGCGTATCTTTCTCATGTATTTCAATTCATAACTCATTGAAATTGTATTGTAGAAACATAAAAAAAATGTTGACTAAATCCGTAATCTGTATTCTTTTCAAAATGTCCATTGTTGGAAGTATTAAAGTTTTTAAAATTAGGTTAAAACGGCAAAAAAGTTAACCATGTCACCTTTCTTTGTTTTACCTGCATCAGGGGCGTGTAGTGCCGCCCTCACCTGAATATCGCTACTCGCATTCTAGATAGCCACATTTCTGCGTATTCAAACCGCATTTGCATGGTAATTAGATGAACAATGCAACGGTGAAACGCGATTCAGATACATCCCCATCAGCGCCATTAAAGGGGAGGGGGGATGTAGCCAGGTGTCAATAGCTCATGTATACATATGAAAGTTGCTACATAGTCAATGAAAGGAGCCCAGAATTAGTGACATGAGGTTGGTTTTTTCTTATTTATTTATCAAACTGAATGCTGCAACTACACCATTTAGTCATCTTCATGCTGTCAAGACTTTGGTGATCAGATATCGATCTCAAATTACAAACTTCACATAAATCTGACATATTTACAAAGTACTTTAAAATAAAGATGAGTGTAATGCCTAAACAAATACATAAGAAATAATCTATTTGCCATGAATTAAGTTTATGATATTGAATGAAATGTGTGACCATGCCCCAGTCAGTGAAAGTGTGTTCCCTACCCCTAGACCCCAGAAGGTTAAAAAGCTCCTCAGTGGCCGGGCCCCGGGGGTGGATGAGATCCGCCCGGAGTTCCTTTAGGTTCTGGATGCTGCGGGGCTGTCCTGGTTGACACTCATCTGCAGCATCGCGTGGACATTGGAGGCAGTGCCCCTGGACTGGCAGACCGGGGTAGTGGTCCCCCTCTTTAAGAAGGGGGACTGGAGGGTGTACTCCAACTATTACACTCCTCAGTCTCCTTGGTAAGGTCTATTCAGGGGTCCTGGAGAGGAGCGTCCATAGGATTGTCGAACCTCGGATTCAGGAGGAGCAGTGTGGTTTTCGCCCTGGCCGCGGAACAGTGGACCAGTTCTATACTCTCAGCAGGGTTTTGAAGGGTGCATGGGAGTTTGCCCAACTACTGTACATGTGCTTTGTGGACTTCTACAGTGTCACTCAGGGAGTCCTGTGGGGGGTGCTCTGGGAG
This sequence comes from Brienomyrus brachyistius, assembly GCF_023856365.1. Taxonomy (NCBI): domain Eukaryota; kingdom Metazoa; phylum Chordata; class Actinopteri; order Osteoglossiformes; family Mormyridae; genus Brienomyrus; species Brienomyrus brachyistius. Next base: position 24,873,081 of record NC_064544.1, read on the forward strand.
TATGGGGTGTTGGGCTACCTTATAAGGGCTGTTTGGTCCTTGTATGACCGGTGTCAGAGCTTGGTCGGCAGTAAGTCGGACTCATTTCTGGTGAAGGTTGGACTCTGCCAGGGCTGCCTTTTGTCATCGATTCTGTTCATAGCTTTTCTAGGTGCAGCCAGGGCATTGAGGATGTCTGGTATGGTGACCTCAGGATTAGGTCTCTGTTTTTTGCAGATGATGTGGTTCTGATGACTTCATCAGACCATGACCTTCAGCTCTCACTGGAGCAGCTCGCAGCCTAGTGTGATGTGGCTTGGATGAGAATCAGCAACTCCAAAACCGAGACCATGGTCCTCCCTGGTGAGGTGTTCTGGGCATGCTCCACTGGGAGAAGGTCCCAGGGAAGACCCAGGACATGCTGGAGAGACTATGTCTTCCAACTTTAGAGGGATCATACTCCTTAGCCTCCCTGGGAAGGTCTATGCCAGGATACTGGGGAAGAGGGTCTGCCTGTTAATAGAACCTTGGATCCTGATCGCGGAGCACTGAATAAGCTCTTGACCTTGGATACTTTAGAGTGTGTGGCAGTTTGCTCAGCCAGTCTAAATGCGTTTTGTGGACTTGGAAAAGGCATATGACAGTGTCCCACAAGGGGTGCTATAGGGGTTGCTTCAGAAGTATGGGGTCCATTGTTGCTGACCATTAGATCCTTGTACAAATATATTTTGCTTCACATTATCAGCAATAAGTCAGACTTGTTCTTGGAGGGTATTTGATCCCACCAGGGCTGCCCTTTGTCACCGATTTTTATTCACAATTTTTATGTAGACATAATTTCTAGGCATAGCCAATGGGAGGAGGGGGTTCGGTTCAGGGGCCTCAGGATTGTATCTTTGCTTTTTGCAGGTGATGTGGTCCAATTCGCGTCATCAGGCTGTGACTTGCAGCATGCACTGGGACGGTTTGCAGCTAAGTGTGAGGCAGCTGTGATGAGGATCAGAACCTCCGATTCTGAGGCCTTGATTGTCAACTGGAAAAGGGTGGATTGCCCTCACCTGGGGAGGGATGAGTATCTTGGGGTCTTGTTCAAGAATGAAGGAAAAAGGGAGCAGGAGATCAACCTATTATCTACCTATTCGGAACCATGATTACAGGTATTATGCTGATTGGATTAGGCATTGCCCTGGTTTATCAAAGATTGAAGAAGACGGTGACAGCCGCTCAAAGCCCCACTAGGCTGGCCGGAATTATTGATGGAGTGGGCAGAGCTGTTAGCACTCAGACTGTGACAATTGATCGCAAACTGGATAACATCATGGAGAAGCTCACAGCTTTGCAAAAATTATTGGATGGCGGAGACCAGCGTGGACATTAGTGGATCTGGAAATTACAGCTTCTCGCACGGAAACCCAAACAACCCTATTCTATCAGATTTTGGCTCCCCCCAATCAGCACTGGCCTCGGCCAAGGCCGCTGCTGAACTAACAACTCCTCCAGAAGAACAAGGCAGTGAGACTCTCTTGCATTCCTCTCCCCCGATCCCAAGGACTTACCGCACCCTTCCCCCCATCTAACGGCTGTCTGTCTCTGCTGGACTTCCTCCACCACCCCTTTTCCCCCACCCGTTGCAAGTCGTGTCATTTTTATGTTGTAAGGTGTAGTGACCATGTGCTTATGTTGCTGAGGTGTTTTTTTCGGTTCCCACAAAGTACTCCCCACTGGAGTACAGTCTGGGGGCTGTTTTTTTATTCTCCTCCTCTCTCCTAATGTTATTCTGTTTCTTTTATTCTCTCTTCCCCTGTCTCCCAACCGGTCTACCCCCTACTGTGATGTTTGTGTATATGTATGGTCGGTTGATGGCCTGTTTTTCGCTGGTACTCGTGACTAGTGACATGGTATATTGCAACAGCAATAAAGGGTTTTCATCATCAACAGATGGATCAGTGCAATGTCGGCAGTAATACAGATGCTGTACTGTTCTGTTTGAAGAGGGAGCTAAGCCAGAAGGCAAAGCCCCCAATTTACTGGTTGTCCTACGTTCCCACCCTCACCTATGGTCATGAGATTTGGGTAGTGACTGAAAGAATGAGATCATGCAGCTAAAATAGGTTTCCTTTGCGGAGTGGCTGGGCTCAGTCTTACAGATCATGAGGAGCTCAGACATACATATAAGTATAGCCACTGCTCATCCACACTGAAAGGAGTCAGGTGAGGTAGTTCAGGCATCATGTCTAGGATGCCTCTTAACACATGGAGCCATGATAGAGGCTCAAACCTTAGTCTCAGAGGTGTGAGGCAACACTGTTAATCACTCTGCCACCATGCCACCCCCTTTCTCAGATAATTTCTGAACAATTTTTGCAGTGTGGCAGGATACATTATTTGGCTGAAAGAAGTCACTGATAGTCTAGTCTGTGGCTACTGTATGTAGCCCCATAAACAGCAAGCTGCAATTCAGTATGTATTTTGAAACATTTCTACATTAGCCAGCATCAACGTTTTCAGTAATTTGTGCTATAGTAGCTCAACTGTGGGATCAGACCAGCTGGGCTAGCCATCATTGCACATACATATCAATGAGTCTTGTATGCTCATGACCTCGCAACCAGTTCACCAGTTGGTCTTTCATTAGCTACTTGTGCTAGGTACTGACATCTAACCCTAACCTTAACCCTAACCCCACAAGACCTACAGTTTTGGAAATTCTCTGACCCAGTCGTCCAGCCATCACAATTTGGCCCCTTTCAAAGTTGCTCAGATCCTTACATATACCCACGTTTCCTCCTTCTAACACATCAACTTCAAGAACTGACTGTTGACTTGCCTAGTATATGACACCTTTGACAGGTGCCGTTGTAATGGAATAATCAATTCATTTTTCAGTGGTTATGTAATGGCTGATCAGTGTATTATTATCATTATTATTATTAACGTTGTATCAATTTGTTGATTTTGACTTTCTTTTACGAGAATGTAATAGGAGGTACCCTGGCATAGACAACTATGTGAACATATACATCAACACCATGGGTGGTCAAGGGTTTTATTTCAGGCAATCCCAAATATCCCTCTGCAAGAAGGTATGATGTAATAATCCGTCCATCCATTTTCCAAACCGCTTATCCTACTGGGTTGCGGGGGGTCCAGAGCCTATCCCAGAAGCAATGGGCATGAGGCAGGGAACAACCCAGGATGGAGGGCCAGCCCATCGCAGGGCACACTCACACACCATCCACTCACACATGCACACCTACGGGCAATTTAGCAACTCAAATTAGCCTCAGCATATTTTTGGACTGTGGGGGGAAACCGGAGTACCCGGAGCAAACCCCACAACGACATGGGGAGAACATGCAAACTCCACACACATGTAACCCAGCCGGAGACTTGAACCCGGCTCCCAGAGGTGTGAGGCAACAGTGATAACCACTGCACCACCATGCCACCCCTGACGTAATAATATTACAGTTTTTCTCAAATGCCAAAACACAAAAGCCAATCCTCTAAACCAAATGGCCAGTTGTCTAAACACATTTACTAAATCTAGCCATCATTTTCCAATATCATAAACACAATTCACATGAAGACACAATTCACAAAACACAATCCTCCGTTCTCATAAAAAAAAGAACTCTGCTCATATTCTCAAATGAAAGCTCATGTGATGCAAAATGCTTGCCACAGTCAGCAATATTGGAACTCAATGAACACACCTGGCATCATTCATTACACACAACGACTCAAAATTGAAGACACTTGTTGCTAATGCTGTGACCACATGTATAAAAGCATGTTCAGAGTGCACAGTATGCTGAAGATTCCAAACAAACACAATAGATGAAGGCAGAGTCAGGGGAAGAGGAATTCGAGTCAGAGGAGGGAGAAGAGCTGGCCATGGAAGAAGAGGAGCAGGCCAACGAGGAAGAGGAGTTCAAATCAGAGGAGGAAGAGGAGCAGGCCAACAAGGAAAAGGAGAAGGTCCAGGAAGGAGAGCAAGACAACCTCGCACCATCATTACAGATGAGATGCGAGCAACAGTCATTGACCATGTCATTGTCCATGGCATGACAATGGCTGAAGCAGGACTAAGAGTCCGTCCAAACCTGAGTAGGTTCACCGTGGCCACCATTATCAGGGCATTCAGACAACACAACAGGTATTGTACTCTATTGCTTTCTTTGTCTGAATACAGTTTTACAAGCCTGTGAAAGTAGTCTATTGGTTTCAAATCAGTTGTTATTGTAAAACATGTCAATTGACAACACATGTTTCTTTCTTTAGAGTTGAAAGAATGCCACATAGAGGTGGGAGGGTTGCCATATTTACAGCGGCACAAGAAACCCTCATTCTGGATATGGTTCGTGAGAACAACCTCATCAGACTCCGGGAGATCAGAGACAAAGTCATTGCCGATAATGTCAACTTTGAGAGCAATGATGATGTCAGCTTGGCCACAATAGACCGAGTTCTCCGGCACCAAAGGATGCGGATGAAACAGGTCTATAGGGTTCCCTTTGAGCGCAACTCTGCGCGACACAAAAACCTACATTATGAGTATGTGCAAGTAAGTATACATCCATGTTCACAGTACAGTTAGTGGACATACTGTGTTGCTCAGTGGCCTACATTACTTCTGGACAATACTGTGCTACCTGATTGACTGTTGTTCTGAACACCTGTGCACTTTCACATTTTCACAGAGGATATTATAGTTGGACGCGATGGCCAGACCTCATGAGTACCTCTTCCTGGATGAGGCTGGCTTCAACCTGCAGAAACGAAGGCAAAGAGGCCGTAACATCATCGGCCAAAGAGCCATCACTGAGGTTCCTGGCCAACGGGGGGGTAATATTACTCTTTGTGCGGCCATGGGTTCGGAGGGGCTTGTCCACCGGCATGCTGTCCTTGGGTCTTACAACACCCAACATCTCCTCACCTTCCTAGAGGAGCTAAAAGACATCCTCCTGGACCACCAACAACACCATCCTGGGCCCACACATCACATTTATGTAATCATTTGGGACAATGTCCACTTCCACAGAACAAACCAAATCAGAGAGTGGTTCACCACCAACAGTAACCACTTTTTAAACGTCTGTCTGCCACCCTACTCCCCTTTCCTGAACCCTATAGAGGAGTTCTTCTCATCGTGGAGATGGAAGGTTTATGACAGACAACCATACACTAGAGAGAACCTCCTAAGGGCAATGGAACTGGCCTGTGTTGACATCCCAGTGGAGGCCTTCCAAGGACAGATTCGCCATTCCAGGGCGTTTTTCCCGCGGTGCCTGGCAAGAGACAATATAGCCTGCGATGTGGATGAGGTGATGTGGCCCGATGCAGCTCAGCGACATGATGCCGCACAGTGATTGTGGTGTGTGTGTGGTGTGAATAAAGTAAATAAAAAAACTTCACACCCTGATCATGTTTTCAAGAGTACTGTTGTGTGCAATAGATTCTGTTTTTGCATTGAGTTGTGTTACATTAGTGTACATGCTGAATTTTTTATAGATTTATACTCTTCATATGAAACTCACAAATCTAAATGCCTAATCCTCTGCAGAGATCTAAGAAGTTCCGTTACTGTAAAGTTTCTAAAAATATGCATTGGCAGTTATGAAACAAAGAACCTTCTCACAAATTGAGCATTGTTTTTTCAATTGTTTTGCTGTAGTGTGTAATGATGTGTATAGTGTTTACATTTTTGAAAGCTTCGAGCTGCTCTTTTGGTGTGAAAGTTTGAGTTTTGAAGTGAGAAGGTGTGGTTGTGTTTATGTAGGTTTAGAAAAGGGTGTTGTGTTTAGACATTGGGGAACATGGAGGAAACGTTTGTGAAATGTGTTTTAGCATTTGAGAAAAAATTTAATTGAAAAATGAAAATATAGTACAAAGAATTTCAGTCAGTTACTTGTTATATGTTACTGTAGACAGTATATGAGTGAAGTTTGCGGGTAGTCTGGGACCTGGCTGCGACGTATTCATTTAGAACAAGGCTGTAATTTCCCAAAAGTCTCTGCATTAAAATTACACAGTTGTATATGGTTTTTTACAGCTCAAATAATATGCAATCAAGGGTGAATGGAAGGTGAAGGCAGACATGGTCAACAGAGATAGATTATGAGTTGTCCAGCAATAAGACTGCACATGGTGCTAAGAGATAGGGACTCATCCATCTTACATACACATAAGCTAAGAAACCTATGATACCATTAGGTGGTGACTTCCAAAGTCTGCCCGTTTGTCTTTTTCCCCTTATTTATTAGTTTTTTTTTCCATGGGATTTTCAGAAATGGACAGCTCTTCAATTCAGCACAATGTTTGTCAGGATTCAGACCACAGTGCCTGGGAGATAATTAGCCTTTCAGAGGCACCTGAGGTGACTTGTGGTTTAACTGTGAGTCATCATCTCAAACTGGAGATGGTTACCTGGCAACATCTTCTCTCTGATGTTGACCTAAGAGACACTGGATGCTGTCAGTGTAATCAGAAATGTAATCAGAAGAGACAGTGTAAACAGGCTGACCCCTGTGTTAAACCACCTGAACATCACAGTTTCCTGAGATTATACCCGGAATATACCCATATGCCGCAAGTTTGTGTAAGCAGATGAGTTAATTGCAAAATCACAGTTTATTTAGATAATTAAAACCGTCTTAATTGTATTGATTTCATTTTGGAAATATTTGCAATAGCCTAAATGCTAATGTTCCCTTGGCCAGACTGTGCCCAGTGATTAATTTTAAATAAAATACATAAAAAACAAAAATAGGACAGATATCATTGCAATTTTTATGTATCTGTTGTACTGATATCATTCCAGTCTAACATTGTTTCTGTCAGTAAAGCTTTTTAAATGAAGTTCATCAAATATGTTGTGCTTAGAATGTCATACTTTCTTATAAAAAACAACAAAAATAGACAAATTAAGCTATGAAATATCACATATAATTTGAGGAGTCTTGATTCAAGTGTAAGAACTGCTAGTATGCTTTATAATTATATATAAGCCATCTGTATGTGTTATTTTGTTCATGGAGACAATACCTTTCATTTTACAGACTGGCAAATATAAAATTAAAATTACTATGAAATTGATTACTGTAAAAAAAACTCAGCTTAGATTTAATGATACAGGCAATGAACTAAACATGAGAAGCACCCCATTTGTACTTGTACATTCATCTATGAATTGAATTTAAAGAAAGGACCAATTATCTAATTTCATACCATTCGGCTGAAGGTTAGTGCAATGTCATTGAAGAGTGAACCAGAAATAGGCAGTGAAAAAAAGAATCTCACATTTCACAGAGACTTTTTTTGTGAAGGAGAAAAGAAGCTCAATCTCCTGACATTAACTGATGCCATGGATAATCACTTTCCCATTAGTCCATTCAAAGAATTCTTGTAATCATCTCATGTACTTTTGAGAAGCAGATCCGCATGCCAAAATAGTTGAATTTCAGTACGCCAAAAACAAAAAACAAATAGCAGCTTGTTTCACGATATATAGAGTATCCGTATGAATGCTATATAAAGAAATAATGGCCTGTGTGAAACCTGCTTATTCAGTTCCATGGAAGCGTGACATTGTGGATGCAACTTATGAGCTGTGACATTATATGTGCAGCCTTCAATCACCCCGCTCAGAGAAAGGACGTGTTGATGGACTTTGGCTTTGAACACGGTCACAGTTTACACCTTGCACTTATTATAGCAAGTCCATTTTTTTATTTTTTATAATGTTAGCATGCCTGGGGGGTTTGGGCAGCCAGTTCATCCTGGATCACCAGAGCTTTTTTTTTTCGACTTAGGACTTTTTGATTTGTCTCCTCTGTTATCTTCTGACCAGGGGTGCTAAAAGAGAGGGGGAGGGGGTCCAAGGGACTATTCCAAGGGCCCCTGAGTGACAAAATTAACAAATTTGGAAAATAATTGGATTGGTTTGGACTGGGGGGCCCAATATGATATGCTTTCATGAGGCCCAAAATATCTAGCAATGCCTCTGCTTCTGACTTTATTTCTTTTTCTCCCTCTCTCTCTCTCTCTCTTTCTCTCTTTCATTCTTTCTTTTTATGTTTCTTTCAATTTTCCCTGTTTCATATTCCACACATGGATGGTGATGGTGCACAGAAAATAATGAACCAGACCAAAAGTGTGGGAAAGCACAAAAATGATGTTTGCAGGTGTATGCCAGTCACCTTAACAACTCACACACACTGCTCACCATCTTGGTTGCTTCGAGTACTCAAATGGTACAGGGTGGGTGCACATACACCACTATTTACAATAGTTAGCATTAAACACTACACATGACATTACAGTATGGCACAATAACATGCTAACTGCACATAGCTATTTACACTATTTACTTTTGTCACCAGTCCAGCATGCTGCAGCATTCCCTGAGGGGTACCCCCAATGCTACAATATATCATTCAGTTTTAAATTGAATTGCATATATCAACAGAATTATATGTGATTATTGACTTGTCTTTACGGTGTCCGTACCTACTGTTTGTATGTGAGCACCGACAAGCAGAAGGAAATTCACAGCTCACATTCTGCTATTGCCTGTGTTTTGGACTACAGTTTCTTTCAGACTGTCAGGCATATCTACTGTTTTTGCTCAATGTGTTACCCTATTGTGTGTGTAATGACCAATTATATTGCCCTGATTTGAATCATATGTTGCACCTGTGTTGTCCCCTTTATATGCAAGGGCTTAGACACTGACTTAGTCAGCATTTGTTCATGTAGGTGGTGGTGGTGGCAGCGGCGGTGGCGGTGACGGCGGCAGAGGTGGCGGTGGTGGTGGCACTGGTGGCGGTGGCAGCGGCGGTGGTGGTGGCGGCGGTGCCGGAGTTGTTGTTGTTGATTAGTTAACCCTTGTATCTGTGCTGTGCCTTATGCATTAAATCACATGTACTCCCATCTGCTCATTTGAGACACAGGAACCAACATCTGCCGCACCGCAAAGAGACATTAGTTACAGCGCAGTTCCAATTTGATTTGATTTTCTACTACAGAAGAGTCAGCTTGGTAAAGGCTGGGTTGCATAGAGATGATGATGTACTGTTCACACGGTGAACATCACGATTTACTACGTGCAATAATTTTTTTTTACTGTATGCTAATTTCTGCAAGAACTGCCAGTCTGTCATGGCCAGCTCCTACGATCCTCGTGTTTGACACGCACCCCGATTATCCACATGTGCTTCCCTGATTGTACCCAGCCGTACCTTGTTGTCTCGTCTATTTGAGTCCATGTCTTGAGTCCACCTCACCCGTTTTCACGGATCGTGACAGAATGACAGACTGCAAGAAAAGAGAGGTGCAGCAGACCGAGGACCAACGTCTCGGTCTGCCGCATGAGGTCGACTATTAGCTGAACCAGCCCGACGTCCGGGAGGACCCCGTCGTGCTGGATTTTGCCACCCGAAGCAGCGATCTCCTGCTGGTGACGTCCCCACCTGGGGACAGGTACTGCCTGGGAGAGGTGCGCTCCAACCTCCACCAGTTGGTCCAGTGCATGACGGCCCGGAGTTTGGGACTGGACATACCGTGCGTCGCGGAGGTCGTTCCCAAGCCATCCGTCCCATTGGACGCAGAGCGGCCTCCCGCGGTCGGAACGACGAGAAGGAAGAAGAAGAGGAAGAAGCCGGCTTCCCTCCCAGCTGGTGAACTGGAGGACTCCCCGGCTCACCGTTGCTGCTAAGTTGCCAGAGCAGGCAGCTTTCCCCATCCGGGGAAAGCACCCAGCTGCCGAGGAGCTACCGCCTCCCCTTGAGCGGTACTCTTACCGGCCAGAGTGACTGGCCCACAAGGGCCATCCCGCGTGTGCCCCGGACACTTAAAGGGGCCATGCCCGTCTTGCCCGCACGGGACCTACCGGTCCTGCTGCCTGCGGCTCCAGCGCCCGAGCAGCTGCCCTTGCCTGCAGCTCCAGCGCCCGAGCAGCCGCCCCCGCTACTGCCTGCACAGCCCGAGCAGCCGCCTGCGCAGCCCACGCAGCCGCCTCCGCTCCCGCCTGCGCAGACCGCTTAGCCGCCTCTGCTGCCACCTGCGCAACCCGAACAGCTGCCTCCGCTGCCGCCTGCAGCTCCCGAGCAGGCGCTCCCTCTACCTGCGGCTCCCGCGCCCACGCCAGAGGCGCTCCCTCCGCCTCTAATGACTGTACCCCCTGTAACTCCTGATCCTGACCCCACTCCTGTCCCTCCTGCCCTAGTCCCCGAGGAGGTCCCGGACAGTCCAACCACCACTCCTCCCTCCTTGGAGGTAGAGGAGCTGGAATGGGACCCCTCGGGGACCCTCCTGATGACACCTCTGCCCTCACCCCGGCGAGCTGGACCCCGGCCAAGGACTCACATGTCTGTGTCCCACAAGGGGAGAGGACACAGACGTAGGGCTGGGGTCCCACCCACCCTGCCCCCTGGCTCGCCCTCCCTCGCCTGCGCTGGGGTTCAGTCGGTGCCTGCGGGTCCTGGCCCTCCGGGTCGGCTGTCGCCTGCAGGTCCCCCTCCACAGCCTCGTCGCCCTGCCTCACTCCATCCTCCAGCTCCTTGTCGGTCGCCTGCGGGCTCCCCGGACGTGGCTCCTCTGTCGCCTGCAGTTCCCCCCGCTCCAGCACGTCGGAGGACGTCGCCGCCTGCTGCAGCTCCCCCCCTCTCCTTGCCCTCGCCAGGGTGCCCTCCGGCTCCCTCGTCCCCTTCCCTGGGTCTCCTTCCACCTCCCTCCTCGACCCCTCCGTCAGTCCCTCGCCCTGCCTCCTCTGCTGCTCCGAGGTCCCCTCCCGGCCTCCTGGGGCCCCTCCGACGGCCACCCGTCGCCCGCTGGGGCTCCCTCGGGCTCCCCTTTATTCCCCTTCCTTCTCTCCCTACTCTCCGGTCTGTATCCCTCCTTTGTTTGCTTCCCCTCTCTCTGCCCTTTTGTCCTGCCTGTTCCCTCCGTGTCCCCTTTTCTGATCTGTTTGTCTGCCTTCCCTGTCCTTTGTCAGGACCTGTCATGGCTTATGCCCCTATGTCAGTTTTGTCTGTCCGTCCTGTTCCCAAGAGAGCGCGCCTTTGGGGGGGGGGTTCTGTCATGCCCGGCTCGTACGATCCTCGTGTGTGCCACGCCCCCCTGATTATCCACGTGTGCTTCCCTGATTGTACCCAGCCATACCTTGTTGTCTTGTCTGTTTGAGTCCATGTCTTGCCTCAGTTCCTTGTCTGTCATTGATGTTAGTAAATGTCCGTGCTCCTGTTCTGTCCTGCCCGTTCCGCTCCTTTTAATAAACCCCTAGTTTACCCCGAATTCCGCCTGTCTGCCTGCTTCCTGCCTGCTCGCCTGCCTGTTCGCCTCTCCCGTTTTCACGGATAGTGACACAGTCGTGTTAGCATCAAATGGTAGTGTAATTAGTATTCACTTGCACAAATTTGCATTAGAAGTCCATTCCGTTTAGATGTTCTATAGTATATTTTGTAGTAGGAAGTTTCGAATTATTGGGATTGCATCAATACAATACATGTGCGATGCAGGTACTACCTCCCTCCCACTTATCAAAGGGTGGAACTTATTTTGTGTCTATATTTTTCAATGCCTACATTGCCTCTTTTATGCAAACGCACACAGACAAAACATGAGTTGTAATACAAAAATAAATTTGTTGTTGTTGTTGTTGAGTTATCTTACCAAGTTGACATCCACTGCTGTAATACCATTTAGTGCTGGTTGTAGAAATCAGGGTTTGTTAACTCTAGATATGTAAAACTTACTTTGTAGTGTACCCCACAACTCCATACATTTATTTTCTGTAACCATTTATTCAGGGCTACAGGGGGTCTGGAGCCTATAGATGGAAAGCAGAAAGCAACGCAGGATGGGGAAACCCCTCACAGCACACATTCATACCTATGGCAATTTTATGACTTCAATTAATTTACGCATGTTTTTGGACTATGGGGGGGGGGGGGGGGGGGGAGAGACCAGAGTACCTGGAGGGAATCTCACAACAACACAGGGAAAACATGCAAACTCCATACCAGGAACCCTAGCAGAGACTCAAACCCTGGCCCCAGAAGTATGAGGCAATAGTGCTGACCACCATGTCACCCCTAATAATAATAAAAATAAATCAAATGTACACTTTTTCAGTCATATGCACAGAACAGCAGTATCTCTATGCATTTTGACTATTCACATAGTGGTGATGCAACAAGCTTGATTTGGTCATGCTTTCAACCCTGCTAGTGAGCACAATTATGGCTTGGGTACAGATTGGGAACAACTCGCATACATAATGTAAAACCACCAGTTTGCAGTACTGCTCAGGTATGGCTTGGTTCTTGGTGGCAGTAGAAAAGTGCCAAAAGACTTAGAATTTGGAAAAAAAACTTCCACAACTGGATCCTCACTCCTCAAAGTATTATTGTTTTTACTCAAATATTTGTATTTTTTTGGTCTTTATCCTTATTTCATAATGCAGAAATAATCTACCGATACATTCAGAATTTGTGTTTTGTCCCTTTATTGGTATTGCTAAGGTGCCCAAATAAGTCATTTGGGTTGGTTTGTCTAATCATGTGACTTTTTTCCTTTAGAACAAAATTAGGAAATCAAATTGTGTTTTGTCTTCATCTGTCTGCATTCTGTCCCCTGAAATTGCAGGGCAACCTTTTTGACAGGGACAGATGATAGTAATAAATACAAACTGAGTTTTTGTTTGCCAGGGTAAAATGGTCCGTCTCAGACCACAGAATATAAACTTCATGTGTGGAAGAATGTTTAATAGGTTCAATTATAATTAATAATTAAAGCAAGTTTTTTTGTCCATTAAAATAACATCAGATTGATCAGAAATACTGTGTAAATGATTATCATAGCTGGAAACAGCTATTTTTTTATGCAATATTTAGGTGTACAGAGTCCCATTATCAGCAACAATTAGTTCTGTGTTCAGGTGGAATGTTGTGTTTATAAATTTATAAGGTTAATTGATCATTAGAAAACCCTTTTGCAATTATGTTAATACAGATGAAAATTGTTGTGCTGACTAAAGAAGCAAAAAAACGAGTTTTCTTTGGACTAGTTACGCTCGTAAGTACCTGGAGCATCAGCAATTGTGGGTTTGATCACAAGCTCAAAATGGTAATAAACAAAAAACTTTCTTCTGAAACTTGTCAGTCTATTCTTTTTCTTAGAAATGAAGGCTATCTATGCAAGAAATTGCCAGGAACCTGAATATATTGTACAATGCTGCGTACTTCTCCCTTTACAGAGCAGTGCAAATTGGCTCTAAGCACAATATAAAGAGGAGAAGGAGACCCGGGTGCACAACTGAGTGAGAGGATAAATATATTAGAATGTGTGACGCCTCGTAGGTCTTCAACAGGCAGCTTCATGAAATAATACCTGCAAAAGACCAGTCTCAGTGTCAACAGTGAAGAGGCAACTTCAGGATGCTGGCCTTCTAGGCAGAATTGCAATGAAAAAGCCGCATCTCAGAATGACCAATAAAAAGAAAAGACTGAAATGGGCAAATGAACAGACACTGAACAGAGCAAGACTTTGGATAGATGAATGTATGTTACTACAAAAAAGAAATTTTGGGAGACACAGATCAAATGAAAAGACACTGGAGGAGTGCTTCACAACATCTGTCAAGCATGGTGGAGGCAATGTGATGGTCTGTGGCTGCTTTGGTGATGGTAAAGTGGGAGATGTCTACAGGTTAAAAGGAATCTTTAAGAAGGAAGGCTAGTACGCCATCTTGCAACGCCATACCATAACCTGTGAACAGAGCTTAAGAGGAGCCAGTTTCATCCTACAATAGGACAATGACCCAAACACAACTCCAAACTATGCACAAACTATTTAGGGAAGAAACAGTCAGGTGGTATTCTGTGCATAATGGAGTGGCCAGTACAGTCAACTCAACTCTATTGAGCTGTTATGGGAACAGCTTGACTAAATGGTATGTAAGTTTACATAAAGCCAAACCAACTTGTGGGAGATGCTACAGGAAGCTCGGGATGAAATCTTGTCAGATTACCTCAACAAATTAACATCTAGAATGCCCAAGGTGTACAAGGCTGTAATTGCTAGAAATGGAGGACTCCTTGATAAAAGCAAAGTTTAAAGAATATGTATGTTTTCATGGAAAACAAGGAAATTTGTAAGTGACCCAAAACTTTTCAATGGTAGTATATGTCCAGAAATACTGTACAATTTGCTTCAAACTTGTTTTTTTCATTGGAAGACTGATTAATATTCAGAATTCTGGTTATATATTTAAATGCATCATTTTCAAAATAAATCTATATGTATTTCAGACTGCAATGTAATAACAAAAGCATTAAAGTTCCCTAAATTAATTGGTTCTAGTTCCCCTTCTTTTCATTGTGAATGAGCATGGAACCAATCTCGGGAAGCATGGGGAAGGGGGCAGCATCACAGTTCGGTCCATTAAATGGACCATGCTACATTCACATTCACTTAAGTCAGATGGCTGTGATCTGTAGGAGGACACCTACAAAAACACAGAAAGAACACACAAACTCAGGCCCCTCTTTAAGCTAGTGTTTCTCAACCTGTCCTCAGTCTCCACATTTTTACTCCCTCCTAGCTCCAGGAAGAACAAAAATATGACTTGCCTGAGGATCTCGAGTTAGAGAAACACTACTCTAAGCTATAATTCTCCAATAATTCTTTTTTGAAAATCTTCTTTTATTGGTTTTATTTAAAATGTTAATGTCTATAGTACCTTCAGTATTGTGTCCTACTATACAGGTTAAATCATTTTATATTAGTGTCCTGTGTTTTAGATACAAACATATGATTAGAAATCAATCATTTAAAAGCCTATGATAAGGTAGAAAATGACATTAACACTGATCTTCAGCTTAAATGAATGGGGTTTTTCAGCAAATCGGTAAACTTCGTAAATTTATACTTACAGTTTACGTACATTTACAAAAAATTATACAACACATTATTTAAGAACACAAAGCTGATACTTTAAATTGGATGGTACATATCCATTATAATTATATATTTTATCACATAAAAACCGGCAAACTTTTTACTTAAGTATTGACTTAGATCTTATTTACTTCTCCTGATTGTTGAATATGCATCAATGAGATCCCAGTTAGGTTGGACATATTGTCTGTACTTATTAGCTATGGCTCTGGTGCACTGTTCTGTTGCACTCACATAAAACATGTATAAAATAACTAATGTATTAACAGACAGCTACTATGGATGTATATGCATGTATTTCCTCATATGTGCTTTCTTCCAATTTGAACTTGTTTTCAACAGTAAATATGCAGTACAATAACATTAGAGTTAACACAGTCTGTTTGGCTGTCATCTTATTGTTGGTCCTGTTCTTCTTGTGCATCCTGTTTTTTTCATGCAGAATTGTTTCACTCCAAAATCAGTGCAGACGAGGGAAGACTCATGCATCTGACAAGACAAGGAACGGCTCACTGCATTTGTCACTGCTGGAGTGAGACACGAAGAAAGTCACTGCGCTCTGCTTCATCTGTGATTCTGCACACATTCCTCCTTCCAAAAGTGATTTTCTCCTAACCTCATTCATTTGAGTTGAATGGAACAACAGAAGATGGGATGTGTACTCGCTACACATCCTTTGTCACTTTTACCAGCAATTATCCAGTCTCCACCCACCTCCGCCTTCTGCACACTTTCCAGGAAGAATTCCAGGTCATGGGGCTGCTTTTTGTGTTTGCAGCCTATCCCGGTACTGACAGTCTCAAACAACCACAGCTTGTACCCAGTCCGGGTATAAATTTGTTTTCTTTGTTTCTAACATCCTTCCCCTATACTACAGAGGAGGCAACCCAGTTAAATTCGACTGACATTTCACCATGTGTCACAGATAGTGAGGCAGGACAATTG
This sequence comes from Brienomyrus brachyistius, assembly GCF_023856365.1. Lineage (NCBI taxonomy): Eukaryota > Metazoa > Chordata > Actinopteri > Osteoglossiformes > Mormyridae > Brienomyrus > Brienomyrus brachyistius. The sequence goes on from NC_064544.1 coordinate 24,888,966, forward strand.
ATTGAAGAATTGCTTGATGGTGTCATTCGTGGTGTTGCAGGGGTGGAAAAAAAAATTGTACGGCAGATTGTGAGAGTTATTTATTGCTAATATTAGGAGCAGCCTTTTGAAACACCCTGCACTCCTAAGAGATAAAAAACAGGCACGGAATTGAAGACAATGCAATACAATACATGTATTGTCATGATTACAATTGCTTGAAGTTATACTATTACTTTTGTACATTTGAATGTTACTGGCTAATTCATTTAGGTGTAATCTTAATAGCCTGTGTTTTTGAGTCCAGTGTGCTGCATTGCATACTTCTCCATCTTGCTTTAGCAATTGTATGTGCAGGCCTGTGGTCAGGAAGCATACTGCATAGGAGGGAGCCGCTATGAGGCGCAGGGTTTATCGGTTCCTGTTGTGTAGGAGGCATAATGCATGGATCAACAATTTGATAAGGCCTCTACTTTTACTTTATCCCTCCCTCAAGAAGAGTGCTGTCAAATCAACCATGTTCTTCAAGCTGGGATGCTCAAGTGCAACTCCACCCAGGCATGAGCAGTAACATATTTTATATTAGCCTACTCAAAGTTGGCAAGAATGTCTCTCAGTATCCTTCAGCATATTCTCTCTTCCGTGGGAACATTCCATACAGGCTATTATCCATCCATCCATTTTCCAAACCGCTTATCCTACTGGGTCATGGGTGGTCCGGAACCTATCCCAGAAGCAATGGGCACGAGGCAGGGAACAACCCAGGATGGGGGGCCAACCCATCGCAGACAGGCTATTATAAATAGATTAAATCATTGTTCCAAGATAGAATGAACAAGATTCTGGTAGTCTATGGACAAAGAAATGCATTACATTTATTTAGCAGATTTGTCCAAGGCAACCTTATACATGAGGATCAGACAGCAACCCTGGAACAACTGGGGTAAAGGAGCTAACAGTGATTTGATTATTTGGCCACTTTCCATGACCTCCTGAGCAACAGATCCCTGACCTCCTGAGCAACAGATCCCTAAAGGCATCAGTCATTCTCCTCACAGCACTTTTCCTAATCACATCATCATGTGAGAAGAGTTAGTCATAATTGCCCTTGATGATTTCAACATCACCTTAATGAAAAAGAAGCTCCCCTAGGACCTTTGCAAAGATAAATGCTCCACACTGTTGGTGATGTCAAAGACTGCGACTGGCTCCATATTCAATACTCACTGCCATGTGTGCCTTTTTATAACCATATAGACAAAAGATGCAGACACAGGACCTGTGAGGAACTTATCTCTATGCCTTTCTATAAGCCTTTATTTTACCCCATAGCTTCAAGCATTCAGTCATTGTTTGTTTTGAAATTGTTGTTTTATTACCTTGAAAACTCTTCTGGGAGGTTATAAAGAAGTGTTGCTTAGCAACAGGGGAAAGTGTGATCAACTAAAGGATTTTACTGATACAGGGTATTAAAAAAGTGAAAAAGTTGGAAAAAAAGCTCTCACAAAGGACCAGAAATGTGTCTCACATGGCTATGAGAACAATAGAATGAACAGGTAACTACCAAAAAAATTAACAAATGAGGAGTAGGAGGCCTACTGAAATTGGGAGATTACAAACACATGCTATTCTTCTAGTGGATCTGGCAATTAACATTCAACATCTTCACAAAGCATTATAGAATCCCAGGCCTAAGGGCCCCAGAAAGGAAGCCTGAGGTGACAGTGATAAGAAAAAACTCCCCCAGAGAGAAGAAGAAACCTTGGGAGGAACGAGACTCGTGCAGAAAGCCCATCAACTTCTGGCCAGAACAAGTTCACACAATTTAATGCAAGGTAAATTAAGGCTGATGGAGGGAAAGCACAGGTCGGCAGATGCATTATGTGGTTCCTTTCTTTCTGGACCACTGAGTGGTTTACTGAGTGGGAGGGGATGTAGAAAGTGCAGGAGCATGTGCAGAACAGAGCAGCAGTAATACAAGTAAGACTGTAAATTTGGTTTCAACATTTGCAGGGAACAAATCAGCCTTGAACCCCCTGCCCCCCAAATGTACATGCTACACCCACAACATTGGTACGGACATATCCCTACTGTCCATACCAAAATCTATGTCCTTGCATGTGTGATAGAAAATTCATCATTATGCTAATCAGTAATCAATAATGAATATGGATGATTATGCAAAATGCATTACCTAATCAGTAATTAACACGAGTTTATAATGGTGCTGTTGATTTACACATACTGTAATGGTTGAAACAATGTAATCCTACTTGAATTAATTGATTGTATCAAACATATAATGCAAATTTGCTTATTATTTCTATTTTCTATAAAGGAACTAACATGTTTGCCAAAATACTGCTTGTTCAGCAGGGGGCCCGGGTTAAGGCAAAGACATGACCTGTGAAGTAACCTGTTGTATAAAATGCATGCATGGTATTGGATAAGGAGTAATGTAGAAAAAGAGAACAAGGGGCACATTTGGGAAGTGAGATAAAGTAATTGGATAAAATTAACCTGACTCAGAATGTTATTGCAAAAAGGAAAGTTCCCAAATAGATGGACTTGTTCTGAGCAGATAGGTGGGCCTCAAACAAGCAGAAGTAACTGGTGTCTCCAGATATCCGACCTTTCCTTGAACTGTCTGAACTTTTCTTGAACTATCTGATGACTGGCGCATTTTTGGCTATAAAAGATGTAAGCACTTGTTGTTTGGGGAGCAGAACACGAGACGCATGATTGCTGACTGTCTGTTCCCTTAGTATAATACAGTTTGTCAAACACTTACACATCCGACTTCGAGAAATTTCTTCCACACATGCAAGACAACACTGTAAAAATGAAGAAGCTCTTGCGCACTAATAATAACAATGAGGGAGATGTAGCTGTGAACACAGGCATGAGGAATCCCAACACATCACAGCATGCAAACAAAAGTGACAGCACTGCCAGTACAGTTCATAGAGAGTTGATGAGCCCCACCTAACCACAGTGGGTGCCTCTTATTGGCCATATGTGGTTCCACAGGTGCCTGTGATTGGAAGATCGCTAGATCTAATCCCTAGTTTAGCAGAATGATGTCATTGTTGGGCCCTCTAGCTTGATCCTTAACCCCCAATAGCTCCAGAGGCTGACCCTGCTTCCTCAATATACATCTGGTTTATTTGCTGAATAAAGTCAATGTAATGTACAGTAGAATCCTTTTCAGGCAAGCGTAGCCTTTTCCACTCTGTGAACTAATAACCTCCTCCTTAAGTGCAAAGCAAATAAGGGAGATTGTATGCACTTAAAAGATTGTACTTTGGGGCAGGGAAACTCAAAGCTTTATTAGTAACAGTGGTGTAAAATCAATATGAAATTTAACAAGAAACCAGTGTAATGATGACAAAACATGTCTAATATGACCACATTTCCTGATTCTAGTACATTTATATATCATTTATTGGTTTAGCTAATACTTTTTCCAAATTGACATACAAGTGAGGAAAGTAAGACTCTTAAAGGACCAAAAATACACCCAGGAAGTAAAGCATTACAGTAGTCTAGCCTTGAACTGAAAGGCATGGATGAGTTTTCCGTATCATCAATGGATAAAATATGACTAAACTGTATATATAGCATATGTATAACCTTGGCATACTCAAATTAACAGTAACACAAAAAACTAACTAGAATTTCTGCTTTTCTCTAAAAAGTTACTGATATCTTGTTAGATGGCTAGAAGAACAATGCTTCTAGTAGTGGAGGTAGTCGGGAGAGGAGTGACCTAGGCCAGGTGTAGGTTGAAGTAACCAACACTGATCCAAGATGGGGTTATTTAAACAAAATGACAAATGGATACATTCCTTGAGATCCACAATCTATATTTGTAACTTTGGGCTTAAGTCTCGGCTGTGAGGAGGGCTGGTTCATTCACAGAGTTCCAGCAGAATTTTGAGTCACTCAGATTAAAAATGTTAAAAGCAGATCTGTAACATAACATGGTAACAATTTAGGCTATGTTTTTAGTAATTTATAAACACATTCAGAATGTATTATAATGCATTCTTAAAGCATTATAAATATGGCTATGAACATTTTTATAAAGGAATAACATATTATACCCATGTTTATTATGTATTATGACTACCTTATGAAGCTCTCATCTATAATGCACTTAGATTCCTTCATAATGCTGTACTAAGCATCCTTAATGCTTATATTGACCATTATAATGCATTATGAAGGGATACATAGTGCAATATAGATGAGGGCTTCATAAAACATTCATAATGCATAAAACACATAGTTATAACATGTTATGCCATTTGATAAATATTTATGGCCATGTTTTTAAAGCATTATGAATACATTCTTATTTGTTATGAAAATGTTTATAAATTGTCCAACATGCCAGGTCTTCTGCCCCCTGACCCCCAAGACCATAAGCCCCAACACTGTTGGAAAGGAGGAACCAAGGAGATTTGGGCTGCTGACTGGATGGACAGCCCCAGGTTGAAGTGAAACAGAAGGCACAGGACTGGAGAACCCAAACCGGGATGTTAGATGGACAAGAACACAAAATCAAAGACAAAACCCCCCAGAGACTAGATGCCAGCTGCACATCACAGCACACCAGCTGTGGAATGATGGCCACTTGGGATCATGATGACCTAACACAGTAACTGACTAACCAGAACCTGAAGACCAATTCCAATCATGGACCCTGAACCTCAAGCCAACCCAACCCACCAAGTCAATGCCTGTGGGCTACTTACAAGCAAATATGAAAAAATGAACCTACACAAACACAAAGAAAACAGACTTGCTGCACCAAGTCTGCAGACACAGATTAGCCCCAAAAATTAAACCTCTACCAAGGTAGCTACTGAGCCCCACTACTCCAAGAATAATGCTGATGACCATACAATGAGCACTGCACACTTGCTCTGCTTAAAAAAGTTTGGTCTCTAACCCAACCCACAGCAGGCTTAATTTCCTGAGTAAGTTAATCAGATAAGGTCTAGATCAGGTCTAAATATTAAATTTTCTTGTTACCCCAGGAATTTTAGGAGGAGATACAGAAAATAGATTTTGGCAGATATTCCACAGTTCCTTGTCTTTTCAACCTGTGTGGAGTTTTTCAGTCCTATTGCAAGAAAATCACATATGCCAGGCATGGCAAAGGATCGCAGCCAGTAATGCCTATAAGCATACAAAAAGTAGCAATGTATAAAGCTATTGGTTGTGAAAATGTAAAATACTCACTAGATAAAATTAGTCAATGTCAACTTTATTCATAAAACACTTTTAAAACAACACTTCTTGATCTTGGGAAATTCAACAGCATCTTATCACAAGACCTGAGTGATTTAGCTGGGATGTAGGGATGTAGGAGATCAGAGATAACTGGTGGTGATGACTATGACTGTTCCTGACCGAATTTTATACATTATGAATATTCCACTATTCGATGCTGCTCCCCCCATATAGACTATCTGGCAAATAGAACATCTATTGGCAAGATTTAGATTGCACACTGCAGCTCTCAATGCAGTTGGGTTCTATGGTGCACCCTTCTGCTTTGTTATTTCTTTGTTTACACTATGAGGCAGGCAACACAGGTACTTGTGTTTAAATCAAACTCTTATAGCCAGAGGTGGACATTTCAGGTCCAGAAAGTAAAAATCTGAATCAGGAATTTGTTTCAACCAACCATACAGAGTCACAGTCACAGAGTACTCAACTGGTTGGTTGAAACAAAATCCTGGTTTGGATTTTTACTTTCTGGACCTGAAATATCCACCTCTGCTTATACCCTAACATTTGGTGAAAAACAAGTACTACGTGTGCCCTCCCCAGACACACAGAGTTTGGTCATACAATAGTACAAGACAACGCATAACCTTAACTACTTCAAAATTATATTTATTTTGATGTTAAATTACTGCCATTTAAGGTCTGTTTCATTCTATACATGCGATATACAGCACAATATACACATCTTTCATTTAAATAAAGCCGCAGTGATATCCTACCTGAATCTATAGCTGTAAAAATCCTGCTGTTAAATTCACAGAGGGAAAATAGGAGGTAGATAAGATATAATTAATAGGTTTCTGTTCACATTGACCCATTTTCTCCTCCAGTGCTTGAGCATTATGTTCTCATTATTTTAGGGTATTTGATTTTTATCAATATGTTTCTGGACTAAGCCATCTACAGGATGATAAGAAGATGAAGAAGGCTTAGTGCCAATAAGTGTTAGTCATTCAATTTGCTTCCAATAAATCAATGAGAGCATAAACGTGAGTTTGTTTTCCCTTTATTATGTAAGTCTTTATTTAAATGGTGCCAGATTAAACAGATGTCACAGTGGGGATTTATGGCTCCTTTTCCCATGCTAGGTGGTAGATGACTAGGGTCATCTTAATTATTAGTTAACAATTCAAACTGCAAAATTCTGCTTCTATTCACCAACCCTCTTCAAAAATGTGTAGAAATAACAAATTACCTTTGGTATATGGGTCGTTTATTAATGAGTAGAAGCCAGCCACAATTAGAGCCAATTTTGTCAGGGTCTGTCCTGTCTGGTCCTGTCCTTTTTGTCTTGTCCCCATTTGGCCAGCAGGTGTCACCAGCCATCCCATCTTGTTTCTGCTTGTCTTGCCCTAGCTTTTCCCTGCTTGTGCTGTTTTCTGTTCTATTTAATAATCTTTGCATTACATTCCTAGTGTTTAATTCCCAGTATGTATTTAATGTTTCCTAGGTTTTGGTATTTGTAAAGCTCCCTAGTTACTGTGTTTATTTGTTATTAGAACCACCTCTTGCCCGTTTTCTTGTGCCAGTGCTTATTGATTGTTCTATTCTGTTACTTGTTGTCCTGCACCCAAGTTGATTGGTTAATTGATTATGTCTTACACCAATTCCTGGTTTGTCCCGGTTTTCTACTGTATGTATATTTAAGTGCCTGCCCTGTACTGTTCTCCAGTGAGTCATTGTATTACTGTAGGTGACTATCCTAAGGTTGCTCTGCCTGGTTTCTTAACGCTGTTCCTAGTTTTGCCCTGCTCCCCATTTTTGTTACCCCCCCCCCCCATTTGCTTTTAACCCCCTGTGGTCCTGTTTCTTTGTGCATATCCCAAGTGTTCTCTATTTCAATAAACCCTTGTTAGTCTTTGAGCCTCAAGTGCAGTGTCACTGCATTTCCACACTTGCACCATGCCCTGCATCCAGGACACAATCTATTATTTCAAGAGAAAGGAGAAATAAATGCCAAAAATCTTGACAGGTGGCTTTGTCTGTCTATCCTTTTCCTTACCCTTTTTCTTTCTTTCTTCCCTCCCTCCTTCTTTCCCTGACAGTCAGTGTTGTTTTCCCCTTAATTCCCAGGTCTCTCACCACTGTTGCTCTGATCCATGGGATGTTCTGTAGAGGTTTCCCACTGGCCATTTCCCTCCAGGTTCATTTATGTTTGTGCTGGAGATTAATTAAGCTTCCCCCTCCTACCCCATTCACTTCCCAATCATCAGTTTACCAATGAGAAAATGTCATTTTAAGGGAATATGGTAGAAATGCCCGGAATGCAAGATGCTGCTGTTGGTCGCATGTAGGCTGGCAGTGGCACCAACTGTGGGTCCTCCAAGGGAGGAGATAAAAACATGAGAGTTTTTGTGCAGTGCAACCCATTGGCATACAGGGGGTAGCCTGAAACACTTAAGATTATGGAGGATTCCCTGCCCAGTTCTTTTGAAATTTCACAGACCACAATAACATAAACTCTCTGGTTTCAGCCAGGAAAAGTGGTGATTTCATCTGTGTCATAGTCTGTTCTGTAGCAGAAATCGTTCACCTAGAATCCCTTTTCCGTTCAATGATAGGGTATTCCCAAGTCAAATGGAAGAAAACTGCTTTTATTTTTTGCATTAGTTGGTTTCCCTGGGGTTTTGATACAGTACAACGTGTCAAACATGACTCAGTAAGGTCCTTTCATCAGTGTCCAGTGTTTACAGTTGTTAATATTTTAATGCAATTCAGTTTATTTTGTTTTATGTGTCTGTTACTTTTTTATCACAGTTCAATATGTGATAATCTTAAAAGCTGGATGAGAGCATTAAAGTTGGTTAAATTTCAAAGAACAAACCAGAATCCCTGTAGGGGGCTCAATCACTGAATTACTGCTTGGTAAAACTTTTAGTTCACTGCAGTCCCCACTATCCCATCCATCCATCCATTTTCCAAACCGCTTATCCTACTGGGTCACGGGGGGTCCGGAGCCTATCCTGGAAGCAATGGGCACAAGGCAGGGAACAACCCAGGATGGGGGACCAGCCCATCGCAGGGCACACTCACACACCATTTACTCTCACATGCATTCCTATGGGCAATTTAGCAAGTCCACTTAGCCTCAGCATGTTTTTGGACTGTGGGGGGAAACCGGAGTACCCGGAGGAAACCCCACGACGACATGGGGAGAACATGTAAACTCCGCACGCATGTGACCCAGGCGGAGACTCGAACCCTGGTCCCAGAGGTGTGGGGCAACAGTGCTAAGCACTGCACCACCATGCCGCCCTATCCCCACTATCCCCAGTAAGAAAAAAAACAGTGCCATGGCTAGTGGTGGCAGAGTGTCTGTGGCGATTAGTGAGAAGGTAAATTGCAGTGCAAACTCTAGGATGATGACCTGATGCTGTGCTCTTTGATAAATGTACTTAATCAGTGAGGCTTCAGTACTATATCTGCATGAATGAGTAGGAATTTATGCAGTTATGCACACAACGCTTCCACATAGAGTAACTGGCTTCTGAGTGATCTTACAACAACAATGTAATGTGAAGTAGTGTTACATGACAGAGTTGGCTTTTTCCAGGTTTGCAAGGCAAGGCCAAAGTCCAGAGTGAAGCCGGCATTATTAGTCTTCTGAATACCTCCTCATAATGAAAATGAATAAGTTTCCTTATTCAATAAATGCCACATTTAGTGGAGAGTAATTCTCAGACAGCAGTTTAAATTACACCCAAATTAGAAAAGTATTTTACTCAGCAAGACATTTCAATACCTCTAATTATATCAGATAGTAGGGTTGTGAACATCATTTAATCGATACACCTGTGCTGATCCAGAATCTGTACTCCGCACAAGAAGGCCATCTGCAAATACACGTAAGTTAACTGTGCATATCCAATGGAAAATGCAGTGTCTCTGCTTAACAGAACTTATTTTATGTGGATTTGTGCTGATATGACAAGAACTGATTTTAATCTTTATATGCTAATTCAAACTTCATTGGCACTGTTACAAAAATCGATTGCTGGCTTTTAAATGTGAACGTGTACTTGCATGCCAGTTACGTACATCCGTAATTATACTTTCCATTTTAACTGCAACCCATCACATGAGGTCAGGTGAGGTATTTTAAGTTGCTGTTTTTCTTCATTAATATGATAACTTTCGTCAGCTTTTACCCTCTTTAATTTATTGGCATCGGCCACTGAAAAATCCACACTGGTTGGCCAATAGTTACTATTAGTGGTGCAGCATAATTCTGCTGTTCCTGGGGCATACGTTATACGGTAATTCTGCTGCTCCTGGGGCAGCAAAGCTATGCTGTGAGCATTATCAGTCCCAGTGGATACTGTTAGTGGTGAAGGGAAATTCTGATGCCCTTGTACTGTATATCTGGTAGCGCTGCTCTTGTAACAGAAACCTCTGCTCCTTGCCTCTTATTTTTTGTATTAGTAAACTCAATTAATGCTTATGTTTGTCAAAATAACTTATTTTAGAATTTGGCAGAATACTGTCAAATTTGTTATTTATTTTTTAGAAAATATAATGGAAAACATATGGATTGATGGTGTTAAAATACTGAAGAAGGTCATCAAAGAAGTTGTTTTTCAGGAGGACGATTCCATCCAGTGTTATATGAAGAAGTTGGAAGAGGAAACTCACAGCTACTTTAAATCTACTTTGATTACTCGCAAGAACGATTACTATTATGCAAGTGGGAGCTCAAACAGAACAACTGGATATAGTAAAGGGAAACCAAGCAAAACAAAACAGTGTAAAAAAATATTATGTGGTACAATGGGCGGAGCGTAATGCTCCCCCTTCTGACGTCATAAGCGGAAGGGGCGTATCCTTAATTCTGATTGGTCAAGGGTTTATGTCCATATATGGCATCATACATGCTTGTGCCACGTGTTGCCGATAGGGGGGCATATGGTTTGGGGGATTGCCGTTATGTCCATATATGGTATCATACATGCTTATGCCACGTGTTGCCGATAGGGGGGGGGCATATGGTTTTGGAGATTGCCGTTAAACTTTAATAGAAAAAAAATACATTACATGTATTTATTAATGTGTTTTTTTTATGTTTTTAAGGAATAATAAAACAGAGCAGGATGGATGCAAGCTAGCGCATACACACGTTCAGCGGGGGGTCAGTCCGCCCCGTAGCTGCGTGTTGTTAGTAAGCGCCACGGCGTATTTTAAAAGAAGCACCAAAATGTTTTAAAGAAGGAAAACTTTAGTGTTATTTTAAAAGAAAAAGCAGGGTGAATTTAAACAAACATGCCCGAAAGAAGCAGAAGAGCAAATTTAAGCAAGCGCAAGCGAAATCAATAAACATACAGCCCGTCGTTTTAAAAGAAGCGAGCACTCATTATATTTAACCACCACGAATGACTTTAGCGATATTTACCAGGTTGGAGAAAGCATGTAAGCAGCAAACTTTTAGAAGAAATAGGACAAAGCGATCCCGGAGATCTGCCACATGCGACTACTCCGTTTGAACAACGCGGGGCAGAATGGAGGCAGTGTTGCCAACTATTTTCAATGGAAAGTAGATAAAGTCTGCTCGAAAAGTCGCCAAATGTCGCTAGATGATGTCATGCGTATGTTTGCATATTGATGACGTAATTATGTCGTATTTGCATTCTGCGTGTTTTCCCTAATCCTTCCTCACGTGTCCAATATAAAACTGTTATGAATTACGTTACATATTTTCTGTCAGACAACACAACGGAACTTATTAACCAGCAGTTACATCCTCTGCAATGAAATTATTCCCGAATCCGGATTTATAACTGCGTTGGACAAAATCATTACTGTAGGTAAGTTAAAGACAGCATATGTGTTGTGATATTATCAGTTATATTTACAAGTAAAATGAAAATAGATATAATTTATGCCACAGAATGCTTTCCGTCCATATTTCAAGGACGGATTGGGCCGTGACAACACCATTTGCACATGCACAGCTCATTCACATCTATGTCAGCTGCCGTTCGGTCACGGGAATTTGCTGCTCCTTTCAGCCGGAGCTAGTGCTCACTGATCAGAGCAGACACAGGGAGATGAGTAACTGTACCGGGAAAGCAAGACCTCACGCTTACAGGACAGTACTGGCGACATTTGGAAAGTTGCTAAGGTTTGTCCAAAAGTCGCTAGATTTGTCGCTAGGCGCTTTTTTGAAAAAAAGTCGTCAAGGGGGTCTGACTTTGGGCACCCCTGCTTTATTCTGTCAAAATTCTTAAAAAATAAGGACCAACGGTTAAATGGGGCACTATAGTCACTCTCTAGTCTCCCTGCATATTGGATGACCGCTGTCACTGTTGAATCTGGACTATGTTTCTTTAACTATCAAACAAGCTGCATTTCAGTTACCATTGTCATCTTAACATGGTACTCCATCTAGTATCTCAAATCATGCTTGTAGACGCTAAAAGCTGGGGTACCTTGTAGGATGTCTTTATTAAAATAACTAAGACCTTATTCTTTAAAGTTTTAAATGTGTATTTGATGCATGATGCTAAATACTTACTAGTTCCTATTAAAGCTTACTAGTTCCTATTAAATATAATTAAATAATCATGGCCACCTTCTTTAAAATAACAAAAATGTATCCTAAATTCTCACAACTTTGCCTGATTCCACAGTTCCTACACCCCCCTACATTTCCATGACTTGCGAGATAAGAAAAGCAGACTTCTGTCTGCCTGGTCGATCATTTCTAGCCGCTACTTCGGTTCTTCCTCAAATCTTGTTGCCTAAATGACTTATATCACAATCATACTAATTAAAAATTGCGCTATAATAGAGCAATCCTTACACATTTTAATAAAAAACGTAAACTATATATGCCAGGTGTTTGTTTTTTGATTGAGCAAACTCTAAAAGCCAACCTTTGGTTGTGCGCATGCTTGGGGTTTTCCTGTGTGTGTGTGTGTGTGTGTGTGCGTCTGTCTGTGTGTGTAGTTTGTTCATCTTGTGTCCAAAGTAAAGGTTATATTTTATACTACTTTAAAATAACACATTTTTGTTTGACTGTTTAACAAATACATCTAAAGTTTTTATACATTTAAACATTAACAAAAGCTGTTAATGTCTTTTTTTAAAATTTACAAGTCTATTTTGTGTGGTTTTTCACAATAAGACTCATGAACGACTAAGTATGTTTTGGGGTCTGAATACACATCGCGGTCCTATACTTTCACAGACCTAAAGTTAAACTCTAAAGCCCCTGACCACCGGTGTGTGTGTGTTTGTGCACATGAGCATGAATATACATTTACTGAAAAAACATATTTATTAAAATAACTAAGGCTTTATTCTGTCAAAATTTTTTTAAATAATGCCAGCGGATAAACGGGGTCGTTATAGTCAATCTGTAGTCTCCCGGCATAGTGGATGACTGCTGACACTGTTGAATTTGAACTATGTTTCATTAACTATCAAACAGGCTGCAGCTCCGTTACCGTTGTCAACTTAGCATTGTACTCCAGCAAGCATCTCAGATCAAGCTTGTAGATTATATAAGCTGGGGCCGTGGGCACCTTGTAGGATGTCTTTATTAAAATAACTAAGACCTTATTCTTTAAAGTTTTTAATGTGTATTTGCAGCATGGTTCTAAATGCAGCTTACTGGTTGCTATTAAATGTAATTAAATAATCATGTACACCTTCTTTAAAATAACAAGACTATATCCTAAATTCTTACACCCCTGCCTGATTCCACAGTTCCTACCCCACACTTATGTGACCCCCATCCCACCCTGCCATGACTTGTGAGATAAGGAAAGCACACTTATGCCTGCCTGGTCGGTCATTTCTAGCCACTATTTAGGTTCTTCCTCAAATCTTGTTGCCTAAATGACTTATATCCCACTCATATTAATTTAAAATTTCGCTATAACAAAACAATCTTTATACATTTTAATAAAAAAACGTGAACTATATATGTTTGGTGTTTTTCTTTTTATTGAGCAAACTCTTTTTGTGTTTTTGTATGCGTGTCCGATACAACTGTAGTTTGTATACCTTTAAACATTAACAAAAACAGTTAATGTCTTTTCTTTAAAATTTACAAGTCTATTTCTGTCTGTTTTTTCGCGATAAGTTAGTAAACGACTAAGTTAGGGTGCTTTGAGGTTTGGTCACCCATTGCGATCATCAACCTAAAGTTAAACTCTAAAGCCCCCCGACCTCCGGGGTGTGTGTGTTTGTGTGCAAGCGCGTGAATAAACATTTACTGAAAAACATATTTGTTAAAATAACTAAGACTTTATTCTGTCAAAGTTTTTAAAAATGTGTTTTGATGCATGTCACTAAATGCTGCTTAATAGTACCTAACCGGGGCTGTTCCCCCAGAGACAATTGCTAGTCCATATCATTTCGCACTTAAAACATGACAGGGCTTTTGCAGTTGGGAAATAACGCATTTACTTAAAATTACACATTGACAAACATGACAAATGTTTTTTATCCCTTAAATTATTAAAATAACTAAGGTATTAATCTAACAAAGTTTTTAAAATGTTTTTGAAGCACGTAGCTAAATACCGCTCACTAGTTCCTGCATCTATTAAATTAATAATGCGCTGGGTGTATTTTATTGAAAATAAAACTAACAAAATACAACTAAATTTTATTAATTAAACCTTATTGGCTTAAAACTTTATACTAATTTGTCATACGCCCGTTTAAGTTACGGCACTTTACCCTGCTGATTAAGCAATTGAAGTTAGATACTTCATCCAGCCCCACAGGCCCACAGTGGGGCGTCCGGGGCTATGCTAGAGTCCCAGAGCTGTGGTGTTATACATCGACTTTTATTTCAATTAGACATATATTATTTTATACTATTTATGAATAAAACAGATTAACAAACAGATGTAATGTGCTTTCTGCCAGGGGAGGGAATGCTGTCTGTCTGCTTCTCACACTCAGGACCAGCGGTTAAATGAGATGTTACAGACACTCTGCAACAATTTGTCAACCGGCGGCCATTTTGTTTCATTGACGCTTCCTTCTCATAGGCTTATCGCTCACGGCTCCAAAAGCTCTTGCGCCGACGCCCCATTTCCCACTGCCGCGGACATTAGCTGACCGACATGTCTAGACATGCAACACGCATAAATCCCCCCTAAAAACAGGATTGCTGTTTTTTTACCGTTATAAAATAGGACATTTTGTTAAAAATAAACCGTTAACAATACACAACTACTGCTTTTACCATTCAAAACTGCCCGACTCTCTTTCCTCTCTAGCTAGAAAAGCTTGACACGTCCGGTGACCCCTTAAAATTATTATGCCTTAAAACGTATTTAGAATATCGCATTAATAAATTCATATAATGTATTTTATTCTTTTAAAGACTACTGATTCCAATTTGGTGTCATATGCTTTTGTTTTGTAGGCCGTAGGATAGCTCCATTTCTACCAGCTATAGGCCATGATACGTCTGGGCTATTATGCTTAAATTCTTTATTAATTAGCATTGGCTATGTGCTTTATAACACATTTTATACTTCTTTTACACGCGTTTACTTATTCTATACACACTTTAAAGTTCCGAAAACGACTTGCCTCAGCTGTTTTCAATAAAAGAGTGGTGTGTGGGTATCGTGGCTGCACGCACAAGCACGACTGGAGAGAGAGAGCAAGTTATTTTAACAAGGATCGCCAGCGTTTTTCCTTGATTCTTGTTGTCTAAATGCTTAAGATGTTTTATTTTAAAAAAAGAAAAAGAGTTTCATTGCTCAAAAACGATGTGGTTAAAGGGCTTATTTGAAATAAAAGATCCGCATGTGGTGTCATACATCTTTTCAAGGTCTGGTTATACCTTTTGATTAACCATACGTAGATAAATTTAGCTAAATGTAGCTAAGCTAAGCAATCCGGGGGTGTTGTGTTAGAGATAGACTTTCATTTAAATTAGAAATAGATTATTTTACACTATTTACAAATAAACATATAAAATATAGAATTAGTGTGCATTCTGCCAGAATGGCGGCATGCTTCTCACAATCCAGGCCAACGGTTCGCATCACGACAACAATTTCCGCTGGTAGCCATTTGACAGCTGCTTGCCGCGATATGTCTCAATAAAGGAAATGCTGTGTGGATCGACGCGCATGCGCTACATGACAGTGAGCCAGAGAGGGCGCATGCGCTCGTTTAAACAAGAATTAACCGCGTTATTACCTGATTATTGCTGTAGAAAATGCTCAGAGTGCTTTACTTTATCATTCACATTGACAGAAAAGTGCTTCATTACTTAAAAACATTACGGTTCTAGGGGTTTTATTTGAAATAACAGGCGCTCTGCTGGTGTCGCCATTTTGAAAGGGCCATCGGCGTGGGTGCGCATGCGCCAAGCGCTGGACTATCGATCGTCCATTCCGCCCCGCGTTGTTCAAACGGAGTAGTCGCATGTGGCGGATCTCCGGGATCGCTTCGTCCTATTTCTTCTAAAAGTTTGCTGCTTACATGCTTTCTCCAGCCTGGTAAATATCACTAAAGTCATTTGTGGTGGTTAAATATAATGAGTGCTCGCTTAGTGTATATGAAATCAACCTTCAAGGCCAGCGTGTAAAAAACCGTGTTGACCCAGAACTACTTGCTTTCATTGATATGTGGCTTGAGCAAGGGCTATCAATCTCAGAAATGCTTTTGAAGAGTGTCAATTTGGTAGAATACAATGGACATATGGGCAGATGCAATCGTGGAAACTATGATACTCAAGAGGATATAATCTAAAACATCACCAATGCTCTAATTTTTCCTGATGTGAAAGACTGTATCAATGTGGATATACTATGCATCAGAGCTATCAGAGCTAAAGGAGAATCAGCCATTACCTGATGAACAACCGTTGATAATTGTAGTACAGATTCCCATAATCAGGGGGGCGTGGCACACACGAGGATCGTACGAGCCGGGCATGACAGAACTACCCCCCAAAGGCATGCACTCCGGGCGCGCCTCAGGGGAGGCGACGGATGAGACGAGACTGGGCATACGGGACCTGAAAGACAAGAACAAGACCATTAATGGGGAACCGGGAACAGAACGGACACACAGAATAGGCACAGGGACAAGAAGTGGGACAGGAGCTGACACAGGATGGGAAACGCAGACAAACAGATCAAGAAAGGAGACATGGAGGGAACAGGCGGAACGAAAGGGCTGGGAGTGAACATGGGAGGAACAAAGGGATGAGGAGCAGAGACAGGAGGAGACAGAGGAGGAACAGAGAGACGAGGAGTAAACCTAGGGACAGACAGGCAGCAGCCGGAGGGGCTGCAGGTGACCGGGAGGCCAGAGCAGGAGGGGACCTTGGAGGGGCTGAGGAGGCAGGGTGAGGGACAGGTGAAGGCGACAAGGAGGAAGTCGGAGGGGGCACCAGGGGAGGCGATGAGGGAGCTGAAGGGGAAACCAGGGAAGGCAAGGAGAGAGGGGGAGCTGTAGCAGGCGGCGGCAAGGCAACAGCCGGCCTAGGTGACGTCCCCTGACGTGCCGGAGTGGGGGAACCTGCAGGCAATGGAGGAGCCGCAGTGGGGGAACCCGTAGGTGACCGACGAGAAGTCAGAGGCAGGACCAAGGCAGGACGACGAGGCTTCGGAGGGCGACGTGTAGGCGACTGCCGACCCGGAGCCTTAGGACCAGTAGGCGCCCCCCAAGCCCTATCTAAGGCCGAGCCAGGGAGCAGGGCGGGTGGAACCCTAACCCTGCGCCTGTGTCCTCTCCCCCTCTGGGACACAGACATGTGTTTATCAGGCTGGGGACGACTTCGCTGGGGCGAGGGAAGGGAAGACAATCGGGAGGTCCCCGAGGGGTCCCATTCAAGCTCCTCTACCTCCAAGCAGGCAGGAGCGGTGGTCAGGTTGTCTGGGACCTCTTCGGGGACTGGAACTGGAAGGACTGGAGTGGGATCAGGGACTTGGACAGGAGTCATAGGGATTATAGTCACAGGCATTGGTGGAGCCACGGGCGGAGGCTGAGGGACCTCGGGCAGAGCTGCATCAGGCGGTGGAGGCTGAGGGACCTCAGGCAGAGCTGCAGCAGGCAGCGGAGGCAGAGGGGCCTCAGGCAGGGCTGCAGCAGGCGGCGGAGACAGAGGGGCCTCGGGCGTAGCGGCTACAGCAGGCGGAGCAGGAGGTAGCGCCTCGGGCAAAGCGGCTGCAGCAGGCGGAGCAGGAGGTAGCGCCTCGGGCAAAGCGGCTGCAGCAGGCGGAGGCAGTGCCTCGGGTAAAGCAGCTGCAGGAGGTGGGACAGGCAGGTCATGCACAGGTGGGACAGGTGCCGGAGAGACAGGCAGAACAGGTGCTGGCGGGACAGGCAGAACAGGTGCTGGCGGGACAGGCAGAATAGGCGCCGCAAAGATGGGCATTGCCCCTTTAAGGGTCTTGGGGATATGCGGGATAGCGTCCCTTATATCGCTGGCCCCTTTGTTGGCCAGCCGCGCTAGCCGGAAGAAGTACTGCTCAAGGGATGGCAGTAGCTCCCTGGTGGCTAGGCGTGTTCCCCAGATGGGAGAAGCTGCCCGTGAAGGCAGCTTAGCGGCGGTGTTGACTTCCGGATTGAACGGGGAGTCTCCCCAATCTCCGGTGGCGCGAGAAGCAGAGACGAGCGTGCATGCCGCCAGGGCGATCGTCGGGGCGATTGCTGACTTTCTTCTTTTCCTCCTCCTACTCACGGTGGTGGTGGGAGGCTACCCCATGTCAGACGGGACAGACGACGGGAGGACAGCTTCTCTGACCTGTGGCACAACACTCCAATTCGTCCTGAGCTGGGTCAGCCGCCGGAGGTTTTCGCGCACCTCTTCTGCGATAGATAGAGGGATATACCCTCTAGGATGTCCCAGCTCCGGCTCACGAGATTCCACGCCCAGGGATCTTCCCCTATGCCGGGCTGGGAGATCCAATACAGCACCTGATCAATGAGACCGAGGTACTCCTCCTCGGTCACGGGAGATGCTCTCTTCATTGGGTCCGTCATTCTGTCAGGTGTCGCGGTTGGGAACGGGCAGGCGGGAGGCATGGAAAAACAAAGCAGGTAGCCGAAAGTCGGGAAAACGGGGATTTATTACGGGCAAGACGGCTACTGGCAGGGCAGGACAGAACAACAGCACTAACATCAGGTAACATCAATGACGGACCAAAAGCAGGGCAAGACGTGGACTGATAAAAAACAAAGACAGGGCAAAACAACAGGATACAGCTGGGCATGGTTAGGGAAGCACACGTGGTTAATAAGTGGGGGCGTGGCAGGATCGTACGAGCTGGGCATGACACAGAATATCCACATCCCATGATGTTCATGGATGCCACCTACTATGGCATGACCTCATATGGCTAACTTGGCTAACATATGCACAACTTTTGTGTAACAGCTGTAGGATCACACATGCACATATCACAAAGCTTAAATTCCAGGTGGCCTGAGACAAGGCCTACCCTGGTACGAGAAGGCACACATCGACCTAGGCCCCAAAGGGGGGTTTGTGACCCCACACACATAGATAACCAGGGAGGCCAGCACTCCAACTTTTATTGCTCAAAGTTTTAACGACCTACAGAGAACAGAGTGGACCCCAAGGACAGGGGTCCCTCGACTTGGCACACAACCCCCTCCCCAGACATCCTGCCTTACATACCACTCACCGAACAGACCAACACCCCAAAGAAAGTTTCTTTTAAGTTTGGCTTTTGTATATCTGTATATGTATTTACTCTTGACTACTAGTCTTAATATACAAATATGTACAGGTTATGTTCGAATGTGTCTTAACTTTTGGAGATTCTTTTTCTTTGTCTGACAAACCTTCTCCCCCCCCCCCCCTTTTCTTTGCCACATTCCTCGGCAACCCTTATCTGATCTTTGTATTCTACCATGCCTATCTAAGGGTAAGATGTGCTTATGACATGAGAATATGTCATATAATGTCTGTATAAAGGGTAATATCTGTTGAGGTACAACCTAAACCACCTGTACCATATACTGGTGTTAGTAATAGAACATAACATAATAGCATAATATAAGTAATCATTAATTAATCATCACAGATGGTATTTGGTGTGAACCGCTAGGCTGGTACGGCATGTTTGGTATCAAACCGAAGGAAAATCACTCCAGTTTCCAAATCTGGTCAGTGGTTACCACAAAAGTGGACGTATCAAAAGTTACACCAGCCTAATGAAAATCACCATTACCAGAGAAGTCAGTCTGGTCATAAATCCCAAAAGGACTGATACCGACCCCCTTCCGAAGCCCGCCAAATGGATGGTCAGCCATTGGTCCAGGACTCAAATTCCTGGTCACTCCTAATCACGAACCTTATGCTATAAAACCTGGCACCTCAGAACAAAGAGCGAGGAGAAAATCGGGAGAAAAAGAGAAGAAAACGGAGAAACAACCAGCGTTCTTAAAGCCCGTCGGTGAAGACCCAAAGAACTGCAACTCAGCCCAAGCTTCACCAGAAGAAAGAACCGGAGGGACTCCACTCCAACAACCGCTGCAAACACCGCGCCTCCCTGAGAGCCATCACCCATCAGCTCATCAGCCACTGCAACCAACTGCAAAGACCTCCCTCTTTCCTGCATCCAAGTAAACCAACTTCCTTTCCTTTCTAACAACCTAAACTGTCCTATTCACCTGCTATATTCCTTCAGGTTTATATTCCTACAAACTGCTTGCTTTGCAGAACAGTTTTTCCCTTTTCAGGTTAATCATTTTAAATCTGGTCACTGCATTTTCATGATTACATCGTTTGTGTCTTTTCCGTTATTTCATGTTTATTGTTTGTTAGGTGTAATGTCTGTCTTATGTTAGTGGTAGGAATAAATGCATGTCTTTTACACAACTTCAGCCTCCGTCATTGAGTGCTCACAATAGTCCCTGCCTCTGTGCGATCTGGCTACTACGCTCTGAAACCTCTAAACTCGCCTGAAATATCGCGAGACTCTCTCTCATTGGCCGTGAGGGGAGCTTCGCTACCGATCGTTTACATTACCTGGTGACGCAGCTCGCTGGACGAGCCTACTAACCCAGGTTATTAAGCGATACTGGTTATTAATGAATCCCATTTAAGTCTTACATTAACAGACTCACGGGGATTCGCAATTGAGTTTGGAGGAGCCGACCATTCGGCATAACAATTGGTTAATAATCAGCATTAAATAATAATTAATTAAAAGTTAATTAATTTCAAAACATATTGGTGGAGATATTAAAATTTACCTGAGCTAATAATTCCTACATAATTGGTGGAGAACGCGGGCACAAGGTTTAAACTTATTGTGAGCACACAATTTAAACTTTTTATGACTGAACGTACAGTTGAATAAGCGCTACAGTGAACTGGTTGGAAAAGTTGAGGATCAATCGCACTCAGGGCAATCTGAAGGCATATAAGCGGGAACATACGGGCTTAAAATAGTTATTTTTATTTCTGTTATTAGTAGTTATATTATTTTGTTTTATTTTTGGTTATTTTATTTTAGTTTATTTCGTTAAAACTGCAGTAAACCTTAACCCTATGTCTGACGAGATTCTCAGATATAGCGCGTTCCAGGATCGATTCGGACGAGTTTCTCCGTTTCCATATATCCTGGCAGAGATCTCTCTATTAGCGAACAGGAATTCTTGTTACGAGGTTCTAACCTGAATTCTGTTGCGCTTGGACTCCCTGAGATAAGACCGATAGCTTAGCTACCTATCAGGATCTTACTCATATGTGTGTGCCTGCTTTAGACAAAGCAAGTTTAACACCACTTTGCGCTGCGAGCCAAGTGTGTGTGTAATTTGGAAATTGGGAGTCTCCAGTTCTTGAGACCCGCCGTGGTTTCAGCATCATTTGCGACGAGATATAGTGCACTCACTATTTAGATCCGTCGCCGTAACGCGAGCGCTGCCTCGCTCCAGTAATTGTTTTAAGGGGTTAAACTGCGCAAGGCGCAGAAGGCCGCAAGCGGCATGTGCATGCATTAAACGTGTGTGGCACTCATCGATCGTCGGCAACCGCCTAGCTATCTCTTTGGTTAGGAGTGCAGTCTGCGAACGCCACTCTAACCACTTAGAGGTCAGAGCCCTGAAGGCCTGCCTGACGCCAATTTTTTTTTTGGGTCACCAGTGACCCTACCCCTTAGGCTCACTTGCCTGGGACCCCCCACAAAGGGAGCAACGCCCCATTGAGCCTCTAGTGGTCAGTCATAGAACTACCACTCCATTTCGAAATTGCGCCTCTAGTGGTCAGGCGTAGAACTACCACTCAATTTTGAAATTGCGCTTCTAGTGGCAAGCCATAGCAGTGCCACTCCATTGAAATTGCACCTCTAGTGGTCAGCCATAGTAGGTAAATAACATCTGAGTTGGGTCTCTGGTGGTCATCTGCGGTAATACCAACACGCATAATTGGACACACAGGTTCTTGCCTGAAAGCCTTAATCAACTTTTTAATCAACTTGATTACAACACATTAACATCTAATTAGGTTATTGCTGCATAACTAATTGATGTTTTCAATTAAATAAGAAACACAACTCATTGGGTTAGATTTCTGTTTTACCTTTTTGATTTATTTTAGGTTTTATTTCACTTTATGCTTTTATTCACCCCCTCTCCCCCAACAAGGGTACTTGCATAGAAGTTCAACCATTATTAACAACGGTCAACATACACAATCACATCAGAGAGTCGTTTGATTCTGATCAGTTGAGCTCTTCCTGTGCTAGGTGCTTGCCATTCGCTCTCTGTTGGTTGAGCTTGTCTGTGGCTCTGCTGTCACTGCTTACGATCATACAGTTTGTCAGAACCGAAGGGGAGTTCTCAGCAATTAGACGCCCAAAAGCGTGCCAGCCCGGCTGCACCCACTGACTCATTAAGGGCAAGGCTGACAGGTACCTCAGGCGATCATTACAACTTTTGAGCAGGACCTCGTCTAGGGTGAGTTTGGAGAACGGCCCTAGCTTGGACTCTCACTAGGGTGGGTGATACCTGAAGGCTATTTTGCCAGCCTTGGTCGAGTCAGGTCTCAGATAGTGCAGCCGATAAGCTGAGCCCCACCTGGGTTGTCTCAGTTGTGCATACAGAACACCCCCTTCCAAGTTGACATTGCTGGGGATCGGGGGAGTGGGAGCCGGACTCAGGCCTGCTTGGCTGGGATTGAGCTTGTGGGACGTGCCCTGTTCAGGAGGGACACCTGACAGCGTTCAAACCTCTCCACCTGCATCACTAGCTTAACACCGCAACAATTCGGATAGGGACAAGTAAAGCAGAACCTGCTAGTGGTCCCCCTTCTGGTCAAAGCGGAGTTGTTCAACAGAGCCCAACCCAGGGGTAATCTGATCTGCAACAGCAAGCTAAGTTTGAATGCAGTCCCATTGCTTTTGAAGCTCTTGTTTCCCACTTTCTATTCCCAACTTCTCCTGTCATCTTCTGACACTGTCAGTAGTCACAGACCGACAATTTCCAGGATAAGGTTTTATTCTTTACCCCTGACTAGGGCATCTCTCAAGCCCTAGAGTAACTCACACTGTTCTAACCTGCAACAACTTCTCCCAGGGAGCAATTTTTGTTTGTTTATTTTGTCGTGGGTAACTATTCCCGTGGTTCACTACACCCTTCCAGTTACCCAGTGACAGGCCCCAGTTCTACTTAATTTTATTTTGTTGGTTTTATTTGTTCACCCAGATTTAGGTGTCAGGTCACCCACCTAGACAACCCCCAGTCTGAGTGTAACAGATTTCTGCGGCCACCCTGCAGTTGACCGAGTCACAATGATCCACATGGAAAGCCCCCTCAATCAGTGGAAAGATTTGGGTACCTGGCCTGATGTTGTGACTTCCGACTTCCTGCCCAGTCATGCCGATCTCATATGGTCCAAAGCAGCTGACCAAATTGAGGACGACATCGCTGAACTAATGGCCATGCCACCCACTCAGAAATGCGGGAGTAAAAGGCTAACCAAAGTACTCGGCTCCCTCACACACAAACTTCTAGCCAGGCTGAAGATAAATGAAAAGGAAACTTCCTGTCTCCAGAAAAGGGTGCAAGCACTCCAACAGCAGGAGAGAGACACCCAACAACTTCTGGCTGAGACACAGAGAGATGCAGTCCAGGCCCAACATCGCATTGAGAACTTCGAGCAAGAACTCCAACAAAGAAGGTCTCCGTCCCATGAGGAAGAGGAGACAGAAGAAGACACGATTCCTCAAACAAGCAAAAAGCTTCAACAGGCTTTGGAAGAGCTCAGAGCTGAAGCTGACCAGCAAGAACAGCAAGCCAGAGCCACCAAAGAGAACCTCGAAGCCAGACTGGACCAGGCCGAAAGACTGTTGGACAGAGCCCACACAGAGCTCAAGAACAAGGATGCTCGGATCCAGGCCCTGGAAAACCATCTGGCTGAGGCACAGAGAAGCCTGCACAAGCTGACTCACCAGCTAATCAGCTCCCAAGAACAGCTCACCGATACCAGAACGAAACATCGAGCTGACACAGAAGAGATTGACCGGATGAGACAAGAACTAATACAGGCATATGAGGTGAAGTCAGAATTTGGAGCCTCCTACAATTCAGTGATGGCACCGACTTCCTCTCCAACAGTGCTGTTTCCCCCAAGGCACTCAGACCGCGTTCAAGGGACCTCTCATCGGGACAAGGTACCTCCGTGCCCATCACCGGACCTTGAGGAACCAAGCGCCTGGAAGGTCTCTCTCAAAGAAGGCACCCCAGATGAAACAGGTCTACTGAAGCGATACCAACACCGGGTTACCACAAAGGAGCTTGATAAAGTAGCTCGGAATATCGACATGTTTACACCTAACCCCATGGGGGGCCACGACATTCATGCCTACCTCCAAGACATTGACTTTCACCTCCAAAGACTGGACAGTGTGACCAATGAGGACAGAGTCTACCTCATCAGGATCACATCCAGCCTGGAGGTCCGCAGCTTCCTGGATCGACAGCCCAGTCGAATCAAGGCCAACTCCAAGCTGCTACACGAAGCACTGATTCAAGAGTTTGCCGATCCTGAGTCGGAACAAGGTATCAGTGTCGCCTTGGATGTCAAACAGAGCAGACAAGAGACTCCCCAAGCCTACTACAATCGCCTTCGTCGGGCATATTTTGGGTCCAAAAATGAGGCAGACATGGAAGAAGATGCAACCTTCAAGGCTCTCTTCCTTCAGAATCTCCACCCAACCTTAAATCACTACCTTGGGCTCATGGCTTGTCCCCACACCATGACAAGTCAACAACTACGAGACCTTGCAATCAAGGCATACCACAAACAAAGAGCAGCAGCCGAGAAAGCAACTAAAGCGACGGCAGTGCTAAATCTTGGCATTACAGACTCCAACCTGGCATTGGAAGGTGGCCACCCTCATCCGCAACCACCAATCCATGACCGAGGTTGGACAGCAGCAAGCCACAGTGAGCGTTACCCTGGTCCGCCTCCACAGCAGTTGAAGACCCGGCCAGACCGGTGGGAGGCACAGCGCTCTCTTAACCAAGGGAAACCAAGACCCACAGAGCCTTGGAATAAGCGGGGAGATCGGCTAGGAAGCCAGTTCTCTAATCCAAGCTCTCCACTAAGTTCCCGACGGAATCAACCGCGGAACTGGAAAGACAGGAGGAAAAGTTATGAACCAGACTTGAAGCCTGGACAAACCACGGAGAAAGATGAGTGGGTTCTACTCCAGTTGCTGCGTGATTTCTTTGCTAAGCATCCCCTCAAGGGTCAAGAGGACTTTCGGAAGAAAGATCCAAAATGACTAGGACTGAAGCACAAAACACGCACGACCCCACAATCCTCACCAGAACCCAAACCAGACAATGCCCCCAGACTCCCTTGGATGTCAGCCCTAAGTAACACTCAACAGCCATCAGCTTTCCCTACCAGAGATATTGGAACAACTGAAGACGTCCCACCTCAACTAGAAAAAGCTGCCGACTCAAGCCTGGTAAGAGCACCTGATGTTGCCGTCACCAACACAGAGCTCGATCAAGAGGATGAGCCCCCACCAGCTCCTGACAACGCTGTCCTAGTTGTGTGCCGTGACTCAGAAGAGCACCACCCCTACTGTGGTGAGGCCTCACCAATTCCTGGCCAGGCCCTTGTGCCACAGCTCCTGGGAGATCTGGTGGAAAGGGGGGTAGCCAAGAAATTCTACCTCTCCATCACCCTGGAAGATGTTCTCACCCTGGAGGCCCTCATCGACACTGCAGCAGACATCACCCTCATGTCAGCCAGTCTTTTCTGCCAGGTGCAGCACCTATCCGCCCAGAAGAACAAAACCCTCCAACCGAGGAAATGCTCTTTGGACGTGCAGGCGTATTCACCAGTGGGCACCAGGATGGATCACATGATACCCCTCAATTGGTCCATTGGTCCCATGAATGTAATGCACCCAGTATACATTTCCCAACTTGAGTCCATTCCTCTCCTCATTGGGAAAGATTTGCTGAACCGGTTCGAGCCGATGTTAGACTTCCAATGTCTGAAAATTTGGGCTCAAGTTATAGAACCACTGCCACTGTGGAAACCTGACGCAGCCACACAGGAATGTCAAACCCTGGCTGCATCCTCAGACCTCACTCCACACCATGGAGAGTACCCAGCTGGAGATCAGAATCGTGACACGAGAGACCCATGCCAGCACCATGACTCCTTCCTGTGTAGGCTGGACCCTACCTCAGGATCCTTCAGCCCCAAGATCAGGAAAGGCATATGGCTCCAAGGCATGGAAGTCACAGATGTGGTAATGACCATGGGGGTAGAAAAATATCCAGTGACAGAAGGGACTGTATGTGACATGGAGCTTGCTGGTGACCAACACCTGACAATCCATGCTATAACTGCCCAGCCTGACACAGTACAGTCACCCAGCTGCCACTACTATTCTCGGGAGGGACCAGCAGCACCCAGCATTTTGGACACGCCGACGCCAATGGAACCGTCGCAACACCACTACGTTGATGAGAATGTCTCTCAAGACATGATCACCATTTATGTAGATGGACGCGCATTCAAACAAAAGGGGACCCTGAAAGCTAGAGCAAGCATTCTGGGGCTCAACGACGACCTCGTCCCACCACAACAGCTCAAGCTCTGTCCTCACACATCGCAGTATGCGAAGCTGGCAACAATCTTAATTGCCCGGGAGGTGGCCTCCGAACATGGAGTAGAGAACCTGCTGATCTGCAAAGACTCCAGCTATACACGTCTCAGCTTCATGTGCTATCTCCCTCACTGGACACAGAATGGCTTCAAGACATCAGGGAACAAGCCAGTCAAACACCATGACCACACGGATGCACTTGCCAAAGCAGGAGCACTGCATGGTGATTCATGGGAGTTTTGTCCCCTCCCACCCACCCACGCTGTCCAGATCGTCACCCGCAGTCACAGCCGAGCATCTGCCCCACCGCCAACGATTTCACTGTTGGAACTTTCCCCTCAGGTTTCCAACTCTGACATCGTCTCCCTCCAGCCCACTGATTCTGTGCTCAGCACGGTCTGCGATCACCTCCGCGACCCCGCTGCGAACTCGATCTCCACAACTGACCAAGAATCCCTTCCTGACCTCCATCACCTGATGACAGCTTTATCCTCTTTTCATCTTGCCGAGGGCGTACCTCTTCATGTCCCTGATGCCCACACTTCACCACGGCTCATGGTCCCTCAGGCACAAAGGGGGGGTCATGCTACTGTACGCCCACGACGCACCCTGTGCAGGCCACCGCAATGCCAAAACACCCTATGAGGCACTTAGTCAAGTAGCCTACTGGCCTAACATGCGACAGGATGACGGAATATGTGAAAGGATGTCTGGTCTGCTGCCAATTCCAACCAAAAGAAGGACAACTTTTCCAGTTCAAATCTCCCCAAAACCCCCAAGAGAGAAGAACGAAGAGGAAGGGAAGGAGAGAAGGTCACAGATAGGGTAGACCAATGTGGTGGGCTTGACTACTGATATCTGGGTGATCTTGATGTTTTTGTTTATCTGTTTGTTTGTTTTGATAACTTCTCATTTTCTTTGGTTGTTGTTTTTGGTAAGGACCTGGGGTGGCTCACGCGTGCCCGGGAAATTACTGAAGAGGATCCGGTTTTGCACTTTTCTTGTCACGTTTGTTTCTTTACAATTGTCCTCTGGCCGAGAATTGTTGCCACTATATCTTTTTCCTGTCCCCTTTGCACAAGGGTGCACCACACTCTGAATCGGTCTTGACTCACCCCCTCACTCCTAATCCGGTCCTTATTTTCTATCCCCTTACCACTAGGATGACGCTGCCCCGCTACTAGCGTTACTCAGCTAGGAGGGATGAGGCCCCAGTCCAAGAGGGCATCCCCTGGGCCTCCGTCAGGCATTGTCTTCCGGGAACAGCCCGGTCTCTTGATTACTAACTGTTGTACCCACATACAGCGAGTATTCGTCTGACGATGTCGACCGAGTCCATTACCTCCATGAGAGACGCCAAACGAGTGGGACAGGTGTCCGATGGACCCAGGATGCCATGCATCATGCTGCCGTGGACACTACCCACATGCTGGAGCAGTTACCCAACGACCGTGAACCAAGCTGAGTCCAATCGACTGCCCGAGAGGTTCCTGGACGCCTTGCTGGGAGCTGCGGCACCCTGTACGACAGAGGGTTCACCACGCCTTGCTGTCCCAGAAGCCAGGGGCCCGCCCTTGCGCCTCCTCCCTGTCCATCCAGTCACTGTACCACCCAGAGTGCCGAAAAACGGGACCTTTCATGTGTCTCGTTGCATGTGGATGATCCTGTTTCAACTTCCGTCGCCTGAATGATGGCAAAAATGCCATCATCAGCCGAAAGGGGGGATATGTAGGATCACACATGCACATATCACAAAGCTTAAATTCCAGGTGGCCTGAGACAAGGCCTACCCTGGTACGAGAAGGCACACATCGACCTAGGCCCCAAAGGGGGGTTTGTGACCCCACACACATAGATAACCAGGGAGGCCAGCACTCCAACTTTTATTGCTCAAAGTTTTAACGACCTACAGAGAACAGAGTGGACCCCAAGGACAGGGGTCCCTCGACTTGGCACACAACCCCCTCCCCAGACATCCTGCCTTACATACCACTCACCGAACAGACCAACACCCCAAAGAAAGTTTCTTTTAAGTTTGGCTTTTGTATATCTGTATATGTATTTACTCTTGACTACTAGTCTTAATATACAAATATGTACAGGTTATGTTCGAATGTGTCTTAACTTTTGGAGATTCTTTTTCTTTGTCTGACAAACCTTCTCCCCCCCCCCCCCTTTTCTTTGCCACATTCCTCGGCAACCCTTATCTGATCTTTGTATTCTACCATGCCTATCTAAGGGTAAGATGTGCTTATGACATGAGAATATGTCATATAATGTCTGTATAAAGGGTAATATCTGTTGAGGTACAACCTAAACCACCTGTACCATATACTGGTGTTAGTAATAGAACATAACATAATAGCATAATATAAGTAATCATTAATTAATCATCACAGATGGTATTTGGTGTGAACCGCTAGGCTGGTATGGCATGTTTGGTATCAAACCGAAGGAAAATCACTCCAGTTTCCAAATCTGGTCAGTGGTTACCACAAAAGTGGACGTATCAAAAGTTACACCAGCCTAATGAAAATCACCATTACCAGAGAAGTCAGTCTGGTCATAAATCCCAAAAGGACTGATACCGACCCCCTTCCGAAGCCCGCCAAATGGATGGTCAGCCATTGGTCCAGGACTCAAATTCCTGGTCACTCCTAATCACGAACCTTATGCTATAAAACTTGGCACCTCAGAACAAAGAGCGAGGAGAAAATCGGGAGAAAAAGAGAAGAAAACGGAGAAACAAGCAGCGTTCTTAAAGCCCGTCTGTGAAGACCCAAAGAACTGCAACTCAGCCCAAGCTTCACCAGAAGAAAGAACCGGAGGGACTCCACTCCAACAACCGCTGCAAACACCGCGCCTCCCTGAGAGCCATCACCCATCAGCTCATCAGCCACTGCAACCAACTGCAAAGACCTCCCTCTTTCCTGCATCCAAGTAAACCAACTTCCTTTCCTTTCTAACAACCTAAACTGTCCTATTCACCTGCTATATTCCTTCAGGTTTATATTCCTACAAACTGCTTGCTTTGCAGAACAGTTTTTCCCTTTTCAGGTTAATCATTTTAAATCTGGTCACTGCATTTTCATGATTACATCGTTTGTGTCTTTTCCGTTATTTCATGTTTATTGTTTGTTAGGTGTAATGTCTGTCTTATGTTAGTGGTAGGAATAAATGCATGTCTTTTACACAACTTCAGCCTCCGTCATTGAGTGCTCACAATAGTCCCTGCCTCTGTGCGATCTGGCTACTACGCTCTGAAACCTCTAAACTCACCTGAAATATCGCGAGACTCTCTCTCATTGGCCGTGAGGGGAGCTTCGCTACCGATCGTTTACATTACCTGGTGACGCAGCTCGCTGGACGAGCCTACTAACCCAGGTTATTAAGCGATACTGGTTATTAATGAATCCCATTTAAGTCTCACATTAACAGACTCACGGGGATTCGCAATTGAGTTTGGAGGAGCCGACCATTCGGCATAACAATTGGTTAATAATCAGCATTAAATAATAATTAATTAAAAGTTAATTAATTTCAAAACATATTGGTGGAGATATTAAAATTTACCTGAGCTAATAATTCCTACACAGCATTGAAAGAGGAGTTCCATTTTCATACTTCATTGTCAGTCAAGAATCAAAATCCACAATCTCTCTGCCTTCAAAAACTTTCTAGCTGTTATCCTGGCTTTCTTCCCCAGTCGGTATCCTGTGTACTTAAACTACTCTTGAAAAATTTTTGAATCTTTTAAAAATGTTTGGTGACATATGTGATACCGTTAAACCTTCAAAAACTGTAAAATGGGAGCCCTTTAGTCCTCCATCTTGTTTAACAAAAAACCCTTAAAATTATGGTTTTCATATGTGTATTCCCTTTTACTTCTGTGCAGGTCAGTGATGATTGACAGACCTCAAAGAGCTCAATGAGGTAAGACCACTTTTTCCCTTAGCAAAGGTCCTTGTTTGCCGGTTTTACGTACTGCAGGTAGACTTAAGAACAGTTGAGATAATTTATATCATTTTAAAATGGCTTTGGAAGACACTGTAAAAATATTGTATATTACCATGTGTCACGATCTGTCATGATCGGTGGGTACGCGGGTAATGCGCACAGGCAGGAAGCAGGCAGGAGACCAGAATCCGGGGAAAACGGGGGTTTAATCGGGACAAGCAGGGAACAGGAAACATCGGACATCAACTAACATCAATGACAGACAACAGACACAGGCAAGACTTAGACTTAAATAGACAGGATCACTCAAAATAACAAGACACAGCTGGGTACAATCGGGGAAGCACACGTGGATAATCAGGGGGGCGTGGCACACACGAGGATCGTATGAGCCAGGCATGACACCATGGAAGTGATTATTGCTAATAATTCACAGATCCCTTACAGACACTGTATGACCCATCTGTTCTAAAATGTCAGTTAAAATATTACACAAAACTACATGCAACTTTTAATTCTTTTAACGTTTAGGCTGTGCGTAGGTTGTTGGTAGAAACATCCCAGTGGACCAGAGAAACATGGTAATTCAAGCAATGTTGGCAATGAGGGTCTGTTTAACAGTAAGACTTTTTCGCGTCTATAATCTAAAAACAATATTTTTCCACAGTATTTAGTCACAGCTTTGTCAAGCCAAAGTAAAGTCTGGGGCCTCTTACATAGATTCTCTCCTCACAAGTTCTTCTAGATTGTTCATTTAAAGTGTTTCTGTGATTTTCAGGTAGAGGAGTTTGATAACACTTCTGCCATTAAGTGCAAAGAGTTGGATTTCTACCTTGAATATAGTATGTAGGACTGTTCGTCTTATCACAAACTATTTGAGTGTGCATTCACATTTACATAGACATACTGTAATGATTCTTTGTTTTTTCTAATTAAACTAATATGTAGACCAATACTTAGCACTCCAAATATCAGATGCTTTTTAGGAAGTGTATTGCCAGGACATTTTTCATATCCTGCATTACCTTGACGTGCTAATCCTGTGTTGAAGCAATTGCTGCTAATATATATTTTGTCTTCTCTTAAAAAACCCTAATGTGTTCTCATAAAATTCCTCAAAGCATAACTATTATTTTGAATATACTGATTAAGAAGTCGGTTATCTTTCTTACATAGATTCTTCCTCACGGTGAAATATCAGTTCTTGAAAGGGAACACCAACAGGCAGATTGACCAACTCCATAGCCTATTGCATGAGGATGTCCACACATATGTCTATTGTAACATTTACTGTTGTCTTCAAAATCCACGCATTTTTTTTTTTTTTACACTGAGTTAATTTGGTGATGGTTAAATGTGACTGCAGAAGATCCAGATGCAGTTCTCTATGCATATCATTTTCTCAAGAACAGTTGCACAGCAACAAGGACTAGATATTCCAGACATCAGGACTGCTCTTGCTAGAACAATCATTGATTGTCACTCATACAGTATCTCACAAAAGTGAGTACACCCCTCACATTTTTGTAAATATTTTATTATATCTTTTCAAGGGACAACGCTAAAGATATGAAACTCTGCTAGAATGTAAAGTAATCAGTGTACAGCTTGTATAATAGTGTAAAGTTGATGTTCCCTCAAAATAACTCAACACACAGCCATTAATGTCTGAACTGCTGGCAACAAAAGTGAGAACACCCCTAAATGAAAATGCCCAAATTATGCTCAATTAGCCCTTTTCCCTTCCCGTTGTCATGTCTTTAGTGTTACAAGGTCTCAGGTGTCCTTGGGGAGCAGGTGTGTTAAATTTGGTGTTATCGCTCTCACACTCTCATACTGGTCACTAGACGTTTAACATGGCACATCATGGCAAAGAATTCTCTGAGGATCTGAAAGAAAGACTTATTGCTCTACACAAAGATGGCCTAGGCTATAAGAAGATTGCTAACACCCTGAAACTTAGCTGCAACACGGTGGCTAAGACCATACAGTGGTTTAAAAGGACAGGTTCCACTCAGAACAGGCCCCACCATGGTAGACCAAAGTTGTTGAGTGTACGTGCTCAGCGTCATGACCATAGGTTGGCTTTTGAAAATAGACGTGTGAGTGCTGCCAGAATTGCTGCAGAGGTTGAAGGGATGGGGAGTCAGCCTGTCAGTGCTCAAACCATATGCCGCACACTGCATCAAATTGGTCTGCATGGCTGTCATCCCAGAAGAAAGCCTCTTCTAAGGTTGGTGCACAAGAAAGCCCGAAAACAGTTTGCTGAAGACAAGCAGACTAAGGACATGGAATACTGGAACCACATCTTGTGGTCTGATGAGACCAAGATAAACTTATTTGGTTCAGATGGTGTCAAGCGTGTGTGGCGGCAACCAGGTGAGGAGTACAAAGACAGATGTGTCTTGCCTACAGTCAAGCATGGTGATGGGAGTGTCATGGTTTGGGGCTGCATGAGTGCTGCCGGCACTGGGGAACTACAGTTCATTGAGGGAACCATGAATGCCAACATGTACTGTGCCATACTGAAGAAGAGCATGATCCCCTGTCTTCGGAAACTGGGCCGTAGAGCAGTACTCCAACATGATAATGACCCCAAACACACTTCCAAGACAACCACTGCCTTGCTGAAGAAACTGAGGGTAAAGGTGCTGGACTGGCCAAGCATGTCTCCAGACCTAAACCCTATTGAGCATCTGTGGGGCATCCTCAAACGGAAGGTGGAGAAGCGCAAGGTGTCTAACATCCACCAGCTTCATGATGTGATCAAGGACGAGTGGAAGAGGATTCCCGTGGCAACCTGTGAAGCTCTAGTGAACTCCATGCCCAAGAGAGTTAAGGCAGTGCTGGAAAATAATGGTGGCCACACAAAATATTGACACTGGGCACAATCTGGGCATTTTCATTTAGGGGTGTACTCACTTTTGTTTGGAAAATGGATGGATGGATATATATATATATATATATATATATATATATATATATATATATATATATATATATATATAGATATATATATATATCCCTCTATGGCATGAATTTTTATTTTAGGAGGAAAAAAATAAAAATATTTTACTCTAGTTTTAGGGAGCTTGGGGGTCCTTGATAAAATATTAATCATAAAATGTGTCCCCCCCCAGCCCCCCCCACCAGATTTTGGTCTGTTGTCTCAGGGCAACAAGATGCTACAAGGGTACTAAAACACCAAGGTTTTGTATATTATATAATAAGTTGAATGAGAAGCAAACAAGCAATAAATTAATTTAAAAAGTTTTATTTCAACGACAACAACGATTTCAACAAGTTTTATTTCAACAATCATCAGTGGATGGTTTATCAATCTGTGTGTTGGAGATTAGCTACAGTGTATGTTTGTGTTTCTGAATGTATGTTCCTGTGGGGTACAGACTGAATCAGTGTTTCTCCAACCCTACAAAGCACAGTCTATATTATTCTGTATGGAACCTCAGGAAGCAGTTGCTGGTGGATGTGAAACACAGATGCACGCCACATTTTTGGCACTTGGCTTTAGGTGTACCTTTGCATCCGGGTACCTTGCATCTCCCTTTCTTTTCATCCATGACCATCCAGTGGGCTGTGGCATCCAGACGCACATCAGGGACTGGAATAGGTGTGGCGGGTCCTCTTCTCCTCTTTTCTTCATACTCCCCAGCAATTGTGGAACTGGGACGACCTCTCTTACGTTCCAGATTCTTGCCACTTTTGCACAAGTTTTCTGCAATATATGACTTAAACGTGTAAAGCTTCATCTGTTCGTCTAGTCTCATCCCAGCACTGCTGCAGTCTCTCTTGTAGAGCAGCCAGGCAGTCACGATGGTCATGTCGATAAGGTGGAACATCAGCCGGTGGTACCACTTCTTCGACCTGATTTTGTTGCGGTACAGTGCAATGAGAGAGTCCAGCAGATCCACCCCACCCATATTCTTATTGTACTCTCTCACCACAGCAGGACAGGGGACTTGAATGATTTTTTTTTGCTTGCCATCCCACCTATCAACCTTGGTGACTGGGTGTGCTCCAATGTAATTACTGAGAAGACTGACTGAACGGTTATCATACCACTTCACAACATGCAAGGTGGTTTCTCCAACCTTAGCCGTCTTCTGTTCAAAAGATCCACGTCCAGTTCTCTTCAACTCAGCATCACACATCAAGTTGACACCTGGTAGTCTGTTGCTACGAACAGTACTAGTACAGTGAATTCCCTGCTGAGCAAGTGTGAGTATGAGAGGGACACTCGTGAACCAGTTGTCAAAGAACATCTTGTAGTTCTGCTGCGTGGGTATTGGTTGGGCCAGGCGGAGGACAACGTTGCCACTTGCTCCTACATCTGGCAGCTCAGGGGGTTGCACAGCTCTCCCTGTATAAATCTCAAAATTGTGTGGGACACCATCAGAGCCAGCTAAGATGAGTATCTTGTAGCCCCATTTCTTTGGTTTTGATGGCAGGTATTGCTTGAGTCTATTTCTTCCCTTGACGGGGACCATCTGCTCATCTACAGCCAGCTTCTCAGACATTGGGATTGTCTGCAGCCTCGAGGTAAGGTGAATGACCAGTGGTCGGATTTTGTGGAGTGGATCAAGATTTTCTCCTTGTCTCACTTCATTGTTGTTGAAGTGCAGTTTTTTTATAAACTCCCATCTGTTTAGTGTTATGGTGTCAGCTACCTGGGACACTCGAGTGGCTTTGTTCCAAAACATGCGGGTACCTGGTAATCCAAACAATGACATGTACACCGCTGTACCCATGAACTGCTCCAGTTCTTTAGTTGTGAGGTTTAGGGGCTTGTTGGTATCACACTGAATGGCATGTAAATTTGACTGCTCTACAACTACTTCCAATATGTCTTCAGAAAAAAACATCTTGAAGTATTCATAGGGGGACATGATATTGTCTGATTTTGGAAGGCTGGCCTGCCATTCTGGGTAATCAGTGATGATGGTACTGTGGTGTGTTCTCCAGCGGGGTAATCGTGAAACATCTTCCTTTGATACATCATCTTCATTTTCCTCTTCATTCACAGACTCATTGTCATCAGACAGACCGTCTGTTTTCAAAAGAAACAAGGAATCATACAATTAGAATAGGTCATATACCTCTCATGCACGCGCACACAAACACACACACACACACAAACACCAGCATGCACACATTTTCATGACATACTCTACTAACTGAACCCTGATCTCCTAACTCTCCCTCAAACCTGATCCTGGTGTCCATTCTTCCTCACTGTCACTCTCCTCAAGCTCACTGTCCTCACTGTCAGAAGGAATGTGCCTAACTGCTCGATCATGTTCCTTACACCCATAAAATGTCCTTGCATCCATTTCCTGTGAATAATAGTAGATAGTACATCAAAAAAATTTATTATGGTGATAACTATGCATCCCTACACATCTCCATCCATGAGCATGTTATTGTTCAAACGAAAGTGGTCTAACTGCGCAATGTTGCCCTGTGGCAACAAATGAAAGACTACCGTTTTAGTATATAAATAAAGACAAAAAGTGCCTTTAATCAATTAAATAGGCTTCTTCACATATTCATGCACATCACAGATATTATTTATACAAAATTATTTCAATTTTAACATGTTAAAAAGTGAAATGTATCTTACCTTTTGCTAGCAGTGTGTCCAAGCCGGCTATGGTTGCAAAAAGGACTGTTCCACCCCCAGACGAAAGGTCAAACCCACGCCCACCTTAAATTTTATTGGTTACAGACTTGTCATCAGACTTTTACTGTGATGTTTTTTTGGTAAAAATTTAAAGGGGCAGTGTGTGGGCCAAAATAGTGGTTTGTTGCCTGAGGGTTACACCATGCCATAGAGGGATATATATATATATATATATATATATATATATATATATATATATATATATATATATATATATATAAATAATAGTATATAATTTATTTATAGTATATAATAAATAAATTGTCAATTCTGATACCAAAATTTATCAGTATTGACTTATGCATCTTAAACTTTCAAAAGTCTGATCTATAGAATGCCCATTTCTACAAGGTCCAATAACTGGAGACATTGCAACAATCTTTTTATATATAAGAAAAAGCACAAATTGGGTAATACAGTATAGAGGACCAAAAACAAATATTGCTTTACACAAATAGAACAGGAAAAACAACCCCCATTACCTTTGGTTCGGATAATAAAATTGGATGACCAACTGTCTGCTAAACTAAATTACCCAACATCAGTGGTTGAACTCACTACCATTCTTATAGCGGAATGGAATTTCGACAGAAATGTACTAACATCTTACAGAGGTGAAAGCCATTATATAGCAGCTGCAAAGGGCAAATGAACTCAATGCTAAAACCCTTGATTTCAAAAGAA
Organism: Brienomyrus brachyistius; assembly: GCF_023856365.1. NCBI lineage: Eukaryota > Metazoa > Chordata > Actinopteri > Osteoglossiformes > Mormyridae > Brienomyrus > Brienomyrus brachyistius. Next base: position 24,925,677 of record NC_064544.1, read on the forward strand.
AATATACATTTAGAATAAGGTGTCTGTAAACAGTTAGTGTACAGTATTTGTCCAAGATTCTACTTAAACCTTTGCCTGTCTAATCTTGGCTGTGTCCTGTGTTGTCTTTCCTGCTTTGTCAGTTGTTTGAGCTTCAGTTACAATTAAAAATCATCATATTAGAGCAAAAAAGCACAAAAATGTACTGGAACACAGGACATTAAGTGGAGAATTGCATTTAGAGAATTGAAGTTTAAAATGCATCTTTAAAATGTCATATCAGTCACTTGTCTACGTACGTCCTGCCTAGTCAGCTGCTCCTTCGACTCTACCTTCTGGACCTGGTCCCGTCTCCCTCACCTTCAGAGCAGTTTCTGGATTCTGCTTCACTGACAGAAGAGGCTGCTGCTTTGACACTTCAGATGCTCGATGCTCGCTTCTCACCTGTTAGCTTGCTTTTCCTTCGCTTTGCCTTTGTATGATTGCTCTCATGTATAACTGTTTTGTTCCTGGTTTTTGATTCTTGCCTCGTCCCTTCTTGTACCTTCACCCTGGTTTTGACTGTTTGCTTGGTTTTGATCTATTGCCTGTAGTTCGGCTTTGCTTTGATACTCCTTTGGATACCTTTGCTCTAGCTGTGTGTTTGCGTGTTTCACTAGGTATGTAAGGGTGATTGCCTTTTTTGTTTTTGTGTGCCGTGGGGATTACTGTTTGTTTGGTTAGGAAGTTAGGTTTAGGCATTGTTGTTTCATTTTATACCTTTTGTTTTCACTTAGGTTTAGCTTAGATTGGGACTGTATTCAATAGATGTTTTTTGTTTGTTTCTTTGGCCTTTGTCACACCTGAAGTCTGTTAGACCTAGTGTTTGTAAAGTGTCTGTAAAAAACTATTTAAAAAAATAAAATAAAAAAAGACTCCCTTTGTGTTCTGTGTTCCCTTCTCCTAGCCCCCGGTTGTCTTGTCCTTCTCACTCTCTCCCTCCCTTACACGCTGTTAGGCTCCAACCCTAGACTGGAGCAAAACACTACACACAGTCTTGTGACAAATACCACAAACACCTGACTTGCCTAAAACACATAGGAAGTATATTTGCTGCATTGTTACGTTTTCAATATGGAATCAATAAGGAGCTTTAAATATATCCATGTACATTGCACTTACCAAGTGAATTGAAAAGAAGTAACCACAGTCATCTCCTCTCTTGATCTACAGATGGGCATCCAAGATAACCCTCTTTCCCTTCTAGAAAGATCTCAACAATCTAATGGTGATCCAAATAATGTAATACATTTAATGTCACAGCAGAAAAATTAGTTTAGCCTCAGTTAAACTGAGTGCCTTCGTTTCCTTAATCAACTAGGCATCTGTGATAAAATTGTCACATCCCTCTGTCCCTCTGTTCAAGTCTGTTTCCCCAGGTCTGTCATTAACATTGCATGTCTTCCTGTTTACTCCGAATAAACCCCGTTTGCCCGTATTCACGGCTCCCTTCGCCTGATCCCTGTCCCAACGTAACAAAAATGAACAGACCATTATATCTAAAAGCCATAGAAAGGGTACAATATCGTTAAAAATTATAGAACAGTGTCTTGACCTTCAAAAATTAGTATTATTTTTATGTTCTAATTAATACAAACAACAAAAACAATAATAAAACATTTACCACAGCTGTGAAAACACCACAGATGCTCCTCAACTTTCAGAAAACTTTCAGACATACGAAAAAAGAGGACTAAAAGTCCAAACTGTCATGACTTGTGTATCCAGTCCTCGTGTGTGTCACAGCCCCTGATCATCCACGTGTGCTTCCCCGATTTTGATCACCTGTTTCCTGTAATTTTTGGGTTGTCCTGTGTATTTCAGTCCGCGTTCAAGTCAGTTTCCCGAGATCCGTCATTGATGTTCGTCGCTGTCTACCCTGTCATCCCAAATAAACCTCACTTACCTGCATTCTGCTTGGCTGCCTCATCCTTCCTTGCTTACTGCCTGCCCGTCCACCCGTGGACGTTACACAAATTGTGTTCGTTGGGTTCCCGTTTCCTGTCTGCTGTCACGCGACGCTGCAGCCCGGTATGGCGAACGGACAGGCGAGCCGACAGGAAGCAGGCAGACAGGCGAAGTACGGGGTAAACTGGGATTTAATAAGGGAATCGGGGGAACGGAAAGCAGGAAACATCTGACACGAACTAACATCAATGACGGACGAGGACCACAGGTAAGACCAGGACTTAAAACAGGACAAGACTAATCAAAGTAATCAGACACAGCAGGAGACGATCAGGGAAGTACACGTGGGCTAAGCAGGGGGCGTGGCACACACGAGGAGCAGACGAGCCGGGCATGACATCTGCAACATCTTTTTTTTTTTTCTGTGTGCCAGTTTCGCCTAGTACGACTTCTGGGTGCTACTCCCGCCGCGCAGCAGCGTAGCGTGCGTACTCCCAGCAACCTAGTTCTTAGTACTTGCGTATACCCTTAAAATGATGTTAAATAACGATTTACGAACAATTCAAGTTGTGAACGGTTGTTCAGAACGTATCTCATTTGTAAGTAGAGGAGCGTCTGTACTCTCAGACTGAAGGGTATGTTCTCTTCCATGGTCCTTGGTAGCCTTTTGATATAGCAAATGCATTGAAATGTACTGTAAGTAAAGATTTGAATATATAAAGTACAAAACAGAATTTAGATATAAATACGGATAAAAAGATATATTTTTAAAATTGTCCATACCTCCATTTTTCTGTTTTATAGTACTGCAGTGCTAGAACAAACAAACAAACACATATTTTATTAAATATTAACAAATCTGGGAGCCAGTATTCTTGAGTTTCCTTTTAAGATCATTCACATTATTACTCAGTGAAGAACTTAGTTTTACTCAGTAAATGAAAATCAACAAAAATGTCATTGAGTGACATGTCCTGTGTTTGCCTAATGTTTATATGTATTTCTATTACTCTGATTTGCTTTTGTAAAGTGACTTTGAGTATAAATAAAAGCACTATATAAAATAAATGTATTATTATTATTACATATAAATAATGTTCAAAGATTTTCTTCCTCAAGATAAAGATCAACTGCCTCCCATTATATTTTCAAAAATAGTACATGTAAAAGTATACTGTATGTAATTCCCTAGCAAACAAACTAACTACCTAGCAATCTAACAAGAATATTTGCCTGTATTGGTTCTACCTGTAAATAGTAAGTACTGGCAATTGATGTTTTCTCAGGGTATTTCTTACATTGATAAAATAATGGCTCATTGCACTTGCTTTCACTACCAGAATACACGCCAGGGTATGAGTATTACTTGCCACAACATCTGTTCATCTCTACACAATTGGACATAGACAGTATTTTGTTTTTCATGTTATTACTGAAGCACTACAAAATCTTTTAAGCAAATACAGATTAAACAAATGTGTATGCACTGGTATAGAAAATAGGTAGAAAACCCTCTTCCTAGAGTCCTCCAACCTTCACTCATTAAACAGAGACAAGTTTATTGAAGATTCTGGTCCAGCATCTGGCGTCTCAGGGCGGGAAAGCGGTGCAGCATCAACACTTTTTATAGTAAGGATGATGCGCTGCTGACCTCAGCTCGGGACATTGTGAGTCAGTAGAAGGAATACTTCGAAGACCTCCTCGATTCCACCGACACGTCTTCCAATGAGGAAGCAGAATCTGGGGACTTCTAGATGCTGTTCAGCCAAATGGCTATTTCAGTATTAGTTTAAATACTAGCACTCATGGCCATAAGTAGAAATTAGCGGGAGAGCATTTTAAAATTAATTTGAGGAATCACTTCTTTACACAGCGTGTAGTTGGAGTATGGAATAGTCTTCCTGCTAGTGTAGCACAAGCTAAAACCCTGGGTTCCTTTAAATCAGAGCTAGATAAGATTTTAACAACTCTGAACTATTAGTTAAGTTCTCCCCAAATGAGCTTGACAGAATGGGCTCCACTCGTTTGTAAATTTCTTATGTTCTTAGTTATAGGTCTTGCCAGGGTCCAGTGGACAAGTGATTGATTTGATCTTAATTATTATAGTTTTTAGGTCTTGTTTATTAATTCATTTAAAATCATTAAGTGTGTCTTCACGGTCCGTTTACCTTTAAGTTAATTGTGAGCAATAAGGACATGTTTGAAGTATAATGTTTGTTAGTAATTTTACTATTAATGATGTTCATGAAATGTTGGCTACTGAGATTACTCAGTAGCATAAGTTCAGCCTTATCTGTTAGATAAGCTATTGTTTTAAAAAGGTAGTGAGGGTTATTTTTATTTTTTAAATCAATGAGGTTAGAATAGTAGTCTGAACGTGCCCTATTAAGGGCTAGTTTGTATTGTTGCATGGTGTCAGACCATGCCAACTTGAACATTTCTAAGCCCGTGGATGTTTCTATTGCAATCAATGAGGTTATAATAATAGGCTGAATGTGCCCTATAAAGGGCATACTTGTATTATTGCAGGTTGTCAGACCATGCCAACATGAACACTTCTAAGCCCTTGGATTTTCATTTGTGCTCTCCAGTCTGTGGCACTCCTGTTTGCAAGAGCGTGTGTGATCATTAAACTATGGGAAACGTCTGGTGATTTTTACTATTTTATTTTTCAAAGGAGCCGTTTCATCTAAAATCCACCAACCCACTTTATTGAAGTCATGGGTGACATGAAGTTCACAGTAGAGCCCTGCATTGGGACCCAATGGAAATCTCACGGGATCGAGCGGTTTTAAGGTTGCCACTGGTGGGAGCGGGCAGCTAAAAATAGACAGCGGGTCCCAAAATTTTTGGCAGAATGGAAAATGTAACTGGTGTCATTTATTTTGTGTTATATATTCATGTTTGTTCTGCGCCATTGTATTAAATTGTGATGTTCAGCTAGTTGTAGTAATGTATTTCTTTAAAATAAGATTCAGGGTTTTCTTCCGTTTTTAAGCTGCTCTTGTTTGTTTATAATAATGTGATATTTAAACATTTATTGTATAGATTTGGTTATTGTTTTTTTTTTCTAATATTTGCACATCTGATTAGTTTTTGGGCTCAGTTTACATTTATTTCAAAGTTGAGAAATTTTTGTTGAATTTGCTTTATTTATTTAGTTCTTGTTCTATTGGAATAAAACATTTAAAGCATATGAACTTATTTCATCATACAGTATATCCGTTAATGGATCTGCGGGTGCGGACGGGACTGGACAGAAATATTCTGGGAGGAGGCGGGAGTGACAGAGACAGACAGCGGGAGCAGGCGGTAATGGTAATAAATACAGCGGGATTAAAAAAAAAAAACAGTGCAGTGCAGGGCTCTAGTTCACATTACTTACTGCATTAATAAATTGTAGCGAATTTCTATCATTAAGGTGATGATACTGGTTGCTACCGCGCGAACTTTTAAACCATAGCTATTACTTAAATAATAATTAGAATTAAGCAATCAGAAAAGTCTTGGCAAGCGTAATAGTCTCCTGATAATCTTACAAACCACGACGGATTAATCACCTCCGCCCCCGGAGTTTTTCCCCGCTAAACGTAAGTATATCACTATGGCTCCTGTCGTTTGCTCCGAGTGCAGTATGTTTAGTTATTCTTCTCCCGTCATTAGTGGTACGTTTGTCTGCCATAAGTGTCAGCTAGTTGCCAGGCTGACGGAGAAGATCGCAGACTTAGAGGGACGTATCCGGACGTTACGGGAGATTCAGGAGAGTGAGAGTTTTATTGACGCAGTGTTAGCGGCTCCGGATATGTCTGCTATAGTGAGCCAGTCTCCCCCCGCTCCGGCAGCAGGGCCTTCGCAGCAAGGCGAGTGGGTGACGACCCGGCGGCATAGCCGTAAGTCCAAACAGGACTCACACCGGCACTATTCACCCATTCACGTTTCCAACAGGTTCTCCCCACTCAGTGAAACACCCACTGAGCCGCCTGTTGAAAGTGCTCTGGTAATCGGCGATTCTATGTTAAGAAACGTGAGAGTAGCGACTCCAGCGGCCGTAGTTAATTGTCTCCCTGGTGCCAGAGCGACCGACATCTTATCAAACTTAAAAGTGCTGGCTAAGAGTAAACATAAGTATTCGCATATTGTTATCCACGTCGGCACTAATGATGTTCGATTGAGGCAATCGGAGATCACTAAAGCAAATTTCATAAAGGTGTGCAGCCTTGCGAAGAAGATGTCCGCGTCAGTAACATGCTCTGGCCCCATCCCTGCTACACGTGGCGACGAAATGTACAGCAGGTTATCGTCGCTGCATCGCTGGCTGTCGGAATGGTGCCCGATAAATGGTGTGGGTTATATAGACCATTGGCGGACGTTCTGAGGTAGGCCTTGGCTTTTGAAGAGGGACGGTATTCACCCCTCATGCACTGAAAAAAGCGATGCTGAACATTTGTATATATGACATAAATTAACTCTGTGACATTAACAATAACAATCCTTGTTTGTATCTGTACATAAAAAATAATCATTGGAAATTGATATGCATTTGTTCAAACTACAATATATTGTATGATTTTTCATTTACAAGCGTTTTTAGGTTATCCCAGTCGATCTTCGCAAGTTCAAACACTCAACAAACAATAAGCTTGTTTATTTAATTTCATATTTTACGTTGTTCCGTAATTGCGCCAACTGATGCATTCTGGGTCTTGCATGGGAAACACGAGTGCCACATTCCCGCAGGCTGGACGTGTGCTTGAGTTCACGGATGTTTAAGGTAAGAATAAAGTTTTCCAATGATGTGAGATAGTGCTATCTTTTTCAGCTTTAATAATGTTTTATGTAGTTTTTTTTTCATGCTCTGGCTCGGGACGCCCGCCAACAGAACTTCCAAAAATGACACGCAGCCCGATATTAATGCATTGAATTTCATGAAGAGCGTAACTATTTTTGAAAAAAGGAAGGTGTAGCTTGTCTTTTTTAACGTGTTTTCATTTAACTAGGGACATTTTTCCTCTATTAACAAGCTAATTTCTTCGAACAACCGTCAGTTAAGTAACAGCTGAATGCCGGAGATTTCCCGAACAGAAGATCCGGGGGCCTTTTACTTTTTGTAGCCCATAAAACCTGTACGTTAACAGTCTCCCGCATGACTGAAAAAAAACATCCACAAATAATTAAACGCTGTAGTGAAATAACAAAAAAGTAATATCTGATGTATAACCATTTGTAGAATTGTAAATGACAGACCCAAATATGTGATATTTTTATATATACAATAATACATTTTATTCCCTGTTGTATTTCACAGGTTTTCGATGACAGCGATGCTGCAGCTGTCCAAGAAGCCATTACTACATTTGTCCTCGGCATCTTTGTGGTCAGCAAAGCCAGAGAAGATCTCCCCAAGCTAGCTGGAATAGCCATCGAAGGAGCAGAAATCCTTTTTGGTATCCCAGATGTGGCTCATGCTTGCACCTATCTGATGGGCCTTCTCTATGCCTTGGACCTAAGGTACCCTAATAAACTGAAATATACATTTGAGGTCTTTCAGAAGATCTTTCTGGAGCTGGAGGATGCAAACAAAAAAATGTCTTCCAAAGTCCATGATCTCAAGGTCTGTTTGCATGCTTAAAAGCCATACAGATGACGTTGAAGGTGTTGATTTTGACTGAACTCACTCATACCAAGTTGTGCTAATAGGTTTACACTGCATATTCTGAGGTTCCCCTAATGCTCTCAGGTTACACTTTTCATTTTCGTATCTCTAATATGCAGAAAAATATTAAATTTAATTTAAAGAGTATGCTGGCACATGCCTTTTTTTGTTATGTATTAATTAAATTTTTGAGAGATGCTGGATTTTGCTTTGATTTTTGCCTCATCAGTGTACAGTATCTGTAACCGTGAATATGAACGTTACTGTTAGGGTGTTCTGACCTCTAAGAAAAACTGTCAGTTTTGTTCTGATAGCATGTCTTGTACTGACAGCAATTATCCATTTAGTCAGTGTTCATAGCTCTGTGGAATAGATTTTTTTTCTTTTATTGTCAAAACTTTTATTTTGTTTGAGCTAACTGACAAGTTTTGTTTTGGGTTTAGATGCATAAATAAACCTGAGATTGACTCTTGTGGGTCTCGTTAATAGTATGTGTGATAAATCAATTTGTAAGAAAATGGTGAAAATCAATCACTGGTTTGCCAAAGCCAAAGATGCAACCCAGTATCTCTTGTTTGGTGTTAACAGTCCACAATTTAAAACTTTCACATCAGATAATTTGATTTTTGTTCTTCAAAATATGACTCAGAGAATATACAAATTCTTGATAGCAACTAATTCATTAATCAACTAATAGTTGCAGCTCTTGGTTATTTATCATTATGGTCAAGTCTTGGCTCCATGCACATTGATTTGTGATGGGGAATGTTACAGATAGAGGACATATACTTTTTGAGTAGACTAAACATGATTTGAGTTGTTGTGTCTGATCTATTTAAAAAAGGTAAGGCAACTTTTTGCATCACTTTATTATGTAGATAAAGTAAAGCTAGTCTTTGTGTAGACTACTTGATTTTTTGTATGTAAGAAATGAGTTTTGGTAGTAATTGCAACTTAATTTTACAAGTAAAGAAAACTTGGCTTTATTAAATAGATGTTACTCATAAAATTAAGTTAACTGATTTGATAAACTAAGTTGGCTTTACTTGAAAAATAACGTTGATTTTACTTACTAAATTAAAGTTGGATTTACTTTAAAACCATAGGTTTTACACACAATTAATTAATTATCTTATACAAAGATTAGTGTAGATCTTGCTTTATTTACACAATAATCTGATGCAAAAAGTTGCCTTACCTTTTTTAAGTAGATTAAGGTCAATATTTTTATCAGTGTGGGCTGGCGCCGATCTCCTGTCAAAAAGCATAGCTCATAGTCTTAAGGCAGATCGCTGACTAACCAGAGCCAAGCCAAGGCGGCAGGCAAACCGGCTTAACCGACCGCCTGCTAGTCGCTTAAAGTCATCACCCAAGGTTCATATTATTGAGACTGTGTCTGTTCCCCGCGGTTTTAATCGTGGGGGTTCATTCCACCGTAGTGCATGTCTTAAAAACCTTAGAGAAATTAGACCTAATTCACTTCTGGATAGTAGGTGTAATGTAAACCTAAAACTTAGACTCCTGAACATTAGATCGCTGGCTCCTAAGACATTGCTCGTAAATGAAATCATTACTGATTTTAATCTTGGTGCCCTATGTCTTACTGAGACTTGGCTTAAACCAAACGAGTTCTTGGCACTAAATGAATCCACTCCAGCTGAATATAGCTATAAGCATAATCCTCGACCCAATCGCAAAGGTGGCGGGGTTGCTGCAATATTTAAGACCGACCTAGGAGTGCATGAAAATAGTGGTTATAGCTTTAGCACGTTTGAAATTATTATTCTTAGTCTTGCTAGCATATCTAAGTGTAGTTCTACACCTCCAATCATCATTGCTATTGTGTATAGACCGCCTGGCCCCTATAGCAATTTTCTTAAGGAATTTGCAGATTTCCTAACAAACTTGGTGGTTACTACCGACAAGGCCGTGATTGTTGGTGATTTTAATATTCATATGGAAAATGATAGTGATCCATTAACAAAAGCATTTACTACCATTCTTGACTCTGCCGGTGTACATCAGAATGTAACTGGGCTGACTCATGCCTGTAACCACACCCTGGACTTGATCCTTAGTCATGGTGTCATGGTAGAACACATATCAATTATCCCTCAGAATCCTCTACTTTCGGATCATTACCTTTTAACATTTCAAATACAACATAACCCCCTAAGGCCCCAGGTCAGAGGTACAATACTAGACGTTCCATAGCCTCATTATCCGCCGCAACTTTTCTCGATCAGCTCCCACAGTCCTTCAACCTTACCTCTGAAGCGTCAAGTGTAAATGAACTTGAACAGGTAACCGTGGACATGGTGGAATCATTTTGTACCACTCTTGATCATGTAGCGCCACTCAAGAAAATAAAACATAGAGATAAGAAACCTGCCCCCTGGTACTCTGACCGTACACGGGAACTTAAACAAGCTTCACGCAAGCTAGAACGCAAATGGCGGTCAACAAAACTAGAAGTTTTTAGATCTGCCTGGAAAGAGAGCCTGTCTAAGTATAGACAAGCACTAGTGACTGCTAGGTCTATGTATCTGTTAGGTTGAAGAAACTGTTAGTAATCATTTGTTATCATTTCTGTATAATCAGCAATGAGTGTAAATATGTATATACATTATTTTGTTTTACTTTACCTTTATACTTTAGATTATATTAGTTTACACGTATCCTGAGCACGTGTTTAAATAGTTGTCTACCTGAGTAAAACCAGAACTTCTTCTTACTCTCACAGTCTTTTCTTTGTTCTCACTCCAAGACCCCTGCCCCCCATTGACTATAAATAAAGGTGCCAAGGGGAACCACCCTTTGTAACACATTCCTTTGTAGCCTAGCATGCAGAGAGTGTGGTTACCCTTGTGCAAGTAAAACTCTAAGTGTGTTGTCTCGTAATTAATGGTGTGTACAGAGTTGGAGTGGAAAGCCTGTCGCTTTCTCCAACATATACTGTATTGTAGTTTGGTCCTGTGTGCAGAGTTGGAGTGGAAAGCCTGACGCTTTCTCCAACATATAATTTGGTCCTTCGAGCCGGATCCGAGGACACCTGACGACATCGCCAGCACGCCGAGAGGAGCGACACTGAAGCCTGCCGGCAGCCACTCGGAGACGGGTGCAAAAAAGACCTGTGACGTGAATTCGTCATCAGGCCGGTGGTTAGAACTGCGCTCGACGTCTGGTGATGTCTGACGGACCTCGGTGGCGGAACACAGGCACACGGGACAGGTGAGACAACAAAGGTTATTCAGCGAAATAACCGGGTCAATTGACGTGGGTTAGGCTTAGCCGTAATTAAGCAGAAAAGGGGTTAGGCTTAGCCGTAATTAAGCAGAAAAGGGGTTAGGCTTAGCCGTAATTAAGCGAAATATGAACATGCATGTATTGTGTGAATGACTGGACTAAGACTATTATAGAGGCTTAGAGTTGCTTCTGTCAGTCCATTTCTTATTTTGCCTGGTGGGAAAGAAGTACTGGTGATTGAAGGATCAAGGACGGGTTTCATCCCTGAAAACCGATACCGCTGCACGAACAGCGTGTAGTAGAAGGCCGTATTGGTGTCCTCCCATATATCTCGTACCAGTGAATTTCCACCCAGGACCTGTGTAGTGCGGAGACGGGAAAGAAAAAAAAATGGGAAAGAATCAGAGTAAGAGGATTGAACTAGAGGGAGATGAGAAGTTTATGGAAGGATATAAACCAGGTTCAGGACAAATAAGTAATCAGAGGTGGAGAAAAAAAACATGGGTTTGAAGGGAAACTCCACACTCCAGATATCTTAAAATTACAAGGAAATTTAAGACTAGAAATGTTACAAACCTTGAAGAAAGGAAAATTGGAGAAAAGGAAAAAAGAATATAAGTATTCAGATAATTGGTTGGAACAAAGTAAGTTAAGAGATGTACGTAGAAAGCAGAAAAAGGATGATAGAAAGGATAAATTAACTGCAGCCGCTCTAATCACTTTAGATGATGAGACGGTGGCCAAAATAAAACATAGAGAAAATAGACCACCAACACCACCACTATTGCCTGCCCCCATGCAACCCGTAGATAGAAGGGAAATAAAACAACCATCAGCTATGGGCACAATACCAAAGAAGCCATCAGCTCTTCCTTCTTCCCCCATTATAACTAGGAGTAGAAATCCTACGTTATACCCTGTGCGCGATCTAGCTACTGCTAAGATTCGATGGCATCCGCGAAATGAAGGCATTGATATTGATAGTGAAGAGGAAGAAATAGAATTACAATGCCCCCTAGTGGAGGTGGCAAACCCTAATAGAGAGCCAGATGGAGGACCTGAAACAATGTTAGTCTATAGACCATGGACAGCTGAAGATAGAACGGCAGCATTAAAGGGAATACCTCCTGTTGATGAAGGGGTACCAGAATTTTGGACAGCAATATTGGAACTACAGAGCAGTTTCCACCTGAATGGTAGAGAAATGTTCCAATGTTTAAGACAGCTGTTCAATCATAAATGGGGAAGAGTAGCAGGAGACTTTACTGGTCATGGACCAGACAATCAACCACTTGCACATAATTCACAAGCTCTGCAACAGAGTATGCAGCAATTACATGGAAGGATAGAGACAGTGTTTATGAGACGAGCAGATTATGGCAGAATTGCACAATGCAAGCAAAAAGATGGAGAAGAGCCAGAGGATTTTATGGATAGGATGAGAGTGGTGTTTAGAGGGAATTCAGGAATTCCTTATAATGAGGAAAATGGAGGAGTTTATCAACAACAGTTAAAACGTGCGTTCATCACAGGGCTAAAACCTGAACTGAAGAGATACATAGATAAACACTGGGTACATCAGAATACTGGTTCAGTACAGCAAGCCCTAGAATATGCCCAACACGCCCATACAGCACAAAAACAGAAATCAGACGCAGTGTTTGCTGCTAATGATACTGTTGCAATAATACATATGAATCCTCCGGGGAGGGGAGGGTTCAGAGGAAGGTCACGAGGCCGAGGAAGGGGGAGAGGTGCTTTTAGGAGCAATCAGCGAAATTTATTACAGCAAGATAACACTTGCTGGACATGCGGAAAACTTGGGCACTTAGCTAGGCAATGTAGAACCAAGTTTATAAACAACCCAAATTCCACAGAGAATCAATGACAATTAGCCTGTGAACTATCAAAAGAGCCAGATAAGCTGCAAAAATAGGATGAGACAGAAGAGATAGATTTGCAAGCAGTTTGCCAACTGCTAGCACTAAAACAACTTGAAGAACTACCAAAACGAAGGCTTATTATAAATGGGAAAATATATGAGTGCCTATGTGATACCGGAGCCTGTAGAACAGTGTTAACCACTAGCCCTCCAAGGGTCACCTTTTCTTCGTCCTCCATAAATATCCGAACTGCAGGAGGCCAAGCTGGAAGTCATCAATTGACAAATCCAGTTAGCATAAAAGATGAGGAAACAGAGTTAGAATGTCACGCCCAAGTGCTAATAAGCCCTTCATGTCCAGTCAATCTGTTAGGAAGGGATCTTATGATACAAATGGGTATTAGTGTGATTGCAACACCCACTGGCATGAAGGCTATAGTAGAAAAGCAAACTTTCGTGATACATGGCATGTCAGCTCCACAGTATTATTGGTCCCTAGATCTGGGGGGGACAGCACAGACACGTGAAATATTGAGAAAAACTAGAGAAAAGCAGTCCCCTAAACAAACCCAGTTCATGCCTGGTGATGCCTTACACGTCACTATGTGGTACAAAGGCACCCCAGGACCAGATTATGCCTATGACAAAACGTTTCATGCCCTTCAAGACACTTGTATCACCTTACAATATATATATGTTAACTCCACTACTGGCTTTTCTGCTGCTTCAGTCATCTTATCTAATAAACAACAGGCTGTGTTCAGAGGGGAAACACCACACGTATCTCTATCAAAACCACCTCAGATGCAGTGGAGGGACGTAGAGATGTTCTTACGAGATTCCATGCACAGTTACAATGACTACCAACCCGTACCTGGCTCCTTTTGGAGCTATGACAAAAAACACAATGTGTGGCGGTTTCCTTTGGGATGGAGAGTTCAAACCACTCTCACCACACACTTGCAGGACCCAACCTGACAAATTTTTCCAACCCTGGAGGAGGGATCATGTCCAGATCTAGATCGCCTCCCGGAAGGGTTGTGGTCGTCCTCCCCCACTGATGTAGGACTGGTAAAGGGGTTCCCACCTTACAAAGTAATTGTGAAATCAGAACACCGTCCGGTAGTTAGACAATACCCGTTAAAACCTGAAGCAGAGAAAGGTATAGCCCCTGTAGTGCAGGATATGTTGGCATCAGGAATATTGCGAGAGGCTCCTGAGGCCACTTGCAATACTCCTATATTCCCCGTCCAGAAGGGACATACAGGGAAATGGCGCATGGTGCAGGATTTAAGACCAGTAAATGAAATAGTACAACATGCTGCACCAGATGTGCCTAATCCACACCTTTTGTTAAATTCCTTGTCCCCTGACAAGAAGTATTTTTCAGTAGTGGATCTGAGTAATGCCTTTTTCTCAGTACCACTACATCCTGATTCACAACACTTATTTGGTTTCACTTATAAAGGACATAAATACACATACACTAGACTCCCTCAAGGGTTTTCAGAAAGTCCACATGTATATACAATGGCACTACGCTATTCAATGAGTTCCTGTAAAATACCATCCCATAGTCAAGTGCTACTGTATGTAGATGATATATTAATTGCTTCAGATACAAAACAGCATTGCAAAGAAGCCACACTGTTAGTGTTACAGCATTTGTATGATACAGGACATAAAGCATCAAAACAAAAATTACAGTATTGCAGAGAGGAAGTTATATATCTTGGACATAAACTCTCCCAACAAGGTCGATCATTATTAGAAACTAGAAAACAGGCAATACAAGAGGCACCAAAGCCAAAGACTAAACAGCAAATGATGTCCTTCTTAGGACTTTGCAATTATTGCAGGGAATGGTTACCTGATTATGCTGCACTCGTTCAACCTTTACAAACCCTGATTTATGGGAAGGACATGGCACTGAAAGATAAAATTCAGTGGACAAAAGAAGGAGAATTGGCATTCACAAACTTAAAAATGATGTTACAAACTAATGTGACACTTGCTCTGCCAGATTATCAACAACCATTTATCCTATGTGTTGATGCAAATCAAGGGTATATGAAGGCAGTATTAACACAGCCATTCGGCGCAAAAGAGAGGCCATTGGCGTTCTATTCTAAACGATTAGATGCAGTGGCAGCTGGTTTTCCGCAGTGTTTGCAGGCATGTGCAGCTGCTGCAGAAGCAGTGAAATTATCAGCAGAATTAGTGTTGTGTCACCCACTCACTTTGAAGGTGCCACATTCAGTTTCTTTAGTTTTACTGCAGACGCCACTGCCATTCCTCACACATGTTAGACATCTGACCCTAGTCTCACTCCTGCTTTCACAGTCAAACATCACGATACAGCGATGTGGTCCTCTCAACCCTAGCACCCTTCTTCCGACAGCGGAAGATGGAGAGCCACATTCGTGCAAAGCAGTTGTGGAAGAACAAACCAAACCAAGAGCAGATATTTTACAGACCCCAATACCAGATTCAACGGTTGTTTTTGTAGATGGATCAGCATCAAAAAATGACATGGGGAAGAACAAGGTCGGATATGCTGTAGTTACATCTACTGAAGTGTTGGAGGCCAATGCACTCCCCCCTGCTTGTTCAGCACAAGCGGCTGAACTCTATGCTGTAATTAGGGCATGTGCGCTCTTCAAAAACAAGCCACTTACAATATACACTGATAGTCAGTATGTGTTTGGAGCTGTTCATCACCATGCAAGAGTGTGGAAAAATAGAGGATTCAAGACATCGCAAGGAACATCTTTAACTCATACGAACCTATTACTCAGGTTGTTAGATGCTGTGCAATTACCAAATTGCCTTGCGATATGCAAATGTAAGGCACACCAAACTGATGCTTCCGCAATAGCTAAAGGAAACAGTTTTGCGGACATGACGGCAAAAAGTGCTGCACAAAATCAACCTGCCTTAAATGTTACAGATGTCTTGTTGATAGATAGTGATGTACTATGTGATGCACAGACTCATGCACCTAAAACAGAAATACAGAGCTGGATTAAGAGAGGAGCAATACAGCAAGGGAAAACTTATTATATGAATGACAAGCCCATCCTACCAAAAAATTTATACAAGACAGCTGCCTTAGTGAGCCATGGAAACACCCATGTCTCAACAGGAGGGATGGTACATATTATTCAACAATACTTTTATACTATAAATTTTTCTGATTATGCAAAACAATTTTGTCGAGCGTGCTTAATTTGCTGTAAACACAATGCACAAGGCAACATAAGGCCAAAACGTGGCCAGTTTCCCGCAGCTGAGTATCCATTTCAAATTGTACATATGGATTTCATTGAATTATCTTGGTCACAAGGGAAGAAGTACTGTCTAGTCATTATAGACACCTTTTCTAAGTGGGTAGAAATATACCCTGTAAAACACTGTGATGCAATGACCGTTGCAAAATGTTTGGTAGGCCATTATTTCCCTACCTATGGCATACCTCATATTATAAGATCGGACAATGGGACTCATTTTGTGAATCAAACCATGTCCCTTTGCTCACAAGCACTCGGGTTTACGATCAAAAATCATTGTGCTTATCACCCCCAGAGCGCAGGCTTAGTGGAGAGAACTAACGGTACCATTAAAACAAGACTCAGAAAGACAGTGGAAGAGACAAAAAGACCGTGGCCAGAATGTTTGTCTCTAGTAAAATTATGGATGAGAATAACTCCCACTCCTGCAGGATTGACACCATTTGAAATAGTGTATGGTAGACCGTTTCCCTTAGCAACCGAAATGAGTGATATAGGAAAAGCAGACAGAGAAAATACGTTAGCCGATTGGATGCGTAAACTACTAACATCACAACAAAAACATAACCCCAGTAGTCTGCCAGTAAATTCTGTTTCTGTTCAACAGGATAATCTGCAGCCAGGAGATTGGATCCTGGTCAAGGTCCTGTTGCGAAAGGATTGGAGCACGCCTCGGTGGGACGGACCCTATCAAGTCCTGCTCACAACACCAACAGCGGTGAAAATAGCAGCGCGACCTTCCTGGATACATAAGAGTCACTGTAAGCCCATCAAGCCCGTATCAGAGACCTCTGTACCTTCGGAGTAGCAGTGGAAGTCCGCTACAAAGGCGCAGCAATCAATAGGATACTGACGTCTCAACCCGGTGAAGAAAACGGCTGATCTGCACTCCATTTAGAATGACTCTGATTGGGTGGGGATGTGGTAAGGTAACTCTCGGTGTAATTCTCTTTATGGGAATTGTTGGTCTGCTTCTGCACTCACCAGAGCAGGTGTTTCGCCCACCTAGATGGACACATGACGGCTCCCACCTGAGACCTATCTCCACAAATGAGACCCATCCTTTCCTACAAAACTACTGGTACCATTATGTTTATGATTCAGCAAAGAAAGACAATTTAACTAATTGTTATGTCTACACACTTTTAGTTCTGTTTTTCTGCTATACACTGCAGAAGAACGAATGGATTTACTAACCTTGTCTAGCCCTCTTAATAATGATGATGATGTGATCTGAATGACGGTTGTGCTGAAAGTGTTTTTGCAATTTGTACAATACTGATGCTTCTGATCATACTGTCATGATAAACAGGAGGGACTGTTAGGTTGAAGAAACTGTTAGTAATCATTTGTTATCATTTCTGTATAATCAGCAATGAGTGTAAATATGTATATACATTATTTTGTTTTACTTTACCTTTATACTTTAGATTATATTAGTTTACACGTATCCTGAGCACGTGTTTAAATAGTTGTCTACCTGAGTAAAACCAGAACTTCTTCTTACTCTCACAGTCTTTTCTTTGTTCTCACTCCAAGACCCCTGCCCCCCATTGACTATAAATAAAGGTGCCAAGGGGAACCACCCTTTGTAACACATTCCTTTGTAGCCTAGCATGCAGAGAGTGTGGTTACCCTTGTGCAAGTAAAACTCTAAGTGTGTTGTCTCGTAATTAATGGTGTGTACAGAGTTGGAGTGGAAAGCCTGTCGCTTTCTCCAACATATACTGTATTGTAGTTTGGTCCTGTGTGCAGAGTTGGAGTGGAAAGCCTGACGCTTTCTCCAACAGTATCTCTCTAAACTAATAGAAGAGAACAAAACCAATCCTAAATTCCTGTTTGAATCTGTATCTGGGTTAACAAAGAATCCTTCAATGTTAAACTCACAAGTCCCAGAAGCTCTTAGGAGTGATGACTTTTTTTTTTAATAATAAAATAACTACTATTAGACATACCATCACTAGCACGCCCACAGCTGCACACAACCACCAATCTTCTGTTAGTGCTAGTGCTATTAGTACTAATGATAACACCTTTGAATGTTTCTCTCCTGTAGTGCGGACAGAACTCCTTAAGTTAATTTCCTCTGGCAAACCCACTACTAGCCTTGTTGACCCAATACCCACCAGTCTACTTAAGGAAATCGCACCACAGATTAGCACTACATTGTTAAACTTGTTAAACTCATCGCTTGGATATGTTCCTATATCTTTTAAAATGGCTGTTTTTAGACCTATCCTAAAGAAGCCATATCTTGAACCTAGTGACTTAAGACACTATAGACCATCTCAAATCTTCCCTTCATTTCTAAAATTCTGGAGAAAGTTGTTGCTCACCAGCTGTCTTCCTTTCTTCAAAAAAATAATGCTAACGAACTATATCAGTCTGGTTTCAGACCCAATCATAGCACAGAAACGGCCTTAGTCAAAGTCATGAACGACTTGCTTATGGCTTCCGACCGTGGCTGTATATCGCTATTATTCTTACTGGATCTAACTGCAGCATTCGATACTGTAGACCATAATATTCTTCTGGACCGGCTGGAAACATTGATTGGCATTAAAGGGACAGCACTCCTGTGGTTTCGTTCCTATTTAACTGATCGTTACCAGTTTGTCCATGTAAACAATGAGTCATCCAAAGCCACTAAAGTAAGATATGGTGTCCCACAGGGATCAGTGTTGGGCCCACTACTGTTCAATCTATATATGCTACCACTTGGTAACATTATTAGAAATTACGGTATTCATTTTCATTGTTATGCTGATGATACACAATTGTATCTGTCAAACCTAGCGACGCATCCCAGCTCTCTTCTTTAGCCGACTGTCTGCTAGACATTCGTTGTTGGATGGCAAGGAATTTCCTCATGTTAAATACAGAAAAAACTAAGGTTCTTTTAATCGGTCCTAAGGATGCTCGTAATAAGTTTGTAAACCCCAACCCTAGCAGCCTCCCTACTCAGTTTAAAACAGTGGTCAGAGATCTTGGTGTCCTGGTAGACTCCGACCTCTGCTTCAGTGCTCACATAAATGGCATTACCAGTACAGAATTCTACCATCTACGGAACATAGCCAAGCTTCGGAAGATGCTTTCCTTTCAAGATGCAGAGAAACTAATACATGCCTTTATAACTTCCAGATTGGACTACTGTAATGCCCTCCTTTCGGGTTGTCCATCTGGATCCCTACATAAACTTCAGTTAGTACAAAATGCAGCAGCCAGAGTTCTCACAAAAACAAAAAAAATTGATCACATTAGCCCTATCCTGTCCTCCCTGCACTGGCTACCAGTCAAATCTAGGATTGACTACAAAATACTGCTATTAACCTACAAAGCTCTGAATGGCCTTGCACCACAATATCTTAATGATCTTCTGGTCCCTTACAACCCTTCTCGCCTGCTTCGATCACAAAGAGCAGGATATCTATTAGTTCCTAGAGTAGACAGGACTACGGCAGGCTGCAGATCATTCTCTTACAGAGCTCCGCAGCTGTGGAATGGTCTCCCGGCGGATTTGCGGGATTCAGGCACACTCTCGCTATTCAAGTCTAGATTAAAAACACACTTGTATAGTTTAGCGTATAGGAAACCTAGTTCTAGTTCCAGCTAGTCGCTCACTCCCAGTTAGACTAACAGTATGAGGTGAAGAGCTGGGTGGGGATCGGTGTCCTTGGCTTTGGATAAACTGATGCATCAGTGCTGTCACTCTGGCCTTACACTAGAGTGCTGATGTTCAGGGAGTCCCCATGCCTGTGTTCCCGCCTGTCTCTCCCTCTTTCTCATGCTGCTATAGCCAGATCTGCCGGAGCCTAGATGAATATTTTTTGGCTCTCAGCGGAGGCGGTCGCACTTCTCTCCCTCTCCCTCCCCTTATCTTCCCTGCTTCGCTCCTCTCATCTCGTCTAGTCTACTGTCTTATACTTGAGAGACTCTCTCAGCCCTGCTCTTCAAACTACGAAAAACGATGGATTTGATCAGCTGGTCTCTCAACGCAATTGACACCATCTTCTCGACGAGAAGCCTAGGTTCGGGGGAACCTAACTGTCCGGCAGGAATGTATGCTGCTGGCTACACGATGGACGGATGGGAGCGGTGCACTCTAAAAAGAGAATTTGAGCTGTAGTTGAGGTAAAGCAATATTTTAAATGATTATTATTCAGTTTTCTGCTTTAGTCACGGTTATATGTGTTTTGGGTTTCCCTCAACTTGAAATTACAACCTGTTCTCTTAACTTGCTATTCTCATTTAAACCAAAGAGCTCTAATTAAGTTCCACTTATTGTGTGTCGTGCATCTGACGTCATGACGTCAAAGTCTTCCAGAATATTCCTGCTGCGCGGTTAAGACGCCATTATCTCGTTAAGGTGACTTCCAAAGAAAAGTAAGTATATAATACTGTTTTTAAAGTGTATTGTGTGGTGAAATAATGTATCCTGCTACATATTTATTGGTTTTCCTATGTTGGTGAGATTTTGTTGTTGAAGTAGTAAACTGAATCAGACCAGCTATCGTCAGGTTATGCGAACTCACGCGGTTTCGCGCTGTGGCCATATGATTCACCGCCATCATGATTCACCGCGAGTTTTTGGCGCTGTGAGTACGTTTCCATCTTTATGTGCGAAAAATTAAACGTTTGATTTTTTTTGTCGGTCCTCGCGGAATATAACGTTTTTCTTAATAGCAGTAAAAGTTTAGTGAAACTTCTACTGCGCGCGCGTGTGCGTGCACGCGCTCTCAGCATGGGCAGCCATAACTTAAATTTGGAACGTTTTTGCTACCGCGATTTTGAGGACGGCTGTGCGTTAGTTACAATATTGAAAGGCAATTTTTGACATACTGTATTCTGTTCTCGGGAACGTGTACAAATGCAGCAATGAACAGTGTCCTGTGGAAATGTACTTGGCCAGAGGACTTTCCAATTCCTCCGTTTTCCTACGATACAGAACTACTGTTGGAGAAGGGCAACTCAGAGTATGATGTACACCACAAAATGTTGACTCTGACCTCTCGAATAAAGACTGATATCTTGAACAGACTAGCAGAAGAAATCTACCAATACAAGGCTTACCCAGAGGATGTACATTTTAGTTCAGTAGCGGAGGCCTTAATCAAAAGGCACCCTTGTTTGAAAGAACCTGGATCATTCAATGGTTGCTACGGTTGGAAACAGCGACTCAAATACAAAATGGGAAATTATAGGACTCATCTGAAATTACAGGGTTGTCCAGAACTGTCAGTGAACTCCCTGAAAGCAAAAGCTCCTAAAGATGCTTTCCCTGCTAAAAAAGTGAAAAAGCCAAAACGAGCAGAAGCAAACTTTTATCCAGGCTTCCCTGTTGGTGAGACTGTGGAAAGTCTTGAGAAAGAGAGGCTCGAACTTCTGACAGAGATTAATAGAAAGAACAATGAGAGAGTAGTTGCAGTCAAAATGGCTTCTACATTTGCCTACCGACGACAGGAGGTAGTCAACCAAGAACCCGCCATAAAGGACTTCAAGGATAGATGGCCTGCATTGTTCTGTCAAAAAGAGGTAATGAGAAATTTAGTGACCTTAGTGATCTTGTTTTTTGGTGGTGGTTTTTTTTTTTTTATTTTTTTTTTTACATTCACTTGGTCATAATTTGTATAAAATTGTTCTTACTAACAGTTATACACACATTTGTCATACTTTTGGGGGCATGTTACTGTACAGTGAGATTGTATGTAGACTAAGATAATCATTTGCACTTTTTTGGACTGCCCTTTTTTATTTCAGATTAATGCAGAGTTCCAGAGGCTCATGGCAGTCCCTCTTGAAGAAAAATTCATGGCCCAGTTAGACCTGCACTCAAGTCAGCTCATCAGAGTCGTCCGTTCTAAAGGAGGAACAACCCGGCAAAAGACTGCTCACATTATTGAAACTTTGGACCAGGTAAACATGCTTAACACTAAGGGCCCGTGATTGTTTCGTTTCCTAACTAAATGTGTTGTCAGGTATTTACTTTATAACACATACCTTTACATAAAACTAATACTAATGTTACTTACTGATATGGTAACAAGGCATGTTTTTTTGCACTTCAACTTGCAAATGATTCATAGAATTAGGTTATCACTAGCAAATGTTAATTCCTTCCCTTATTTGACCTAGGGTAAATATTGTCAATTTAAAAAAGAAAAACACAAATGTTTCATTTGAAAAAGTTTTCCTAAATATTAATGTTGTCCCTATATGTATTTTTTCCCTTCAGAGTGTCTATATAAACAAGTGTCAAAATAAGTGAAACTTATAAAGATTGTCATTTCAGACAGAGGACATTCATCTTCGGAGGGAATCGGTTCTGAAAGCACTCATCATCTTTCTGGGGGAAGATCCAGATGATCTGATCAAGGAATATTTTGTAAGTTTCAAGTAATTTGTATGTCTACGCATCTTAATAAAAGGGACACACATAAATATTCTAGATTACTATCTAGAGTCTAGTCTAGTTTGTAATAGGGGTGTAAAGGATCACAAAAGTCATGGTCACAGATTTTAAGTTACAGATCAAATAATTTTTTGGAACAGCCCTACCCCCAATAAAATGTTAAAAGAAAATTGTCTGTGTGGAGCAGCTGAGGTCATACAGACACAGATAAGAGGCTGCAACAGAAATATCATAACTGTATTTTCACATCTGCTAATCTCACTCACTAGTCCTTTCAAGGGCTAATAAACTGCTCTATTATAATATTATATTAAATGATGTTGGATTCATATTACACTGCTCCACCTGCCACTACTGTCATCGTCAACTGCTTTGTGCGTTGTTCACATGAGCAGACAACTTCTTTGCATCTTCACACAGCAGTTTTGTGTGAATATGTAGGGAATAAGTAGATCTGCTCTAAAAAAGCAACTGTAGCAGTAAAACTGTTTATAATATTGTTAAAATCAGGAAATCATCTGTAGTTCATGTGTCAAACCATCGAGGGTGATCAAAACAGATTGCACATCAGCTGCAGTCCCTTACAGCACTAGCTTGATCTATTTTAGATATAATAAAGTAAAAATGTTACCTAATGTTTAACACAGTGTTGCGTTCTGTAATGTTACTATTACATTGGGCCTGTTCAAAAATCTTGCCAAAATAAACTGTTCAGTAATCGTGGTCTATAGTATGTATATGGTCATGATGATGATTTTTTTTTCTTGCCGTAATCGAGCAGCCCTAATACTTAACAGTTCATAAACTGTGCTGTTAGATTTTTGTATTCTCTTTAAGGTGAAATCAGTGAGTTTTCACATTAACAATGGAATGATTAAATTATTGTTCCATAAAGCATGAATATTTACTTTGTAACCTGATGTATCTGATGTTTTGTGTACTGTACTGTAGGACTCGACTGCAGATGATGCACAGAAGGACCTGGAGCAGCTCACCATGGGAGTGTTTGTGATACGAAAGGAAGGGGAAGGACCACAGGAGCCAGCTGAAAAGATAGGCATCGTCATTGAGGGAGTGGAGGTCTTGAATGAACTTAATTCAGTTGCTTCTGCTTGTGCCCTGCTTCTGGGTTTGATATATGAACTCAATCTGGCTTATCCAAAATGTCTCCATTTCACTTTTGAAGTGCTTCAGAAAATTATCATGGAGCTTGACAAGCACAAGATGTCCCCCAAAGTTCAGAACCTCTTTTGCAGGCTTAAAAGCTCAGAGTGATGACATTCTGCAAATGCATTGCTCCTCTGGACCAAACTTTTTTTCCCCCCCCAATTCAAAATTTCTTTTGGGGAACTAAAGGAAGACAATGATATTAAAACAAGAGTATTTAAATGTAAAATGGAGTCTGTTGTTGGGCTGTTGGACGTTCTTTGTTTGTTGAGCTGGCCTCAAACCACAATTTGAAATACATCTCTGGTTTTACACAAGGTTTTCTCAAGACATGTTTTATTGTATTTGTATGGAACTTTTTTTTATTTCAGTTTTATATCAATGTTCAAAAAGTTAAGCGTACACAGCTTCTTTAGATCAGTTGTTAAAGCTCAAACTAAGGAGCCACTGTGGTTTATGTGGAAAAACTTCAGGTAGGGAAGGACATACTTTACAGTATATAAATGGTCATTTTCAGTTTTCTCCTAATCACCTTTTGTATCTAGGTGGTGGCAAACACTTTTTGTTGATTAATTTTTTTTCAGTACTACAGCTGTCCATTTAACAGCAATGTAATTGTGTTTTTAAGATTTAGACATAATTAACAGACCAAAAGTGTTTTTAGTTTTTCCTCTCCTGGTGAATGTTCCCTTACGCTGCACAGTATTCACTGCCTGTTGGTAAAAAAATTTGTTAAAGATGCAGAATTTGGCAGGAAGTCAAATTTGTTCATGTTATTTGGACACTAGTGTGAGCTGTATGTTGTGAAACAGTTAAGCATAGCCTATTGATTCCTTCCTTGACACCTGGGTAAATCAGTAGTTTGTTTTTGATTAGTACTCAATTTGTTTTAGTGAAAGATAAAAAAAATTTAAATTGTGTGCATGTAATGCATGATTTCAAACACTGGTATGTAAGTACAATTTCTATAATAAAGTGTATAATGTAACTTTAAAAAGTGAATTTTTGAATTTAATTTAGTTTAAAGAAAAAATATCTGACATTAAGGTAACTGTAAAAATTTATTTTCCTAAAGGAAAATTACTATGTTGGAAATTAGTGATATAGTACTTTGGAGCAAAGCTAATAATTTAAGTTAGATTTTTTGGAAAGTTTAAGTTGACTTGACTGAAAATCAAGTTAAAATAATGCACACTTCTAAATTAACGACACTTAAAATATTAAAGTACATTGAAGTTAAATCTGTTGAGTTGGTCTGACTTGTTAACTTAATTTAAAAAAACTTAATTTAATCATGTGTTACCAGTTGACATTATATAATTAAGTTGATCCAACAATTCTCTTTTTACAGTGTGGAGGGTCGTGTGCCTGGCAGCTCTTTCCGTGGAGGACATTGAAGACATCTACCTATTCAGAACCATGATCACAGGTATTATGCTGATTGGATTAGGCATTGCCCTGGTTTATCAAAGATTGAAGAAGACGGTGACAGCCGCTCAAAAGCCCCACTAGGCTGGCCGGAATGATTGATGGAGTGGGCAGAGTTGTTAGCACTCAGACTGTGAAACTGGATAACATCATGGAGAAGCTCACAACTTTGCAAAACTTATTGGATGGCAGAGACCAGCATGGACATTAGTGGAGCTGGAAATTACAGCTTCTCGTACGGAAACCCAAACAACCCTATTCTATCAGGTTTGGCTCCCCCCAATCAGCACTGGCCTCGGCCAAGGCCGCTGCTGAACTAACAACCCTGAAGAACAAGGCAGTGAGACTCTCTGGCATTCCTCTCCCCCGATCCCAAGGACTTACCGCACCCTCCCCCCCATCCAACGCCTTCACCGCTTCATACCCCCAGCGTGAACAAGCGGGTCTGTTGACCAGCGCCTCCATGGCTGCAGGACCGGATGGCTGTCTGTCTCTGCTGGACTACCTCCACCACCCCTTTTCCCTCACCCATTGCAAGTCGTGTCATTTTTATGTTGTAAGTTGTAGTGATCATGTGCTTATGTTGCTGAGGTCTTCTCTCTCTCTCCTCATGTTATTATGTTTCTTTTCTTCTCTCCTCCCCTGTCTCCCGACCGGTCTACCCCCTACTGTGATGTTTGTGTATATGTATGGTCGGGTTGATGGCCAGTTTTTTTCGCTGGTTACTCGTAACTAGTGACATGGTATATTGCAATAGCAATAAAGGGTTGAATAAAAACAAAATAAAACAAACAAAAATATTGCACTCAATCATTTTGCTTGCACTGCCTCTAGTTTCCTCAACTCTGGCTAATACACTATTTTCTTACTTCCTCCCCCACCCCTTCTGGGGTGTGCTGCCTGGAGAACCATAAGATCGAGGAATTTATGCTTCTGCTGCCTGCAAGACCACTACCTCCACTTCCGGCAACTACCCTCCAGCCTGCCTGCCCTTGGCTCACGGATGCCTCTCCTTCCTCCCCTGCTGCTGTGCCACTGTTGATCTTGCCATCATGCATTAAGCACCCCGTGCCTGCACCGGTCTGCCCCTGCATTGAGACTGAAATTTCAAACCCCTGTATTAGCTTAAATTATATAATCTTGTTTTGTTTGACTCTTCTGCCGGCCCCTGGAAGATGGGCCCCCCCTTTGGGTCTGGTTCCTCCCAAGGTTTCTTCCTCTTAGGGAGGTTTTCCTTGCCACCGTTGCCTTTGGCTTACTCACTGGGGGGTGGCAGAAATGTAAAGCGCATTGAGACAATGTAATGTTGTGATAATGCGCTATATAAATAAAATTGCATTGCATGTGTCCTAATAATCTTCTCTGCCATAGTCAGAGGATGGCTCAATCAAAGGTGATTAGAAAATAGTCGGAGAAGGACTTATCCAATGGACAGACAGATACATGACGAGCAGAAACTCCGTGAGTAATAATCAAGTCTAGTGTATTGTTGCGAACATGCATTGGTCCTGTTACGTGTTGGTCACATTTCAATAGAATCCAGGAGAGACAAGAAACTGCTGAAGGCATCAGTCTCTATGTCCACATGTATATTGAAGTCCTATTATACTGTAATATTCTCTGAGTTAATGATTAAGTCAGAGAAAAGTTCCCCGAAATCTGCCAGAAAATAAATGTATGATTGTTATGTGCCGTAAGAGTTTTTGATATGTCTACAGAACACCTCAGTCTTCTGCCCAAAGCTCCACTCACTAATTGCTGCTTCAGCCTGCCTCCCAGCTTCCGGCCACACCCCTTCCGCCCTCTGACCTCTAACCTCTGATCCTGACCAAGGATCTCTGCTCATTGTTGGCTTGTTGTTGGTTTGATTGCGTTTTGATTGCTTGTGTGTGACAGATTTTTGGTTTCCTGGTTTTTGACTTTCGCTTTGCCCTTTCTGTACCTTTGCCGTTGGTTTGATTGTCTTCTGGTTTTGATCTCTCGCTTTCCTCCTGACTACTCTCTGTACCTCGCCCCTTTGGATACTGTGTTTCAGTTTTTGTGTCTCCTGTATGTTCGTGTCTGTTAGGTGCGTAGGGAGTGACTGCTGCTTTGTTTATGCGTTTGTGTGGTTCACAGTTGTTTTGGTGAGGGAGTCAGATTTAGTTTTGTGATTTTGTTGTCCTGTTTTCATTTAGTTTAGAATTAGCTTAGTTTGGGACATGTTCATTAGTGCTGTTTTGTTTATTGTTTTGGCTATGTCACTCCCGAAGTCTGTCACCCTAATGTTTGTAAAAGTGTTTGTGAATAAATATAAAAAAATACAAAAAAAAGGTGACTTTGTTTCCCGTGTTCACTTTTCTCATCCCCTGGTTGTCTCGTGTTCCCCTCTCCTTTCCCTTTATCTTTCTGTCGGTCCTCAACCCAAGACTGAGGATCGTAACAATGATCCTGGTGGTCTGTAAACTATAAGAAAATAGATGGGTGGGTAGGATACCAAGTGGATTAGCAATGCTTTTAATGTTATAAAATCACTGATAATCTTGGGCTAAATTTTTAACTTTGTGTTAAATATAGTTGAGGAGTTTAAGTATCTCAGGGTCTTGTTCACAAGTGAGGGAACGATGGAACGGGAGATTGACAGGCGGATCAGTGTGGCATCAGCAGTGATGCGGGCACTGCATTGGTCTGTCATGGTGAAGAAAGAGCTGAGCCAAAAGGCGAAGCTCTCGATTTACCAGTCGATCTACGTTCTTACCCTCACCTATGGTCACCAGCTGTGGGTAGTGACCGAAAGAACGAGATCGCCAATGCAAGTGGCCGAAATGGGTTTCCTCCGCAGGGTGGCTGGGCTCTCCCTTAGAGATAGGGTGAGGAGCACAGTCATTCAGAAGGGACTCAGAGTAGAGCCGCAGCTCCTTCAAATTGAGATGAGCCAGATGATGTGGCTTGGGTATCTGGTCAAGATGCTTCCTGGACGCCTCCCTGGTGAGGTGTTCCGGGCATGTCCAACTGGGAGGAGGCCCCGGGGAAGACTCATGAGAGACTATGTCTCCAGGCTGGCCTGGGAATGCCTCGGGATTCCCCCAGAAGAGCTGGACGAAGTGGACGGGGAGAGGGAAGTCTGGGTTTTCCTGCTTAGACTGCTGCCCCTGCGACTCGACCCGAAAAATCAATAGATGATGGATGGATGGATGGATGGATTCCATGATAGTTACACACGAGGTAATATATGAAATGGTTCTGGAACTTCCAGGCACCTCCTTTTAGGCAGAAGGACATGATAGATGGATAATATTACTCTGTGTCTAGAGACTCCCATAATGAACTCAATTCTGTAAACATGGAAGAGGAATTTTTGATTTTTTTTTTTTTTATTTAGCAAACACCTCCTGGTATTTCACCAGCCATACATCATTAAATGCCACATTATTTCAAAGAATGGTGTCATAAAGTTCTTTGATGTAATATATTAAAGCTTGAGAAGGAATAAAAAAACAAGAACAATCTTAGTTGTTGTGGTCACCCTCTGCAACCTAACCCACAAGTTCTGCTGGCTTTATTTTAAATTATAAGCCTTAGGTGTCAGATATCCAGTCTCTTGAGTTTCCAGTTTTTGTCACTCAACTCAGAACTCGACTTTGTTATCCATCATTGTCTTCTTGAGTCTAGTGAGAATCTCTTGGTTATTTGTCTCTGGGTTCAAATCCTGGTCATCCTACCATCATATCCATCCTACCATCATTTGAAGAGGGACGGTATTCACCCCTCATGGGCTGGTGCCGACATCCAGTCTAAAAGCATAGCTCATAGTCTACAGGCAAATCGCTGACTAACTAGAGCCAAGTCCAGGCGGCAGGCCAACCGGCATAACTGACTGCCTACTAGTTGCTTAGAGTCATCACCTAGGGTTCATTTTATTGAGACTGTGTCTGTTCCCCGCGTCTTTAATCATGGAAGACTATTCCACCGTGGAGTGTGCCATAATAACTTAATAAAAATCACAATGAATCCGTTACTAGAAAACAGTTGTGATGCAATATTTAAACTTAAACTTGGACTTCTGAATATAAGATCACTGGCCCCTAAAGCACTATTAATAAATGAAATAATTACTGATTTTACTCTTGGTGCCCTATGCCTTACTGAGACCTGGCTTAAACCGGATGAATTCATGGCACTAAATGAATCTACTCCAGCGGAATACAGTTATAACTATAACCCTCAACCAAATCGCAAAGGTGGTGGTGTTACTGCAATTTTTCCGTCCAACTTAGGAGTGTCTGAGAAATGTGGTGTGAGTTTCAACACATTTGAAACTCTTGTTCTTAGCCTTGCTGGCTCATCTCTTTCTAGTTCTTCACCCCAAATCACCATTGTTATTGTGTATAGACCGCCTGGGCCGTACAGTGATTTTAAGGAATTTGCAGATTTTTTAACAAACCTGACAAAGTACTGACAAAGCCGTTGTTGTGGGTGATTTTAACATTCATATGAAGAAGGATAGTGTTGTATTCCTCCTGTACTCTGTACTAAGAGGTATATACTTCCACCAATAACTACAGACTCACATTCGAGCTCTTGCTCCGAACAGTGCTTTTTCTTTATTTCTAGATCTCCACTTCCGTTCCTCCAATTCCCATAATACCTTTCCAACAACCTGACACATGGCACATCATCCGTGGACATGACATCCCCCCTTTACTTAGCATTAGACTCCCAATTAGAACAACAACAAGATAAAATGAAACTGGGTTGCATGAACATCTATTACAGTATTGACCTTGTCAATCTCATGCACCATATGCCTATCAGTCACAAACATAGTCAGAAAGTCTACTGGGTGTTCTCTTAACTCTTTGCGGCCTAATCAGTATTTCTGCATGCCTCTGTTTGTCAGAGTCCATTTCCGATTGCGGAGTCATCTGTTCCTCTCTCGCTTCATTAGCTTCCGTGTCTGCAGATCCCTGTGTTTCCTCCTTTC
The DNA here is from genome assembly GCF_023856365.1 of Brienomyrus brachyistius. NCBI lineage: Eukaryota > Metazoa > Chordata > Actinopteri > Osteoglossiformes > Mormyridae > Brienomyrus > Brienomyrus brachyistius. The sequence continues at coordinate 24,955,641 of NC_064544.1, forward strand.
CAGGAAGTGTTTCTGGTATCTGTCCTTGTGATTCATATTTCTTAACAAAAGTGGTGTTTCTTGCATATTGTGCTCCGGTTGGGGACTCCACTATGACCTTGTTTCCTGTTTTGCTGATGATCCTGTGTGGTGTCTTGCTGAATGTTGTTGAGAACTTGTCAGTCTTGTCTTGTCTCAAGAGTACAGTGTCACGCATTGAGTCACGCACGTCCGCATACTTTTTGCTCTTTGCTTTTTGTTCTGTGTCATGATCACATAGTTCCTGATCAGCGTGTGTCTCCATGAGTTCTGGCAATTTTCCCCTTATATTCCGATTGAAAAGCAATTCGGCAGGACTTTTACCAGTTGTTGCATGGACAATGCTTCTGTACACCATCACATATTTCCGTAATTCTCTTTTCCAGTCTAATCCCTCTGCTTGAGCAATCCTATTTCTCTTCATAAGTGATGCGTTTTGCCGGTCAACTTCTCCATTGGCCTGAGCATATTTTGGTGTGGTTTTCACATGCATGATTCCATTTTCATCGCAGAAGCGTCTGAATTGCTCTGATCGAAATTGAGGTCCATTATCTGATTTGCATGTAATCGGCAGTCCATGTCTGCTAAAGATTGTCTCCATGCTGTCTATAACCTTTTCTGTTGTGGTGGAAGTCAAGATGTCATACTCGTAGTATCGACTGAAATAGTCTATTACTACCAGAATGGAGTGGTTTGACGGGAGAGGTCCCAGAATGTCAACTGCGATGTCCCGCCAGGGTCCATCGGGTAGCGGTGTCGGTCTCAGAAATTCAGGTGGGTCAGGCTTAGCCACTATCTGACAGCCGTGGCAGGCCTTGCAATGTCTTTCGGCTGCTCTATCCATGCCAGGCCACCACACCTTTGCCCTGAGATGTTGCTTTGTTCCCACAATACCCAAGTGTCCTTCATGGGCTAGTACAAGCGCTCGTGCACGTAGGACCTGGGGCAACACTATACGCGTGCCTCTCAGAACAAGATATCCAACTGGGCATAGTTCATTTGCAATAATCGCGTACTGTTTACACTTCTCAAAATGTCCAGTCGCCATAGCACTACACACCTCACATAATTCAGGATCGGTGGCTGATGCTTCCTCCACCTCCCTGGTAGTTAGTGCTTTTGGAGTTGCATTCACTGCTACAAATCTTACATATTCTTCAGCCTCATGTTTGTGACTGACACGTTTCACTGTGTTTGTCAGCAGTCGTGACAGCGGGTCAGTAATATTATTTTTCCCTGCAATGTGGACTACTTTGAATTCATATGGTTGTAATCTAAGAACCCACCGTTCTATCCGTGCACATGGCTTGGATCGGGGACCATATATCACCTCTAACGGCTTGTGATCTGTGACCAGGTCAAATTTTCTCCCATAAACATATGGATCTAATCTTTCGCAGGCCCATACTAGGCCTAGTGCCTCTCTCTCTGTCTGAGAGTATTTGCGTTCGCAGTCAGTTAAACTGCGGCTCACATAGCACACCGGAACATTAATTCCCTTTTGGTTTTGTACCATTACTGCACCTAATCCCACCGGACTTGCATCCACTATCACCTGTGTTGGGGCATCTTTGTTGAAATAAGCTAAAGTTGTAGTTTTAGCTAGCTCTGCCTTACGAGCACTGAAAGCTTTTTTCTGTTCTGGCCCAAATCTGAACAGAGTGTCTTTCCTTGTCAGGCGTCTCAATGGTTCTGACAGGGTTGCAAACTGCGGGATAAATCTGCTGCTGTACCCAACAAGCCCAAGGAAGCTGCGCACCTCCGTCACGTTCTCTGGCTCCCGCGCTTCAGTCACAGCTCGCACTCTCTCCTCAGTCGGCCCAATGACCTTTTCTGACAACAGGATTCCCATAAAAACCAGCTTGTCCATGTTAAACTGACATTTTCCTGGGTTCAGCGTTAATCCTGTCTCTGTGAGCCTTACCATCACTGCATGAAGTCGTCTGTCATGTGTCTCTTGGTCTTGTGCGTGTATGATTACGTCGTCGGATATATTTTCCACACCTTCAATCCCAGCTAAAGCACTAGCTATTTCGTGCTGATACTGTTCGCTAGCAGATGATACACCAAACAACAGTCTTTTGTACCTGTACACCCCATTGTGAACTGCAAATGTGGTGACTTCACGTGACTCAGGGGTCAACTCAAGTTGGTGGTAACCCCATTTCAGGTCTAGTTTGCTAAATATGGTCGAGCCATTCATGCCCTGGAGTAACTCATCCACTGTAGGGATTGGAAACCGTTTCCTCACTATGGCTTCATTGGCCCGTCTCATGTCCAAACAAAGACGAACATCATTTCCTGGCTTTGGGACTATCACCACTGGATTCACCCACGGAGTGGGTCCGTTCACAGGTTCGATGATATCCAAGTCTATTAACTCCTTTATCCTGGATTCCACTGCCCCTCTGAGGTTGAAAGGTATGCGTCTAAATGGCTGAGCTACAGGTTTCACCTCTGGGTTAATGTGTAACCGGACCTGTCTCGTTTTCAGCTTTCCTACTCCTACGAACACGTTGGGGTACTGCTGTTGGAGTGCTTGCTTAATGTCAGTTATTGCAGAAATGTTGGCGCCTATTCTCAAAACCCCTAAGCGCATCGCTGTTTCTTTCCCCAGCAGTGGTTCACCATCTCCTCTGATTACGATGAACTCAGCATGTTCAGTTTTATTTCCTATTGAAACCTGACATGTGAATGCACCCTTTTACAGATAGTGGCTGGCTGGAAGAAAATGAATAAAGTTTCCTTTCTGCCTTAGGAACATAAGAGTGACATTTAATATGTTCTGACTTCAGCTTTTCCCACGTATTTTCTCCCATTACATTGCTCGTAGCACCTGAGTCAATCAACATTCTTGTGTTCACTCCTCCAACACAGAAGATAAGCCTCTCTGGCATGTCACCTTCATTAATAGTAAATGCAAAATCATCATGTGTATCAACTCTGTTTACATTTTGTTTTGTTTTTAAACCTTTTGTGCGGCACGTTTTTGCATAATGGTCTTTCCCATGGCACTTGTGACATGTTTGCCCGCATGCGGGGCATTTTGGATCTTGCCCTATGTGGTCAGTGTTCCCACATCTGTAGCATTTTCCATCATTTTTATTGTCTCTGTTTTGTTTTCTTTTAACATTTTCATTTCTGTATTTTGCCCCCTTTTCTTTTTGGAAGATTCGGCTGACCGATTCTGTGGTCGCTTTTGCTGAGTGTGACATGGCCGACATTTGCTCCTCAATGCTCTCACAGCGCGCTGCTATCTCTAACGCACAAGCCAGTGTTAGGCCACGCCCCTCTTCCAAAAGTTTTCTGCGTACCTCTTTTTAATGTACCTCTTGGTAACATTATTAGAAATCATGGTATTGGGTTTCATTGTTATGCAGATGATACACAGTTGTACATATCTGTTAACCCTGATGATACATCACTGCTATCCCAGTTAGAAGAGTGTCTATTAGATATCCAGTGCTGGATGGAAAACAATTTCCTTATGTTAAATATAGAAAAAACTGAAGTTTTGATAATTGGTCCCAAGGCTGCAAGAAATAAGTTCCACCACCTCAACGTTGGTAGCCTTCCTACACAACCTAAAACGGTGGTTAGAAATCTTGGCGTTCAGTGTAACAATGGAGCACCATGGAGCATTACACCTATAAAACAGTTTATACAATATGCTCCATTGTCATTTCTGCTGTTTCCTGCGAGAGCCAAACTGGTTGGTAGGGGGCAAACTTTAAACTATACAGTAGATATCACCAAAAAGATAACTATAATAAAATCATGGGAAGGAATGATCACAAGTAAAATAATCTTCCGCTAATATCCAAACTCTGACACTCCAATGGATTAATCACTTTCGCTAAGCATCTACAATCTCCGCTTGAAATCAAAAAGGAAAGGACTATGTCTTCTACACCTGTGTTCTGTAGTTCCTGTGGCATGAACAGCATAGACTGTCCTTATGACATAGCCGATAGTATGTGTGCCAGATGTGTTTATTTATTGTAGAATTGGAGGACAGGATTCATGCATTGGAGGAGCGCATTAGCACTTTAGTGAAGATTGAACAAATCGAGGGATTTACATGCCTACCCACATGTCCGGATGGTGCCCGGGGTGGGCGCCATCTTAATTGGAGTCCTGGTTCAGTCCCATGGAGGGGTGACAATGCAAATGGAACCTACAAACTGTATCATCGTGAGTGCAGCCTTCTGTGCCGCCCTATACAGGCCAGCGTGGAGAACAAACTTATTGATAGACTTTGGCCAGCCTATGAAGGCCATCGTGGATAACAGACTCATTGTTGGACTTTGTTTTGATCCTTAATCACAGCTTATACCTAACTTTTAGCAAGCATATCCACTCTTTTCTGTTTTCAGTAATGTTAGTATGCCCAGGAGGGTTCAGCAGCCAGTTGACCTAAGTTTTTTTCTCCTTACTGGGGAGTTTTTGATTACTCTCCTCCATTGTCATCTGGCTTTATTTATTTAATTTCTTTCCTTCTTTATTCCCATTTTGTATTACTCTCTCAAATGATATTTAATTTATCACAACACATCCATGTAAAGCGCCTTAGGACGACTTTGTTGTGAAAGACGCTATATAAAATAAATTGAATTGAAATATGAGATCTCATAAACAGCCTTTTGCATTAAATTGACTTGTATAGTTTGTACAAAAGTCTAAATACAATTGTACAATTATAAATGTCTTTTGAACCTTCTGATCATGGGCACCAGTCCTATCCTGCTGAACCACACCGCCCCAATTTAATAGGAGAGATAGCAATAGAGGGAGTGTAGTCATGATCTAGAAATCCAGGTGTTTGAGGTGGGTGACTGAGAAAAGGTCCCTCACACAGCTCTGTTAGCACCCAGACATTGATATAATCTTTAGATACATTTTTCCAGTTTCAAATCTGCTTTGTTCAGTCAAGCTAAACTTAAACAAAGAATGGTCAACAGTATGACATATAGTACTACATAAGTAACCGCTTCAAATTTGTGGACTTCAGATTCCCATTTTTGATCACTTGCAAGTTCCGGTGAACAGTTTGCTGAAAGATCGCATAAACTTTAGCAGAAAATAATTTGGATCACATAAAATCATATAATATAAATACTGTAGTAGTACATACTATCTGTAATTCGTAATATTTGTTAGTGTAAATGCATACTATATCTTTAACATTAAAACTCTTGGTTTGGGTACACTGCTCATGTTTGATGATGTCACGTTTCACGGCACATGGAGCGCAGTAAGGGAGGCATGACTCCAGGAAAACGGGATAAATGCAGGGTTTAATTGAAGTAAACACAGAACGAACAGGTTGACAATACAATGACCGGACTGGGGAAACAAACTGAAATGTGGACTAAATACACTGAAGTAATGACAGCAACAGGAAACAGCTGGTGAACATGGGGAATCCACACGGGGTAGATGAGGCGGCGTGGCACAGAGGAGGTCCGGACAAGTGGGGCATGACAGATGAGCCTCACAACAAGCCTCACTCGCTTAGCTGCCTCTGTGGCCACAGAATGTTGCATTTCTCACAGAAACTATAAAGCTGTTCAGTATCGGTGATTTTGCATTTTTAATAATGGGTTCAAAACAGCACACCAGTTGATCTATGGTCATGCACAGCTGCTGTCAATGATGCATGTGCCAATACCATCTATGACAGCATGCCTGTGTTCCATGCTCAGGCACAGTTAGCGATCACAATAAATGCGTGCCAGGCCCAAGTCCAACTCCAAGCACGTACAATAGTGACTTTGCGCTTACAGAGGCATAACTTAGATTGTATATTATATAAAAAGGTGTAGATAAGAAATGACAACACAATTTACACGCAAAGTGGACAGTACAGTACTGTTTCTTTCGAAGCTGGTAATGAATAGACTTTTTAATTTTGGTTCAGGCTAGTTGACTAATATGGGTTGAGGTCAGGGGTGTTCAAGAATTTGTGAATTTTCACATTTGCGGGGATCTTCAGAATGTAACCCTCACAACGGTGACCAACCATAACCAAAGTCTGTTCAGAAACTCATTGTTTAAGCTTGAGAAGTTATATCCCACCTTTTAAAGTTTAGTTTTTGTCCAAATGATCTTGCCGGTCAATGGCATAATGTGTGATGGCACTCAGAATGAGGATTCAGAAGCAGATCCCATGCCCAGAGCTGCATTTATTCCAACAGGCAAAAATCAAAGTCAAAACAATACAGGTTAGAAATGGAGAGGAATCCAAGACATGAGACAAAGGCATGGGTCAGGGGATGGGTGATGCTCAGGTGATTAGCAAAAAGACAATCAGGGGGCAAGGTGACCATGACATGGTTGCTGTGGAGGGAGTGACCTCGGCAGGGTCTCCGTGGGCATGTCCATAACAATAGTGAGATTATTAAAGGCAGTGTCTTCTCCCATTGGTGCTGATGCACATTTCTGATTCAGGAATCTGGATTTCCATCCATCCTTCATCTCCCGCTTAATCAGAGGTTGGGTCGCGGGGGCAGCAGTCTCAGCAGGGAGGCCCAGACTTCTCTCTCCCCAGCCACTTCATCCAGCTCCTCTGGAGGAATCCCAAGGCGTTCCCTGGCCAGCTGAGAGACATAGTCCCTCCAGCGTGTCCTGGGCCTTCCCCGGAGCCTCCTCCCAGTGGAGTCCTGGTTCAGTCCCATGGAGGGGTGACAATGCAAATGGGCAAATGGGATACAACTTCTCAACTGTGTTAGAAAAACTATAAATCAACCTCTCTGATAACATAGAGAGTCACTTAGAATAAAAGTCTGGACCTCTCAGTTTGGTGAGTAAAGGAAATATCTTTTATTCCAGCAATCCAGCAAAGCGCTCTCATCAAACTCTGGCACTTAGTACCAAGTCACACAGAGCAACCAGTTGATAAACCATGACTCCCAATTCCCAATAAGGACTTCTGAATCCTGATTGGTCACAAAACACCAACAAACCAAGCACAAATGTATAACAAACACAATTCTCCTGCTCTATTGGTTCACCTTGGTGGCAAGGTAAAATCCACCCATCTTGCTCAGTTTACTGGAATCTGTCTCAGCTTCTAGACTACTTCAGATATGTATATAGATATTGATCATATGACATTGAATCACTATTAATGTTTGGGTGTTCCATTGATTAATGATTAACACATTGATGTCATTGTCATTGATTCACTGCAAATACATGGTTAACATATGATTAGTATGATTAACATGATTACTTATACTTTTGCACTCCCACATAACATATTATATATTGTTTGCTGCAACTACTTTATAAAGCTATAACTCATTGTGCACCAGTTGGGGCAGCTTTGAATCTGTTCCTAGAGGTGGTTTATCCCCCCCTTTTGTTCCACTGTCTGCATCTCCAAGGTCCGAGCTTTCTTCAGGGTCTGCGGAACTTATTGCAAGCAGCTATCGCGAAGCGAGGTCACACAGTATTCAAAACAATCTCTTCTTGCCTAAGGCCTAAGACATAACAGACCCAATATGCCTCCCTCCTGAGCCTACCAATGTCCAATTTTACTTCCACACTCCCCCCTTTTGAACATGCGAGATCCGCACCTTTCACAGAGTCCACAGTGTAGTAAAACTCCAGACAAATGCGTAAAATAGATCTTACGACTTCAAATACCAAATGCCACTTTCTAGCAAATGCATAGGTAGCTGGCTCAAGTTGAACATGAAGATATTTATATTGAGGTGTGATTGCAAATGATAGCCGTGTCACGCATAGCTTGACCTGTCTTTTAAAAGTATTAATTTTACCTCAGTTTTTACCAAGTTTATAAATTGAAATGTAAACTGAAAATACCAACAGTATTATACAGATATATAGACATATTTTGATTTTGATTTTTTTTTTTTTGTTTTTTATTCAACCCTTTATTGCTGTTGCAATATACCATGTCACTAGTTACGAGTACCAGTGAAAAAAACTGGCCATCAACCCGACCATACATATACACAAACATCACAGTAGGGGGTAGACCGGTCGGGAGACAGGGGAGGAGAGAAGAAAAGAAACATAATAACATGAGGAGAGAGAGAGAACACCTCAGCAACATAAGCACATGATCACTACACCTTACAACATAAAAATGACACGACTTGCAACGGGTGAGGGAAAAGGGGTGGTGGAGGTAGTCCAGCAGAGACAGACAGCCATCCGGTCCTGCAGCCATGGAGGCGCTGGTCAATAGACCCGCCTGTTCACGCTGGGGGTATGAAGCGCCGAGGGCGTTGGATGGGGGGAGGGTGCGGTAAGTCCTTGGGATCGGGGGAGAGGAATGCAAGAGAGTCTCACTGCCTTGTTCTTCAGGGGGAGTTGTTAGTTCAGCAGCGGCCTTGGCCGAGGCCAGTGCTGATTGGGGGGAGCCAAAACAATTGGAATAAGGTTGTTTGGGTTTCTGTACGAGAAGCTGTAATTTCCAGCTCCACTAATGTCCACGCTGGTCTCTGCCATCCAATAATTTTTGCAAAGCTGTGAGCTTCTCCATGATTAAAGCTCAATTGGAAATGTTAATATCAATTCACATTTAAGATCTCTTTAATTTATACAGTACTGTGCAAAAGTCTTAGGCAGGCAAAGAAAATGATGTTTAGATTATCCTCGTGTTGGTGTAAAACTATGATATTATGCCTGTCAAAGTGTGTCAGCTTAGCCATTTCAGAACCTCTGCTAAAATCATCCTAGTGTTTGCAGCGACCGTCCAGTGCAGCCATGTATTTTTTTGTCTTAGCCACTAGCACACCTCATACAGTACAGCTAGTCAATCTGTCACTGACTTTTTAAACCAATATATTTAATTATTTAATTAAGCTGTTGCTGAAATTTAACAAAATCATGGAACGACTGAGGTGCCCCTGAGGAGAAGTTTGGGAACTGAAGCGGTGTTCATCTAGCCATCCAAATAGATATCAGTAACTTGTTAGAAAACAGAAGAAATTATTACTAGTTTTTATTGTTTTACTAATAATTTGCACATGTTCTAATGTTAAATTGTGTTTTTTGTTCTAAGCCAAAGTACACTTGCTACCCAGATAAGCAGTACAAAGAAATGTTTAAAGCTGTTTAAGACTTTTGCACAGTACTGTATGTCTCATGCCTGGGAAAGGATTCTTGTTTCCCAGGAATATATTATAAAATTTAACAAACACCATTAATTTAATGACTCAAAAAGTTACATATATAACCTTTCAATCCAAAACAATCCTATTATATATTCTGGTTCTTGGTCGTGTTTTGTAAGTAATTAGTCTACAAGGCATTTTAGAAATGTCAAGTAAAATGTAACCTTAAATGTAAATAGGAATTAATTATGTCAAATACGTGAAGCAGTGTAGTGATTGATTTGGCTTCATGCTTTCTATACATTTATTCAATACTACAGATTTGAATACGAATCAGTAATGAAATATCATGTGTTCAAAAATTAAAGAAAAAAAAAATAAACTCTGCATCAGTGAAAATTTTTGCCAGGAGAAAAGTGTATAGATCTTCTTCTGAATAGCTACAGTAGGCAAACAATCTTCATTAAATGTGATCTCAAGGGAAACAAAAATATAATGGTCCATTTAAGGCTTTTTAAAACTAATTCATTGCTTATAATTAGCAAATTTGTCATGGATTTATTTTGTTAAATTTGGGTGGTGTGGTTCAGCAGGATAAGACTGGTGCCCATGATCAAAAGGTTCAAAAGTTTAGATCCTAGGGCTGCCAGATTGATGACACCATTCAGCTCCTGAGCAAAGCCCCCTGGGGTGCTGCACACTTGGTGGCCGTGCACTGTGACCCCCAAGCTTGCTTTTACCTGTACACATACTTCATGATAGAGCTTTGATGGGGTAGGCAAAAAAAAAAACATTTCCCATGGAGAGGAATCAATAAAGTATTGCTGTTCTAAACATTCACTGATAGTTGTCAAAAACAACAGGTAAGACCTTTAATGGTGCATTAAGAAAACAATTTGCTTACTTAGATATTTAGATTTGACGGCGTTTTGGTGCTTTGGCCAAAAAGCAGGTAAAATATGAATTTGAGTTTTAAGTTAGAATTAAAATTTATTATTGTCACGATCAGGTTTGAGCAGATAGGCGATCGTGCGGGCAGATGGGCAAGTAGCAGGCAAGACAGGTGGAGATTGAGGTAAACAGCGGGTTTAATGATAGGAACGGGACCGGGGAACATGCAACCAACGGGGATCGAACAACAAGCAATGGGGAAGCCACAATGACCAACCAGGGATACAGGCAAGACTTGGACTTAAATGGACGGGACTGATCAAAGTAATGGGACACAGGTGGAGACGATCCGGGAAGCACACGTGGGAATTCAGGGGGCGTGGTACACATGAGGAGCCGACGAGCAGGGCATGACAATTATAATTGTAAGTAATGTATTTGTTTTATGTATTTTAATTAGGAATAGTATATAATTATCTTAAGCTCAGGAATATATATATATATATATATATATATATATATATATATATATATATATATATATATATATATATATATATATATATATATATATATACACACACACACACACACACACACACACACACATACATACCATACATACATACATACATACAGTACAGGCCAAAAGTTTGGACACACCTTCTCATTCAATGTGTTTTCTTTATTTTCATGACCATTGGTAGATTTTCACTGAAGGCATCAAAACTATGAATGAACACATGTGTTGTTATGTACTTAACAAAAAAAGGTGAAATAACTGAAAACATGTTTTATATTCCAGTTTCTTCAAAATAGCCACCCTTTGCTCTGATTACTGCTTTGCACACTCTTGGCATTCTCTCGTTGAGCTTCAAGATGTAGTCACCTGAAATGGTTTTCACTTCACAGGTGTGCCTTATCAGGGTTAATTAGTGGAATTTCTTGCTTTATCAATGGGGTTGGGACCATCAGTTGTGTTGTGCAGAGGTCAGGTTACTACACAGCCGACAGCCCTATTGGACAACTGTTAAAATTCATATTATGGCAAGGACCAATCAGCTAACTAAAGAAAAACGAGTGGCCATCATTACTTTAAGAAATGAAGGTCAGTCAGTTCAGAAAATTGCAAAAAACTTATTTATGTCCCCAAATGGAGTCGCAAAACCATCAAGCGCTACAACGAAACTGGCACACATGAGGACCGACCAAGGAAAGGAAGACCAAGAGTAACCACTGCTTCTGAAGACAAGTTCATCCGAGTCACCAGCCTCAGAAATCGCAAGTTATCAGCAGCTCAGATCAGAGACCAGATAAATGCCACACAGAGTTCTAGCAGCAGACCCATCTCTAGAACAACTGTTAAGAGGAAACCACTGCTAAGGAGAGGCAACAAGCAGAAGACATTTGTTTGGGCCAAGAAACACAAGGAATGGACATTAGACCAGTGGAAATCTGTGCTTTGGTCTGATGAGTCCAAATTTGAGATCTTTGGTTCCAACCGCCGTGTCTTTCTGAGATGCAGAAAAGGTGAACGGATGGATTCCACATGCCTGGTTCCCACTGTGAAGCATGGAGGAGGTGGTGTGATGGTGTGGGGGTGTTTTGCTGGTGACACTGTTGGGGATTTATTCAAAATTGAAGGCACACTGAACCAGCGTGGCTACCACAGCATCCTGCAGCGACATGCCATCCCATCCGGTTTGCGTTTACTTGGACGATCATTTATTTTTCAACAGGACAATGACCCCAAACACACCTCCAGGCTGTGTAAGGGCTATTTGACCAAGAAGGAGAGTGATGGAGTGCTACGGCAGATGACCTGGCCTCCATAGTCACCGGACCTGAACCCAATCGAGATGGTTTGGGGTGAGCTGGACCGCAGAGTGAAGGCAAAGGGGCCAACAAGTGCCAAACACCTCTGGAAACTCCTTCAAGACTGTTGGAAAACCATTTCAGGTGACTACCTCTTGAAGCTCAACGAGAGAATGCCAAGAGTGTGCAAAGCAGTAATCAGAGCAAAGGGTGGCTATTTTGAAGAAACTAGAATATAAAACATGTTTTCAGTTATTTTACCTTTTTTTTGTTAAGTACATAACTCCACATATGTTCATTCATAGTTTTGATGCCTTCAGTGAGAATCTACCAACGTAAATGGTAATGAAAATAAAGAAAACACATTGAATGAGAAGGTGTGTCCAAACTTTTGGCCTGTACTGTACATACATACATACATACACACACACACACACACACACACACACTTGGGTCCTTTTTAGCTACCTCTGCTAGGTACCTTGCAGTTAGCAGCCCATTTCCTGTGAGTACTGAGTCTTTGGAGGCTTACCAGCTTACCAGAGGAATGGACAGACAGGCAGAAAATATGGCCATACGGGCCATAATATTTTTGACATGATGACATGCTTTCCTAGGATTTTCTTCAAATGTTCCCCTTGTAATTCTTGTCAGATATGTAGATACAGCAGACCATTAACCAAAGTTGAGCAGCATAGCAATGTACCTTCTTAGATACTTATACAGTATATACGACCTCAAAAAGATGGGTATTTAATCACAAAATCACTTTGTATACACACACACACAACTATTACTGCTCAAAACAGAACACAAGAACTGTGCATAATATTTAATTGACTCGGCCCACTTTGTGCTCTAAGAGTAACATCTGTGATCGCCGATTCCACTGAAAGCAATGGATATTATCCTGTTTCTGATGGTGTTTTTGCATTTTTGTGGGCAGGAAAAGATTAATTCAAGCAGCAGCCAAAGTGAGTCCAACCTGGAGCCAGCAGAAATAGTATGGTACACCTCTGAGCATTGTCGGAAAACCAACTGACAGCTGGGCAAACCCACAAATCATCTGACCCATCAGTGCCTGTGGCAATGATACGCAGTCCAATCCAAGCTGAGCGCAGGAAGACAAGGTCACCTCACATCACTCATGCCATAGTGTGGGCCTTGGAGATCAAAATCCAGAATCCCAACTGTTTTTGAGCTGACAAACAAGTAGGATGTTGGTTCTGGACACAGACTCTTTGTTTCACACTTAACCGTCATTTGGAAAAGATATATTATCCCTGGCCAGTGGCTCTGGTTAATTTCAGCATTTTCCTGCTGGCACTGCTGACGCTGTTTGTCTGCATCCCCCAACTGTCAGAGACAAGGACCCGAGTAAATAGTTTAGTGAGCACAGTGCTATCAAACAAAGCTGGGTTTAATTCCCAATTCACTCTAGAACATTTATTATCTGGGCAGCCACTGCATCCTGTATTTGGCCTTTTAATTATTGCCGCAGAGACCCCTCACATAAGTTTTTGACTCAGAGCTGAACCTCGGCCAAAGCAAATGAGCGGGTAATGGCCTGACCGGAATGTGTTCCCTCTGTGTGACACTGACACCTCCTACAATGCTTGTTGTTCTTGGTCCATTTGAATGCTGCATATGCTTGTGGCTCTGAACCTGTGTGCTGGGAATCCCAAGAGGGTGCATCAGGTCTCCTCAGGCCACATGTTGCTGTTTTTTTTTTTTTATTTTGGTCTGCATGAGTGCTTGTCTGTTCTTGGTAATGATGATAAAGAGTGTTACGGACAGTGAGTTATAGTTGTGGGTTTAATGTGAAGGACGTTTTCTGTCTCCGTAGCTTCGCAACAAATACCTGTGGGGCAATATTATTCAACATTGTTATCGTGAGCTAGCGCCATAAAAGGACAGTTAGTTCTGAGCTTTGATCGGTAGGCAGTCAGGCTAGGAGGATTTTTTATCCTTTTTTCCCGCTCTGGCAGTATCCTGCTATGAGAGAGTTTTTTGTGGTTTTTCAGCCCCCTGAGAGCAACTTCGCTTTATTTTTGTTATTTGTGGTAGGAAGTTATTCTCTGGTAAGATATAGTTAATTTTAAAGGCTTTTATCTCACTGACCCTATCGAACAATTAAAAAGTTCTTTTTTAATGCAAGTGTTAACTTAGTGTTTTATTATGCTTGGCACTTTATTATGTTAATTACACGTTAATTAAATCAACAAAAAGTTAAATACTCTATATGGGCTGGGCCTAAGGGGTGGAGTCCTAGTGAGTTAATTATGGGGCCAGCTCAATGATGTGTTTGCAAGATGTTTGCCCTTCTGGATGCTTGCGTCCAGTCTGACTTCATTTGCGAGTGATGTCAGCTGGTGGACTCACTCATGGTCAAAGTTTGTGACCTTCAGTAGCAACTGACTTTCATCCAACACAACGTGAAGTTAGATGAGATAGTTAATGTGCCTTTTAGGGAGATGAAGAACAGGTCGAGAGAGCTGGGTGACTGTAGGTCATAGACATGAGTGTACACACTTTACAGAGGTGGCATCACCTCTGCGCTTGTCAAAGCGCTTTCAGCTTTAGGGTCGGAAGAGACTGGAGAGGCAGGTGGGCCCTTGGACACTAAGGAACTCCCTTCCCCGAGGAAGAGGGAGGTTGTCGTAATGGTGGATTCAGTTATTAGAGGTATAGACAGTTATGTCTGCTCACGTTAGAGGGTCCTGTATGGTGTCTTGTCTGCCTGGTGCCCAGGTAGGGGACCTTCCAGATTGTGTGCACAGACTTTTGTTAACTTAAACTTAAAAACAAACTTAAATGTCTTTAGTACAAACCACTTTCCTAGCATAGAAAATTATTATTAAACACATTAATCATGAAACTTAATAGCTCCGGCTGCACCAAATTAAAATCAACCAAACGTTTCAGAACTCGTATTTAAAATTCAATAGATCGAACACTTAGCACACAATATTTCTGAATTCAGTCTCAAAGTTCCCACCCCTTTGCAGGCCTGAGTCGTTGTTTGCATGCGTTGAGGCCTCAAAACAAACACACTGGTGGCTTCGCTCTCACGAGCACCATAAAATGACATGAATTACCTTATACCACGTTACCAACCGATTTAATTCCACGATGTCCTCATCATGATGTGGTCATGTTGGTCACAGTCCTCCTCTTCCACGTTGGTAACAGTGCAATACCATCCAGGCAAATCGTGTAGATTTGGGATGGTGCGATACCATACAGATCCGATCCAGAACGAGCTCATGTACTTGTTCGGGAGTTCCCAGTTACAACGTGCCTTAGTCTGCAGACAACGAGAACTCCACCTAAAGTGATCTTCGGCAGCCGGTATTGTCCATATACGACATAAAGTGTACTCGTCAATCCTACATGTACCCATGTTACAAGGAAAAAAAAAAAAAGTATTTTTTCACTCAAGCTTCCATCTCCCGCTTCCTTCATTCAAAAAAGGGGACAGAAGTCATCCATTAATCTATTAGCCAATTAGCTTCTCTTACATAACTGGAAAAGTAATGGAAGCTATGATCCAAGTGAAAATGATAGATTACCTGGATTCAAATAACATTCTGAGGGATAGCCAACATGGATTTAGGAGAGGTAGATCCGGTTTAACTAATCTACTTGAGTTCTTTGAGGAAGCTACAAGAGAAATTGATCATAAAAAGGACTATGATGTGATCTACTTAGATTTCCAGAAGGCCTTTGATGTTGTCCCACACAAACGGCTTTTGCTTAAGCTCAAAACTGAAGGGATTTTTTTAGGGATCTTAAACTGGTTAACTGACAGGAAACATTGTATGCCTCTAGGTATTAGAGGCACAATGTCACAGTGGGTCTTCCTTCATAGTGGGGTACTGCAGAGTTCTATTTTAGGACCACTATTGTCCCTAATTTACATTAATGATTAAATTTTCATACAACACCAAGGTGGATGGTGTAGCAGATACTGAACTAACAGCACAGAGGCTACAATGGGATCTTGATTTAATTAGTGACTGGGCTCATACCTGGCAGATGAAATTTAACATTGATAAGTGTAAGGTAATCCATGCAGGGAGCAGAAGTACAGATATTATTTATTTTTGATTTATGGATTCCACTGAAATAAAGGTAGCTGATTATGAGAAAGACTTCGGTGTGTATGTTGATGCTTCCATGTCCCACTCTCGCCAGCATGGGGAAGCAATAAAAAAGGTTAATAGAATGTTGGGTTACATCTCTAGGTGTGTGAAGTTTAAGTCAAGGAAGATGATGCTAAGATTATACAATTCTTTGGTAAGACCCCAGCTAGAATATTGTGTGCAGGTTTGGTTACTATACTTTAAAAAGGACATAGAATGATTCCTGGTTTTAGAGGAATGTGTTATGAGGAGAGGTTAGCTGAGCTGAATCTGTTGAGCCTTGAGCAAAGGAGACTAAGGGGGCACATGATCCAGGTATGTAAGATTCTAATAGGTCTGGATGCTGTGCGACAAAATAGTTACTTCAATATTAGATAAAATACAAGAATTTGTGGTCATAGATGGAAATTAGTGGGAGAATATTTTAAACTGGATTTGAAAAAGCACTTCTTTACAAAGAGTTTAGTTAAAGTATGGGATAGTCTTCCTGTTAGTTTAGTGCAAGCTAAAACCTTGGGTTACTTTAAATCAGAGCTAGATAAGATTTTAACAACTCTGAGCAATTAGTTGAGTTCTCCCCAAACTAGCTTGATGGGCCGAATGGTCTCCTCTCATTTGTAAATCTTTTTATTTGCTTATGTTCTCTGGAAAGGTTACTGCCTTTCACCAAAGTATGTGTAGATGAAAACTGGGTAGATGTCTGTTTGAAAAGACTACCAAAATTGCATCAGCTGAGCTAAGAAGACAAAGAGAGAAAACAAACAATCTGAATACACTTTTGGGCAAATTAATTAGGTGGATTCACCATTCGGAAAACACTACATTTTTTTGCCTTTCCCCCAAGAAGTCTTTTTTTACAATATGGTCAAGGGATACACTTGAAGATTTTCAGGTCGTATGATCTCGAGCATGTAACGCATGATAACTTTGAGTTGAGATGTGGTGCCTCATGCTTATGTAAGAATCGGCCTACGGTAAAATGGAGCATCCTACTCTAAATGTCTGGTTTCAGAACAGTATGTGACAGCACTTTACAGATACAGGCAGTATGGTAATATGGTAGTATGGTTAAGGACATGGGCTTATAACTACAAGTGGCTCAGCGAACTAAGCCCCATGTACTGTAGATGGGCCCTTCAGCAAGGCCCTTAACCCCCAGCTTCAGGGTGTTGCATGCCAGCTGACCCAGTGCTGTAATTCCCAAGCTTGCACTCTCATTCATGTTTGTGCTATGTAGAGTAGGATGGTGCAGGTGAGGAAAAGCATTCCAAAGTATTTGTGCAAGTGACAAATAAAGGATCATGTTGTCTTGGTACTTAACTACAGTTGTTCTAGTAAAATATCCAACTCTGTAACTGGGCAAATTTGGAAATCACTTTAAATAAAGGTGTCATTTCGAGTAACCAAACAGAAAGGGCCCTATAAACTCCCTCCTTGCTTAAAATGTTTGGCGAGAAGAAAACCAGCCATTTTGTCTCTTTCTTCATTTACCCCAATACACCTCAACCCCATCCCCTCCTGCCCTTTAAAGTTCAATTCTCATTGCTAGTTAATGAATGTGAAAGGGAAACTAGGCTCTAGTCAACACTTGTTCAGTTCACAGAATTGCTGTTCTTTTATAAGGAAACATTCACATTCTGTCTGGTAGGAAAAGCACCAGTTTTACCACAATCTAACAAAAAATGTGCAAGAAAGAGAAATTCTTGTCACATGCCTAAAAGCAAGACCTGATCTCTACATAAGTGAAAATGAACTTCAAAGGCATAAAAAATTACATAGAATGTGCTCATTTATTGCAAAAGAAACTAGTTTTGCAAAGTTATCATATATGTGTGTGTGTGTATGTGTGTGTGTGTGTGTGTGTGATGATGAATATAATGACAGTTTATATATACACAGTACATATAAAAAGAGTATAAAGCCTTAAAATGGTAGGTTTTTGAGATTCAAAAAAACGAGATCACAATAAATCATTTAAAAACTTTTCCTACCTTTAATGAGATGTATAACCTGTACAATTCAACTGAAAAATCATCATCTGTTAGGCTGAAAAACACAAGAAACAGAAAAACATACAATACGCTGATTGCATAAGTGTGCACTCCCTTAAACTAATACTTTGTTGCTGCACCTTTTGATTTACAGTAATTACAGCCTTCAGTCTTTGTGTACAAACCTGCCATAAATTAAAGTGACTCTGATTGACCCCAAATAATGTTCAGCTGTTCAAGTAGTATTTTCCTGACACTTATTCGGTTGCATCCTACAGCAAAAGCCATGGTTCGCATGGAGCTTATAAAGCATCAAAGGATTCTCATTGTAGAAAGCTATTAGTCACCAGAAGGGTACAAAAAATCCATGGGATTTAATTATACCATGGGACAGAGTGGGGATAGTTATCAAGAAGTGGAGTAAACAGTGACATTACTGATAACTGGACATTCCTCCCAAATTGATGAAAAGACAAGATGAAAATTGGTCATGGAGGCTGCCAAGAGGCCTACAGCAACACTGAAGGAGCTGTAGGAATTTCTGGCAACTACTGCTTATGTACTACATCTGACAACAATCTCCCCAATTCTCCATATATAATCTCCCTGCTCAACTACCGGTTATGACAGTAGCAGCGCAAGAAGCTTTTTCTTGCAAAGAAAATCAAGGCCTGGCTAAATTTTTATAAACGTCTCCCAAAAGCATGTGTTAAAATGTATTATTGTCTGATGAAACCAAGATAGAACTTTTTGGCCACAATTCCAAATGGTATGTTTGG
Source organism: Brienomyrus brachyistius (assembly GCF_023856365.1). Lineage (NCBI taxonomy): Eukaryota > Metazoa > Chordata > Actinopteri > Osteoglossiformes > Mormyridae > Brienomyrus > Brienomyrus brachyistius. The sequence goes on from NC_064544.1 coordinate 24,974,369, forward strand.
CACAAAAATAACACTGTGCATGACTAAAATAATACCATGCCGCCCATGGGGAATGTCCGCATCATGCTTTGGAGTTGTTTTATTTCTGTTGGAATAAAGCTGGATCTTTATTCTAGGTGGACAGAATTATGAAAAGTTCCATTTACCAGTCAGTTTTGGCCCAAAACCTTCAGGTGTTTGCTAGAATGCTGAAGATGAAGAGGAATTTCACCTTTCAGCATGACAATGACCCCAAGCATACATCCAAATCAACAAAAGAATGGCTTCACCAGAAGAAAATAAGTTCTGGAATGGTCCAGTGAGAGCCCAGGCCGAAATCCTACTGCAAATCTGTGGGGTGACCTGAAGAAGGCTGTGCACTAGAGATGCCCATACAATTTGACAGATTTGAAGTGCTTTTGCAAGGAAGAGTGGACAAATACTGCAATACTGCCAAATCAAGATGTGGCATGCTGACAAGACTCCTACCCAAAAATACTGAATGCTGTAATTAAATCAAAAGGTGCTTCAACAAATTTAGTTTACACTTATGCAACCAGCTTATTGTACTTTATTTTTATATTTCCTCCCTAACAGATGTTTGTTTTTCAATTGAATTGAACAGGTCGTAGGTCACATTAAAGGTGGGAAAAGCTTTGCAGTGCTTTATCATGGTATCATTTTTTAACATCACAAAAACCTGTCATTTTAACATGTGTGTGCACTTTATATCCCAATAGTTTCATGTCTTGGTATCTAGCTTGAGTGTTTGTGATGTAATCTTAAAAAGACGTCTAAAGTCCACACTAACGATTAACAATACATTTTAAAGAATTAAAATCTCCTCGCCTAATAAATGCATCTACCGATACTTTTTAGGGGTGGGAGGGAAAAAGGACAAACTGGTATTCTTCAAAGTGACAAGTTTTTGATCGCCAGGAGAGAAAATTTGATTTTTAAATGTCATGTTAAACATGGGTTACTGTAATTACTGTAATCACTGTTAATATTTTTCCCAGGTACACACTGTCTGACGTTAAGGGAGTGACGTGTGAGTCTGGCACGATACTATTATGAATGATCAAGCATGTGAAGAGTCTTTTCCACCATTGTCTCAATCCAAAGCCAAAGTTTGGGCAAACTTTAGACTTTATGAAGTAAATAATCACTAAGACATGAGTATGACTATCTGCTTGGGTTCATGATGGAGTGCAATTTCAGTACAGCAGGGAACACCTTTTTTATTATTTGTACATTATTAAAACTGCAAACTGTTCCTAAGAACAATTGTAAACCAAACATTTCACAATGTGTCTATAACATGTTTGAACAACAAAACCTGAGATGCTTATTCACACTTTTTTTCCTCTTACTTTCAACTTCTTTTGTAGTCAGTTTTAATCATCTCCATTTAATTTAGACATCAAGCAGTAAATGTGTGAACAAAAACATTTTTGGAAGGAAATGGTTTATGTATAAAAGTTACTTAATGATTTATGGTAGTATTTCATTAACAGAGAAAATCACTTCACCATAGTTTCACACTACTCCATCTGCCTTTGTCGGGGTGTGATATTTTATTTTTCTTTCTTTTCACTTAGAATGTAGTAGCCTTTGTGGTGCAATGTTTTATTGTCAAATCAAAGAAACACTCTACCAACCAGAAGGGGGCAGCAGTTGATAGCTTGGAAAAAGGTACTGGGCCTGACACACGGTCACATTCTAGGAAGAGAAATTCTATTTTAAAATCAGTCCTGCTGCATTAGTGCAAAGTACATATGCAAAATATTTTTCATGATTAAAATTTCATACAAGACTCATAGACAAATAAATCAGATATGCATGATATGCAATTAAGTAAGGAATTTTGACTGAATTTCCCATGAAGTGTCTATTTATTTATCTACCTTATTTATTTGTTGGCAGGCCAGTGGATAGCAGTGACCTCACACTGCCAGTGCTTGGAGTCTGATCCCTGTCTTCCTTCTCTTTGTGTGGGCTTTGCATTTGCTCTCCATGGGGGCTTCCTCCAGCAATCCTGTTATTCCCTCCTCACGTGCTTCACCATGACATGTGCTTTCGGAGGGTTTTGCATCTACATTGTGTTTCCAAGCAGAAGTTCCAGTCTCAAGATGTCGTCATGCCAAATTTCTGGAAAGTGGCAAAACAGGTAATGTAAATACACAAAAATTTTCAAAAAGCACAATTCTTATTTATAAATATTACAAATGCCACATTAACAGTAAAAAATCTTCTAATAATAAAAAAGAACATAGCCCGATCTGTAAAGATACTGAGTTAAAATATATTTGCCTTCCATGAAATCATACCCTGCTTATCTACCTTATGTAAAAAATTTAGTGTGAGGCTAATCAGAAACCACCCTCACCCACACCATTACTAAACATTACTAACATGTACACTACTATATAGTTATCAATGGTGTAGTATTGGTTTATTGTCAAGTTATATCTTCTGAGTTTACAGAAGCCAATTTTTTTAATTTAGTGTATGAATGAATCTCTTTATTGTCACTGCACACGTGCCATTGACATTACACATTGCAATGAGATTAAGTTTAACGAAAACAGGTCATACTTTGCTTTTAATATAGTTTAATGAACATCAGAACCATATGAAAAGCAAAGTGCAACCTGTTTTTGTTATTCTGCATATTGTGATTCCCTCTTGTGGTCGGCACTCTTACATACTGTACTGTTATATCACCAGGAGTGTAGCCCGTTTTCTTGTATAAGTTTGCAACTGTCCTACCTGATGCTGTAAAAGACAAGATAAATAATAGAATAAATAGGATAAAATAAGTAACTTAAAAAAAGAACCAATACAATTCTGCAAACTAGTAATTAATTAACCACAGTATAAGGCAGTATGTACTATACTGTTTACACTGTACAAACACCTCAGATGTGCAAAACAGTGCTGCAAAACCAACAAACAGTACAAAATAAAGCACAATTGAATGTCAATATAATTCCAAGGCTTTTTATGCGCTTTTGAGTTTCTGCTAGTTTCTCATATAAACATGCATACAGTATTTATTTAGTATTCTGTGCCAAAGGATGGATCTGTAGACCAATAAAAATGTGCATAGTTAATGTTATGCATGACAAACGCATCGATCAGGCAGGCACATGACAAAGTGCAGGCCCCCAGTGTGAGGAAGCTTAACATGGCAGTGGATGGACACAAAGGGGCACAGTGAGCCACAGCAGGACACTCAGCCCACCAGTCATCCCGCCATTCAACCGCAACAGTCACGGACAGATAGCCAGGAATGGCCTCATCGGGGAGAACTGGTCACTCGGCCCACCATCAAACATAGTCTTTTTCTTTTTTTTTTTGGACATGCCAGCATTTTGTGGAATGTGCCGGAATCTGCCCTGAGCTGTCAGCCAATGACCACTGGTATGGCCTTTAAGAGGCAGTGCTGCTGACAGAAGGTGCTGTGGTCCGACTTGTCGTGTCTGTTTCATCTTCTTTCTGCAGTTTTTTCTCTTTATTTTTTTCCAGGGGTTTCCTTTGCTGAGGACCCTGACATTGTTATTCAACTGGATCTGTGCTGATGGTGGGATGGGGAGACAGAGAGCAGGCCAGGGGTCACTGTCTTTCTCCCAGGCACTGCCAGAGCTCATCCATACGCGGGAATTAGATGTTTTGTAGAGGACTGTATTGTAAACTCTTCCAGAAAGAAGCAAAGTGCATCTGTTTGCCGGTTTGTGTTCATGAGAAGATTAAATATATTAAAATTTGTCGTCTTATTGAATCAATGAGCTGGGTGATGTTTGGAAATGTGTCTGTGTGTCCATCCTCCAGTGAAAAAGAGCCATATGTTAAGCAAGCAAATCAGATTCTTAGATGAAATTGTGTTTGATTTCTATGAAACATTGTAAAACTGTTATTAAGCATAATGAGAACTGTATAGTCAAACTAATTACTTATCTGTCACTACTAGTGTAACAAGAGAGGAGGATCCAAAGGTAACATTTCAGAGTTTATTTACAAAAGCTGAATTACAAGTCAAATTACAAGTCAAATTCTCCAAAAGTTGTTAGTGGAGAAAGGGTGCAAACAGAATATTAAAATGACCCAGAATCACAGGCTCAGTTATTAGAAAATGAGTCATATAAATGAGCATCATAAAACATAACTAATGAACCATCTGAAATGTGAAGAAACAAACCATTGCAATACATGGAATAGTGAGGTTTAAACATCTGAACAGGTAACAAGAAAAGTGAAAACAACCCAGATCCATAGACAGGAGGAGTCCACTCAGAATTTTGGTGAGGGTGTGACATCTATACTTAAAAGGGGTAATGAAGAAAAGATTAGATTATTTTGGGCAACTGTGGAAATATTTTAATTGCAGTTCTAGAGTATCAACAACATGAACAAGGTTAATTATTCAACAGATGTATTTAGTGTGAGGGACCAGACTGAATGCGTCACAGCGCACGTTGTTGGTTTGGTTTGTTGGTAAGTCAGCTTTGGCTCTGCTCAGGTTCGTGCATGCATGCTCCACACAGGCCTAGCAGATTTATCACAACATGTGAGATCTGAACTTGTTAAATCTGGTTTCTTCTTATGTATGAAGAACTGGGTATCCTGCTGCCAAGATAGAAGAGATGGAGCTATGGAAGACAAATGGGACAGTGGAATAATCAGCCAATGAGTATAATGCCACATATGGAATGTGGATGATGACAAACGATCCTTAAGATGAGTGGCCTTATCAGGGTCTTCTCTAGGGACAGACCTGCAAGAAGGTGACACAGGGGCCTCCAGATGTGACCCATTCAGATCATGCCATCTGCCACAGTGAGGTACATTAGAATGTGTCAAAGCATGTCATTTAAAAAAAAATGAATTTTATGAACTGAGGTTATATATTTTGTTGTTCAGTGTAAGAATTTTTAGTATTATGCACTTTTATTATTAAACATTATTAAATGTCAATGCATGAACACTGTCACTTCAGTTTAATTTCATTCATTTTTTTATATACCACCGTTCACAACAGAGGAGAGGTACCAAAAAGTAGGGAGAAAAAAAACTGTAGGAAGCACAGCCACAGTTTATTTGAAGTATGCTACCCCCTCTAGCATTACCATGAAAAACAAATGGTTTCAATCACCCCTAATCAAAAGTATGGGCTTAGTATCCTTAATTCTAAGACATACTTGAATCTGGTGCAAAGACAGCAAGTGTTAATTATTCAAGGAACACCATACCTACTGTGAAGTGATTTGTGCTATTTTATGCCATTATTTTGGGCTATTTCTCTTTAGCTGAGACAGGGGATTTAGTCAACAGAGATGGGATGATGAATAGTTCCAAACATTAAGATTGTTTGGCAAAAGAAGCTGCTAGTCTATGACAGAAAGATCAAGATGGAAGAATAAGGACCTAAAGCACACATCTAATTCAAGAAATGGATTCAGAAAAGAAAGATTAAGAAAAAAATACATTTTGGTATGGCCCAGTCAGATCCCAGAGGTCAATCCTATAGGAAACCTGAGGAATCACCTCAAGAGGACTGTGTACTGGAGATTGCCTAGCCATTTGGAGGAGCTGGAACATTTCTGTATGGAAGAGAGAGATAAAACTGGGATAAAAGTCCAGGTGTGCAAAACTGATAGAGTTATTCATAAAGACTTACTACTGTAAAAATGGAAAAGGTGCTTCCACAATGAATTAGCTGGGGGTGGGCTCACATATTCAGCAATGGTGTTGTGGGTTTTTGTAATTTTTAATCTTATTCTTGAATTTTGTTGCTTTCAAGTTCAACCTCAATGTCACATCACAGTTAAGGAAGGAATAGGAGGCAAGCATCGGGAAATCCAAAATGGGATTTAATTACAGGCAGTGCAAAAGGAAATGGACTATGAGGGGTCAAAACTGGGTAGGGAGGATGTATCAAGGACACACTGGGGCGCAAGCAGCAACATCAATGACTGGACTGAGGACCTCAAGACAGGGAGGCACTATATACCTCACTAACGAGGGAGCAGACAAGAGGCACCTGGGGAAATCCACACAAGGGCTGTAATGAGAGGTAAGATTAAACAAGTAATAGGTGTGGCTCGTTAGAACGACACAACGGAGAGAACAAGGGGGAATGTTTTAATTATCCTAGTGAAGTATAAAGCGAGACATTTCATTGAGTTTTAAAGTAAAATTACAAAAGTAAGTAAGCTTACAAAACATGTGGGTCCTCTAAATGTATGCCCACTAGCCAAAATTTGCCATAATACTGAAGATGCTAGAGAATGATAATTGAATTGCCCTACACGTCTGTTTTTCTTTTGATTGCTCATGGCACTGGTAATGAAAAATATTAATGAGATAAAATTTGAATTGAAAAGGAACTTTGCCATGAAATTTGCCATGTTCTGCACTCAAGTTCAGAAGTGTGCTAGTCTGTTTTAAGGCACAGTATCTGACAGCTGCTTATAAAGCTACTCCTGAAAATCAGCACATCCAATTCCCAGCAGAACACAGAGAAGGAATTGTGAATATCCAACTGATTTCAGAGTTTGTAAAGGAACACTCTAGATGCAGAAGCAGCCACATGTACCCCATTTTTACAAGCCTCCATCCAAATACATATCTGGTGTAATGCCTTCTGTCACTCATGATAAATTTTTTTGTAAAGGTGTTTGTAGAAAGAGGTGGATGTCCATGTCACGTGCTGCGATGCATTTTTTGTGTATCATGTATTATGACTGACATTTTATATGGTGGATATTCATGGTTAGTGATACATTGCAATTCAGAGAGTAGAATGACAGATTGCAGCTGATATTGCTTGTCCCACCCTTCACTAAGTCAGGTAAACAATATCACGAAAGCCACAAAACTCTCAAAGCAACTACTGGATTTATTTTACTAGAACACGATTCTGCCCATACAGGTAAGTGTGTGGCTGGGCACAAGTTTGCTTGTCCTGTGGGGATAAACACATTTTTATGGGGTTCTTATATACTTTCTATTTTTCATTTTATACTTTTGCCAGACTATTTGGGGGGTTGGGGTTTGAGACGGTAAAAGTTGTCAATTGCGGGGAGGGGATTTATTTTTTTTGTTTTATTCCCTCCACCACCCCCACTCTGCGGAGGGCTGCTTAATTTTTAAGTTCCATTGCAAAAAAAGAGAAAAAAAACAAAAGACAAAAAAACTAACAAAACACAAAACAAAGAGAAACAAAATGAAAATAATGATGATAAAAATATTGTAAAATAATAATAATTATTATTTTTATTATTATTATTAATATTCTTATTATTATAGGTAAATTGAAGTAAGACAACAAGTGGCAAGAACGGCAGTAATAGCAATGTCAACATTCATAACAACTGCATCTGCATCCGTGATAACATTGTGCATATGCCTCTACTGTTGAATGTATGTACTTTTGGTTGTGTGTGTGTGTGTGTGTGGCGTAGAGGTAGGTGTGGTTATGTATCTATATGTATGTATGTATTTATTCGTGTGTACGAGTCTAACAATTTTTCCATGGATGTGATAGTAGTTAATGTGGGGGGCAGTACCGACACCCCCCGACCCCGACCCCCTGGCCAAAGCCACCACGGACCAAGCCAAGAGGGTCCCCAGCTGTCCCCAGAATGAAGGTCCCCGGCCATGTGCCCAAAAGACAGACAGAGAAGGAAAGGGGACACAGAGGGAACAGGGGGGACACAAGGGCCAGGAGTGAACGGAGGGAATATAGGAGGAGGAGGAACCGGGACGGGAGGAACAAAGGGACGAGGAACGGAGACAGGATGGACAAAGAAGGGAGGAGGAGCAAACAAAGGAGGGCCTAGGGCAGGAGAGCAGGGAGAGAAGGAGAGGGAATACAGGGGAGCCCGAGGGAGCCCCAGCGGGCAACGGGAGGCAGCCGGAGGGGCCGCAGGTGGCCGGGAGGCCGGAGCAGGAGGGGACCTCGGAGGGGCAGAGGAGGCAGGGTGAGGGACCGACGAAGGGGCCGAAGAGGGAGCAGGAGGGAGCACCAGGGAAGGGGACGAGGGAGCTGGAGGGGACCCTGGCGAGGGCAAGGAGAGGGGGGGAGCCGCAGCAGGCGGCGACGTCTTCCGACGTGCAGGAGCAGGAGGACCCGCAAGCGACAGAGGAGCCGCCTCTAGGGAGCCCGCCGGCGACCGACTAGGCACTGAGGGGGGAGCGAGGCAGGGCGACGAGGCCGCAGAGGGGGACCTGCAGGCGACAGCCGACCCGGAGGGCCAGGACCCGCAGGTGCTCTCCGAGCCCCAGCGCAGGCGAGCAAGGGCAAGCCAGGGGGCAGGGCCGGGGTCGGGCTCGCCGGGGCGAGGGCAGAGGAGTCACTGGGGACACAGTTACTTGAGGCAGAGGGAGCGCCTCGGGTTGCGAAGCTGCAGGCGGAGACGGAGGGGGCGCCTGCCCGGGAGCTGCAGGCGGAGACGGAGGGGGCGCCTGCCCAGGAGCTGCAGGCTGATGCCGAGGGGGCATCTGCACGGGAGCTGCAGGCTGATGCCGAGGGGGCGTCAGCCCGGGAGTTGCAGGCGGAGACGGAGGGGGCGCCTGCCCGGGAGCTGCAGGCTGATGCAGAGGGGGCGCCTGCCCGGGAGCTGCAGGCTGATGCAGAGGGGGCATCTGCACGGGAGCTGCAGGCTGATGCCGAGGGGGCGTCAGCCCGGGAGTTGCAGGCGGAGACGGAGGGGGCGCCTGCCCGGGAGCTGCAGGCTGATGCAGAGGGGGCGCCTGCCCTGGAGCTGCAGGCTGATGCAGAGGGGGCGCCTGCCCGGGAGCTGCAGGCTGATACAGAGGGGGCGCCTGCCCTGGAGCTGCAGGCTGATGCAGAGGGGGCGGCTGCTCTGGCTGCGCAGGTGGCAGAGGCGACTGCTCGGCCGTTGAAGCCGCAGCGCTCCGGAGCGAGATTAGCCTCTTTAGGTCCTCTGCCAATTTCTCGAGCTCCTCTTGATCAGAGGTGGGGGTGAACGCGTCAAAACCCCTCCTCAGCCGCGTGATGAGCTGTTCCGCCTCCGGGCTACTTGGAGCTGCCGAATCCCCTATCACCCTCCAGTATAAGCCTTGAAGGGTGAAGAATTGATTGGTGAGGAAGGTCGTCGCTTCTGGCAGAGGTGAGGGGAGCGTCTCGGGGTTGGCAGCCGCAAGCGGCGGGACGGGCAAGTCCTGAGCGGTTGAGACCTGCGGAATGCCGTCTCGGACTGCTCTAATCCCTCCCCGATTGGCCTGTCGCTCGTGTGGGTAAGAGTACCATTCGAGGGGCGGTAATTGCTCCGCCAGGATCGGCCCCGGGTCCGGGAACACGGGCTCCTCCTCCTCGTCCTCGCTCGTGGACCATAGGCTGGCTAGAGAGCAGGCTCCCAGACGTATTGAGTCAAGGTCTGGGAGCAGGACGGGTTCTGCCTTCTCCTCCGTCGGGAGCCAGAGCCTGGAGAGCGCATAAGCTCCCAGGTGGATCTCAGGCTCCTCCGGGATCCTCTTTCTCCTCTGTCTTCTCTTTTGTGGGTCCGTCATTCTGTCACGGTTCGCCGTGATCGCTGGGTGAGCGAGTGGTCGATCATGCGGGCAGGTGTTCAAGGAAGAGGCACACAGGCAAGGATCGGGGCAAACTACGGGTTTATTGTACAAATAGGAGTGGGAAACATTGAACTACACCTAACCATAATGACGGATAGGGGAGACAAGCAAGACCAGGACTTAAATAGGACAGGACCAATCAAAATAAGCGGACACAGATGGAGACGATCAGGGAAGTACACGTGGGTAATCAGGGGGCGTGGCACCCACGAGGAACGTACCGGGCATGACAGTAATAAATATCTTTGTTATTATCAAGTCGGGATAATAAGACTTGAACTGTGACATGATTTTTCAAAGTTCCCCTGGAACAAAGACAAAACGGGCTCTCTTTTGTAAATTTCTTATGTTCTTATGGTCTTGGGTGTAAAACTCCCAAGCTGAAAATTAGTTCCACTCCGTGCCAGACCTGTGCACATTCTGGTGCTGACAACCAGCTGACATTGGTGATTTTATCAGAAACTTTAACCCTCTGGGGTCTAGGGGTAGGGAACACACTTTCACTGACTGAGGCGTGGTCGCACATTTCATTAAATATCATAAACTTAATTCATGGCAAATAAATTATCTATTTTGGCATTAAACTCATCTTAATCTTAATGTACTTTGCAAATATGTCAGATTTATGTTAAATTTGTAATTTGACATCAAAGTATAGACATTGCAAAATGCAGTTTGGAACACTTGCAGAAACATTATAAAAGTACATAGTAAGCAATGTTGGAAAGTTGGTTTTGATCCCAGATATCTGGTCAAAGTCTAAGGCGACCAGAGAACAGGGGTATGAAAAGACCCCATGCCCCCCTTTGCCTGCTCAGATGTGGTGTTGGTGTGTGTTATTCTAAAGTGCTTTTAAAACAGGGGAAGGCTAACCACCCCTTGCTAACCAACATTTAAAATGTTTAGAAATTTAATTTTGAGAAGGCACTGGAACCAGAGGTAAGGCTGAATGAACAGACCGCCCTCTGGACGCCATTCCAGCTGTCCACCCCCACATCCCTAAATGTATCTGTCATGAGAGAGTAAGTAATGAGAGTGTCTAAGTTGTGATGCATGATTGAGATACAGGTAGTCACGAGGGGACAGAGGAGGAATACGTCCCCTACATGTGTGCTCGTGTGATGGAGCGGGAGGAGGGAAGCATTTAGGGATGGGGAAGAAAGGATTGGGGGAGGCAAAGTACCACCCCTCTGGAGACAGCTCCCCCGCTGACCCCCATAGTTACCCCCATTCCCCGAAATCCACCCAGGGCGGGGGGGGGGGCAGACCCATCCAGACCAGGGCCCATGGCAGTGGCCCCATTGGGCGGCCCACCGGACCCCACCACAGAGGAAAAACTACACCCACCCCAACATTCAGTCAACTCCCAGACTACATAAGACAAAAGAAACCCAGGTTGAGTCCTTTCTCCTCCTCTGTTGGATCCCTCCCCCCCCTCGCAGAGTGGACACCCCAAAATCAGGGACCACCTGCGGACATATGGTAACAACCTCCCCACCAGCTAAAGAGGCCCCCAGCTCCACCTATGCGCTGAAGGCCCCCACACCGGGGCTGGGCCCCAGTGCATGCACCAACCCACACCCCGATGACACACCCACCAGGACCCGAGCCCCCCCAGCCCAAGTGGAACCCCAGCCCGGAAGTAGAGCGCCCCCAGAACCCCAAGCCCACCCCTGATCTACCTGGGAGCAGCGCAGCCAATAGCCCAGTAGCCTATGTCCGCCGGCACAGGCTCCCCCAGCAATGCCGCCTGTAGCTGCCAGAAAGACCCTACCCAAGAGCCACCAAAGGCCCATCCAGGCCAGGACTGCAGTCCCAGCGCCGAACCCACCTAGCAACCCACCCCCAGGGAACCCCCGGACACCCCGAGCCAATATGCCTCTCCCACACCAACGACAAAAGTGGGACAAAACTGTGACCCCCCATCCCCACTAGGTGATGGAGCTGATCAAAGGAGCCCAGAGAGATTGATCTAATGTGGCGGCAGAAGCTGTATCAAGACTAATATGGTCCAACAAACTGTCTGTATATTGGTTGATATTAAGATAATTTTTATTTTTCCAGTTCATGAGGAGAGTCTTCTTAGCAATGCATAAGGCGGTGAAAGCCATGTGGATTCTGTTAATCTCTGTAGTGACGCCATCTAGGTCGCCCAACAAGCAGACTGAAGGAGAGGCTGGAATGGTACATTTCAGATACTTTGATAAGTCCTCACAAATCCTGCGGCAGAACATTTGAGCAGGTGGACAGAACCAAAGAGCATGGATGTAACTGTCAGGTGTATCGCCTTGACAGTGTGAGCAGTTGTTAGAAGACGTAAAACCCATCTTCAACATACGATGCCCTGTATAGTGCAGGATTCTGTATTGTATTAATTGTAAACTGGGATTTTTAATCAGTTCAAAGGTTTTAAAACATATCTTAGACCAGAAATTGTGGTCCCAGCTGACTGATAGATCTACCTCCCATTTTGCAATAGGAAGGGATATTGATTCATCCATTTTATAAAGTGTCCTGTATATTTTAGGCAGTAATTTGGGGGTTTTCAGATTAAGAAATTCTGCCACACTTCGTGGTACTTGTAATTTGATTTGATTAGACCTTAATTTCCTTTTTACTATAGATTTAACTTGTTGATATTCAAAAAATCTATTCTTGTTAATCCCATATTGTTTAACTAATATGTCAAAGGGAATAAAGTCTATTCCTTCGAAAATATGTTCCAAGTATTTAATACCTTTACAACTCCAATCTGGGAAGTTTATCATATTATTGTTTAGTAGTACGTCAAGGTTGTTCCAGATGGGAGTACGTTTGTATGGGATTAATGAAGACTCATTCATTTTTAGAAACTCCCACCACGCTGTCAGAGAAGAGCTGATACTGATGCTTTTGAAGCATTCATGACGTTTGATGTTTGAGCTAATGAATGGTAGATCCGAAATGTCTATATCATTGCAAAGTGCCTGTTCTACATCTAGCCAAGGCTCATCTAAGAGGGAATGTTTTAACCACCCTGAGATGTTTTGAAGCCTGTTGGCTAAGTAATAGTAGTGAAAGTTAGGCAGATCTAGTCCTCCTTTGTCCTTAGTCCTTTGCAGTGTTTTTAAGCTAATACGTGGGGGTTTATCTTTCTAAAGAAATTTAGAGATGGCGGAGTCCAGAGATCTATACCGGTCAGGTGATGGTTTGCTCGGGATCATTGCAAATAAATACTTAATTCTTGGCAAAACCATCATTTTTATTGAGGCGACCCTTCCCATAAGTGATATGGGTAGGGACTTCCATCCAACCAGATCATCTTCTACCTTCTTTAAAAGTGGGATATGGTTTAATTTAGTTAAATCTGCTAGCCTAGCTGAAACATTCATACCTAAATATTTGATATCTCCAGACTGCAGTAGAGTGGAAGAATTATTCTGGAAGGAGCAATTAATTGGAAGAACTGTAGATTTTAACCAATTTATCGAATAATCTGAGACTCTCGAGAAAGAGTTTATTAATGTAATTACCTCAGAGAGAGTGGTATGTGAATGCCGGAGAAAAAGTAACACATCATACACATAAAGACTTACCTTATGTTCTACATTCCTACATTTAATGCCTTTAATCACTATAGCCTGTGTAATAGCTGCTTGTCAGAGTTCGCGGTGGACGAATAAGGCGAAAGGCCAGACGGGCAGGAAGGATCAGGCAGGAAGGCAGAATACGGAACAAAACGGGGATTTAATGGAGGGTTACGGGAATCAGGGAACATCAAAGACGCTAACATCAGTGACAGACACTGAACTCTGGTACGACATGGATTCAAATAGACAGGACTGGTTGAAAATAACTATACACAGCTGGGTACAATCAGGGAAGCACACGTGGATAATCAGGGGGGCATGGCACACACGGGGATCGTACGGGCCGGGTATGACACTGCTGCTAGTGGTTCAATAAAATTTGCAAACAGTGAGGGGGAGAGAGGGCATCCCTGCCTGGTGCCCCTCTTGAGACAGAATCTGGAGGATGTTTGGTAATTTGTCCTGACACATGCTGTTGGGGAACTATGTAATATTTTTCACCAGTTTATAAAAAGTTTCCAAAACCAAATTTGCGTAAAGCTGCAAATAAAAAACTTTTTCTACATCTAGTGTCACGATCGCGGTCGGGCGAAGCGGCGATCGTGCAGGTCGGCAGGCAGGAACGGGCAGACAAGCCGAATTCAGGGCTAACAAGGAGTTTATTGGGATACGGATCACAAACATCGACCAACATCAATGACGGACAAAGGACTCGGGTATGACACGGACTGAAATACACAGGACTGATTGAAAATAAGCAGACACAGCTGGGTACAATCCGGGAAACACACGTGGGTAAGCAGGGGGCGTGGCACACAGGAGGAGCCGACAAGCAGGTCATGACAGAACCCCCCCCCCCCAAAAGCGCGCTGCACCGGGCGCATCCAGGAGGAGGCGACGAACGGGACAAGACCGGGGAAGCAGAACCTGAAATCAAAACCAAAAAGCATCAACGAGAGACGGGAAACAGGACTGAGGCACAAAACAGGGCAAGCGACAGGACGTGAGACAGGAGCTGACAAAGGACAGGGAAGGCAGAAAGACAAACCAGGAAAGGGGACACAGCGGGAACAGGAGGAACAAAAGGACCAGGAGTGAACGAAGGGAACAGAGGAGGACGAGGAGCAGAGACGGGAGGAACAAAGCGAGGGGGAGCAGAGACAGGCGGGACCAAGAAAGGGGAAGCAAATGAAGGAGGGACCAGGGCAGGAGAGAAGGGAGAGAAGGCGGGGGAACAAAGGGGAGCCCGTGGGAGCCCCAGCGGGCGACGGGGGGCGACCGGAGGGGCCGCAGGCGGCCGGGAGGCCGGAACCGGAGGGGACCGTGAAGGGGCTGAGGAGACAGGGCAAGGGACCCGCGGAGGGGCCAGGGAGGGAGCAGGAGGGAGCACCGGGGAAGGGGACGAAGGAGCTGGAAGGGGCCAGGGCGAAGCCAAGGCGAGGGGGGGAGCCGCCGCAGGCGGCGACGTCCTCCGACGGGCCGAAGGTGGGGGCCCCGCAGGGAACCGAGGAGCCGCCGTCAGGGAGCCCCCCGGCGACCGACCAGGCACCGGAGAGGGGAGCGAGGCAGGACGACGAGGCTCCGGAGCGGGACCCGCAGGCGACAGCCGACCAGGAGGGCCAGGACCCGCGGGTGCCAACCGAGCCCCAGCGCAGGCGAGGCAGGGCGAGCCAGGGGGAAGGGCGGGCGGGACCCCAGCCCTGCGTCTGTGCCCCCTCCCCTTGCGGGACACAGACATGCCGACCCCTAGTAGTAACGGAGGGAGGTCCCTTTTATGAAACCAGTTTGGTCAGGATGAATTATGAGAGGGGTTAACTTCTCTATTCTTTTTGAGAGAGCTTTGCAGATTATTTTAAGGTCAACGTTAATAAGGGATATTGGGCGATAGCTGGTAGGAAATATAGGGTCTTTGCCTAGTTTTAACAAGAGACTAATGTTGGTAGAATTCATATTTGGTGGTAGTCTACCATTTTGTTTAGTTTCCTGCAACATTCTGCAGAATGTTAGTGCCAGAATTGTCCAGAATTCTTTATAGAATTCTGCTGGAAATCCATCTGGACCTGGAACCTTTTTACTGGGCATACTCTTCAGGGCTTCCTGGAGTTCACCTGGTGTCAGCGGAGAATCCAGGGCCATCGCTTGATTGTCTGATAATTTCGGAAGGGTTATACTATCAAGAAACTGATTAATTTAGTCTTTCGATGGGTTTATCTGTGGTGAATATAAAGATTTGTAAAAGTCCCTGAAAGTGTTGTTTATTCTGTCTGGATCATATACTGTATCCCCAGTTGAGTCTTTAACAGCACATATAGTTGTTTTTTCCTTATTTATTTTTAACTGGTTATCTAAAAATTTACCTGATTTGTTATCATGTTCATAATTTTTCCATCGAAGTCTTTGTGCTAAGAACTGAGTTTTTTCTATTAATAATTTCATTTAACTCTAGTTTTGCTTTACGTATTTTGTTCAGCATTTCCTGTTCCTGGGATGATACGTAGGCTTCTTCTTAGGATTTGATGCTTTCTTCTAATTCCTGAATACACTTGTTTTCTCTTTTCTTTTTATATGATGAGAATGAGATTATTTTACCTCTCATCACAGCTTGCCTGCTTCCCAGAGAACAGATGCTGATGTTCCAGGCAGGTCATTATAGTGTAAATATAAAGCCCACTCTTTTTTAAAATAGTTAATAAAATCTCCATCTTTAAGTAATGGTGTATTAAATCTCCAATTTCAACTTGGTGGAATGGCCTTCTTATTTATTAGGGTTAAGAATACAGGAGCATGATCGCTGACAGCTATAGGGTGTATCTCTGTGTCTGAAATGTCACTCAGCAGTGAGCTACTGACTAGGAAATAATCCAGACGAGAGTAAAAGTGATGGACATGTGAGAAGAAAGTATATTCCATACGGGTGGGGTGAAGAGAACGCCATGCATCGCAAAGTCCGTAGTCGCTCATGTACTGTTTAACTATATTTGTGGATTCCCAATTGCAGTTGTCCTGAGCCTGTCCATTTCTTTATTTAGCCCGAAGTTGAGGTCACCCCCAAGAACAATTGCGCAATCTAGGTGTTCAGAGATTGCGGTAAAGAAAACGTGGAAGAATGACGGGTTATCAACATTTGGACCATATATACTAACAATGCATAACCTTTTGTTAAATATAGATAATTTAATGATTATAAATCTACCATCTGGATCTATAATTGTGTTGAGTACTGTAGGGAGCCGCCCACTGGCCCAATGGCGGAATCCAATGGCGCAGCCGAAGGCTGTGAATGCGTGTTGGTCCTTCCAAGCGCTCCTGAGAATTACTTACCCTTTTTAATATACAAAATATTCTTTTAGACACATATCTGACTCCATTTTATTAATAACCTTATTTAAGTATATTGTAGTCATGACGTTTATGTTGTTTAGATTACTTAGACTCTCCTTTAGATTACCAACTCTAGTTTACCCCTGATGAAGGAGCCCGCCAGATTTGCCTCGGCCGACAGGGCGATCCGTGGGCTTGTTCCACAGGGTTTGTCTTAGAGGTACGGAAACCGCCACCATTTAAGACAATGTCAGTCTCTGTTTATTCGGGTCCCTCGACCTATATAATTCCCCAAAGGCTCAGTGTCTGCCAATTACTGAGCATGTGGGTGCCTCGGAGATTAAGTCGATGTTTACCCGAACCACATGTACGTCCACCTCAGAGGCTCAGCCGGGGGCAGCCCATATCATAACATGTGTCAACCTCAGCGGCTGTGACGGCGCACCTTTTGTTGCGGTAGTTTGTACGAGGTTTTACTTTGGGCTCGTCTCAGGGACTCCGCCGATGCTGCCCATTGTCTTACCATGTGAGCGTCTCAGGGACTATGCCCGGTGCCTAGGAACATAGTGTGTACGCCCCTCAGAGGGTAGACCGGTACCTTTCATCAGCATGTGTTGACCTCAGAGGTTAAGTCGGCCCGTAACTGAGCGTGTGCGAACTCCAGAGGTGCGGTTCTGGTACCCACCTAACTTAACTTGGGCAGTCGAGTTTGGGACCCGGATAAAAGGTATTTAACTCAGAGGCTGCAAGATAGTATTTACCACTTTAGTCCTAATCAGGATCGAAGCCCAATCTGGAAAGTTTATAAAGAAGTTAGCAAATCAGACAGTCATGAAGTAATCAAGACAACATTTATTAAACATATTACAATATCCAATCATTGACATGTGGCCACACATACTTGTAAATACATTTTGACAAATACAATATAAAACCATCACATACCTCAGCTGAGAGTGCACAAAGTTCTGCGGAAAGTATCTGACTACAGATGGACTTTCACGCAGTTCTCTGTGGGAGCTCTGATTACAGAGTGACTCCCCGACCTCTTCTGAGGCCCTTCCTTAAGTATCCCAACCAGGTGATGGCATGTCTCTGAAGATTGACCAATTTCGGTCAATAGTTAATTTTAGGGCCATTGCTGGCCTTGGTTCTCAAGTCCCCAGCCAATCAGATCACTTTAGGGGGAGGTTATAATTCCCTTGTTCTACCATGTGGGAGGCTTTCACATTTTGTAGATTTAGCCAAATTATCTATATTTCCCTTGGGGAAAGTTCTACTGCCTTAACTCTGAGAGTGTAATACTCCTCGTCTCATGCCTATTCAAACGAGACCAAACATGCGTGTATTTGTCCCTAACATCTATGTGTGGTGAGTTATCCTATTTCTAGTGGAAAAGGTGTCTGTGTCTGGGGACTGACAGCTGTTGTTCTGTGGATTGACTGTGGAACTCTGGCCACTCCAGGGGGTGAAAGGTCTTGCTTTTTCTGTATTGCTCCAGTTATTCTCAGGAACCGGCAGGGCTTTGCCTTCCTTAAAAGGGATGGTTTGATGCGTGGAGTCCAATCTTGCCTGGGCCAGTGGATCCTTTTCTTGGAGCTCTGAAATAGACTGTTGCAGGCTGATCAGAGTTGGGGCCTGCAGGACCTATAAGTTTTATGTCCTTACAGTACTGTGAAATTAACATTTTTATGTATTAAAATTGCTACCCCCTTTGCCTAGAGTTATAGCAGACTGAGAACACATTAGGAAACTCAGGTTCATCTGTAGCTGTAGCAGGTCTGAGTCTCTTGTAAAAAAAAACGTCTGCCTGTAGTTTTTTAAGCTGGCTAAATATTTTTAATCTCTTCTCTCTGGAGCCAGCTCCATGCACATTCTATGAGACAAACCTTAGCATGCCCAAAGATGTGTGTGTGTAGCTAATGTTGCACGTCTTCATCTCAGCTTACTGGATAGCGTCCATGTCTCTCACTCATACCCCTTATGAAAATTAAGCATGGTTTTATTATGATTAAATAACCATGGTTTGTCGTTTTTCATGGTTTTTTGTGTAATTATGGAAACCATGACTATGGTTTTCTCATGCTACAGTTAAACCCTAATATAACCCTGGTCATAAACCATGCTTTTTTTTTACCATGGTCTTTACCATGGTTTTTGTTTTAACATTCTTTGTTTTTTAGAAACCATGGTTTTCTTATTTAAATCTCTAGCTCCATTAATCTGCTTTCACAAAACTGTAGTACAATAATGCATACATCAAACAATTAATAGGCTATTTGTAATGTAACAGCAAATGTAATTAAAAATCCTACTTCATTCTTCCATCTAGGTACCAAAAGCCATAAAAACACGAGAATCGTTCAATCTGTATATAGTTTTATTAAATCACATGCAAGGCATTCAGTTCTCATTCTCAGTTGTCTGGGATGGAATCACTGGGCCCAACTATACAAGAGAGAGAAACAGAAAGAGAGACAAACATTCAAGATTAAAGATTGCTTGCTAAAATAAATAACATGATGTTTCATGGTAAGTGAAAGTGTGTTTTGTGTGTGTGTGTTCACTGTTGAAAGAAATGTTGAATGAAATCATTTTAAAGTTATAAAGTCTACAGCCAATGTACAGTCTATGGAAAGATTCTATAATTAAAAAAGTGCTTGTAATACAGTGTTTTTCAATATCATTACTTTCATCATAGTCCACAATGGGCCCATTTACTGTAGGTTTGGTGTGGGCTGGCCCTAGTCCACACTTCCAGACAAAAGCCGGGATGGGCCCCGCAAGGGCACACTTTCTGGGTCCTTTTTAAAACCATAGTAGTACCACAGCTACCATGAATATGTAAAGTACCATGAGGTACCATAGTAAAACTATGGTTACTGCATGAAAACCATAGGAAACCACAGTGAATTTTCATAAGGGACAGCAAGACAGGCAGCATCAGGATTCTAAAGACTTGGACCTTTGTCCTCTTGCAATGATATCGCCAATTTCCAGCAAAGACAGGCACATTACTGATGGTTGTACCTAAATGCCTGGATCTTAGTCTTTATCCAGGATACCCACAATCCCAAACACTCAGACTCCTCGCTCAGTCTCTCAAGAGCCGAGCTCAGAGCCTCCATTGACTCTGCCAAGATCACAGCATCGTTGGCAAAGTCAAAATCAGTAAATCTTTCTTCACCAGTTGACGTCCTACAGCTGTTGGACCCAACTATGCTGCCCAACACCCAGTGCATACAAGCATTGAACAGAATATGAGCAAGAACACACGCTTGAAAAACCCTAGAATCAACTGGGAAGAATGCAGAGTTTCTCCCTCAACTCTGCACAGCATTCACAGTACCAGTGTACAGGCTGGCCAGTAACTTCGGGGGGATCCTGTGAAGTCTCAGGATGTCCCACAGGGCAACTCGATCAACTGAGTCACACGCTTTACAAAAAGACTTCTTGGTAGATTTCTTAGGCATAAAAGACTGCTCCAGTTGCTGACAGGCGACCAAAGAAATCACGGATCCTGTTAAGGATGACCCTAGCAAGGACATTAGCTGACACTGAAAGCAGTGTTATCCCCCTGTAGTTGGCACAATCCAGGCGATCCCCCTTCCCTTTCCAGATCAAGTCCCATTTTCCAGTCAGTTGGGATGACATCTGACTCAGAAGGAAGCTAAGATTGCCTGCAATACCATGAGGACAGCCTTACTACCAGCCTGGAAAAGTTCACCCCGAATACCATAGATACCTGTGGCTTTCCCTATGCCCAGCTGCTCCGCAGCTGTGGAATGGTCTCCCGGCAGATGTGCGGGATTCAGGCACACTCTCGCTATTCAAGTCTAGATTAAAAACGCACTTGTATAGTTTAGCGTATAGGAAACCTAGTTCTAGTTCCAGCTAGTCGCTCACTCCCAGTTAGACTAACAGTATGAGGTGAAGAGCTGGGTGGGGATCGGTGTCCTTGGCTTTGGATAAACTGATGCATCAGTGCTGTCACTCTAGCCTTACACTAGAGTGCTGATGTTCAGGGAGTCCCCATGCCTGTGTTCCCGCCTGTCTCTCCCTCTTTCTCATGCTGCTATAGCCAGATCTGCCGGAGCCTAGATGAATATTGCACTCAATCATTTTGCTTGCACTGCCTCTAGTTTCCTCAACTCTGGCTAATACACTATTTTCTTACTTCCTCCCCCACCCCTTCTGGGGTGTGCTGCCTGGAGAACCATAACATCGAGGAATTTATGCTTCTGCTGCCTGCAAGACCACTACCTCCACTTCCGGCACCTACCCTCCAGCCTGCCTGCCCTTGGCTCACGGATGCCTCTCCTTCCTCCCCTGCTGCTGTGCCACTGTTGATCTTGCCATCATGCATTAAGCAGCCCATGCCTGCACCGGTCTGCCCCTGCATCGAGACTGAAATTTCAACCCCTGTATTAGCTTAAATTATATAATCTTGTTTTGTTTGACTCTTCTGCCGGCCCCTGGAGGATGCCCCCCCCCTTTGGGTCTGGTTCCTCCCAAGGTTTCTTCCTCTTAGGGAGTTTTTCCTTGCCACCGTTGCCTTTGGCTTACTCCACGGGGGGTTCTTTACGTGGCAGAAATGTAAAGCGCATTGAGACAATGTAATGTTGTGATAATGCGCTATATAAATAAAATTGCATTGCTTTGCATTCACCACCCATGCAATATCAGTGAGATTAGGTGGTTCAAAACTGATCAGCTTCAAGAACCGTGGACCCAGAGATGTCAAACATCCTACTGTAGCTGGACATCAACCGCCCTGACTGTAAGGATGCGTTCATACTGCCAGCCACATCGTTCAATTCCGATTTTTTGCTCAGATCGGATTTGTCTATCTTGACAGTTCACATTCATAACTACAAGTGACCTGTATCTGACTGTAATGTGAACACATCGGTCCTCCTCAACGTCACGCATGCGCACATTGATACATTTTTACATGGGTCAACTGCGTAACCAACAACAAAAAACGTCATATCTGTGGGACGACTCATGGCATTAAAAACGGAGGCGTTAGTAGCTCACACATATATCGTACTTTGTTCTGGAGGACGACTGTACATGAGCAGAAAAAAGCTGAAAAAAAAGGAGAAAAAAAGTCAGGTGGCTAGCTTTTTCTGTTTTCGCAGTTATTGCTGGAACTGCTGCACCAAGAGATGTGTGGGTACGAACCTGCCGGTGCAGGCTGATGATGTCAGTGCATGTGTATAAGCAAAAAGCCACATGAATTCCGATCTGAGCGTTCACATTCAGGTCACATGGCTGCGAATCGGATACGTATCCGATTTAGTACCACATATGAAAGTGACACAAATCTGATTTGAAAAGATCAGATCTGCCTGTCCACACACCCCTGAAAAGATCAGATCTCTGTCACATTAAGGCAAAAAATTCAATTTGAGTAACTTCAGCATGGCAGTGTGAACGTAGCCTAAGTCTCCAAGGAACAGATTCAGATATATAATGTAATGCTTTGATTCCTCTGTAAGTAGAACATGGGTCAGTAGACCATAAATGATATGTCACCTGCTCACATATTCATCTAACAAACACCTCCTTATCTGCCCCCAGAGCCTTCACAGCCGTCCTACTCAGTTCCTGGTACAAACTGGAGTTGCCGCCAAGTCGTGCGCTACAACTCCTCTCAATAATATCCAAGGCGCCCTGTGAGACGAAACACCTCCTTCAGAGAACACTGGTAACACCAACACAACCCTCGGCAACCTTCAGGGTCTTATCAAGGAAGGTCTCCCACATCACATTGAAGACAGTAGTCGCACCCAAATCTGCATGTTCCTCACACAAACTGCATGCAAACTATTCAGAAACAGCTTGATCTTGGAGTCTGGCTAAGTCCAGCCTCATTCTCCTAGTAGGTAGTAGCCAACTGGATCTAAGCGGAATTTTCAGAGTAGCAACAACAAGTCTGTGGTCAGAATTCACAAACTGGGCACTTCTGTAGACCCTGCAGTTCTGCAGGAGCCTCCAGCGTCTGTCCATGAGGATGTGATCATGTGATCTCCTTTGCCGCACCACCAGTAATCCAGCAACCCGCAGCACCTGACCTTTAGCAAAGTCAAGGAACATGGAACCACTTTAATCCCAGTCTCCAGACCCATGGGGACCGATACATTCCTCAAAGCCAGCCCTGTCAGTGCCAGTGGTCGCACTGAAGTCACCCATGACCAGAGGCGTGTCACCTCGTGGGCACCCTTCGACCACTGAGCGAAGTTGTGAGTAAAATGTCTCCCTCAATGAGAGATCACTCACCGCAGTCGTAGCATACACTGAGACAACAGAGAAGACACCCAAAGAGTGCCTTAGCCTGAGTCTCATAATAGGCTGGTGGAAAGGAGTGATATCAGACACCATCAGGAGGAGCCAATCCGCCAGAGCAACAGCTAATCCTTGAGTATGGCAGCCATCAGATTGATCAGTAGGTATACCCACATGCAGAGATTTGGCCACTCCCTGTTCTGCATACCTCAGAGAGTGCTGCCACCAAATAGGTTTTAGATTTAAACTGTTTATTAATAGAACATTTTAACATTTGAACATTTTAAAATGAATTTGAGGAAGCACAGCGTGTAGTTGGAATATGGAATAGTCTTTACATAGCCTGTAGTTGGAGTATGGAATAGTCTTCCTGCTAGTGTAGCGCAAACTAAAACCCTGGGTTCCTTTAAATCAGAGCTAGGTAAGATTTTAACAACTCTGAGCTATTGGTTAAGTTCTCCCCAAACAAGCTTTATGGGCCGAATGGCCTCCTCTTGTTTGTAAATTTCTTATGTTGTTACATGTTCTTAACACTGACAGCATTTACTTACAGAATCATTTCATAATTTATAATTCCAAAGTTACATTTTTAAAAAGTGGTCTAAATGTACCATTCTGGAAATAACATGAATGTGATGACTAAAAGCTGAAGAAAGAAATTGAAGGACTGATTAATTTACTTAATTACATCACTCCAGTGGCCTCACTGCACAATTAATTTTTCCTGCTGCAGGGGTTCATCAAACCCATCCTTGTAGTTAATAAGTTAGAAGATAGCCTCAGCTTGCACAAATTTGCATTTAAATCAGGCGCAGATCATAAGAAAATGGGTTATAAAGTGTCCTGTGGTTAATACAGAGTAATGGATAAATTATTTCATGAGATCAAAATTGGTGAAAGTCTGATACACACAGTTTAGCAAAGTAAATAATGGAGACAACGCTCAGCCCTGGGAACTCAACAGAAGGGCATTGTCCCCATTTCTGCTGTCACAATTCTCTTTAGATGCTTGAATAGGCCCCGAGTTCTCACTGAAGCCATTATTGTAACAGTCATAGAAACTATTCAGGTATTTATGTATAACCTCTATGAAATGCCTTTGGAATCTTTTATAAGCAGAATTGATCCAATCAAAATCAAATAATCAAATATCTCTCCACTTTACATTATGTCATTTTAATATGTCATACACCAATCAGAAATAACATTAAAACCCCTGACTGGTGAAGTGAATAACACTGATTATCTCAGTACAATGGCACCTGTCAAAAGTGACATTACATATTAGGCAAGTGAACAGTCAGTTCTTGAAATTTGCAAGCATAAGGACCAAGGCGACTTTGACAAGGGCCAAATTGTAATAACTTGACAGCCGGATCAGAGCATCTCAAAATCAGTTGGTCTGGTGAGCTGTTCCCAGTATGCAGTAGTTAGAAAGGTGTCAGAACATACGATGCATTTCAGCTTGCTGTGAACACAGCTACATTGCCGCAAACCGGTGAGATTGCGTATGCTGACCATGGTCCGATGGCGAAGTTGAGTGTCAGTACTGGATCATGGAGCAATGCAAGAAGGTCTGATGAGTCATGTTTTCTGTTAAATCGTGTGGGGGTCCAGGTGCATTTGCATCATGCAACCTGTGGAAGAGATGGCATGAGGAGGCACTGTGGGCAGATGGCAAGCCAGAGAAGGCAGTGTGATGCTTTGGGCAATTTTCTGCTGGGAAACCTTAGGTCATGGAATTCATATGGATGTTACTTTCACATGTACGACCTACCTAAGCATTATTGCAGACCAAGTACACCCCTTCATGGCAACGGTATTCTGTGATGTGCACGGCTGTCACGACTGCGGTTGGGCGAAGCGGCGATCGTGCGGGTCGGCCGGCAGGAACAGGCAGACAGGGCGATTTCAGGGCAAACACGGGGTTTATTTGGGAGATCCGGGACAGAGAACATAGGACGGCTACTGACATCAATGATGGACCAGGACCACAGGTAAGACCAGGACTTAAAACAGGACCAGACTAATCAAAGTAATCAGACACAGCAGGAGACGATCAGGGAAGTACACGTGGGTAAGCAGGGGGCGTGGCACACACGAGGAGCGGACGAGCCGGGCATGACAGAGCCCCCCCACAAAGGCGCGCTTCACCGGGCGCGCCCCGGAGGAGGCGACGGACGGGACGAGACAGGGAACCAGGACCTGAAAAACAAAACCCAAAACCATTAACAAGGGACCGGGAACAAGACGGACAGACAGAACAGGCACAAGGACAGGAAATGGGAAAGGACCTGACAAAGGATGGGGAACGCGGACAGACAGACCAGGAAAGGAGATACCGAGGGGACAGAGGGAACAAACGGTCCAGGAGTGAAAGGAGGGAATACAGGAGGAGCAGCCGGGACGGGAGGAACAAAGGAATGAGGAACGGAGAGAGGAGGGACAGAGACAGGAGGAGGAGCAAACAAAGGAGGGATCAGGGCAGGAGAGCAGGGCAAGAAGGAGGGGGAACCAAGGGGAGCCCGAGGGAGCCCCAGCTGGCGACGGGGGGCAACCGGAGGGGCCGCAGGCGGCCGGGAGGCCAAAGCCGGAGGGGACCTCGGAGGGGCCGAGGAGGCAGGGCGAGGGACCCGCGGAGGGGCCAGGGAGGGAGCAGGAGGGAGCACCGGGGAAGGGGACAAGGGAGCTGAAAGGGGCTAGGGCGAAGGCAAGGCGAGGGGGGGAGCCACCGCAGGCGGCGACGTCCTCCGATGGGCCGAAGGTGGGGGCCCCGCAGGCGACCGAGGAGCCGCCGTCGAGGAGCCCCCCGGCGACCAACCAGGCACCGGAGGGGGGAGCGAGGCAGGGTGACGAGGCACCGGAGGGGGGACCCGCGACAGCCGACCCGGAGGGCCAGGACCCGCGGGCGCCAACCGAGCCCCAGCGCAGGCGAGGCAGGGCGAGCCAGGGGGCAGGGCAGGCGGGACCCCAGCCCTGCGTCTGTGCCCCCTCCCCTTGCGGGACACAGACATGCCGACCCCTGGTCGGGGTCGACATCGCCGGGGTGAGGACAGAGGAGTCACTAGTGCGGTCCCCGAGGGGTCCCATTCAAGCTCCTCCACCTCCGAAGAGGGAGGAGCCAAGATGGAGTCCTCCGGGACCACCTCGGGGACTAGGGCGACAGGAACCGGAGCTGCTGTCGGGCGAAGCGGCGATCGTGCGGGTCGGCCGGCAGGAACAGGCAGACAAGGCGAATTCAGGGCAAACACGGGGTTTATTTGGGAGATCCGGGACAGGGAACATAGGATGGCTACTGACATCAATGACGGACCAGGACCACAGGTAAGACCAGGACTTAAAACAGGACAAGACTAATCAAAGTAATCAGACACAGCAGGAGATGATCAGGGAAGTACACGTGGGTAAGCAGGGGGTGTGGCACACACGAGGAGCGGACGAGCCAGGCATGACACACGGCCACATTACAAATATTATTCAGAAATGGATTAAGGAACATAAAAAACAGTGGAAGATGTTGATTTGGCCTCCAAATTCCCCAGTTTGATTGAGGAGCTGTGTGATGTGCTGGGAAAATAAGTCTAATGGAAGCCCCATTTTGCAACATACAGTCCAGGACTGAAATGATCTTCTGCTAACGTCTTGGTGCCAGATACCTCAGGACACCTTCAGAAGTCTTGTGGAGTACATACTTCAGTGGTTCAGAGCTGTTTTGGCAGCACAGGGTTGATCTAAACAATACTACACAAGTGGGTTTAATGTTAATTTCTCTACAAAAAAATGCAAATCATTGTAACATTTTTTTATATCAAGTTTGTGAGAATGACCCATATTTAATGATTAATGACTAGTATTTCTTTAATATTTGTTTAAGCCTGTAATGCACAGATTATTCACTATAAAGAAAAATGTTTCAAGCAAGTACAAGCTGAATATGAATGCTTTCAAAAAGGCATTGAAAAAGCATATAGCACATGTACATATAATTGCAGGTAGCTTACAGGTGGATTGAAACTCTGACTCTAATTCAGAAGTGATTGATCTATAATCCAAAACGTTTTTAGCAAATGGCTCTAAAAAGGTCTTTAGATTTTAAAGTATAAGCCTTCCATCCAGCCATCCATCCATTTTCCAAACCGCTTATCCTACTGGGTCGCGGGGGGTCTGGAGCCTATCCTGGAAGCAATGGGCACAAGCCAGGGAACAACCCAGGATTGGGGGCCAGCCCATCGCAGGGCACACTCACACACCATTCACTCACACATGCACACCTATGGGCAATTTAGCAACTCCAATTAGCCTCAGCATGTTGTTTGGACTGTGGGGGGAAACCGGAGTACCCGGAGGAAACCCCACGACGACATGGGGAGAACATGCAAACTCCACACACGTGACTCAGGCGGAGACTCAAACCCGGGTCCCAGAGGTGTGAGGCAACAGTGCTAACCACTGCACCATCACGCCGCCCCAGTATAAGCCTTCAATAAAATAAAAAAATACTGCAGATTACTATATTTCTGTCCTATGTATGCCACAGTCTGGCAGTTGTTTGAAATGAAATACCAGGTAACATCAGCTTAACTGTAAGACTATATCTGAATGTTTCCATTTTAGCATTCTTTGCGATCCGATCCTCGACTACAGAAGCTAGCTCTAGGGACATAGAATGTCACCTCTCTAGTGGGGAAGGAGCCTGAACTGGTGCACGACGTTGTAAGGTTCGAGCAGGTTCACCTCGATGCACGGCTTGGGCTCTGGAAGTCTCCTTGAGGGCGGTTTGACCCTCTTCCACTCTGGAATTGCTCACGGGGAGAGGCGTCGAGTTGGGGCGGGCATGCTTATTGCCCCCTGGCTGGACGTCTGTACATTGGGGTTTACTGTGGTGGATAACAGGGTATCCTCCCTTCCCGTCGGGTGGGGGATGGGTCCAGACTGTTGTTTGCACTTATTTGCCAAACGGCAATTCAGAATACCCACCCTTTTTGAAGTCCTTGGAAGGGGTGTTGGAGAGCGCTCCTCCTGGGGACTCTCTTATTCTGCTGTGGGACTTCAATGCTCACGTGTGCAATGACAGTGAGACCTAGAGGGGCGTGATTGGGAGGAACACCCCCCCGCCCCCCGATCTGAAGCCAAGTGGTTTTTTTTTATTGGACGTCTGTGCTCGTCACGGATCACGGATTATCAATAATGAACACCATGTTCAAACATAAGGGTATCCATATGTGCACTTGGCACCAGGACACCCGAGGCCGCAGTTCAATGATTGACTTTGTGGTCATGTCATCAGACTTGCAGCCACATGTATTAGACACTCAGGTGAGGATAGGGGCGGAGCTGTCAACCAATCACCACCTGGTGGTGGGTTGGCTCCGCTGGTAGGGGAGGAAGCCGGACAGGCCTGGCAAGCCGAAGCATATAGCGAGGGTTTGCAGGGAACATCTGGCGGAATCCCCTGTCAGGAGCAGCTTCAACTTGTACCTCCAACAGAACTTCGCCCATGTCCCGGGGGAGGTAGCGGACATTGAGTCTGAATGGGCTATGCTCCGGCCTCCATTGTAGGAGCTGTGGCCATAAGGTGAGGGCTGCCATCAAGCTATCGGGTCTTTCTGGCCTGTGGGACTCCAGAGGCAACTGATGAGTATCGGCGGGGCAAGCGGAACGCGGCTTTGGCGGTCAGTGAGGCAAAAACATTGGGTGTTTTAAGAGTTTGGCGAGGTCATGGAGAATGACTTCCGGATGGCTTTGAGAAGATTCTGGTCCACCATCTGGCGACTCAGGGTGGGAAAGCCGTGCAGCATCAACACTGTTTATGGTGGGGATAGGGCGCTGCTGACCTCAACTCGGGACATTGTGGGAAGGAATACTTCAAAGACCTCCTCAATCCCACCGACATACCTTCCAATAAGGAAACAGAGGGGTGGACTCCCCTATTTCTGGGGCGGAGGTTGCTGAGCTGGTTAAAAAGCTCCTTAAAAAGGGGGACCGGAGGATGTGTTCCAACAATAGGGGGATTACATTTTTCAGTTACCCTGGTAAGGTCTATTCGGGAGACCTGGAGAGGAGGGTCAGCTCGGATTCAGGAGGAGCAATGTGGTTTTTGCCCTGCCCGTGGAACAGTGGACCAGCTCTGTACTCTCAGCAGGGTCCTGGGGGGTGCGTGGAAGTCTGCCCAACCAGTGTACATGTGCTTTGTGGACTTGGAAAACGCATTCAACAGTGTCCCTCGGGGAGACCTGTGGGGAGTGCTCTGGGAGTATGGGGTGTCGAGCCTCCTTATAAGGGCTATTTGGTCCCTGTATGACCGGTGTCAGAGCTTGGTCCGCATGTTCGGCAGTAAGTCGGACTCGTTTCTGGTGAGGATTGGACTCTAGCAAGGATACCCTTTGTTACCGATTCTGTTCATAATTTTTATGTACAGAATTTCTAGGTGTAGCCAGGGTATTGAGGGTGTCTGGTTTGGTGACCTCAGGATTAGGTCTCTGCTTTTTGCAGATGACGTGGTACTGTTGGCTTCATCGGGTCGTGACCTTCTGCTCTCACTGGAGTAGTTTGCAGCCGAGTGTGAAGCGGCTTGGAAGTAAATCAGCACCTCCAAATCTGAGACCATGGTCCTCAGGTGGAAAAGGGTGGAGTTCATGAGTGAGGGAAGGATGAAGGGGGAGATCAACTGGTGAATCGGTGTGGTGTCACCAGTGATGCGGGCTCTGCATCGGCCTGTCATGGTAAAGATAGTGGTGAGCCAAATGGCAAAGCTCTCAATTTACCAGTCGATCTACGTTCCTACCCTCACCTATGGTCATGAGCTGTGAGTAGTGACTGAAAGAATGAGGTTGTGAGTACAAGCAATTTCTCTTGTAGCTTCGACAAAGAATTCAAGTAGATTAGTTAAACACGACTTACCTCTCCTAAATCCATGTTGGCTGTCCCTCAGAATGTTATTTGAATCCAGGTAATCTACCATTTTCACTTAGATTATATCTTCCATTAATCCATCCATCCATCATCTTCTGATTAATCCGGGGTCGGGTCGCGGGGGCAGCAGTCTCAGCAGGGAGGCCCAGACTTCCCTCTCCCCGGCCACTTCATCCAGCTCCTCTGGGGGGATCCCGAGGCGTTCCCAGGCCAGCCGAGAGACATAGTCTCTCCAGCGTGTCCTGGGTCTTCCCCAGGGTCTCCTCCCAGTGGGACATGCCCGGAACACCTCCCCAGGGAGGCGTCCCGGAGGCATCCTAATCAGATGCCCGAGCCACCTCATCTGGCTCCTCTCAATGCGGAGGAGCAGTGGCTCTACTCTGAGTCCCTCCCGAATGACTGAGCTAGTCACCCTATCTCTAAGGGAGAGCCCAGCCACCCTGCGGAGGAAACTCATTTCGGCCGCTTGCACCCGCGATCTCGTTCTTTCGGTCACTACCCATAGCTCATGACCACAGGTGAGGGTAGGAACGTAGATCAACTGGTAAATCGAGAACTTCGCCTTTTGGCTCAGCTCTCTCTTCACCATGACAGACCGATGCAGCACCCGCACCGATCCACCTGTCAATCTCCCGTTCCAGCATTCCCCCACTCGTGAACAAGATCCCGAGATACTTAAACTCCTCCACTTGGGGGAGGACCCCATCCCCACCCCGGAGAGAGCATTCTACCCTTTTCCGGCTGAGAACCATGGTTTCGGATATGGAGGTGCTGATTCTCATCCCAGCCGCTTCACACTCGGCTGCGAACTGCTCCAGTGAGAGCTGAAGGTCACGGTCTGATGAGGCTAACAGAACCACATCATCTGCAAAAAGCAGAGACCTAATCCTGAGGTCACTGAACCAGACACCCTCAACACCCTGGCTGCGCCTAGAAATTCCGTCCATAAAAGCTATGAACAGAATCGGTGACAAAGGGCAGCCTTGACGTAGTTTTCCTCACCGGAAACGAGTCCGACTTATTGCCGCGGACCAAACTCTGACACCGGTCATACAGGGACCGAACCGCCCTGTAGCGGCTCAGCAGCTACAGCGGGATCTTGATTTAATTAGTGACTGGGCCGATACCTGGCAGATGAAATTTAACGTCGATAAATGTAAGGTACTCCATCTAGGGAGCAGAAATATAAAGTACAGGTATTTCATGGGTGTCACTGAAATAAAGGTAGCTGATCATGAGAAAGACCTTGGTGTGTATGTTGATGCTTCCATGTCCCATTCTCGCCAGTGTGGGGAAGCAATAAAAAAGGCCAATAGGATGTTGGGGTATATCTCCAGGTGTGTGGAGTTTAAGTCAAGGGAGGTAATGCTAAGATTATACAATTCTCCGGTGAGACCTCACCTAGAATATTGTGTGCAGGTTTGGTCACCATATCTTAAAAAGGACATTGTGGCCTTAGAAAAGGTGCAGCGTAGGGCCACAAAAATGATTCCTGGTCTTAGAGGAATGTCATACGAGGAACGGTTACTTGAGCTAAATCTGTTCAGTCTCAAGCAAAGGAGACTGAGGGGGGACATGATCCAGGTATATAAGATTCTAACAGGTTTGGATGCTGTTCAACCAAATAGTTACTTCAGCATTAGTTTAAATACACGAACTCGTGGCCATAGGTGGAAATTAGCGGGAGAACATTTCAAGCTGGATTTAAGGAAGCACTTCTTTACACAGCGTGTAGTCAGAGTATGGAATAGCCTTCCTGATAATGTAATGCAAGCTGAATCCTTGGGTTCCTTTAAATCAGAGCTAGATAAGATTTTAACGACTCTGAGCTATTAGTTTAGTTCTCCCCAAGCGAGCTTGATGGGCCGAATGGCCTCCTCTCGTTTGTATAGTTCTTATGTTCTTATGTTTTTAGAAGGCCCTTATAAGGTTTTAACAACTCTGAGCTTTTAGATAAGTTCTCCTCAAATGAGCTTGATAGGCAGAATGGCCTACCCTCATTTCTAAATTTCTCATGTTCTTATGTAGTAGTGAGTTAGTACAGTAGTTGTAACATTGGTTACATTTAAATGCCTAAACTAACAACTTTGACCAGAATTACTGTGATGAGACTGAAATGATTTAAACACTTGTTTTTAAACACATCTAATGAACGTAATGTACACCTGAAATTAAGAGGAAATAAATGGAAAAAAGTTCACTATATAAAATATAATAGAAATTAGGGCTGCCACTATCGACTATATTAATTGAGAAATTTATAAATTAATTTGATGATTAATCAAGCAATCATGTGTGTATGTGTGTTTATATACCAATTGCCACCCATTACAGTGCAGTGGGTATTGCTGTCACCGTACAATGCCACATTGGATATGTATGTGCAGAGTTTGTTTATGCAGGATTTATCAGTTTCCTCCAGGTCAGGTCAGGTTGGGGAGCATTTACTGGCACAGCACATTGCTGCACCTATCATACGATGAAACACCTCGGGATCCCAGCTAGTGACTCCCCCAAGCCAACATGCAGTTCAGTCCTACCTTCTGGAAATGGCCATCTATCTGCTGCAACCAGGTTTTACATGGGTGTTCCCTTGGCCTGGTCCAGCCACTCAGGTCCTCAGTGAGGATTCTGCAAACTGGATCACCCTCAGGGAAATGTGCCACATAGCTGGAATGCTGTAATGGATGCTCCCTCATAATGCTAGTAATGTGCCTTATTCTGGACTCCTGGAGCAACCGCTCATTCGACACAAAATCAAACCAGCGGTACCCAAGGATTCTCTGAGGAGACACAGTACCAAAGGAGTTCAATCTTCATCTCTATGTAGTGTCCATGTCTCGCAGCCATACAGCAAGACAGGGAGCACCAGGGCTCTAAAGACTTGGACCTTTGTTCTCCTACAAAAATATTGAGAGCTCCACACACCCCTTTCTTGAGTCCTCGTGACTCCCCATGCCCTACCAATCCATCTACTGACTTCAAAAGAAGATTCACCGGAGACATGAATGTCGCTGTCAAGGTAAATGAATCTCTCGACATTCTCTCTACAGACAAACACACTACTGATGGCTGTACCCAAGAGGTCATTAAACCCCTGGATCTAGTTTTTTATCCAAGACACTTGCAAACCCAGACTCCTCACTCAGTGTCTCGAGCCAGGATCAGAACCTACATTGACACCATGATGATCACAGCATCGTTGGCAAAATCAAGTTTAACATACTCCCTTTTCGACCGATTTCTTCGCGCTTCTCGGTGGAAAAAGTTGCCGGGCAGTCGCCAAAAAGTACGACCAAGAAAATCTTACTTTCATTTCGACACGGTAAATTTTCTTTTCCAGTTTAGACAGTTTTATTAATTGGGGCATTTTGACGAGCATACGGTTATCGTTTTTTAGCCGTGCTAAACAAAAACGTTGCTATGCTAACATTTAGCCGGCTATGCTCTTTCAATAAATCGGTGGTTATCTTCACACAAGTGTGGTCGTAATTCTTAATCTTGCATGTCCAGTATTATATCTGTCGTCAAGCGCGATGTTAGCTTCAGAGGGAAGACGTGACGTTAGAACATTAACGTCAATTAGAACATAATTTTTTTGAGTAAATACGTTGATAATGGCATAACTAGACATTTCGTTATTATTTCCTGAAATAGTTTAGAAAGAAAAATGCTGCATTGTCAGTTGTGTGATCGTGCATTTGAATCAGTACTAACATTTTGTCAGCACATGAAAATCCACAGCCATGTCCCTAATTGTAATTTTAAGTGTGGTATTCCAGATTGCTCTAGATCCTTTAGAAAGTTTGTAGCATTTAAGTCATATATATACAGGGACCATAAAAGAAAGGCTGCAAAGACTTCTACAGACCAAATTGGAGTAGAACTGTATGTTTCTGCTTTTATTTGTCACATTGATTTCTGTGAAGTTAGATGTAGTGATTTAAAAAGTTTATTTTCTCACCTTAAGTGTCATATCAAGGAAGGTGTTACAGTCCCTTGCCCATTTAGATGCAACAAAAGTTTTTCTGTTGTTTCAACATTTACCTCTCATTTGTCAAGAAAAACATCGAAAGTGTTCAGTGGAAAGACTGGGCCATAATATTATTGAATCAGATGTTTCAGGGCAGTTGTGCACATCTCCAAGTGATGTGGATAAACATTCTGACACTTGCTCTAGAGAGGGTGGTGAGCAGTCAGATATAGGCTTGTTACCAGAAAATGTAGATGAATCTCTGTTTTTGAAGAATATGGCACTTTTTTACTTAAAGCTTCAGGCAAAGTTGATTCTCCCAGCATCTGTTATTCAAACAGTAATTGAAGGTTTGCAGGACATACATGACATTAGCCAATCACATTTACTACACAGACTTAATGAAAATTTGGCTAGATTCGCCTCGGCCGACAGGGCGATCCGTGGGCTCGTTCCACAGGGTTTGTCTTAGAGGTACGGAAACCGCCACCATTTAAGACAATGTCAGCCTCTGATTATTCGGGTCCCTCGACCTATATAATTCCCAAAGGCTCAGTGTCTGCCAATTACTGAGCATGTGGGTGCCTCGGAGATTAAGCCGATGTTTACCCGAACCACACGTACGTTCACCTCAGAGG
Organism: Brienomyrus brachyistius; assembly: GCF_023856365.1. NCBI lineage: Eukaryota > Metazoa > Chordata > Actinopteri > Osteoglossiformes > Mormyridae > Brienomyrus > Brienomyrus brachyistius. The sequence continues at coordinate 25,008,652 of NC_064544.1, forward strand.
CTCAGCCGGGGGCAGCCCATATCATAACATGTGTCAACCTCAGCGGCTGTGACGGCGCACCTTTTGTTGCGGTAGTTTGTACGAGGTTTTACTTTGGGCTCGTCTCAGGGACTCCGCCGATGCTGCCCATTGTCTTACCATGTGAGCGTCTCAGGGACTATGCCCGGTGCCTAGGAACATAGTGTGTACGCCCCTCAGAGGGTAGACCGGTACCTTTCATCAGCATGTGTTGACCTCAGAGGTTAAGTCGGCCCGTAACTGAGCGTCTGCGAACTCCAGAGGTGCGGTTTTGGTATCCACCTAACTTAACTTGGGCAGTCGAGTTTGGGACCCGGATAAAGGGGATTTAACCCAGAGGCTGCAAGATAGTATTTACCACTTTAGTCCTACTCAGGATAGAAGCCCAATCTGGAAAGTTTATAAAAGGTTAGCAAATCAGACAGTCATGAAGTAATCAAGACAACATTTATTAAACATATTACAATATCCAATCATTGACATGTGGCCACACATACTTGTAAATACAATTTGACAAATACAATATAAAACCATCACATACCTCAGCTGAGAGTGCACAAAGTTCTGCGGAAAGTATCTGACTACAGATGGACTTTCACGCAGTTCTCTGTGGGAGCTCTGATTACAGAGTGACTCCCCGACCTCTTCTGAGGCCCTTCCTTAAGTATCCCAACCAGGTGATGGCATGTCTCTGAAGATTGACCAATTTCGGTCAATAGTTTATTTTAGGGCCATTGCTGGCCTTGGTTCTCAAGTCCCCAGCCAATCAGATCACTTTGGGGGGTGGTTATAATTCCCTTGTTCTACCATGTGGGAGGCTCTCTCATTTTTGTAGATTTAGCCAAATTATCTATATTTCCCTTGGGGAAAGTTCTACTGTCTTAAATCTGAGAGTATAATACTCCTCGTCTCATGCCTATTCAAACGAGACCAAACATGCGTGTATTTGTCCCTAACATCTATGTGTGGTGAGTTATCCTATTTCTAGTGGAAAAGGTGTCTGTGTCTGGGGACTGACAGCTGTTGTTCTGTGGATTGATTGTGGAACTCCGGCCACTCCAGGGGGTGAAAGGTCTTGCTTTTTCTGTATTGCTCCAGTTATTCTCAGGAGCCGGCAGGGCTTTGCATTCCTTAAAAGGGGTGGTTTGAAGAGTTGAGTCCAGTCTTGCCTGGGCCAGCGGAGCTCTGAAATAGACTGCTGCAGGCTGGTCAGATTTGGGGCCTGCAAGACCTATATGTTTTATGTCCTTACAGTTTTGATGTGTAGAGAACAAGACTTTAAGTACTTTGTTCAAGACTTGATCCTTACCTCTCTGGTAAAAGACCTTAAAGACCTTGAGGAAAATGGGATTGCATTTGCCGATGGAAAGATACACAGAGAAACAGTGTGTGCAATAGTAGGAGATAATCTTGGATCACATTACATCGATGGATTTGTTGAAAATTTCAGTAGGAGTACAAATTTTTGTCGATTCTGTGAAATTGACCGAGAAACATTTCAGTCAGCACCGCTGTCCAAGGCAAAAACACGAACTGTGAATTCATATGAGCAGAATATTAAGGATTTAGATTCATGTGGTGCTGGTAGTGTAGCTGGTGTGAAATGTAATTCGCCGTTTAATGATCTGAAGCATTTTCATGTTTGCCAGCCAGGACTGCCTCCTTGTCTTGGACATGACCTTTTTGAAGGGGTTGTGTCCTGCGATATTGCATTGTATATCGCTAGGCTTGTTAACCATGAGAAACAGTTCACATACCTTGAACTAAATCGTCGGATTAATCAGTTCAGGTACCTTGGCAATGATGCACATGATAAACCATGTGAAGTTCAACCTGGTAGTATGAAATTAGGTGGGCATACAGTTCAGAATTGGTGTCTGCTCAGGCTTTTACCTGTTTTGGTGGGGGAAAAGATTGCTAGTCCATCTGAAAATGAAGTATGGCTGTTGGTACTGCAGCTCAGGGAAATAGTAGAATTTATTTGTTCTCCTGCAATTAGCGTTGACCAGATAGCTTATTTGTCAGTCCTAACTGATGAATACATTGAAACTAGAATGAAGATTTTTCCAAGCCATCCACTTAAGCCAAAATATCACTACATGTGTCATTATCCTGAACTTATTGATCGATTTCGTCCTTTGATTCGTTTATGGACACTCCGTTTTGAAAGTAAGCATTCATTCTTCAAGCAGTGTACAAGAAAATTGCACAATTTTAAGAATTTGAGTGCTACATTAGCAGAAAGACATCAACTTCATCAATACCTACATGAAGGGAATCACTTCTCTGGCGGTTGTGTTGTAGAGAGAGGGACAGAGTTTGAATTAAATGACTTCAATGATGACATTAAGAGATCTGTCGCCTCCCTTGATTTTTAGTTAGGGAATACAGTGGCAGCTAGTGAAGTGACTGTAAAAGGCACACTGTACAAAAAAAACATGCATGTGGTTTTAGAAAGAAATGAAGAGGGGATTGTTTTTGGGAAGATTCAGTTAATTCTAGTTAACAACTCTTCCAATGTGTATTTTGTCACAAAGAAATATCAGGCTTTCTGTCTCATTGATCAAGGAGTTCACTGCTTGAGTTCACAACACAATGGCTATTTATGCATAAGTCAAGAAAACTTACCTGATTACTATCCTCTACCTGAGTACTCTTTGTGTGGCCTGTCTGTCATCGCTCTTCACCATTCTTTTCCCTTTCTAGAGTGATGTCTGAGTTGGAGGAAAAGATTAAGCATTCTATTTTGTCAGTGCTGCCAAAGCTTCCTGAGGATACACTAAAAAAGTTAGTTGACAAGCTTTTAGAGCATGGAATTGAAGATTTGGAAGATCTGGTATATGTAAAAGAAGATGACATATTGGAGTACTTACGACCTATTCTATGCCGAAAACTACTCTGTGCCTGGAAAAATCAAGGTAAAGTAGAAAAGAAAATAAATGGAGAAGGACAATTTACAACTGTTATTATTGTATAATTCTTCAATTAATACATGATTTATTCATCAATTTGACTCCAGAATAAAAAAGCAGCACTGAAGTTTACCATTTGCCTGAGCCTCAGTCAGCTTCCTCAAGCTCCTCAAGATGCAGCCCAACCTCTTCTGCATCATTGTCATCAAATATGTCTGCTTCCTGGCTTGAAACTTTTCAAGTGCCCTGGAACTCAATGCCGGCTGGTATACAGAATGCAATTGCTAGTGGTCAAAGACCTACCCCAACTGATAGATGGCAAATGATTAGAGTCCTTGCTGATGAAATGCGGAAACATGAAGCAAATCCAAGAAGGTCACAGTGTCTCACAGTTGTCCGTCAAATAGTCAGGCAATATCCCAAAAGTTTTGCTGACATGATTTGTGACAGACAGGTTGGAAGTGGGCATGGCTCTCTTCTGTCACAGCTCAAGATATGCATAGAGCATCTTAACCATATCAATACACTTAGTCGGCATCGTATCCAAAGCAGTGAAAGCAGAATCACAAAAAGGAAATGTTCCACTGACTCCTATGGTTGTACAAGGTGGCAGCCTGAACCTGCACCTGGGGAAAGTTATGACAGTCTTGAAGTGAACCGTAAAAGGTTGGAAGAGATTTTTCTTCATGAAGGATGCGCTGGAGCAGGAGCTGATGGAGATAACATATTGTCTTCAGCGCTCCATGATAAATGCAATCCCATCTCCTACGATTGCTGATTTAAAAATCAACTGGCCCTACCTTTTCATGCCCAGGTTTATGTACAGCCATTTTGAACTTCTGACAGACAAAAATGTTATTAGACAGCTCGAAAAGTCAATCCAAGAATGTGGAACGAAAATGATTGAGTTTTTCAAAAGCAAGCCAACCAACGACAATGTCCGAACAATCCTTGGCAAAGAAGAAGAGGACATGACCGCCCTTGTTCTACAGCTGCTCCTTGCACACTTCAAGGAGAAGATGGATGGGCTCATTCTTCAAACAGAGGTGAGCTTAATTAATATAAATAAATAAATACACATATGTAAGGTTTCTGTTTTATTGTGCACTAACTTGTGTTCTCTTTTCGTCATTTATTTATTTAACTTAAGGCACATGCAAGTCCTGCAGATGTCGAGGGAACCCTCAATCTGCCTGAGAGTCCTCGACTGATCATTCTTGGTATGTCAAGTCAAATGCATCGTTTTCTATAGAAAGAAAGAGATATTTTTCATTATATCCAAACTTTCTAGATACTGCTTAAATCGTTTTGTGATTCCTTACTTGAAACAATGCTAGACTGCTAAGTCTCTTATAACAGTGCTGATGAAAACAGCAAGGTCACAATAATCAGTATAAAATTGTGTGTTGACATAACCCTACTTTAGAGCAGATGCATTGTAAAACTCTGAGATCAAAAAGTACTGTAAGAGCAAAAAGTAATACTCTGCTGATACATTGTACTGGATAAGATACCTGGCATTCTCTCTCTCTCTCTCTCTCTCTCTCTCTCTCTCTCTCTCACTCACTCACTCACTCACACATACACACACACACACAGACACACACACACATAAATATGAAGATTCTAAACAACTACTCAATACTGGATACTTGAATTATGCCCCACAAGAGCAAAAATATGGACGTTAGAACATTTCATTAAACTTTAAAATCTAGGTAAGCTAAAGTTAATTTTTTGAGTAAATACGTTGATAGTGACATAACTACACTGCAAAAATTAAAACTTTCAATGTGGCATCTTTTAAGGTAGATGTAATACAGAGGTAATTCAAAAAGAGATCAATGTCCACATTGAATTATGTCATGTGAGATCACAATGTTAATGCTCTTTAATATCGACATGAAGTGGTATGCTTTGAAACTACTGAATTGCAAAATTTATTGGATTCTATGTTCGCATAAGTGCTAGCACCTGGGTACTTAATTTAGTAAAGGCTTCAAACTTACTTCAATCAAAAGTGCAAGGCAAATGTCTGTCCATCTTAACTCGAATTGAAAAGCATCTCAATTAAAATGTTTCTTTCAATGTGAATTTATAACATTTTAATGTGTCATTGTTTTCATGCAGTTGACTTTGATATTTCTCAACTTTTCTCACTACTTATATATTACAGTATCACTGTAAATATTACACTTCTACAGCAACATTCTGTATTTGCTGTAAAAATACAGAAAATGGCTGGCAACTCTGCTGCCAGTATTATGCTGTAAATTTACAGTGAAATTTTTTACAGTGTAGGTTCGGGGGAACCTAACTGTCCTGCAGGAACGTATGCAGCTGGCTAAACGATGGACGGATGGGAGTGGTGGAGGGTCGTGTGCCTGGCAGCTCTTTCCGTGGAGGACATTGAAGACATCTACCTATTCGGAACCATGATTACAGGTATTATGCTGATTGGATTAGGCATTGCCCTGGTTTATCAAAGATTGAAGAAGACGGTGACAGCCGCTCAAAGCCCCACTAAGCTGGCCGGAATGATTGATGGAGTGGGCAGAGCTGTTAGCACTCAGACTGTGACAATTGATCGCAAACTGGATAACATCATGGAGAAGCTCACAGCTTTGCAAAAATTATTGGATGGCGGAGACCAGCGTGGACATTAGTGGAGCTGGAAATTACGGCTTCTCGCATGGAAACCCAAACAACCCTATTCTATCAAGTTTTTGGCTCCCCCCAATCAGCACAGGCCTCGGCCAAGGCCGCTGCTGAACTAACAACTCCCCCAGAAGAACAAGGCAGTGAGACTCTCTTGAATTCCTCTCCCTCAATCCCAAGGACTTACCGCACCCTCCCCCCATCCAACGCCCTCGGCGCTTCATACCCCCAGCGTGAACAGGCGGTCTGGTGACCAGCGCCTCCATGGCTGCAGGACTGGATGGCTGTCTGTCTCTGCTGGACTACCTCCACCACCCATTTTCCCCTACCCGTTGCAAGTCGTGTCATTTTTATGTTGTACGGTGTAATGACCATGTGCTTATGTTGCTGAGGTGTTTTTTTTTGGTTCTCACAATGTACTCCCCACTGGAGTACAATCTGGGGGCTGTTTTTTTTATTCTCCTCCTTTCTCCTCATGTTATCCTGTTTCTCTTCTTCTCTCTTCCCCTGTCTCCTGACCGGTCTACCCCCTACTGTGATGTTTGTGTATATGTATGGTTGGTTTTTCCGAGATGGCGCCACGGTAGGCAGCTAGTTACCTCAGCTCCCAGCTCGTTTTGCTAGCTGTCTGGAGCTGCGTTAACATGCAATTTCCCCACTGTGGGATCAATAAAGTACTATCAATCAATTATTCTTGGTCAAACTTAATAGATATATATATATACAATGAACCCTGATATATACAATGAAACTGGGTGTATATAAAATGACAGCAGATATGTATATGTCACGAGTCGTGGGCAACGATCGCGAGCAGAGAGCGGCGATCGTGCGGAAGGAGCAGGCAGGCAACAGTATACGGGAAAACGGGGGTTTATTCTGGCTTCGGGGAGCCGGGAACACTGGACGCAGACTGACATCAATGACAGACCCCGCAAACTGGGGAGACCAGGACTTAAATACACGGAACAAGACAGCAGGAAACAAGACACGACTGGGCAGGATCAGGAAATCACACGTGGGTAATTAGGGGGCGTGGCACACAGGAGGAGCGGACGAGCCGGGCATGACAGAACCCCCCCCCAAAGGCGCGCTACACCGGGCGCGCCAAGGAAGGGGGCGACGGACGGGACGAGGCAGAACAGGACCTGGAAAACAAGAACAGAATTAACGCATGACGGGGAACAGGACCGAAGAACAAAACAAGGCAAGAGACAGAACATAGGACAGGAGCTGACAAAGGGCCGGGAAAGCGGAGAGACAGACCAGAAAGGGAGACACAGAGGGAACAGGCGGGACAAAAGGACCGGGAGTGAACGGAGGGAAGCCAGAGGGAGAAGGAAGAACACGAGGAGCAGAGACGGGAGGAACAAAGGAACGAGGAATGGAGAAAGGAGGAAAGACAGGAGGAGGAGCAAACAAAGGAGGGACCAGGGCAGGAGAGAAGGGAGAGAAGGCGGGGGAACAAAGGGGAGCCCGTGGGAGCCCCAGCGGGCGACGGGCGGCAGCCGGAGGGGCCGCAGGCGGCCGGGAGGCCGGAGCCGGAGGGGACCGAGAAGGGGCTGAGGAGACAGGGCGAGGGACCCGCGGAGGGGCCAGGGAGGGAGCAGGAGGGAGCACCAGGGAAGGGGACGAGGGAGCTGGAAGGGGCCAGGGCGAAGGCACGGAGGAGGGGGGAGCCGCAGCAGGCGGCGATGTCCGGGGGAGGGCCGGAGGTAGGGGCCCCGCAGGCGACCGAGGAGCCGCCGTCGGAGAACCCCCAGGCGACCGACCAGGACCCGGAGAGGGGAGCGAGGCAGGGCGACGAGGCACCGGAGAGGGACCTGCAGGCGACAGCCGACCCGGAGGGCCAGGACCCGCAGGCGCCAACCGAGCCCCAGCGCAGGCGAGGCAGGGCGAGCCAGGGGGCAGGGCGGGCGGGACCCCAGCCCTGCGTCTGTGTCCCCTCCCTTTACGGGACACAGACATGACCCCAGATTGGGGTCGAGTTCGCCGGGGCGAGGGAGAAACTGTCACAGGGGGCGCCTCGGGAGCTGCTGCAGCGCGGTCAGGAACTGGAGCGCTGACAGGAGCTGCAGGTGACTGCAGTGGGGGCGCCTGCCCGGGAGCTGCAGCAGGTGGCTGCAGTGGGGGCGCCTGCCCGGGAGCTGCAGGTGGCTGCAGTGGGGGCGCCGGCCCGGGAGCTGCAGGTGGCTGCAGTGGGGGCACCTGGACAGGAACAGGAGCGCGGTCAGGAACAGGAGCGCGGTCAGGAACAGGAGCGCGGTCAGGAACAGGAGCTGGCTGCAGTGGGGGCGCCTGCCCGGGAGCTGCAGCAGGCGGCTGCAGTGGGGGCGCCTGCCCGGGAGCTGCAGCAGGCGGCTGCAGAGGGGGTGCCTCTGCAGGAACTGGAACGCGGTCAGGAACAGGAGGTGGCTGCAGTGGGGGCGCCGGCCCGGGAGCTGCAGGTGGCTGCAGTGGGGGCGCCGGCCCGGGAGCTGCAGGTGGCTGCAGTGGGGGCGCCGGCCCGGGAGCTGCAGGTTGCTGCAGTGGGGGCGCCTGCCCGGGAGCTGCAGCAGGCGGCGGCTGCGCAGGCGGCGGCAGCGGCGAAGGCGGCTGCGCAGGCGGCGGCAGCGGCGAAGGCGGCAATGGCGGCTGCACGGGAGCGGGGTCCGCCGGCAATGGCGGCTGCACGGGAGCGGGGTCCGCCGGCAATGGCGGCTGCACGGGAGCGGGGTCCGCCGGCAGCGGCGGCCGCACGGGATAGGGATCCGCAGGCAGCGGCGGCCGCACGGGATAGGGATCCGCAGGCAGCGGCGGCTGCGTCGGCGGCAAGAGCAAAGGGAGCTCCTCAGGCTCGGCTATGGCCTCTATTCGCGGAGGCGGCTTAGCAGCGCTGAGGGCCTCCGTGTCGTCCTCCAGCTCACCAGCTGGGAAGGAGGCGGGGACGAGAGCGCACGCCCCTAGGACGATCGTCCGGGCGACCGTCCGCTTCTTCCTCCTTCTCCGCGTCACCGTCGGGGGGGTAGGCTGCGCACTGTCCGAGAAAGCGGACCGCGGGAGGATGGTCCCCGGTTCTCGTAGCGCAACCCACCGCTCTTTACGGAACTCGGCCACCCGCTGGAAGTTATCGCGCACCTCCTCCGCGAGGTGCGCGTCCTTTTCCAGGGACAGCCGGTCCAGGATGTCCCAGCTCCGGCTGATGAGATCCCAGGCCGGGGGATCTTCCCGGATGCCGGGCTGGGCGATCCAAAATAGCAGCTGATCGACGTAACCGCGGTAGTCCTCCACAGTCACGGAAGCTGCTTCTCTTTGGTCTGTCATTCTGTCACGAGTCGTGGGCAATGATCGCGAGCAGAGAGCGGCGATCGTGCGGAAGGAGCAGGCAGGCAACAGTATACGGGAAAACGGGGGTTTATTCTGGCTTCGGGGAGCCGGGAACACTGGACGCAGACTGACATCAATGACAGACCCCGCAAACTGGGGATACCAGGACTTAAATACACGGAACAAGACAGCAGGAAACAAGACACGACTGGGCAGGATCAGGAAATCACACGTGGGTAATTAGGGGGCGTGGCACACAGGAGGAGCGGACGAGCCGGGCATGACATGTATACACCTTTGTGCAAATTAATTGAAACAAGTTGTCACACAGACATGAATGCAGTGGCCTGGGACCTGGGGAGAGCGGACTCATGTTCTCGTTTTGGGTTATGCCTGTCCAGCCCCACAGGTAGAGACCCGGCCAACAGGCACTTGCCCTTGAGCTCCCCTCCAGGTCTAGCTCCAGGGAAAGGTCCTGGTCTCCCCAGTCCAGGTGAGGTTGCATCACCTTTGATCTTGTTCTTCATGGGGGTTTTCTGAATTTCACTTTGTCTGGCTGCACAGGTAGGACCAATTTGCCTTGGGAGACCCTACCAGGGGCAACTGCCCCCAAGGTCAAACTTTCTAAGATCATAGAGGCACAAAAACCCCTCCACCACAGTAAAGGGGCAATAGAGGAACCACTGACAGGTAAAGTGAATAACACTGATCTCATTACAATAGCACCTGTCAAGAGTGAACAGTCATTTCTTGAAGTTGATGTGCTGCAAGCAGGAAAAATGGGCATATGTGTTAGTGCTGGGTGAGAATTTGGTGATTTATTTAATCAGTCTCAATCAGTCTCATTTTACACCAAATAGCATCAGTTTATCCAAACTACCAAAAATCTATCTGAAGGCGTTGGGCATTTATTGGATATTATGCTGACTTCTGTCTTGACCACAAGACATGTTGAACTGTTTTATTAAAAAGACATTTATAAAGTAACAGTGAAATACAACAAATGAACAAAGTTGATGTGGGTGTGAAGCAGGTACTGTAGGAAAAGGGAGGATGTGATATGTGAGTGTGTGAAGTATGCAACATGTGTATGAGAGTCTGCGTGTTATATGTGTGTATTTGCTTGCAGCAGAGTAATGTGCCCACTGCAGAGTACGTGTGCGAGGTAAGGGCGGTGCTGATAAACACATAATGGAATGCAGCAGGAGAATCCATGCAGGAATTCTGCTATTTTGTGGAATTAACAGAATGAAGAACTTGAACTCCTGATACACCACTTCATGTTGCATGTATTGTTACAAGTCTGTGTTACCGTGGGTACAGCAGATACAGAAAATACGAGGAAGACAAAAGGAAAATACAAAAAATAAAATAAGTAAAAGAGAGAGAGATGCAACTTGGAAGAAATTAATGCTATTAATTGCACAGTTAAATGTCCAACAACCTAGTCTAAAGTTTACATGCCCAAATGCACAGTCTTACTTAAGCCTGGTGCAGAACAGAAGAGGGTTGTCCCGAAGTCCTTTTAGGGGGGAATTCCTTGATGAAATTAATTCATTGCATCTTGGAGCTTGTCCAGTGGAGACATTCTGGGAAGAGACTACTTCCAAAACTGCTCTTACGTCCCGCCCTCGTCACCATTCGCCAGATCCGCCTCCCCGTCCAGACCCCGCCTGCGACTCATCCGATGCACCACTCATCATTTCCAGGTCCTGCGAAGAAAAGACGACGGCTAGTAACCTCAGGAGCTCTTGCTCATTGTTTTTAGTTATTGGTTTGCTGTCTTGTGTTTGGATTACTTGTGTATGAGAGTTTTGTTTCTTGGTTTCTGATTTTCGCCTTTTGCTTGCCCCCTCGGACACTGTCATTTTGGCTTATGTGTTTCCTGTGTGTTTGTGCTGTGGTGCGTACGGAGTGACTTCCATTTTTGTTCTGCATGACGGGTTGCTTAATTGATGATTTGGTTAGGGAGATAGGACTTAGTATTGACATTTATGTTTGTGGTTTTTTTTTCACTTAGGTTTAGCTTAGCTTGGGGAATCATTCGTTAGTGCTGTTTTATATATTGTTTTGGCCCATGTCACTCCCAAAGTCTGTTGCACCTATTTTTGTGAAAGTGTGTATAAAATATTTTTTAAAACTATTAAAAAAATCCCTTTCTGTCCCGTGTTCCCTGTCCTCCACCCCTGGTTGTCCTGTTTTCCCCCTTCCCTATTCCATTTCCTTTCTGCTATGCTCCAACCCTAGACTGGACCGTAACATTCATTAATAAAGTACTTTGTAACACAATTCTAAGCTGGCTATGCAGGTAAAGAACAAAGGATCAGAGGGCTGAGGCCAGTTGAGGAGATGGAAAAAAGACAAAGGAACAAAGAGCTAAAAAGAGAGAAAAGAAGAGTGGGGCATGGGTTATAACCCCAGGGCAGTTTCCTGGCAACCCTTACCTTGAAGGGAGGCCCTTGGAGCCAGGAGAATGACCAAAGTGGTCCCAGTGGCAGCATCTCCTGGTGGCTGGTAACGTACCTACATATGTAAGGATATGAGCGACTTTGAAAAGGGTTCAATTGTGATGCTAGATGACTGAGTCAGGGTATCTCCAAAATGGCAGGCCTGCTGGGGTGTTCTTGGTTGCTGTGGTAATTAGAAATACATTTACTAACATATATGAACTAAAATACACGAGAAAGATACGAGGCATCGCCGACAATGTCCTCATCTCCAGAGGGTTAAATGACATTCCTGTGATGTGTGATTGCATTGAATTCCATTGAATTGAAATTAATTACCTCTCCTGGAGCTGACACCTTATCGTGGTGGAGGGGTTTGCATGTTCCAGTGATCCCAGGAGCTAAGTTGCCCAGGGCTTTATGCCGCTGGTAGGGTCACACAAGGCAAACAGGCCCTGGGTGAGGAACCAGATGAACTGCGGCTCATTAGATACCTTATGATGACAAACAACATGGATTCATGTTCTCCCTCGCCCGGATGCAGGTGACCGGGCCCCCCCCCCCCCAGGAGCCAGGCCTACCTAGTGCACCTAGTGGCCTGGCCTGCACCCATGGGGCCTGGCTGGGCACAGCCTGAAGAAGGTGGGTTCCCCCTCCAATGGGCTCACCAGCTGTCGGGTGCAGGGGTCGGGTGCAGCGTGGGTTGGACAGGGGCCGAAGGCGGGGACCGTGGCGGTCCGATCCTCGGCTGCAGAAACTAGCTCTAGGGAATGTCACCTCTCTGGCAGGGAAGGAGCCTGAGCTGGTGTGCGAGGATGTGAAGTTCCGACGCATGACTTGGGCACTGGAACCAGTCTCCTCGAGGGGGGTTGGACCTCTTCCACTCTAGAGTTGCTTGTGGGGAGAGGCGCCGAGCAGGGCTGGGCATACTTATTGCTTCCTGGCTGGGTGCATTTGGGTTTACTGCGGTGGACGAAAGGGTAGCCTCCCTTCACCTTTGGTGTCCTGATTGTTGTTTGTGCTTATTCAAAATTCAAGATTCTTTTAATTGTTACATGCATAGTTATACAGGTACAACATGCAGTGAAATGTATCCTGAACCACTCTTTTGACTGTGCAACTAGAAAGAACAAGCAAGAGTACAGTTACAAAGGTATGGAGAAAGAGATAAAAATGTAAAATATAACTGAATATAATACAGATTTACAGATGTGCGATAAGTTATAAGTTACAGTGCATTGTGCAATGTCATAAGCGTAAACAGTAGAAACCTGAGTATGTAGCAGCTAACAATGTAACAGCATGAACAGTACAGTAATAATGATGGAGACAATATGGAATAAGTCCAGTTATCATGAATAGAATACTGTACTATAATAATATACTATAATACTATACTGTAAAGACAGGGGGGACATGTCCTGATTGAGGAGTCAAATGGCCTGAGGATAGAAACTCTTTCTGAGTTTTTCTGTGTTAGTCATGAGGATGCGGAACCGTCTGCCTGGTTGCAGAAGTTGAAACAGTTTGTTACCGGGATAAGACAGGTCTTTAACAATCCTTATAGCTCTGGATCTACATCTCCTTGTGTAAATGTCCTGCAGTGAAGGGAGAGTTGACCTGCAGCAGTGTTCCACTGCATGAATCACTCTCTGAAGCGCTATTGGATCCAAAACGCAGCTGTTGCCATACCAGGATGAGATGTTCTGAGTGAGGATGCTCTTCACAGCGTCAAAGTAGAAAGTCCTTAGGACAGCAAGGGAGACTTGCTCCTCCTGGGGACTCACTTGTTCTGCTGGGGGACTTCAATGCTCACATGGGCAATGACAGTGAGACCTGGATGGGCGTGATTGGGAGGAACACCCCCCCACCCGATCTGAACCCAAGTGTTTTTTTTTTTTTATTGGACTTCTGTGGTCATCACAGATTGTCCATAATGAACACCATGTTCAAACATAACGGTGTCCATATGTGCGCTTGGCACCGGGACACCCTAGGCCACAGTTCAATGATCGACTTTGTGGTCGTGTCATTGGACTTGCGGCTGCATGTACAGTATTAGACACTCGGGTGAGGAGAGGGGCAGAGTTGTCAACCGATCACCGGCAGGCCCAAGCATATAGTGAGGGTCTGCTGGGAACATCTGCCAGAATCCCAACTCCTTCAACTCCGACTTCCAGCAGAACTTCGGCCATGTCCCGGGGGAGGTGGGGGACATTTAGTCCAAAGGGGCCATGTTCTGCGCCTCCATTGTGGAGGCGGCTGACCGGAGCTGGGGCCATAAGGTGGTCGGTGCCTGTCATGGTGGAAATCCCCAATCCCACTGCTGGACACCAGCAGTGAGGGATGTCTTCAAGATATCAGGCTTTTTTAGCCTGTGGGACTCCAGAGACAGCTGATGAGTACCAGCGGCCAAGCGGAACTCGTTTGTGGAAGGAGTTTGATGAGGCCATGGAGAACGAATTGCGGATGGATGACTTTGAGGAGAGTCTGGTCCTCAGGGTGGGAAAACGGTGCAGCATCAACACTGTTTATGGTGGTGATGGGGTGTTGCTGACCTCAGCTCGGGACGTTGAGTCGGCGAAAGGAATACTTCGAAGACCTCCTCAATCCCACCGACACACATTCCAAAAAGGAAACAGAGTCTGGTGACTTGGGGGTGGACTCCCTTATCTCTGGGGTGGAGGTTGTTGAGGTGGTTAAAAAGCTCCTTGGTGGCCAGGCCCCAGGGGTGGATGAGATCTGCCCTGAATTTTTCAAGGCTCTGGATGATGCAGAGCTGTCCTAGTTGACACGTATTTGCAAAATGGTGTGGACATCGGGGGCAGTACCTCTGGATTGGCAGACAGGAGGGGTGGTCCCCCCTCTTCAAAAAGGGGGACCGGAGGGTGTGTTCCAGCAATAGGGGGATCACACTCATCAGCTTCCCTGGTAAGGTCTATTCGGGGGTCCTGGAGAGGAGGGTCTGCTGGATTGTTGAACCTAGGATTCAGGAGGGGCAGTGTGGTTTTTGCCCTGCTCGTGGAACAGTGGACCAGCTCTATACTCTCAGCAGGGTCCTCGAGGGTGCGTTCGACCATGTCCCTTGGTGAGTCCTGTGGGGAGTGCACCAAGAATACTGGGTGTGGGGCTTCCTTATTAGGGCTGTTCGGTCCCTGTACGACCCGTGTCAGAGCTTGGTCCTCATTGTCAGCAGTAAGTCGCACTCGTTTCCAGTGAGGGTTGGACTCCACCAGGGATGCCCTTTGTCACCGATTCTGTTCATAACTTTTATGGACAGAATTTCTAGGCACAGTCAAGGCATTGAGAGTGTCCGGTTTGGTGGCCTCATCTGCTTTTTGCAGATGATGTGCTGCTGTTGGCTTCGTCAGACAGTGACCTTTGGCTCTCATTGGAGCAGTTTGCAGCCAAGTGTGAAGTGACTGGGATGAGAATCAGCACCTAAAAATCTGAGATCATGGTCCTCAGCCAGAAAAGGGTGGAGTGCTCTCTCCAGGTTGGGGAGGGAGTCCTTCCCGAAGAGGAGGAGTTTAAATATCTCGAGGTCTTGTTCATGAGTGAGGCAAAAGGCAAAGCTCTCGGCTTACTAGTCGATCTACATTCCTACCCTCACCTATGGTCATGAGCTGTAGGTACTGTAGTTGACAAAGAACGAGGTTGTGAATACAAGCTGATGAAATGGGTTTCCTCCGCAGGATGGCTGGGCTCTCCCTTAGAGATATGTACAGTTATGTGCAAAATAATAGCAGTGTGTTTAAAACAACAGAGGAAAAGTTCCATGTTCCTAATAGCATTTATTTCCATATATACAAAGGAAGCGATGCACATTCAATTCCAAATTACAACATGAACAATTTTTTCTTTTCTTTTTTTTACTGAAAATGAAGAAAGAATATTAGGTTGTTCAAAAAAATAGCAGTGTTTGCATTTTCATTTACAAACTGGAATATTTATAGTATAATTTGAAAATAAAATGAAAATTTAGCTTTTTCTTTAAGCACTGAACTAATATTTAGTTGTATAACCATTATTTCTGATCACTGCTTTACATTTGTGTGGCATGGAGTCAACTAACATTTGACACCTGCAAACAGAAATTGCAGCCCAAGCTGACTGGACTACATTCCACAGACCTTCTGCATTCTTGGGTTTTGTATGAAAGACAGAATTTTTCACTCCAAAAATTCTCAATTGGATTGAGGTTCGGGGATTGGGCTAGCCATTTCATGACATCAATCTTTTTGGTCTGCAACCAGGATGTTGCCTGCTTGCTGGTGTGTTTGAGGTCGCTGTCCTGCTGAAACACCCATTTTAAGAGCATGTCTTCCTCAGCATAAGGCAACATGACCTCTTCCAGTATTTTTAGGTACTGAAACTGGTCCATGGTGCCTGTTATGGGATAAATGGGCCCCACTCCAAAGTATGAGAAACATCCCCAAACCATTATGCTTGCACCTCCATGTTTTATGGTCTTCACAGTGTACTGTGGCTTGTATTCAGTGTTTGGGGGTTGTCTCACACACTGTCTGCGGCCTGTAGACCCAATATGAACAATCTTGCTCTCATCTGTCCATAGAATATTGCACCACTTCTCTTTAGGCCAGTCAATGTGTTCTTTGGAAAACTGTAACTTTTTCAATACGTCTTCTTTTCAGCAGTGGTATTTTACGAGGGTTTCTTGCAAATAGTTTGCCTTCACATAGGTGTCTTCTGATTGTTTAAGTACTCACAGGTAAATGGAGATCTTTATTTCTCTGGAGCTGATCATTGGATGCTTCTTTGCCATTCTTGTTATTCGATGATCTAGGTGGATGATAGTATTCCTTTTTCTATCACGTGTTTCAGATCTCAACACCTTGAAAAAAACATCTGAGAATGCCTTTAGCAGTTATGCTGTGCTTGCCAAAAGCACACTGGCACAAATAATCATGTTTAACAGGAGGAGGGCTGTAAAAATGCATCTAAAATGCTTAAACATTTTAATAAAGGACCAGACAGACCTTCACAAAGATACTGCCATGGGGTTACCAAAATTCAGGCAGAAACTGTGTAATCATTTTAGCCGAATTGACATAATGGGGAAAAGAGGGCAAAAGGTTGTGATACTGCTTACACCAAACATGATGGATGATATTGACATTACTTGTCAGCCAAAAAAGTGAATGTGATGTTGTTGATGCCAATGTCTTCTTATTTGGTAGACCCAAATGTTTGAGTCCCCACAGAGGACAAGACAGTTTGAGGATTCACACAGGTCTCTGTGGAGCAAAAAATCATCCATAATTCTTCAGGTCCACAAAGCTACTAAACATGTTGCTACATTATCACAAATTTTACATTTGAAAAATAATGAACTTGACCAACTTGCTGACTTTCTTGGACATGATATACGGGTGCACCAGGACTACTGCAGGCTTCCAGAAGCCACCACCCAGCTGGCCAAAATTTCAAAACTTCTTGTTAGAGCCATAGTATAGGTAATATAATATGGTGTTGTTTATTTGTAATGTATGATATTATAGAGAGTTTAAGGGAGTGACTGTTTATTTGCAATGTGGAATTTCAGTTTAATATTGTTTGCCGGATATGAAGAACTGTCTGACGTCACGAGTCAAGTGTCGTAAAGTGTAGTGCTGAATGTGACTGAGAGCGCAACAGTCTTTGACCGTGGCTAAAAGATATTGTCTTAATATTGGAAGAACTTTTAAGTTTGTACTGTGGTACGTTTACATACTAAAGAGTTTGGAAGTTAAAAGAAGTCTCACATCAATTACTTTACTCTCTCAGAAAGAAGATCGCGGAATATTAGAACACCAGGAAAAATCACTAACTGACATTGAAATTGAAAGCATGTACCGTGTTTTTTATATTAATGGTTTGAATCTGAACAGAGGTTGAGATGGTATAGTGGTGTAGTGAGTTGAGTGACCCAGAAGATGAATGTGATGATGACAATGGAATTGAATCATCTGATTCCACTGAGTCAGAAGGTGTCATAATGAATAATGAAGCTGAAGTCAGTACATCTGTGAAGCGCGTCACTGATGATGGAGGTAAGTGTTGCTATCATTTATGTTAAAGTCCATTATTGTCAGAACCCACTATATACCATCTAAAATATTTAATATACGATTTCACAGGTCTTAAAAAATTATGGGATTATTAAGTCAATATTACAGTATGTTGCGATCACTGAACGCGGGTAAGGCGCACAGACAGTGTCCCCTTCGTTCACTCCCGGCCCTTTTGTCCTGCCTGTTCCATCCGTGTCCCCATTCCTGATCTGTTTGTCCGCCTTCCCTGTCCTATGTCAGCTCCTGTCCTACTTCCTGTCTCTGTGCCAGTTCTGTGTTTCAGTCCTGTTCCCTATGCCCCACTAATGGTTTTGTTCTTGTTTTTCAGGTCCCGTCTCCCTCGTCTCTTCCGTCGCCTCCCGAGACGCGCCCGGAGTGCGTGCCTTTGATGGGGGATTCTGTCACGCCAGGCTTGATCCTCGTGTGTGCCACTCCCCCCTGATTATCCACGTGTGCTTCCCCGATCGTACCCAGCTGTATCTTGTTGTTTTGATCAATCCTGTCTATTTGAGTCCATGTCTTGCCTGAGTCCTTCGTCTGTCATTGATGTTAGTCGATGTTCGTGTTTCGTCCTGAATAAACCCCTAGCTTCCCTCAACAAGGCACAGCAGCAGACCGAGAGCCAACGTCTCGGTCTGCTGCAGGAGGCATACTACTAGCTCTCCCAGCCCGACGTCCAGGAGGACCCCATCGCGCTGGAGCTGGCCACCCAATGCAGCGATCTCCTGCTGGCAATATCCCCATCAGGGGGCAGGTACTGCCTGGGAGTAGTGCACGCCAACCTGTACCAGCTGGTTCAACGGATGACTGTGCGGAGGTTGGGAATAGATGCACCGTGTGTCGCGGAGGAGGTTCCCCAGTCATCTGTTCCGCCAGACGTAGAGCAGCCTCCCCCGGCAACCATGACAAGGCGGAAGAAGAAGCGGAGAAAGTCGGCGATCGCCCTGACGATCGTCCTGGGAGCGTGCACACTCATCCCAGCTTCCCTCCCAACCAGAGAGGAAGACTTCCCAGCCGAGCCCAGCCGCCGCGGAGCTGCCACCGCCCCTCGAGCAGTATTGTTTCCGGCCCTAGCGGCTGACTAACAAAGGGGCCAGCACGGTGCAGGACACTATCCCGCATGTGCCCCGGATGCCTAAAGGGGCCATGTCCGTCCCGCCGGCACGGGACCTGCCAGTCCTGCCGCCTGCGGCAGCTGCGCCTAAGGCGCTCCCTCCGCCCCTGCTTGCGGCTCTGGCTCCCGAGCAGGCGTTCCCTCTGCCTGCGGCTCCCACGCCCGAGGCACTCCCTCTGCCTCTTCCTGTGATTGTGCCCCCTGTGGCTCCCATACCTTGTCCAACTCCAGTCCCTTCTGCCCCAGACCCGATTCTTGTGACTCCTCTGCCCTCGTCCCAGCGATCTCAACCCCAGCTAAGGGTTATCATGTCTGTGTTCCATAAGGGGAGAGGACACAGACGCAGGGCTGGGGTCCCTCCCACCCTGCCCCCTGGCTCACTCTCCCTCACCTGCCCTGGGGCTCGGTCGGCGCCTACGGGTCCTGGCCCTCCAGATCAGCTGTCGCCTGCGGGTTCCCCTCCACAGCCTCGTCGCCCGACCTCGTTCCCTCCTCCGACTCCTCGTCGGGTACCTGCGGGCTCCCCGACTGCGGCTCCTCAGCCGCCTGCTGGTTCCTCGGCCCCTCCGTCAGTCCCTCGCCCTGCCTCCTCTGCCACTCCAAGGTCCCCTTCAGCTCCGGCCTCCCGGCCGCCTGCGGGCCCTCCAGCCACTGCCTGTCGCCCGCTGGGGCTCCCTCGGGCTCCCCTTTATTCCCCCTCCTTCTCTCCCTTGTCTCTTGCCTATGTCCCTCCTTTGTTTGCTCCTCCTTCCAGCTTTGTCCCTCCTGTCTCCATTCCTCGTCCCTTTGTTCCTCCTCCGTTCACTCCTGGCCCTTTTGTTCCACCTGTTCCCTCTCTGTCCCCATTCCTTGGCTGTCTGTCCGCCTTTCCCGTCCTGTGTCAGGTCTTGCCTTAGCTTATGCCCCTGTGCCTGTTCTGTCTGTCCGTCCTGTTCCCTGTGTCTCATTAATGGTTTGTTTTTCTTTTTCAGTTCCCGTTTACTTCGTCTCGTCCATCGCCTCCGCTGAGGCGCGCCCGGAGAGCGTGCCTTTGGGGGGGGGGGGGGTTCTGTCATGCCCGGCTCGTACGATCCTCGTGTGTGCCACGCCCCCCTGATTATCCACGTGTGCTTCCCCAATCGTACCCAGCTGTGCCTTGTTGTTTTTATCAATCCTGTCTATTTGAGTCCATGTCTTGCCTGAATCCTTCGTCTGTCATTGATGTTAGTCGATGTTCGTGCTTCGTCCTGAATAAACCCCTAGCTTACCCCACTTTGGCCTTCCTGCCTGATCCTTGCCTGCCTGCCTGTCCGTGCGCCTTACCCGCGTTCAGCAATCGCAACATACTGTAATATTGACTTAATAATCCCATAATTTTTTAAGACCTGTGAAATCGTGTATTAGATATTTTAGATGGTATATAAAGGGTTCTGACAATAATGGACTTTAACATAAATGATACCAACACTTACCTCCATCATCAGTGACGCGCCTCACAGATGTACTGACTTCAGCTTCATTATTCATTATGACACCTTCTGACTCAGTGGAATCAGATGATTCAATTCCATTGTCATCATCACATTCATCTTCTGGGTCACTCAACTCACTACACCACTATACCATCTCAACCTCTGTTCAGATTCAATCCATTAATATAAAAAACACGTTACATGCCTTCAATTTCAATGTCAGTTAGTAATTTTTTTAGTGAGCTGTACCCTGTTGTCTTGTCTATTTCAGTCCCCGTCTTGCCTCAGTTCATTGTCTGTCATTGATATTAGTTGACGTCTGATGTTTCCTGCACCCCGTTTCTCAAATAAATCCCAGATTTCCATGTATTTTGCCTGCCTGCCTGCTCCTTGCCCGCTCCCCTGCCTGAGCGATCACCCGTTTACCCAGCGATCGCGCCCGCACCTGACAATATATATTATTAATTTTTTGCAGTCCATCCCACTTGTATTTGTTTAAAGTATAAAAGCTAGAATTAATTGACTAATAAGCCTAAATGATACAGACGTCCTATAAACTGTGCTTTAAGTACTGGGTGACAATGCACCCTATACAACTTTCATGTGTGTTATATGTATTTATTAATAATTACACTATATCCATTGACTGCCAGTGACTGTAAGCAAGACAGCAAGGCTAATGAAGTTAGCCCATACACATACAGTTATGCACATACAGACATTGAAATATTAACTTAAAATTGCCTGTAAAAAAAATCTGGAAAACCAAGGGGTGTTGCTTGGTTTAGTTGAAAGATATTACAGTAAAACCCACAATGTGGAATATTTCAGTATACAGTATGTCCTCATATTCCCAGATACGTCATCAAGCCAGAATACCAGGGAGGTATACCTGAAAGTGGTTTGAGATTTAAACCTTAACTAAGACACTGCTTAAAATTTACCTTTATAGTCAGTTGTTTGGCTGTAATAACTTTTGAAAAAAGCAAGCAAAAAACACCCCTTGGTTTTTCATAATCAGAAAACTACTTGGGCTTTGTACTAGGGAGCTAGCAGGGTCAAGTCCACTTAATGTCCGGTACGACATTCAGAGTTGCAGTTGCACATCCAGCCGCTTCGGGTAATGTCCGGTATGACATTCAGAGTTGCAGTTGCACATACAGCCCCTTCCGGTAATGTCCGGTACGACATTCAGAGTTGCAGTCGCACATCCAGCCGCTTCGGGTAATGTCCGGTATGACATTCAGAGTTGCAGTCGCACATACAGCCCCTTCCAGTAATGTCCGGTACGACATTCAGAGTTGCAGTCGCACATACAGCCCCTTCCGGTAATGTCCGGTAGGACATTCAGAGTTGCAGTCGCACATACAGCCCCTTCCAGTAATGTCCAGTACGACATTCAGAGTTGCAGTCGCACATACAGCCCCTTCCGGTAATGTCCAAAGTTCCCAGGTGGCAGGGCATGTCTGAAAGGGGTAAGAGCGAGCATGTAGAGTTACTTAAAGAGCACTATGCACAGGAGATCTGGCAATTTGAAGGAGCTTGAATTTAGAAAGGGAGATACAGTTGAGAGAATGCTGGGATTGCTGCACTGTGAGGGAGTGGTGTAGATGCAGAGTGCACTTGTGTTGTGTTGTGCACCTGTTGAAGCAGCTGATTGGAATTATTTGGAAGTATATTTGAGTGTTTGTGTGCCAGTGCGGTTATGTGGGTGGTTGTTGTTACATTTTTTTTCGGTCGGCGTGAGTGCTTGTCTGTCTTTGTTAATAAACAGCGCGTGTGTTACCAACAGCTGCAAGTGTCACGTGAGCGGCGTTTCTGTCCGCGTACCTTCACAACAAACACTGTGAGGGTAATATCTAATATCGGTAACATTAACTCGGAAAAGAACAGTTGCTCCTGAGCATTGCTTCGTCACCAGTCAGGGCCGGGAGGACGGGAGGTCCACTTTTTTTTCCCACTCCGGCAGTAGCCTGCTTTGAGAGAGCAACTTCGCTTTATTTTAGTTAAACGTGGTTCAGCAGAAAGCGAGTCTCGGGTAGGTAATTGTTCATTTGGTTATTTTAAAAGTTTAATTTCTAAGGTTGTTATTTCTTACTCTACTGGATACTTTAAAAAGTTCCGTTTTAAAGCAAGTCTTTTGTGTTTTATTGTACTTCGCATTTTATTATATTAACTATACGTTAATTAAATCAAATAAAAGTTAGATATGCTATATAAATATACTGGGCTGGGAGTAGAGGACGGGATCATAGTGAGCTTGATAATTATGGGGCCAGCTCAGTCTTGTGTTTGCAAGTTTGCATGTTTGCCCTTCTGGATGTGTCTAACCGCTTTCAGGTGCCTTCAGCTTTAGAGCCGGAAGAAACTGGGGAGGCAGGAGGGTGCTTGGGCACTGAGGAGCCCCCTCCGCCCAGGAAGAGGGAGGTTGTGGTAGTAGGGGATTCAGTTATTAGAGGTGTTGATAGTTATGTGTGCACCCGTGATAGAGGCTCCCGTACAGTGTCTTGCCTGCCTGGTGCCCAGGTAGGGGATCTTCCGATTCGTGTGGACAGGCTTTTGGCCCCAGCCGGGGTGGATCAAGTGCTCGTGGTGCATGTTGGCACCAATGACATAGGAAAGGGTAGGAGGGCTGTTCTGCCGGACACATTTCTAGAAGTTACAGATAAGCTTAGAAGCAGAACATCCATGGTGGTATTCTCTGGAATACTTCCCGTGCCACGTGCAAGCCAGGCTAAGTTAGCTGAGATAAAGGGATTAAATGCGTGGCTAAAATGGTGGTGTAGGAAAGAGGGGTTTAGGTTTATGGGTCACTGGAAGACCTTCTAGAACAGGTTCAAGCCAGATGGGTTGCATCTGAACCAGAGGGGAATCAGTGTATTGGGGAGGTGTATGTGTTGAGTAGTTGAGGAATGTTTAAACTAGGGAATGGGGGGGGGGGGGTAGGGAGGTTAGTTAAGAATTTAGTTAAGAATTTAGGAGAGACGGAAAGCCCCAATAAATATTAAAAGTTGGCACTGTAAAAGGCCTACTTTTTGCAGTCTGTATTTAGAAAATTCCCATGCCTCTTCACCGATTTGCTATTTAACTCCATCCAGTTCACAGTTTCTAGTTTCAGTCTCATAACATTAAAGTTAGCCTTCCTAAAATTGTATAACTTTATTATGGACATAGTTCTTCGAATTAACCTTGAATTTAACCATGTTATGATCACTACCGTCCAATGGTTCTAAAACATCTAATTTTCCAATCCTATCCTAGTTATTAGAGAAAACAAGATCAAGAAGGGCTTCTCCCTTGGTAGGGGTATTAAATGTGTGGCTAAAATGGTGGTGTAGGAAAGAGGGGGATTCAATTATTAGAGATTAGGCTACATTTATACAATTCTTTGGTAAGACCCCACCTAGAATATTGTGTGCAGGTTTGTTCACCATACCTTAAGAAGGTTGAGGTTAAGTTTAGTGTTCGAAGAGCTAAGTCCAAATCAAAAATATATAATGTTAGGAAGGCTGACTTTAAGTGTATGAGACTAAAACTAGAAACTGTGAACTGGATGGAGTTAAATAACAAAACTGTTGAAGAGGCCTGGGAATTTTTTAAAAGCACATTATTGCAAGTGCAAGAGGACTTCATACCTGTTTCCAGCAAGAATAAATCTAGGAAATTGCAACCTAGGTGGTTTACTAGGGAAATAAAGCATAAAGTAAGGAGGAAAAGGGCTTTGTTCCAGCAATGGAAAATAACTGATGATGACAGAATTAAGCAGGAATATCTAAGTCTACAGGCTGAGTTAAAAAATGATATTAGACGAGCTAAAAGAAATGTCGAAAGGATGGTTGCATTGGAAGCTAAGGATGACGTTAAAAGTTTCTTCCAGTATTTTAACTCTAAAAGAGCTCTAAAACCTGAAATTACTAATCTGCAGGATAGTAAGGGTCTTATAATAGTAAACGACATTGATATAGCAAATGAGTTCAATGATAGTTTTGCACGGGTATTCACTGTTGAGGACCTTAGTAATTTACCAGTTATTACCTATCCAGCATTGTCTATAGCTAATATATATATAACTGAAGCAGATGTTTTGCAAAGCCTAGCTAAGCTCAAAATAAATAAATCACAGGGCCCTGATGGCATCTTACCTATAGTGTTAAAAGAGATGAGGGATATTATTTGCCGACCCTTAACTTTACTGTTTCAAAAATCCTTATCTGAAGGTGTGGTACCTTCTGATTGGAAGCACGCCTTCATAACGCCTATTTTCAAAAAAGGGGATAGAAGTAATTTGTCTAACTATAGGCCAATCAGTCTAACTTGTATAACTGGTAAAGTTATGGAGGCTTTAATCAAAGAGAAAATGATAGATTACCTGGACTCCAATAACATTTTGCGGGATAGCCAGCATGGATTTAGGAGAGGTAGATCCTGTTTAACAAATCTGTTGGAGTTTTTTGAGGAAGCTACTCAGGAAGTTGATGATAAGAAGGCCTATGATGTCATCTACTTAGATTTCCAAAAGGCTTTTGATGTTGTCCCCCACAAGAGGCTCCTACTTAAACTCAAAGCGACTGGTATTTTAGGTACCGTAGCGACCTGGATTGATAACTGGTTAACAGATAGGAAACAGCGAGTAGTTATAAGAGGCACAATGTCACAGTGGGCTTGCGTTCATAGTGGGGTACCGCAGGGTTCGATTTTAGGACCACTATTGTTCCTAATTTACATAAATGATATGGATACCAATATATACAGTAAACTGGTGAAATTTGCAGATGACACCAAGGTGGGTGGTGTAGCATATACTGAATTAGTGGCTCAGCAGCTACAGCGGGATCTTGATTTAATTAGTGACTGGGCCGATACCTGGCAGATGAAATTTAACGTCGATAAATGTAAGGTACTCCATCTAGGGAGCAGAAATATAAAGTACAGGTATTTCATGGGTGTCACTGAAATAAAGGTAGCTGATCATGAGAAAGACCTTGGTGTGTATGTTGATGCTTCCATGTCCCATTCTTGCCAGTGTGGGGAAGCAATAAAAAAGGCCAATAGGATGTTGGGGTATATCTCCAGGTGTGTGGAGTTTAAGTCAAGGGAGGTAATGCTAAGATTATACAATTCCTTGGTGAGACCTCACCTAGAATATTGTGTGCAGGTTTGGTCACCATATCTTAAAAAGGACATTGTGGCCTTAGAAAAGGTGCAGCGTAGGGCCACAAAAATGATTCCTGGTCTTAGAGGAATGTCATACGAGGAACGGTTACTTGAGCTAAATCTGTTCAGTCTCAAGCAAAGGAGATTGAGGGGGGACATGATCCAGGTATATAAGATTCTAACAGGTTTGGATGCTGTTCAACCAAATAGTTACTTCAGCATTAGTTTAAATACACGAACTCGTGGCCATAGGTGGAAATTAGCGGGAGAACATTTCAAGCTGGATTTAAGGAAGCACTTCTTTACGCAGCGTGTAGTCAGAGTATGGAATAGCCTTCCTGATAATGTAGTGCAAGCTGAATCCTTGGGTTCCTTTAAATCAGAGCTAGATAAGATTTTAACGACTCTGAGCTATTAGTTTAGTTCTCCCCAAGCGAGCTTGATGGGCCGAATGGCCTCCTCTCGTTTGTATAGTTCTTATGTTCTTATGTTCTTAAGGACATTGCTGCCTTGGAAAGGGTGTAACATAGGGCGACAAGAATGATTCCTGGTCTTAGAGGAATGTCTTATGAGAGGTTAGCTGACCTGAATTTGTTTAGCCTAAGGGAGCCTAAGGGGGGGATATGATCCAGGTATACAAGATTCTAACAGGTCTTGATGCTGTTCAGCCAGATGGCTATTTCAATATTTGTTTAAATACTGGAACTCGTGGCCATAGGTGGAAATTAGCAGGAGAACATTTTAAACTGAATTTAAGAAAGCACTTTACACAGTGTGTAGTTAGAGAATGGAATTGTCTTCCTGCTAGTGTAGTGCAAGATAAAAAACTGGGTTCCTTTAAATCAGAGCTAGATAAGATTTTAACAGCTATTATTTAAGGTCTCCCCAAACGAGCTTGATGGGCTGAATGGCCTCCTCTCCTTTGTAAGTTTATGTTGAGTCTCCCAGAGACTTTCTATATGTGTGATAGAGCCAAGCGAGCACTGTCATGGCAACTTTGGCTACGTTCACACTGCCAGCTACATCGTTCAATTCCGATTTTTTGCTCAGATCAGATTTGTTTTTCTTGACGGTTCACATTCATACCTACAAGTGACCTGTATCTGACTGCAATGTGAATGCATCGGTCCTCCGAAACATCACGCATGCGCACATTTCTTTTGGATTTCCCTACTGGCTTTTGGTATACCCGGCTCTGTAAATAAACAGCACTTGCTCTGCATTCAGGGGTCTGACTCTTCCCTGGTTTCTGGGCATGACAGAATACTTCGCCTCTATACCATGGACCCCGCGGACCATTCATAGCTACAGCAGCAGGTAGACCAACTTACCATGCTTGTCACCCAGCTCCTGGGGGAACGAGCGTCCCAGGCGTCTCTACCTGCTTCGCCTCCCCAAGCGGCTGCCTCCATACCCATGGCGATGCCTGAGAAGTACGATGGCAAACTCAATCACTGTCAGACATTGCATAATACAATGTGGGCTTTACATCGAGGAGCACCCTGAGCGCTTCACAGAAGAGACTGCCTGGGTGTATTTTGTGATCTCGCTGCTCACCGGCCGGGCACGTGACTGGGCAATGGCTCTCTGGATAGATGACAGCCCGCTCCTCGATTCGGCATGTGATTTCCAGCAAGCCTTTAAAAGGATATTCAATCTCCCCGCTGTCGGACACAGCCTGGGAGAGCGGCTCTTCGAACTTAAAGCAGGGAACCCGCACCGTCGTAGAATTTGCCCTGGAATTCCGGACTCTCGCAGCAGGACTCCGCTGGCCGGAGGACTGCCTCCGCATCATTTACCGTTGTGCTCTGAACCCGGAAGTACAAGACAAACTGACGTCACATGGGTCGACGCTGTCATTTGAGGATTATATTGGGCTTTCTGTCAATCTGGACAACAGTATCCGGGAGCTTCGTCGCAGGCACCCCCCACCTGACCGCGACGCCCATACAACCGCCTGTCTGGGAGGAACATTCCGAACCCATGCAGCTGGGACGCATCCGACTCACCTCTGCTGAATGCGCAAGTAATGGGTTGTGCCTCTACTGTGGAGAGGCAGGACACCTACGCATTTGCCCCATCCAACCGTCGCAGCATGAAGCACGTGTAGGAATTATTAGCTCAGGTAAATTTTAATATCTCCACCAAAATGTTTTGAAATTAATTAACTTTTAATTAATTATTATTTAATGCTGATTATTAACCAATTGTTATGCCGAATGGTCGGCTCCTCCAAACTCAATTGCGAATCCCCGATATCTGTTAATGTGAGACTTAAATGGGATTCATTAATAACCAGTATCGCTTAATAACCTGGGTTAGTAGGCTCGTCCAGCGAGCTGCGTCACCAGGTAATGTAAACGATCGGTAGCGAAGCTCCCCTCATGGCCGATGAGAGAGAGTCTCGCAATATTTTAGGCGAGTTTGAGGCTTCGGAGCATAGGATCGCACAGAGGCAGGGACTATTGTGAGCACTCAATGACGGAGGCTGAAGTTGTGTAAAAGACATGCATTTATTCCTACAACTAACATAAGACAGACATTACACCTAACAAACAATAAACATGAAATAACGGAATAGACACAAACAATGTAATCATGAAAATGCAATGACCAGATTTAAAACGAGTAACCTAAAAAGGGAAAAACTGTTCTGCAAAGCAAGCAGTTTTGTGGAAATAGAAAAGGAATATAGCAGGTGAATAGGACAGTTTAGGTTATTAGGAATGAAAGGAAGTTGGTTTAATTGGCTGCAGGAAAGGGGGGGGGGTCTTGGCAGTTGGTTGCAGTGGCTGATGAGCTGATGGGTGATGGCATTCAGGGAGGCACGGTGTTTGCAGCGGTGGTTGGAGTGAAACCCCTCTGATTCTCTCTCCCGGTGAAGCTTGGGCTGGGTTGCAGTTCTCTGTCCAGCTGGGTTTTCACTGACAGGTTTCAGGAGGGCTTCTTGTGGGCTTCCCTTCTCCTGGGCTGATGTTCTCTGCCTCTCTTCGGGCTGATGGTCTTTTATTGCTCCTCCCTTCTGTTTCTCCTCTCTTCTCTTCTCCTGGCTTTGATCTGAGGTGCCAGGTTTATAGTGTAATGTTCGTGAATAGGAGTGACCAGGAATTCGACTCCTGGACCAATGACTGACCATCCATTTGGCGGTCTTTTGGAAGGGATCAGTATCAGTCCTTTTGAGATTTATGACCAGACTGATTCTCATGTCAACAGCACATCTTACCCTTAGATAGGCATGGTAGAATACAAAGAGCTTACTAACGGCCACAAGGATCAGATAAGGCCACTAAGGAATGTGGAAGAGAAAGGGGGGGGGGGGTTTGTCAAACAAAGAAAAAGAATCTCTGAAAGTTAAGACACATACAAGCATAACCTGTACATATCTGTATATTGAGACTAGTATTCAAGAGTAAATAAATACACAGATATACAAAAGCCAAACTTAAAAGAAACTTTCTTTGGGGTGTTAGTCTGTTTGGTGAGTGGTACGTAAGGCAGGATGTCTGGGGAGGGGGTTGTATGCCAAGTCGAGCGACCCCTGTCCTTGAGGTCCACTCTGCTGTCTGTAGGTCATTAAAACTTTGAGAAGTAAAAGTTGGGGTGCTGGCCTCCCTTGTTATCTGTGTGTGTTTAAGTGTGTCTGTGTGTGTGGGGTCACGAAACCCCCTTTGAGGCCTTGGCCAATGTGTGCCTCTCGTACCAGGGTAGGCCTTGTTTCAGGCCACCTGGAATTTAAGCTTGGTGAAATGTGCATGTGTGATCCTACACATGTCAAGGTAGGCTTGTGCACTATAATGGGGATTTCACTAGCCCAGGTGTCTGTGCCAGTGGTAGTAAACTGGGGGGAAGAGAACGTCATACTTGCGCTCTGGCCGATTTGGGGGCGGCGGGGAACTTCATGGACCTGGTATTAGCCCATGAGCTTAGAATTCCCTTGCAGGTTCTCTCCAACCGCATTGCGGTGCTAGATGTCAGTGGAGAGCTGCTGCAAGATGGCCAGGTGAGCCACCATACAGGCCCAGTTAAGGTATGGGTAAGTGTGTCCCATGTTGAGACCCTCGATTTCCTGGTTCTTCCCAGAACAAAGGACTGCCTCATCCTAGGTCACCCATAGCTGAGGCATCGCAACCCCAGGATTGACTGGAAGTCAGGTGAGATCACCGCCTGGCCCTCCCAATGTCTCCAACAATGTGTAGCTCTGCCGTACTGTGCCTCATCGATCGAGAGCCCTGAGCCCGAGGACCTCACCCAGATTCCGGGGTACTACTCGGACTATCAATATGCTTTCAATAAGGCACTCTCCTTCCGACTTCCGCATCAAGAGTGTGACTGTGCAATTGACCTCCTTGAGGGGTTTCCCCTTCCCAAGGGTCGTCTCTATCCATTGTCTGTGAAGGAGGTGGCGGCCATGGAGACATATGTAAGTGAGGGGCTAAAACAAGATATCATCCACTCCTCCACCCAGTTACTGCGAGATTCTTTTTCATAAAGAAAAAGGATGGGGGCCTCCGTCCATGCATTGACTACCGAGCCCTCAACGGCATCACTGTGAAAAGGCGGGAACCCCTTCCGTTGATCCCTGTCGGCGTTTGAAGAGCTTCATGAAGCCACTGTGTTCAGCAAACAAGATCTTTGCAGTGCCTATAATTTAGCGAGGATTCAAAAGGGGGATGAATGGAAAACATTGTTTATCACCAACACAGGACAATATGAATACCTCGTTATACCTTATGGTTTCGCTAACAGCCTTTCTATATTCCAGTCTTTCATGTATACTGTCTTCACGGGACATGGTTAACAAGTTTATAGTGGTGTACATTGATGGCATCTTGATCTACTCCCCGTCCTTCTCTCAACATGTCAACCATGTACGACAAGTCCTCCAGAGACTCCGAGAGTACCACTTCTTTGCCAAAGGAGAGAAGTGCAGTTCCTGAGTTACACCATTCGGCCCGGAGTGGTTGCCATGGACGAGAGAAAGGTGGCTGCTGTCCAACAGTGGCTACCTCCCCGCACAGTTAAAGAACTACAATGATTTTTAGGGTTTGCTAATTTCTACCACTGTTTCATCCGTAACTTTAGTCAAGTCACTGCAACCCTCACATCGCTCCCTTGAGGATCTGGGTCCCGCCTAGTCTGGACACCTGAAACCGACAGAGCCTTTCGCCGTCTAAAACAAGCATTCTGCCCCATGCTCCAACAACCCTGCCCTGAGAACCCCTTCGAGGTCAAGGTGGATCCCTCAGAAGCCAGGGTTGGAGCCATCCTCCTCCAACGGAACCAGGTAACTGGTCGTTGCCACCTATGTGCATTTAAAAAAAAAAAAACTGTCTCCCACAGAACGCAACTATGACATGGGAGGCAGGGAACTGCTGGCTATCAAACTGGTACTGGAAGAGTGAAAACACTGGCTTGAGGGGACCCATTACCCCTTTCTGGTGTATACCGAGTATCGGAACCTTGAGTACCTACAGGGGGTGAAAAGGCTGAACCCACGCCAGGCCCACTGGGCTATGTTCTTTGCCAGGTTCGACTTTAAAGTGACTTACCTTCCGGGAAAGAAGAATGTTAAAGCCGATGCCCTTTCTCTCAATTTGACCCACCTGAAACCTTCTCACAAGCCGAGTCCATGCTGTCTCCGTCCTGCTTCGCTGCCACCATCTCTTGGTCAGTAGAAGAGATTATTTGCATCGCCAACGAATGCTCAGCACCCCCAGCAGGATGCCTGATGGATTGGTTGTACATCCCAAGTCCTCATCGGACAGCCATTATCAGTTGAGTGCACACCTCCCATAGCTCAGGACACCCCGGCATCACGCAACACTTGGTGGCCCGTCAATATTGGTGGCCCGGCTGGAGGGAAGCGGTGGAAAGGTATGTCGTGTCTTGTCCAGAATGCTCCCAACTTAAATCATCCCATCTGCCTCCAGCCAGCCTTCTCCAACCCTTACCAGTCCAGTCTCAGCCCTGGTCCCATTTGGCGATGGACTTTATAACAGACCTCCCTGCCTCACAAGGTAACACCACCATATTGACCATTGTGGATAGATCGCACTCCCCAAGCTCCGTAATGCTTCTGACCTTGCCGAGATCCTTATTACCTGGATCTTCCGGTATTATGGCCTTCCAGAGGATGTCATCTCCGACCGAGGCCCTCAGTTCGCCTCCCGCGTGTTTCGTGCCCTGTGTACCAAGTTAAAGATCTCTTTCAGTCTTCCTTCCGCTTATCATCCTCAATCCAATGGCCTGGCTGAACAGACCAATCAAGAGGTAACTGAAGTTCTACGGCTTCTCTGTAAGGATAAACCCACCGAGTGGGCTACACATCTCGTTTGGACAGATTATGCATTGAACACTCAGGTGAGCCCCATAACCCACATTTCTCCCTTCCAGTGTGTTCAAGGGTACTCTCCCTCACTCTTCCCATGGGAGGGAACTACCGGAGATGTACCCCGAGTCGAGGACTGGTACTGCAGGGCCTGAGAGGTTTGGCACCGTACCCAGCAGACCCTGATAAGCAACCCAACTGAAGACCCAGGCTG
Source organism: Brienomyrus brachyistius (assembly GCF_023856365.1). Taxonomy (NCBI): domain Eukaryota; kingdom Metazoa; phylum Chordata; class Actinopteri; order Osteoglossiformes; family Mormyridae; genus Brienomyrus; species Brienomyrus brachyistius. The sequence goes on from NC_064544.1 coordinate 25,040,328, forward strand.
ACCATGGACAACGTCCCGCCCTATCTTACCATGTGTGTCAGAGGGTATGGATGGTTCCAAGGTCTACCAAGTCCGGGCACTTCTGAACTCTTGTTGGTGTGCTGGAGTTTTGCAGTACTTGGTGGACGGGGAGGGCTTTGGCCCTGAAGAGCAGTCCTGGGTGGTGGGCTAAGACATTTTGGATCCCTCCATGATCGTGGACTTCCATTGATGGCATCCATCCCAGTACCATCACACCCCAAAGGGAAAGGCAACGCAGCAACATGCTGAATATGTTATCACCTACATGCTTCACCGGGCTTACACATAGCAGCAGTGAGATCCATGTTTTTGACTCCTCCGGTGATTTTAATACCATCAAACCACCTTTATTGGGAGAAACTCAGGAAGATGCAAGTTCAGGAACCATTGCTGTCTTGGCTATCAGACTACCTATTTGGCATGCTACAGTACATGAGACTGTAGGGGCACCTCAGGGGACTGTACCATCACCTTTTTTAAGTACATAAGAACATAAGAACTATACAAACGAGAGGAGGCCATTCGGCCCATCAAGCTCGCTTGGGGAGAACTAAACTAATAGCTCAGAGTTGTTAAAATCTTATCTAGCTCTGATTTAAAGGAACCCAAGGATTCAGCTTGCACTACGTTATCAGGAAGACTATTCCATACTCTGACTATGTGCTGTGTAAAGAAGTGCTTCCTTAAATCCAGCTTGAAATGTTCTCCCGCTAATTTCCACCTATGGCCACGAGTTCGTGTATTTAAACTAATGCTGAAGTAACTATTTGGTTGAACAGCATCCAAACCTGTTAGAATCTTATATACCTGGATCATGTCCCCCCTCAGTCTCCTTTGCTTGAGACTGAACAGATTTAGCTCAAGTAACCGTTCCTCGTATGACATTCCTCTAAGACCAGGAATCATTTTTGTGGCCCTACGCTGCACCTTTTCTAAGGCCACAATGTCCTTTTTAAGATATGGTGACCAAACCTGCACACAATACTCTAGGTGAGGTCTCACCAAGGAATTGTATAATCTTAGCATTACCTCCCTTGACTTATACTCCACACACCTGGAGATATACCCCAACATCCTATTGGCCTTTTTTATTGCTTCCCCACACTGGCGAGAATGGGACATGGAAGCATCAACATACACACCAAGGTCTTTCTCATGATCAGCTACCTGTATTTCAGTGACATCCATGAAATACCTGTACTTTATATTTCTGCTCCCTAGATGGAGTACCTTACATTTATCGACGTTAAATTTCATCTGCCAGGTATCAGCCCAGTCACTAATTAAATCAAGATCCCGCTGTAGCTGCTGAGCCGCTAATTCAGTATCTGCTACACCACCCACCTTGGTGTCATCTGCAAATTTCACCAGTTTACTGTATATATTGGTATCCATATCATTTATGTAAATTAGGAACAATAGTGGTCCTAAAATTGAACCCTGCGGTACCCCACTATGAACGCAGGCCCACTGTGACATTGTGCCTGTAACTACTCGCTGTTTCCTATCTGTTAACCAGTTATCAATCCATCCAGATTTTTGTTCACATTCTATACTTAATTTCAGAGGTTTTCAAAATACCTTCTATTAGAGTTATCAAAGACGAACAGGAGTCAGAATAAAGGGGTGTGCAACTGAGTGGTGTGAGCTGAACCAGCTGCAGCTCAACATCTTGGAGACAATTGAAATGGTGGTAGATTTCAGGACATTGACGTCCCAAGACACCAGTTTCCATCAAGGCAACAAAAGTGGAGAGTGCAGGACAACGACTACCTGTGAGTGCAACAAGCTCCATTGGAGTAGAAACACCAAGGCATCATACAGAAAAAAAGCCAGTTATTCCTGCTGAAGAGACTTCAACGTATGCAACAAGATGCTAGACATATTCTCCCACGTGGTAGTAGCCAGTGCCATCTTGTACACTATAGTGTGTTAGGGCAGTAGATGCCAGAAGGCTTATCAAGCTCATCAGGAGGGCTGGCTCAGGGCTGGGAATGGAGCTGGACTTCCTGGTTACTGTGACTGAGAAGATGCTGTGCAAACTTGCTCGCATCCTGGGCAACCCCTCCCATCCTCTGCACTGCACCCTGAACACTAATAAAAGCTTATTTTATCTGCACATTACTTTGTATTTCTCCACTTTATAGTACCTATTTCAGCACAGCATGGCACAGGTCGGGAAAAGAAGGTGACGATTGGTGGAGTACACCGACTCCACCGGGTCCGTAGATGAGAAGAGATCACCCGGAAGCGTGGATGAGTTGTCCAATAACCTTTTATTCCAACAGATCGATCTGGAAACTCTGCGACACACCGTATCCCAACAGAGTTCGACTTCCTTGTTGTTCATGTTTGTCTTATACCCCTTCTACAAGTAGCCCCTGTCCGTACTTTTACACTTTCTGGAAATTTTGCCTTATCTGGTACACCATGTTGTTCTCCTTTGCCTAGCAACTGTCACCCCAGCCTGCGTCAATAGATTAGCTTTGGTATGCACAGAGCCTCCCTATATATCCTTGGTCCCCTGCAGATATCGCTCTCCACAATTCCCTCTTTTGATCTCTGAAAAGAGATCACCTGTGTGATTGGGGAATTGCGACTCCTCCTTTTTATCTCCGCGAGGAGATCACTACTTATGGTGGAAGTCTTCTTCCCTGAGCTCCTCCTCCCTGTCCGGAATGGCGAGGAGGGGCATCATGTGTGGTAGACTCAGATCACGTTTCTCTATGGTGGACGTGATCAGTCGTACGGACAGGAATCGCAGGCAGAATCCTAGCATTAGTAACATTGATAAATACATGGTGACAGCATACCGCATAGCATACACACAGTTTTCCCCCAAAGCCCCCCCTTTTTATGTCAGTTGTCTCCATCCTGGTCTCGGTGGTCTGATGTTGGGTGAGGCCTTCTGCTTCTTCTGCCAGACAGGGGTAGACTACCCTGCTGGTCCTCTCAGGTCAGGGGATTATTCTGCCCCTTTGTGGAGACCTGAGTTGGGTCTAGTACCTCCGAACCAGAACTCCTCCTGGATCTCAGCTACGGATCTGCCTGGCTCCTGCGTCACGGCACACTGGCTCCAGTGGAACCACGTGTCTCATTTCCCTTTCAGCCGCACTGCGTGGGAAGTCCTGTCAGTGACTTGGAAGGGGCCGGTCCACTGTGGCTCTGACCACTTCCTCTTGATGACTCTCAGGAGGACCCACTCCGCCGTGTGAGGCTTGCCGGTACCTGCTTGGTGACTGCCCCTCTTGGACCTGGCGGAAGAAATCTGAAACGAGAACTTGCAATCCATCATAATATGCTTTGGCATTCCCGTCCCCCTTTTGTTCTGGCCCCCACTTCAGTTCCCTGTGGGGACCCGGGAATTGCCTCCCTGTCTGGAGCTCAAAGGGTGAACCCTGTTCCCCAATTTATGGAGCATCTGATGGACATAAGGGCAAGGGGTAACGCGTCAACCAAATTCATTTTGGTCTGTGCACAGATTTTTTCCAATTTTTGTTTGACTGTCTGGTCCATTCGCTCCACCCTACCCTGGGATTGGGGATGGTACACCGTGCCGAAGGAATGTCTGAGTCCAAGTGCGATCTCTACTGTGCGCAAATCCTCACCATTTGCCTCACCGTTTCCTAGCCTGCAACCCTTTTAGCCTCCTCGTCTGCGGTCTGGTTTCCTGTTGCCACCACGGTCCCTGATCCCTCATGGCCTTTGCATTTGACCACCACCACTGTCCTAGGCAGCTGTAGTGCCTCCACTAGTTTCCTCATCTCGGCCTCATGGGCTTGTTTCCTGCCAGTAGGAATTCTGCTCTCAACCAAATGGTCAGAGTAAATGATCACATCCTCGTCTTTCCCTAATTTTAGGGCCTCAATCACAACTACCACCTCAGCCAGGGGCAGATTGTGGTCCTCCCACCTTCAGGGTCACCAAGTCATCACCCTGCCTTGCCACTACCACATATCCTGCCTGCAGACCCCTTGTCTCATGCCTGAAGCAGCATCCATAAGTGAACCAGTCCTCCGTTCCCTCTATTTTCTCTGCCTCCAGATCTGGTCTTACTTTCTCTTCTCTGAGTACTTTATATTCACATTCGTGAGGCTCCCCCACTCCCCATCAATCTGCCATGTTTATCCCCTTGTGTGGAGTGCATGCCCCATCACTATGTGTACTGGTTTTTGAATGATTTTTGCCACCCCCGCTGCGTGCCGTTCCTCTCTCGCCCTTTTTTCTGAAACAGCATGCCGTTCGCCACATTCCCTGTTTCAGAAACATCAAGATAGAAGGAGAGGCAGTAGTCTGGCAGAGCAAGGTCAGTGGCCTTTGGCAGGAGCTGCTTTAGAGCGATGAGCGTTTCTTCTGCCGCAGTGTCCCAGTTAAAGGGGGCAGTCAGGCATCTCAGGCTATGTTCCTTCACTAGGGCCTGAAGTGGCTGTGTGAGACCTGTGTAATCAGTGATGTATGTGCGGCTGTACCCTGTGAGCCCCAGGAACGACAACATGTCCTTGACTGTCACTGGTTTGGGGTGATGCAGGATGGAAGATCGATGGGCAGGGGAAAGCCCTGTCCCTGTCCCAGAGAGCACCCCAAGAAATGATCCCTGGAGACAGGGCAAAGCCCTGAGGTAGATGAGTGTACTTCCACTGGCACCCCCTGTAGGTGAATGAGAAGATGTCCTGGCAGTGATCAGCCAGAGGTAGGGAAAAGAAAGCATTCGCTAAGTCAATACAAGTAAACCACTTTTGTTCTGGGGCCAGATTAGTGAGAGCCACATAGGGGTTTGGGACTTGGAAGGTGGGGGTTAGTAGGAGGTTGTTAATGGAGCGCAGATCATGGGCCATTCGATATTTACCTGTACCTGCCTTTTCTACTGGGAGAATGGGCGTATTCCAGGCAGAGCAGGAGGGTTCCAACACTCCGACTGAGATTAACCCTTCAATGGTCTCTGCTATTACTTCCTCTGCGGCCGGTTTGTGGGGGTACTGTCCAATACATAGGGGCCCTTCCCCGGGGCGGAGTTCGAACGCAATGGGGGAGCAGTGAATGTGGCCTACATCTGTGGGGCTCTGGGACCACAGGGAATCTGGGAGGGAGGCCACCAGGACTTTAGCGTCCGGGTGGTCCATTTTTTCCCTTCCATGGTCCAGTGATACCTGGTCATGCTGAAGAGTCACGGTGTCCTGGGTCGCCACTTTAATGCAGTATTGCACGTGGGGGAGAAGGTGACAGCCGGGATCTGGGTCGCCAACCAGTCCGTAGTTTCTCATGCCCTTTTGACCATGGGGCCGAGATCTTTGGCCTGATGTCTGGGGTGCAGGGCGAGTGAAATGTGAGGAACTGCCTCCTGCCCCATCCTGTACCAAGGCTGCTGCTCAGAAGTGAGGATGGTAGCTGAGTCCACCCCCTCGGGGCCCACATAGACATTTTGGGAAGCAACTTGCCATTTATGGCCTTCCAGTTGCTCTGAAAAAAGCTCCTCGTACCACTTAGTGCTATCCCTATCATAGAACAGAGTCACATGAGGTGGATCGGGCGGAGGGACGTAGGGCTCGAGGAGTGAGATCCAGGGCCTCCACATCGAGTAGGCCCCGAGGATGCCCACATAGCCAGGCTCCAGCAGGCCCCAGTAGATGTCTGCAACACATGGTCACACCGGCCGCATGAGCCACTGATCACTGCCGTGGTATTGAATCCCGCATGGCAGCCAGGTGCCTTCCGGCAGTGTCACCACCAGACCATCCACGCTACACAGTATGGAAGCCCCCAGCTTCACCAGGACGTCTATCCCCAACAGGTTGACTGGGACTGTGGGTGAGATCACAAATGGTTGCAGGATAGTCTGTTTACCAATCGAAACCTTCACTGGTTTCATCACTGGCAGTTTCTATTCCTCCCCGGAGAAGCCCACCACGGTCACTGTAGAAGTGGACACCTGATCGTCTTTCGGAACCATGTTAAGAGTGGAATATGTGGCTCCAGTGTCCACCAAAAATGGCAGTTCTTTGTCCATGACCACGAGGGACAGCATAGGATCTGCCTCTCCTCTGTCCCAGGCCTCTCTTGGAGTGTGTCATTGGGGGAGGGAGAAATCTTCCCACTTCCCGCCATCCAGAGCCGGGTATTGGCCTCCTGTCTGGGGTGCAGCTTGTGGGTTGGGGGCCACCAAGTGTCCCCTGGGGGGGCCCCCGCGGCCTCTGCCCCTCATCGGGCTGGGGGCCAGGCAGTGTTTGGCCCAGTGCCCGAAGTTTCCACACCGGTAGCAGGCGCCTCCCCATGGCTGTCCTCTCTACAGTGTGCCCCTTCTCCAACCTTGGCCTCTCAACCCCCAACCCGGACCACCTCGTCCTTGCCCCCAATTGGGTGCCCACCCGCCGTATTGGCAGGGTGGAGCGAGGCACGGTCCTCCCCACTGGCATGGCATGGGTTGTGGGGGTGGAACCCCTGTGGTCGCCTCTGCAACCATCTGCTTCCCAGTCCCTCTCTTTTTATTCTCGTTGGCCTTCTGCTTAGCCTCCCCCACCTGCAACTTCAGCAATTGGGTTTGGAGCTCTTTAATGTCACTCTCCTCCTTCCCTGCCTCGTCCTTAGCCCGCTGTTCAGTAGTTGGTGTATCACATGCCTATCCCACATGGGGGAGTCCGCACCCGGTAAGTCTGGGTTGTCCAGGATCGCAGCCCGCACCTCCTCTGGAACCCCCTCCATTACAGCCCGCCGGAACCATTCTCACTGCACCCCCTCATGTCCGGGGTGACACCCGGTTCGCCGCGTCCAAACACCTCCTTATACTTATCCAGGTATTCCCTGGGGTGCATGGTTTTATCCCACGCCAGCTTTGGGACGCCTGCTCCAGTTGGAGGAGGAAACATTTCTCTCATGGCGTTCCCAATGCGTAGTACGTCATCAGGATGTGTCAGTGTTCTTCCACCTCCAGCAATGAGTGTTTAGTCAGACATCTGGCTGCCACTGCCCGGAAATCTCCAAGTGCCAACATTGTCCCCTGAGTGAGCTTATCCATCTACTGTCCTCCTCCTTCTGCTGGGGGATTTTTATCAGCCAGTGCCTGCACGTCTCCGATCGGGAAAGGTGTATATTTATCCTGCGTCTAGCCCGTCCCTCTTAGCAGAAGTAGTTGGTGCTTTGGGGGCCTTGAGACCTTGTAATGACACGCCCCCCTCGCTCTCTCCCTCTTCATCGAGGGCAAAGCCCTGAGCCCTCACCCTTTCCTCTAAGAGTGAGGTTTCCCATTGTAGTGCCGCCTCTATTCTGGCCATCCACTCCTCTACCTGGTCTGCGAGGGCCCTGTGCTCTGGGTCATCCTTCCATACCCCCTTAATGTGACCCCACATTTCCACCTTTTTACCATCCTCTAGTTTCCCTGTGTTAGTCCCTGCCCGTTGACCGGGTGAATCTACTCCCCCTTGTTCCTCTAACTGCTCTCTCCTTACCACCTGCCACCTGGTCCAGTCTGCCTTCCGCCCCCACCACTTTTTGCTTTTTCCTTATCTCGTCCCTGCTGGCCTGTCTCCCCTTGGGTTCCCTGCACTCAGTATCTAAGTCCGAGTCCGCCTTGGATCTCCCACCTAATCCGGTGTCTGAGGGGGTCGGGGTCTCCCTCCCAGCCGGATGCCCCCCTTTTACGTGTATCGCCCCGGATGTAACTGTGATCATAGGGCACATATGGGCATGCGGGGCAGAAGGGGCGACCTTTTTACACGTATAGGCAGGGAGCCTGTTTTTTGCTGTGGCTACCGCCCTATCTCTCTCCTTCTCCTTTGCTGCCTTTGACACCGCTACTCCTACAACTTGCATTTGCCTTGACAGGGGTTTCCATGCCCCTTTTTCGACTGGGGGCACCCAGCTCCCGTCGTCCACTTCCCTATTGAATTCCCCGTCCATTCTGGCTCGTCTGTCTCTCTTTGTAAAACCATATACTCGGGGCTAGGGTTAATCCAATCACACTTTCTACACCGCTTTTTGGAAAAACACAACTAACACACACCACCAATACATAGACTCACACGTAACACAAAATAACACTATTATACTTTTTGGTGCTTTGAGACCCCTGGTCTCAGGACTCCAACCCGGTGCTTTGAGGATTTTAACCTCGGGATTCCAACCCGGTGCTTTGAGGATTTTAACCTTGGGACTCCAACCCGGTACTTTGAGGGCTCTATACCTCGGGACTCCAACCCATTTTAGGGAGGCAGAACCATACTCCTCTAGCTAACTAGCATTCGGGGGTCCTGAATTCCCCGGGACTCCAACCCAGCTCACTGGGACTCTAACCCAGTGTTTCTATTCACTCGTCAGAGAATAGTGGGGCTGCCACACCAAGGACACCACAGTGGGACTCTAACCCACCGTCCTGGGACTTCAACCCAGCCTTAAGGTTCCTTTACCTAACCTCATCTGCCGCCTCAATTTACTGACGGCCCTGATGGACACTTCAGACTACTTTATTTAGTATAGATAATGTGCAGATTTTTAGAAAACAGGCTCTGCTTACCCTTTGTTAGTGGCGCGCCTGCAACCTTCCGTGCCCACTCAGTTCTCATCTGGTATTTGCCAAATGCCGACCCATCCCGGACGAGCCCCCAAATTGTTGGAGTACGCCGACACCACCGGGTACGTAGATGAGAAGAGATCACTCGGAGGCGTGGATGAGTTGTCCAATAACCTTTTATTCCTATGATTCCAACAGATCGATCTGGGAACTCTGCGACACACCGTATTCCAACAGAGTTTGACTTCCTTGTTGTTCATGTTTGTCTTATACCCCTTCTACAAGTAGCCCCCGCCTCTGTCTGTACTTTTCCACTTTCTGGCAATTTCGCCTTATATGGTACACCATGTTGTTCTCCTTTGCCTAGCAACTGTCACCACAGCCTGAGTCAATAGATTAACTTTGGTATGCACAGAGCCCCTCTCCTGAAGCTGGCACCTTATCGTGGTGGAGGGGTTTGCGTGTTCCAGTGATCCCAGGAGCTATGTTGCCCGGGGCTTTATGCCCCTGGTAGGGTCACCCAATGCAAACAGGTCCTGGGTGAGGAACCAGACGAAGTACGGCTCACAAGACCCCTAATGATGGACAACATTTTGAATCCGCGATTTCCCTTGCCCGGACGTGGGTAACCGGGGGCCCCCCCCTGGAGCCAGGCCTGGGGGTGGGGCTCGATGGCGAGCACCTGGTGGCCAGGCCTACACCCATGGGGCCTGGTCGGGCACAGCCCGAACAAGGCACGTGGGTTCCCCCTCCAATAGGCTCACCACTTATAGGAGAGGCCATAGGGGTCGGGTGCAATATGAGTTGGGCAGCAGCCTAAGGTGGGGACCTTGGTGGTCCGATCCTCGGCTGCAGAAGCTAGCTCTAGGGACATGGAATGTCACCACTCTGATGGGGAAGGAGCCTGAGCTGGTGCGCAAGGTTGTGAAATTCCGGCTAGATATAATCAGGCTCACCTTGACGCACAGCTTTGGCTCTGGAACCAGTCTCCTTCAGGGGGGTTGGACCCTTTTCCACTCTGGAGTTGCCCACGGGGAGAGGCGCCGAGCGGGGGTGAGCATACTTATTGTCCCCTGGCTGAGCGCCTGTACGTTGGGGTTTACCGCAGTGGACGAGAGGGTAGCCTCCCTTCGCCTTCAGGTGGGGGGATGGGTCCTGATTGTTGTTTGTGCTTATGCGCCAAACAGCAGTTCAGAATACCCACCATTTTTGGAGTCCTTGGAAGGGGTGTTGGAGAGTGCTCCTCCTGGGGACTCCCTTGTTCTGCTGGGGGACTTCAATGCTCACGTGGGCAATGACAGCGAGACCTGGAGTGGCGTGATCGGGAGGAACGGCCCCCCCGATCTGAACCCGAGCGGTGCTTTATTATTAGATTTCTGTGCTCGTCACGGATTGTCCATAATGAACACCATGTTCAAGCATAAATGTGTCCATATGTGCATTTGGCACCAGGACACCCTAGGCCGCAGTTCGATGATCGACTTTGTAGTCGTGTCGTCGGACTTGTGGCCGCATATCTTGGACATTCGGGTGAAGAGAGGGGCGGAGCTGTCAACTGATCACTACCTGGTGGTGGGTTGACTCTGCTGGTGGGGGAGGAAGCCGGCAAGGCCTGGCAGGCCCAAGCGTTTAGTGAGGGTCTGCTGGGAACATCTGGCGGAATTCCCTGTCATAAGGAGTTTCAACTCCTACCTCCGGCAGAACTTCTCCCATATCCCAGCGGAGGCGGGGGACATTGAGTCCGAATGGGCCATGTTCCGCGCCTCCATTGTGGAGGCAGCTGACTGTAGCTGTAGCCGTAAGGTGGTTAGTGCCTGTCGTGGCTGCAATCCCTGAACCCGCTGGTGGACACCGGTGGTGAGGGATGCCGTCAAGCTGAAGAAGGAGTCCTATCGGGCCTTTTTAGCCTGTGGAACTCCGAAGGCAGCTGATAGGTACCGGCGGTCCAAGCGGGATGCGGCTTCGGCGGTTGCTGAGGCAAAAACTCGGGTGTGGGAGGAGTTTGGCGAGGCCGTGGAAAACGACTTCCGGACGGCTTCGAGGAGATTCTTGTCCACCATCCGGCGGCTCAGGGCGGGAAAGCGGTGCAACATCAACACTGTTTATGGTGGGGATGGTGCGCTGCTGACCTCAACTCGATACGTTTTGGACCGGTGAAAGGAATACTTCGAAGACCTCCTCAATCCCACCGAGACGGCTTCCGATATGGAAGCAGAGTGTGGGGACTTGGGGGTGGACTCGCCTATCTCTGGGGCGGAGGTTGCTGAGGTGGTTAAAAAGCTCCTTGGTGGCCGAGCCCCAGGGGTGGATGAGATTCGCCCAGAGTTCCTCAAGGCTCTGGATGTTGCGGGGCTGTCTTAGCTGACACACATCTGCAGCATCGCGTGGACATCGGGGGCAGTGCCTCTGGACTGGCAGACCGGGGTGGTGGTCCCCCTCTTTAAGAAGGGAGACCGGAGGGTGTGCGCCCCCCCCCCCCCCCCCCAGAACCAAGGAATGAGCAGGAAGCATGGACCATGTTTCTCAAGGCGAGGCAGCCAGCATGTTCCTGTCCAACAGGACTTTGGATATTTTTAACCCTGAGACGTATTCAGATATTTTCTGAAGGAATCGTTAATCATTTTGATAACACTGCTTAAGAAAAATATATTTTATAACTCATTTATTTATTATATACACCCTACATTTGATTATTGGTATAAGGTGCCAAGCTGTGGGGAGGATTTTAATCATATTTTTCTGCAGTGCTGATGGGGCAGGGGGTTACCTTAAAACACCTGTGGATTAGTGTTAAGAGCGTTGAGAATCCAATTCCGGACTGAATTTACAGGTGAAGAACGTGACACAGGGAGGGTGTAGTGTTAGGCCTTTCAATGTTAAGGACAGAATCGTGTCAGTGCGCTGAGCTTGTCTGACTATACGTCTGCTGCTGTTAACGGCTTGCCCTTGTCAAGCCGGACAAACCAGCATTTCTGCACCGTGTTATTTTGCCACAGTTACTCTTGGATATGGGACAGAATTTTGTGTTTGCGTGGAGGTGTTTTGTGCGTGCATACAGAACCCAAGTAGCTATGTCCTCTACCCAGATTTCAGTCCTTATCTACTATTAACACAATCAGACCATCACTGCTGGGGAATAAGCTCACGGAAATGCAGGTGGACGCCCCACTGGTAGCCTGGATTACAGACTACCTAACAAATCGACCACAGCATGTCCGGCTGAAGAGCTGCTGCTCTGATAGCATCCTGAGCAGCACGGGGGCGCCACAGGGGACTGTCCTACCTCCCTTCCTTTTTACCCTCTACACGTCTGACTTCAGGTACAGGTCTCAGTCGTGTCACCTGCAGAAATTCTCTGATGACTCTGCCATTGTGGCCTGTGTCAGGGACGGACAGGAGGATGAATACAGGAGTGTGGTGGACAGCTTTGTTGAGTGGTGTGAGCTGAACCATTTACAGCTAAACATCACAAAGACAAAGGAACTGGTTGTGGACTTTAGGAAGCAGGCTCCTCTTTCCACCCCTGTCACCATCAGAGGAACAGATGTTGAGGTGGTTGAGGATTACAGATACCTGGGGGTTCACATTGACAGTAAGCTGGACTGGTCCAAGAACACAGATACTGTTTTCAAGAAAGGGCAGAGCCGGCTTTACCTACTAAGGAGGCTCAGGTCTTTCAATGTTTGTAGGAAAATGCTGACTATATTCTATCACTCTGTGGTGGAGAGCGCAGTGTTTTTTTGCAGCTGTGTGCTGGGGCAATGGGGTGAAGGCAGCTGATGCCAACAGGCTGAACAAGCTGATTAAAAAGGCTGGTTCTGTCCTGGGGGTCAGACTGGAGAACCTGGCGGAGGTGTCTGAGAGGAGAATGCTGAAAAAGCTTCTCAGCATCATGGACAACCCCTCCCACCCCATGCACGCAGACATGATGGGTCATCAGAGCTCCCACAGCAAAAGACTCATTGCCTGCAAATGCAGAACCGAACGCCACAGGAAATCCTTCTTACCTGTGGCAATAAGACTGTATAACTCTTCCTCATTCTGTAGATGACCTTTTCAGAATCTGTCATTATGACTCATTTGGATCGTGCAATATTACTCCTCTATTTATCGAATGTTTGTTTTACCCATCATCACATGCTGCTATCGCAATTATTCAAGGCACAAACACTTAGTCACTTTTCATTACACATGCACTAATAATCTGTTATTTTATTATATTTGTTATAGCTTAGTTATAGTTTTTTCTTTTTTTTAACTTTTTATAGAGTATGAGTATTTATGTGTATTTATATAGTTACAATACAGTATCACTCATAGTTATTTTGCACTATTATTTTTCTTTACCTACCTTTATTCCTATTGTTGCACTGAGCGTGTAAAGGACAAAAGAATTTCCCTCGGGATAAATAAAGTTTTTTCTTATCTTATCTTATCTTACTGCCATATTGTCCCAGCTGTTCATTAAGCATGACTTACTGCAATGCTGGAAAAAAAAATGCCGCCCTTTTCACTTATTTATTCATGTCGTTTTATCTGCCTGATTATGCAAAGAAATGTTAAGGAAAAGAGAGGATCATTTGTAAGTTACAATTACAGCTGTAGCTTCTTGCTGTTACCAGCCAAAGACGAGGACGTGGCTCCTCTGTAAAACAAGGCAAATGTGCATATTTTTCGTAAGCCCTTTAACCTGTAACGCTGATGATGTCCAGCTCATGCCGATGCTGTTTAAATTTGTTTTGTTACTGGTGTTCTACAGTTGACACAGAATCCTTGCTGCAAAGGTTGTGTGCACAGTGATTGTATACTATAGACAATACACTTGTGCCCCCCCCCCACCCCCACCCTCCTCCTGCTGAACTATAATCCTGTCTGGGCCTTTCCATTGGCCTCCATGGTTCTCAAGTACACTGCTAAGGGCATTGTAGCTGGCTTCCCCTGTCTCATCAGGGCAAGGACTTTTCTTCCCCCAATGATGGAAAATAACAGTGGGACCTTTTTCTGAAACTGAACACTGGTGGGATGAATATGGGTGTGTACATTTTAGTACATAATTGTAATTTTATTTTGTACATATTATATAAAGAACCTATTAAAAAAAAAGGGGGGGGGGGGGGATAAGGGAAAACCAAATAATGGAACGGGTGACTGGCCTGAGACTAAAGAAGGCTTGTAAAAATTGGTATCGTCAGACTGGGGGTAGATGACCAAAGGAGGGCACTCTAAACATATTGGAGATCTGTGGCCTTGATGAGGGCTAGGAAACCTAGAGAGCAGATCTCCTGTATTCAGTCCTGCCAGAAGTGTCCCCTCATCCACCGCTGCCACCTGCACCTTGCCCTCCTGCCCAGGTCCACTTCCTCCCCAGAAAGGTGAAGGCGAGCTAATACTGGAAATCTGGATCTACTGGGATAGAAAAGAAAGCATTAGCCAAGTCAATGACAAAGAACCATTTAGCCTCCGCTGGTATGGAAGCCAGAATCGTAAGCCAAAATTAAATGGAGAATAGGCTATTTCCTTAATAGCCCCCCTTTTCAGATCTGCATGTACTTCTCTCACTCCCTCCTCTGCATCTCTAGATAAGGGATACTGGGCCTTGTGAGGCCGAAAGTCAGACTTGGGGTGGATCACCAAAGGCCCAGCCAACACCACTCTGCCAAAATCATTTTTCCCTTTTGCCCATAAGCAATCAGGTACTTCGCCTAACCAATCTGACAGTGGATGAACACTTTTCTCCTTACTTTATTCTGCATTCCCCATTCTCTGTACCTCTACACAGTGATCTATGTTGTACCTTTGCACCTGTCCATCTCCACACATCCACCTTCCATCCTATACACACACTTACATGGTCCTTCTCTCACATTCTGCAACTCAGGGTCCTAAGTCCTTCTATTCTAATGACCCCTTTTCCCCATATGATACATGGGGGACCGAACCTCCCATATACCACTGCTCCTTGGCCAGGCTGACAAACGGCATGCATGTCTTCTGCCACATAGAGGTAATCAAGCACAACAGTCTCTCCCAGTTTTCCTGCAGCCTCAAATTCCTTTATCCACTCAGCCCCTCCTTTTCCAGAAAACTGAGCAGTGCAAAGCAGTCCCAAAGCCTCTGCCTTTGGGTACGGGTTCTTCTTCTTCATCATCATCCCCTTGGTCATCGTCCTCATCCTCCTCATCGTGGGAAGACTCTTTCTTCTGCAGCAGGGGCAGAGGGCTCATCTCTTCCTGGAGGAGGAGGGACCTGGGCAGGAGGGCGAGGTGCAAGTGGCAACGGTGGAAGAGGGGACACTTCAGGCAGGACTGGATGCAGGAGATCTGCATTAGGCTTTTTCCTCTTCTCAGCATCAGCATCAGCCACAGGTGGAGAAACAGCAGCAGTCGGATCGGCCCCCCTTTCCTCTCTGCTAACCATTACACGACTTTCCTTATCAGTCAGCTGCTCTCTAGGTTTCCTAGCCCTCATCAAGGCCACAGACTTCCACCGAAAATAATATTCTGGCTTCCCATACTACAACAAACATTCCCTCTCCTTTCCAATAATGTTTCACAACATTCTATCTCCAATATGTTTAGAGTGCCCTCGTTTGGTCATCTACCCCCAGTCTGACCATACCAATTTTTACAAGCCTTCTTTAGTCTCAGGCCAGTCACCCGTTCCATTATTTGCCTTGGGGAAAGTTTTCCCTTATTCCCCCCCCTTTTTTTTTTTTTACATTTCCTCATTAGCTATGTACAAAGCACGCAGCTACTGGGTGACCACTAAACTAAACAAGAGAACTTGTTACAGGGTGTCAAAACCCTAAAAGAACCAAGTGTAATTCTAAACATTAGATGTTCTAAAAACATAATTAACAAGCTTATCCCAGCATATATCAGATCCAACACATGACACTTTTGTGCTGTTTCGTTTACATTTAACACCTGCATGTGTCAGTGTGGAGCAAAATCAATTCCATGTATCAATTTATCTCAATGAGGATACTGCACCTGGGAGACCCCACACCCTTTACCACATACACATTCTCCAAAACCATACACCCTTTATACTCCCGTGGGACCGAGAGTGGACCAAACCCCGAACAGTCCCTCAGCCTGGTGTCAGGGGTCTACGACAGTGCCTGTCTTAGGTTGTCCCTGTCCACACACAGGAATCTTACCCATCCTTGGCCTGTTACGCAGTGCTGTGCTACTGCATGCAATGCATTCACTGTCCAGCCTCCACCATACAATGCCACACCACGCAGTACACACACCGCCCTGTCCTCTGCCCCTGATGCAACAAGCCTTCACCGTCGTGTCTGGCCTCCTGCGGGTGACAGCTTCCCTGCTGTATGACGGCTTCCCTGCCATCTTGTGCCCCGTCGCACAATATACAGTGGCGCCACTCAAAATCACGGATTTTCCCAAGGTCTCGTGCATCCACCTAACCCACGTAATAGGTCACTCAGGTCTCCCCTTGGACCGCACCCTTTCCCTATTACAGGTGGATGAGCGCTCTCCCCACGGCCTTCCTATCCGCGTTCAGCGCTTCCCCATGCTTGGATTCCCACAGTCACGGCGGACTCTTACACACTCAAACGCTACCACAACATAAGCTTCAGCATCAAGCAAAGCAGCAGCAAAAATGAATAAACAGAGAAGCCTTTACCTCACCAGCACAGGTCCGGCCAAATCAGTCTCAGGAATGTTCAGCTCTGGGACACCTCCGTTGTTCCTTGACAAGGGACTGGGCCAATCCTCAATCTCATCTGGATCTGGTCCCATAAGACCTACTTCTATCACAGGACCACATCGTCTGGAACAAACAAAGAACTCAGCTGCCCCACATTGGGCGCCAAACTGTGTTAGAAAAATTTTAAATATAACACTTAGAATAAAAGTTGGACCTCTCAGTTTGATGAGGTAAAGGAAATATCTTTTATTCTAGCAATCCAGCAAAGCACTCTCATCACACTCTGGCACTTGGTACCAAGTCACCCGGTGCTCACAGAGCAACCAGTTGATAAACCATAACTCCCAATTCCCAATAAGGACTTCTAAATCCTGATTGGTCACGAAACACCAACAAACCAAGCTCAAACGTATAACAAACACAATTCTCCTGCTCTATTGGTTTACCTTGGTGGTAAGGTAAAATCCACCCATCTAGCTCATTTTACCGGAATCTGTCTCGCTTTTAGACTCTACTTGAGATATGTATATAGATATTGATCATATGACATTGAATCACTACTAATGTTTGAGTGTTCCATTGATTAATGATTAACATATTGACGTCCTTGTCATTGAATTACTGCAAATACATGATTAACGTATGATTAGTATGATTAACATAATTACTTATACATTTGCACTACCGCATAGCTTGCTATATATTGTCCGTCACAACTATTTTATAAAGCTATAACTCGCTGTGCTCCAGTTGAGGCAGCTTCGAATCTCCTCCTGCAGGTGGTTTCTCCCCCCCCCCTTGGTTCCGCTGTCTGCCTCTCCCAGGTCCGAGCTTTCCTCTGGGTCTGCGGAACTTACTGCAGGCAGCTATCGCGAAGCGAGGTCACACAGTATTCAAAACAATCTCTTCTTGCCTAAGGCCTAAGACATAACAGACCCAATATGCCAACCTCCTGGGTCTGCCAATGTCCAATTTTACTTCCACACCAACTATAGGGGGATCACCTCCTCAGCCTCCCTGGTAAGGTCTATTGGGGGGCTCTGGAGAGGAGGGTCCGCCAGATTGTCGAACCTCGGATTCAGAAGGAGCAGTGTGGTTTTCGCCCTGGCCGTGGAACAGTGGACCAGCTCTATACTCTCCGCAGGGTTTTGGAGGGTTCATGAGAGTTTGCCCAATCAGTCTACATGTGTTTTGTGGACTTGGAGAAGGCATTCGACCGTGTCCCTCAGGGAGTCCTGTGGGGAGTGCTCCAGGAGTGTGGGGTGCCGGGCTTCCTTTTAAGGGCAGTTCGATCCCTGTATGACCAGTGCCAGAGCCTGGTCCGCATGGGCAGCAATAACTCAGTCTCGTTTTCCGGTGAGGGTTGGACTCCATCAGGGCTGCCCTTTATCACTGATTCTGTTTATAGTTTTTATGGATAGAATTTCTAAGCGCAGCCAGGGCGTTGAGGGTGTCTGGTTTGGTGACCCCAGGATTAGGTCTCTGCTTTTTGTAGATTATGTGGTTCTGTTGGCTTCATCGGACTGTGACCTTCGGCTTTCACTGGGACAGTTCGCTGCCGAGTGTGAAGCGGCTGGGATGAGAATCAGCACCTCCAAATCCGAGACCATAGCCCTCAGCCGGAAAAGGGTAGAATGCTCTCTCCGGGTTGGGGATGGGGTCCTCTCCCAAGTGGAGGAGTTTAAGTATCTCGGGGTCTTGTTCACGAGTGAGGGAACGATGGAATAGGAGATCGACAGGCGGATCGGTGCGGCATCAGCAGTGATGCGGGCGCTGCATCGGTTTGTCATGGTGTAGAAAGAGCTGAGCCAAAAGGCAAAGCTCTCGATTTACCAGTCGATCTACGTTCCTACCCTCACCTATAGTCACGAGCTATGGGTAGCGACTGAAAGAACAAGATTGCGAGTGCAAGCGGCCAAAATGGGTTTCCTCCGCAGGGTGGCTGGGCTCTCCCTTAGAGATAGGGTGAGGAGCACAGTCATTCGGGAGGGACTCAGAGTAGAGCCGCTGCTCCTGCGCATTGAGAGGAGCCAGATGAGGTGGCTCGGGCATCCAATTAGGATGCCCCCTGGATGCCTCCCTGGTGAGGTGTTCCAGGCATGTCCCACTGGGGAGAGGCCCCGGGGAATACCCAGGACACGCTGGAGGGACTATGTTTCTCGGCTGGCCTGGGAACGCCTCGGGATCCCCCCAGAGGAGCTGGATGAAAATGCCGGGGAGAGGGAAGTTTGGGCCTCCCTGCTAAGGCTGCTGCCCCTGCAACCTGACCTCGGATTAAGCGGGAGATGATGGATGGATGGATGGATGGATAGATGGATGCACAGAGCCTCCCTATATGTCCTTGGTCCCCTGCAGATATCGCTCTCCACACAATCTACTGGCAATTCCGAGACAACATAAGCGTTTATTAAAGGAACTGAACACAACCTGAGGAATCCAAACAGAGAACAGAGGAACATGGGGAGTAGGACTAGGAAATGAAGTAGAACTACAAAACAGAGTAACATGGCACAAAGACCAACAGGGGAAATGATTCAAGGCAGTCGCTTAAATACACTGATAATGAGGACTAACAAAAAGCAAATGTGAATCATCAAAAACAACTAATCAACAAGGGCACAGGGCAACAAGAAACACATGAAGTAACTTATACTAATGAACACAGACACAAGGATCTCAAACAATCAGAAAACTAAGAACACTAATCAATTCTAATAAGCAGATGAGACCAACACACAAGCAGAATACAAAAGAACAAGGAAGAAGAGGGGCAAACCAATATTAAAAAACAAATGTAGCTGGTCTCAAACCCTCCACTAAAGAACCACCAGCCTCCAAGCCCCATGCTAAGCCCACTAAGCCACATGGTGACCCAGGAGCAGAGACAACACACAAAGGGAACACCAAACAGGGTGGTCGGTGGAACTGTTGACCATAACAGGGAAAAGGCCCATGGGGGCAAGGCTAGGCAGGTACCAGACAGGTACCTTTTGTACTCCCTCTGCACACGCACGCTCACTTTATTTACATAACTCTTACCAGCCTGTCTATTTATCCTTTTTTCTATATACTTGCATTTTACTTTTTTAATAATTGACTTTTTTTTCCATTTGTACATTGATTCCACTTTCATTTGTATTCTTGTATTATATTTTAATCTTTATTCTTGGTATGTTTAAATATAGTTAGTGCAATGCCTTGACAGAACAATTTTCCAAGGGATAAAGTTTTACCTTATCTTATATTAACTTATCTGACGACTCATCCATTGTAGAAGATGAGATGAATCAGAGTACAGAGGACTAGACTTTCTCTTTTGGTGCAGGGAGAACAACCTGGAGTTCAACCTCAGCAAGACAAAGGAGCTGGTGATGGACTTCCGGCATTACAGGGAGACCCTGAGACCAGTCACCATCCAGGGGGAGGAAGTGAAGGTGGTGCATGGTACCTGGGGGTACATCTGAGCAGCAGACTGGAATCTGTGAAGAACACAGAAGTGCTGTAAAGAACACAGCAGCACTGTACAAGAAAGGCCAGAGCAGACTATATGTGCTTCTCTACACTGTGGCCTCCTGTGGAGGAGGCATCACTTCAGGTGATGCCAAATGCCTGAACAAACTCAAACAAACAAAATCATCAGGATTAATAATATAATCTTAGATTACATTTCTGCCTTTATTACAATCAGGCAAATGAAGCTGATTGCTAAGCTGGCAGACCTGGGAATACCAACACCAACCTGTAACTGGATATCGGACTTCCTTACAGACAGACCACAGGTGGTGAGGATGGGAAACAAGGTCTCAGCTGAGCTCACAGTCAGCACAGGAACCCCTCAAGGCTGCTGCTACACTAGGAACTGCTACACTCTTTTCACTATACACATATGAGTGTGTCTCAAATCAGGACAACACTGTGACAATTACTATTACAAACTTTGGAGCTTCGACAAGTGACAGAACAAGAGACATTGCTGTTTTTATTGAGGGTGATGAGGTCATCAGAGGACTTGAAAGTATTGCCAGGTCTTGCTCTCTCCTCCTTGGCCTGACCTATGCACTCAATCTCATTTATCCCAAGCCGCTGAAGTATACATTTGAATTATTCCAAAATATTTTCTTGGAACTGGATGCTTCAAAGCTGTCTAACAAGGTGCAGTCCCTGAAGAATAAACTTCTGGCTTGAAGTCACTGTGCACCTACACAATACTGTATACGTACATTCAGTGCTAACACTTTTTTCAGCATTTTCAGTTCAGTATTCTCCGAAGTTTTGTGATGCAAGTTAGAACTGATTTTCACTCACGCTTCTACTGCGGCCAGAGATTGACCTTCTTTTTTAGCTGAAATTGAGAACTTCAATTATCAGTTCAAATTGGTTATTCTAGATAGCTTAAGTGTTTGTGTTGAAGTGTAAGAACAAGCCATGTTTAAGTATTGGAGTGTAAGACCAAGTTTAAAACAAAATACTCCTGTGACAACGTCTGTGACATTCCATTCTTTGGTTTTCTTCTATTTTCATCCAATATTTTAGATTTGAGTGGTATGTATTTTATTTAAAGTTTATTTTATTTATTGGGCTGTATTTATTGTTTCCTTGTTTTGTAATTGTATGTTCATTATATTTATAAATATAAATATATATATATTTTTTGTAAAAATTTTTTTACAGTGTTTACGGTATTTAGAACAGTTGGCCCCCTTAATACATACTTTGTACATTTTTAGATTGTCTTGGCAACGTTTAAAATAAAGGAGTTCTTCATCAATGCTTAAGTTTGTTATTTCTACGAGTAAAGAATATTTAGATTTTAATGACCGCAATGAATAAATTCTAATCAATGCACTGATTAATGCAGATGATTATTACTCAACTATTTATCAGTGATATGGACAGTTTAATTAATTTTTATTAGTGCTGTTTATGCATTTTGATGTTTCTGTTCATTCATATTAACTCAAGAATTTTGTTTAAATTTTAATTCATTCACTTGTTTTCTATTTGAATCTACTCAAATTTACTTCATAGTTATGAAATGTCTTATTTATTTTTTACTTAAAACCATACATAGTTATATTTAATTAATTATCATTTGTAATCTGTTTCCTTAATTTTATTAATGTGGAGTATCTTTTTTACAGTGTAGGTCTTCATATCTCTGAGAACCTAAGCTGGGCTACAAACACTGGGGCAACTGTGAAGAAGGCACAGCAGCAACTATACTTCATCAGGCTTCTGAAGAAGACCGGACTCAGATGTCAACCCCTCACACTACAGAGGACTCATTGAAAGTATCCTTACCAGCGGCATCACTGTGTGGTTTGAAAATACCACACAGGCTGAAGGAAATCTCTTCAATGAATTGTAAAAACTGCAGAGAGGACCATAGGCTCCGACCTCCCCTCTTTGGACACATTATATACTCAGCGCTGTAGGAGGAAAGCTCAGGGTATACTCAGTGATCAAAATCACCCAGCATTCTGCCTGTTTAGGAGGAAGAACTTAGGATACAATCTAAGACAGCACAGGCCAGAGAGCATCACCACCCACAAAGCACGATTCTACAACAGCTTTTTCCCAGCCACAGTTAGACTGATGGCAAAGGATATTCAGGGTTCCCACTCTTTTTAAGGAATCTTTTTCCAGGACATTTCCAGGAGCTTTCTTTGGAGATTCATAACAGGATTTGGTCATACAGTCATACACTTTAGTCACAGGTTTAACGCCATTTTAATTTCTCCTTGATTATGCAGGGGCTTAGTGTCACCGATATGCTAAATTACATAAAAGGAGGACCAATTAATGCACTGATGTATAGTGGAGATGTTTGACCTCTTTTTGCTACACACTGTTTTAAACTGCAAAACTCTTTTAAAGAAATAAATGCCTCTTGGATTGTGGAAAACTATCCAAACACTGGCATATACTGAGCAATTCCATAATGTTCAGTATATAGTTGTTGATCACACCATGAAATAGGCTACCATGGTGACCTAATTTCAGTAAAAGTTACTTGCATATTGCATATTACATTTTATGTAATTGTTTGTATCAAATAGAGTTATGTACAATGTATTAAACAAATCTGCATAAGGCCAATTTATTTACTATATCATGTTTATGATGCCTATAACACTAATATATGCAACAATTGGCAAAACAAAGAGAAGGCCAAAGACAAAACAGAAAGTTAGTTAACTTTCAACTGGTAGCTTTACTAAGAATACAGCAGCTGTAGAATTTGCATAAGTCAATGACAAAGATTATAATAAACAATTTATCTTTGTGGGAAAAGAAGCTAAATACATCCATTTTAAAAACTCAAATATAATGGGATCGTATTAAGCTGAAGTCATTGTCCAAAGTACGTATAAATGAAAAGGAGGCGGTAGCTATTTTACCGGGTTCGAGTGACAACAGCAGCAAGAAAACCCTGAATCTAAGTTTCTTCTGTATACCTTCGGATCGTACAAATAAAGGCAAAGAGATCGAAGAGCTTTATGATCATTTAAGAAAGCGTCTCATTGTGCTTGCATTTGCACTTTATGGTTAACTGTGTAGTAGATTACTTCCTTCAAATGATATGAATAAATGGCTCAGTCCCATTTGCTTGAACAAATTACAGCTTTTCATTGTCCCGAGCACTCACTATACATTTAGTTTATATGAAATTTTAACATTGAAAAGAAATCCAGAACTTCATGGATCTGTGTGACGGACGTCTCCAACATTCCCTGGTAAAATGGCCGCTACACACAAATCGTGATGTATTACGCATGTAACTTAATACAACCCATTGCCTATACATGTCTCGATCAGTAGGTGGACAAATTGTGCAGCAGAGGCCACGACATAGCTCAGCTGTCATCATATCTAGACTTACAAACAGCGAGTTGTTTCAAACAGAAAAATTGAAACACGAGAACAGAAATAAAATTCCAGGACAAGAAAGATTATTTCCTGGACATTTGGCCATTTCTATCATTTTCCAGGTCATTTCAATGACTGGAAAATAATCCTCAAAATTTTCAAGTTTTCCAGGACATGTGGGAACCCTAATATTAAAGTGGGTAAGAGATACAGCACCCCCCTCATCTCCTGTGGACATTACCTGGACACTTAGCACTCCAAAGAGGCAATCAGAAACATCGGAGCACTACAACCTCATTCTCATTCTGGGTCTTCCTCGTAGGTAGTCAAATAATTATTTAAGTGCAATAGCCTTAATATACACAGTGTGTATCCGCTTACTCCGTCCTGCAATTAGTGTGTTTGCCGCTTTTATTATTTATAGTATGTATAAACTGAAATTGTCTCTCTGATGACAAAACTTTTCCCTTATTGGCTGAAGATTATAGTCACACGCATGACGTTTGTATCCCAGTTCTGATGCGTTATCTGCTATTTCTCCCGAAAGTTAATCAGTTAATTTACCTGCTAAAATAAAGTTTAAATAAATGCTCTAATAGTACACGTAAGTTAGTTGCTTATTTATTGTTAGTTACTGTAATGTTGCACTGCTTTATCTGTTTAATCATCTAGTCTGTGAAAAAAGGCATTCAAGTAAGAATTGCATTGTACTCTGTACATGACAATGAAAACTTTGAATCCTTGAAATAAATGTATTTGATCTTTTCCCTGGCAGCTATCTTTTTACATAGGACCACTATACACAATATTTTATTTTAGGGCTGCGGCTATCGATTATTTTAGTAATCTAGTATCCTAGCAATTGTTCCATCGATTAATCAAGTAATGAGATCAGGAATACTTTTGTCTTATTAAAGAGCAATAGTAACTATTCAAAAAAAAAAAAATAGACAGGTCTCTTAAAATGAACAACTCATGGGTTTCCTTTTTAGGAACATTTTTAATGATTGAACTCCATGCAACAACTGACAAAAGAATGAAACCCTTTTAGTGCATTTATGTACATATTTATTTTGTTTTTTAAAGAAAACACTTTCTTAAATGCAAAAATAAATAAAATAATGTCAAATAAAATTACTGAAAAAAGATATTCATATATCTGCATGAGGTAGGAATGGTGTGTGCATGTTCATGCGTAGGTAAGTGAATGTGAGTGAGTGTGCGTGTGTTTAAGTGTGTTAGAGAATGAGTGTGTGTGTGTGTGTCAGCCTTTAAATGAGCATGTGGCGGTTGCAATGCAGAAAAGTGAGCATATCAACATGCTCAGAACTGAGGCTTGCCCTCCACTTTGACGCAATGTTTCCTGCTGCAGAAAATAGACATTCTGATGGTGTAGATGTTACCGGAACACACAGAAAGCACTTTGCTATTTATATTATAATATTAATATTATTATAATTATGTAATATTCATATTAATCTACAACTGCAAAATAATATTACTAAAGCCTTGAAATAGATCTAGTTGAGTACACCCCATGCTCCCCTTTAGACTCACCCCTGCATATGCTGCAGGTATGACTGTGACAAAGTGTGACTGCTGCTGTCAGCAAGTTTCCTATACATATTTTAATTTGTATAGCTTTACTGTAGCCTTGCTGCGGTGGAAGACAACGGCGGTGGAAGGGAGCAGCTGAAAACTGCTTTTCTTCACCTTTCAGCTTGTTCAACAGCTAGTTTGATTAAGGACTCTCGCCAGCTCTTTACCAGTAAAGGTTTAGTAGCGATTACAAGCACTACTTTCCTTCACTCCACCCAAGCCCACTATCTCTGTAACGGAACTGTTATGTTATGTGTTAGTGTATAGACAGGCTCCAGCTCCATGTTAAACTACGACAGCATCATTTTCACTGTGAAAATAGGGGCTGCTTATGTTGAATTGTGTTAAACTTTTTTTATTCACACATATGCCCATAAATATGTTTCTATAGCAGGTCTATTTTAGCCGCAGATGTGAGTGAAACGCTCGCACTTACCTTGTACTGGTTCCGCTTTGTGGACTGGATGCATAGACTGGGTGCTTTCTGTTGAAATGTTGAATCATTAACGTTGTGCTACTGTGGTGAGCTAATTCGGTTTTATTTCGCTTTTTTTTTGTTTGAAATGGTCTCAAACTGTAGACATGTTTCTTCGTTTTCTGACTTTCCTTGTTATTCTTCCTCCTTTGCACCATCAAATCAAACCTGGTCCACATAATGCAGTGTAAGCATGTTCGGATTAAACGAAGCATCGAAGCAAACAATTTGCATTGAAGATTTTTTGTAATCGAGTTATTCGTGCCCTAGTTTATTTTTTTTTCAATGCTAACAGTTTGGATCAGGAGTTGGTTATTGTAAAAGAAGTAATGTCCATGCAGGTGATATTTGTATAGATTTATCTACACCCTTCTGGCAGTACTGTCATTGCATTTAGGTCTCGCACACTACGAGGAGTGGAAGTTGTCCGACTTAGTAGTTTATACAACCCCCCTACAGCCGCCAGCGGATCTCCCTCCACGTCATGTCAGCTGCAGACAGACCTAAGGCCAAGTCGAAAGCACCCATAGTTTTATATTGGGCTGTTCGGAGACTTGAACTCCCGTTCAGAATTTCAGTTAACTCCAGACATGACAACTTCATTAGTTATGAGCAAAAACCGAAATATTATCATATGGCAACCAATATAATGCATTATAGACTGAACCCTGTGGCCTTAAACAGAAAAGTATTAACCCAAGTACTGAAAGGCCTTTTTAACCTGTACATTGCATTTTGTTGATGGGGTATAAAAATGCTTGCCTACGAAGTGAATGGTTAAACGTTATTGTGAAATACTTTGAATTATCATTTGCATTGTGTGAAATAATATTTTATAATAACTACTGTATGATGAAAATCACTGCATCATTATGAAATACAATTTAAATTTTATACCTAAGTATGTCCATCTGTGTACTGTGTTCTTGCTCCTGTTTGGATCAGAATATTTCCCCTGGGATCAATTAAGTTCACCTTAATCTTATTATCTACCAATATGGGAAAGGGCCAGGTGTGATGGACAGTTTCGACGCGTGACAACCCTGGGTCCATGGACGTGTCTTAAGCATTCAGCAACCATGCCTTTGCCAGGGTTACCAGCCCCACTGCCTTGTGGGTATCTTTCGATACCGAGGAGAAAAGGCTACGGGAGTAAACCCAGACAGAAAATCCGGAGTGGAGCCCCTAAGGTGGCTGGCCAGTGTTTTGCGCCCCGGCCGGCAACTCCTGCAGCCAAGCTGGTGCTAAACATATTGCTTTGCTTTCCTTTGGACTTCACCTGCAAGGCCAAGAGGGGGATGCTAGTGTCTGGGCAGCCTAGTGTCTCCAAAATCTGCACCCAGGCTTGCGCCCTGGAGCGGTTACTCCAGTGCCGCTGTCTTACAGCGTCATCACAATACGGAAGACAGTACTAGAAACTGTGAACTGGATGGAGTTAAATAACAAAACTGTTGAAGAGGCCTGGGAATTTTTTAAAAGCATATTATTGCAAGTGCAAGAGGACTTCATACCAGTTTCAAGCAAGAATAAATCTAGGAAATTGCAACCTAGGTGGTTTACTTGGGATATAAAGTAAGGAGGAAAAGGGTTTTGTTCCAGCAATGGAAAATAACTGATGATGACAGAATTAAGTAGGAATATCTAAGTCTAAAGGCTGAGTTAAAAAATGATATTAGACGAGCTAAAAGAAATGTCGAAAGGATGGTTGCATTGGAAGCTAAGGATGACCTTAAAAGTTTCTTCCAGTATTTTAACTCTAAAAGAGCTCTAAAACCTGAAATTACTAATCTGCAGGATAGTAAGGGTCTTATAATAGTAAACAACATTGATATAGTAAATGAGTTCAATGATAGTTTTGCACGGGTATTCACTGTTGAGGTCCTTAGTAATTTACCAGTTATTATCTATCCAGCATCGTCTATAGCTAATATATATATAACTGAAGCAGATGTTTTGCAAAGCCTAGCTAAGCTCAAAATAAATAAATCACAGGGCCCTGATGGCATCTTACCTATAGTGTTAAAAGAGATGAGGGATATTATTTGCCGACCCTTAACTTTACTGTTTCAAAAATCCTTATCTGAAGGTGTGGTACCTTCTGATTGGAAGCACGCCTTCATAACGCCCATTTTCAAAAAAGGGGATAGA
Source organism: Brienomyrus brachyistius (assembly GCF_023856365.1). Classification (NCBI taxonomy): domain Eukaryota; kingdom Metazoa; phylum Chordata; class Actinopteri; order Osteoglossiformes; family Mormyridae; genus Brienomyrus; species Brienomyrus brachyistius. Next base: position 25,067,618 of record NC_064544.1, read on the forward strand.
AGTAATTTGTCTAACTATAGGCCAATCAGCCTAATTTGTATAACTGGTAAAGTTATGGAGGTTATAATCAAAGAGAAAATGGTAGATTACCTGGACTCCAATAACATTTTGCGGGATAGCCAGCATGGATTTAGGAGAGGTAGATCCTGTTTAATGAATCTGTTGGAGTTTTTTGAGGAAGCTACTCAGGAAGTTGATGATAAGAAGGCCTATGATGTCATCTACTTAGATTTCCAAAAGGCTTTTGATGTTGTCCCCCACAAGAGGCTCCTACTTAAACTCAAAGCGACAGGTATTTTAGGTACGTACCGATAACTGGTTAACAGATAGAAAACAGCGAGTAGTTATAAGAGGCACAATGTCACAGTGGGCTTGCGTTCATAGTGGGGTACCGCAGGGTTCGATTTTAGGACCACTACTGTTCCTAATTTACATAAATGATATGGATACCAATATATACAGTAAACTGGTGAATTTGCAGATCGCTGGAAAGGCTTTCGCCAGAGTGGTCCTCAATAGACTTCAAGTGCTCGCCGCACAAGTTTACCCAGAGACACAATGCAGCTTTAGAGCTGGAAGATCAACAGCGCACATGATTTTTACAATTCGCCAACTGCAGGAGAAGTGCCGAGAACAGCAGCAGCCGCTTTACATCACATTCAGCGACCTGACCAAAGCCTTTGACCTTGTCAGCAGAAAGGGGCTCTTCGCAATGCTCTCCAAGATTGGATGCCCCCCGTAACTACTCAAGATGATCACATCCTTCCACGAGGGCATGCACAGCACAGTAAAGTACGACGGCTCTTCATCAGACCCCTTCCCAATGAACAACGGGGTGAAAAAGGGCTGCGTCCTCACTCCTACTCTCTTCGGCATCTTCTTTTCCTTGCTACTCTCTTATGCCTTCAACTCCTGCGATGACGGCATCTCCCACCACACAAGAACCGACGGGAAGCTCTTCAACCTACCCCGACTGCATGCCAAGACCAAGGTGCGTCACATGCTCTTGCGGGAAATGCTGTTCGCCGATGACGCAGCGCTAGCAACTCACACTGAGGAAGCCCTCCAGCCAATCATCAATCGCTTCGCTCATGTTTGCAGTGCTTTTGACCTCATAATCAGCCTCAAGAAGACTAACATCATGAGTCAGGATGTCAGCAGCATCACCAGCATCTGCATCGGTGACTACACTCTGGAGGTAGTGGAGGAGTTCGTCTATCTGGGCTCTACCATCAGCAGTAACCTATCACTTGACACTGAACTTCACAAACGGATCGGCAAGGCCACCAGAACGATGGCATGCCTCACCAAACGGGTGTGGGAGAACACCATGCTGACCATCAACACCAAGATCCGTGTCTATCAGGCCTGCGTCCTCAGCACCCTCTTGTACAGCAGCGAGACATGGACCCTGTACGCCCGCCAGGTATCCTCAGCATGTATGCTCTGCTCACCCAGCGCTGCCTTCGCTGGCTCGGCCACGTTCACCGCATGGACGATAGACGGCTCCCCAAAGAAATCCACTATGGAAAACTGGGCTCTGGCGTTAGACCAGTGGAGAGGCCAGCACTGCGCTACAAAGACGTCTGCAAGTGCGACATGTAAGCCTGCGACATCAACCCCACAACATGGGAAGCTGCAGCAGCAGATCGCAGTGGCTGGACGCTGACTGTCAAGGTGGGTGTAAAGAATGGCGAACAAAAGCGACACCTATATTGGGCAGAGAAGAGAGTACGCATAAAAAATGTGGAGAAATTCTCAGTGAAACCAGATGCCGTCTTCATCTGTCCAAACTGCACCAGAAGCTGTACATCCAAAATCGGGCTCTACAGCCACCAAAGACGCTGTTTTCAAGCCAAGGAGTAACCAAACCAGACGCAGAATTCCATGGTCTCCCAAGACAGAGGATGCCATAGAGGATGGGAAAGGCAAGTCAGTAGTTCATATTCTGGTTAACTTACTGGCACACTGACAATTCATTCTTATTTAAAGTTTTATTAAGAACAAATTTCACAGGACATGAATTCCAAGAACATGTTTAACGACAATCATGACAACTTACCCAGGTAGCATGCCCATATGGGGCCCATATGAGAAAGACATGGGCCATCTGGGCTGGCCCAGCTCACATTTTACCCATGTGGGGCCCATATGGGTTAGCCCATATGCAATTTCATGTGGGCAGAACGATATGGGTCCCATATGGGCAGGATCTGGGCAAACCCATATGGGGAAAATATGGGCTGCATGGTATGGGTACCATATGGGCAGGATGTGGGCAAACCCATATGGGTTAAATGTGGGCTGAACGAAATGGGTACCATATGGGCAGGATCTGGGCAAACCCATATGGGTTAAATGTGGGCAGAATGATATGGGTACCATATGGGCAGGATCTGGGCAAACCCATATGGGTTAAATGTGGGCAGAACGATATGGGTACCATATGGGCAGGATCTGGGCAAACCCATATGGGTTAAATGTGGGCAGAACGATATGGGTACCATATGGGCAGGATCTGGGCAAACCCATATGGGTTAAATGTGGGCTGAACGATATGGGTACCATATGGGCAGGATGTGGGCAAACCCATATGGGTTAAATGTGGGCTGAACGATATGGGTACCATATGGGCAGGATGTGGGCAAACCCATATGGGTTAAATGTGGGCTGCACGATATGGGTACCATATGGGCAGGATCTGGGCAAACCCATATGGGTTAAATGTGGGCTGCACGATATGGGTACCATATGGGCAGGATCTGGGCAAACCCATATGGATTAAATGTGGGCAGAACGATATGGGTACCATATGGGCAGGATCTGGGCAAACCCATATGGGTTAAATGTGGGCTGAACAATATGGGTCCCATATGGGCAGGATCTGGGCAAACCCATATGGGTTAAATGTGGGCTGCATGATATGGGTACCATATGGGCAGGATCTGGGCAAACCCATATGGGTTAAATGTGGGCTGCATGATATGGGTACCATATGGGCAGGATCTGGGCAAACCCATATGGGTTAAATGTACGTGGGTGTACCTCAGATATATTGGTGTCTATATCATTTATGTAAATTAGGATCAATAGTTCCTAAAATTGAACCCTGCGGTACCCCACTATGAACACAGGCCCACTGTGACATTGTGCCACTTAATATAACAACCTGCTGTTTCCTGTCTGTGAACCAGTCTTATCGCTTGTTGGGGTTAGAAATCTTGGGCTTTGGAGAGGGTGGTGAATGAAATGAAAAAAAGAAAACAATTTGAAAAAAGGTTCAGATTATTGTAATTGAGACAGTTACCACTGTCGAATAATGATATTGTTCAATGTTGATAATTCCCCTTAGAGCATTTTGTATAGGTATTTGGGCCATGAACTTATTGATAAAGTGTTTTTTTTTTCAATAAGAGATTCCGCATCTGTAACATCCCCCCCCCTCCCCCCCCAATCACGTGCAGAACAAAAATCAAAGCGGCTCCGGTTGCCAGGTAGGCGCTGGCTCCTATCGTTCACTTCAAAGAGCCGACTCCAAGAGCCGTTTCGTTCGTACTGCACATGCGCGACATATTCAGACGGTTATTTCACTGGACGATCATCCCACAAACTCCAAAGAAGTTGGAAACTTCACCGGTACGTTTTAGGTAAGTAATTGTACAATTGACTCTTGGATTAAAAAAATAGACTATAAACGGAGAGTTATACCAATTTGCCTGAGTCTTCTTATATTTTTTACTGTACAGTTTCCAACTCAAATGCTTTGCGAGGATACGTTTTATTTTAAATTTACAACTGTTAAACATCGTCTAATCTATACTGTGATAGATGTTAAAGTATAAAGTACAATATATTCTAGTCAAATCAGTTTTAAACATTTGGAACCATTTTTTTCGTAATTTAACAACATGTAAAATGATGATTATTAAATTAGAACTCAGTTCAATGGGAGAACAAATGTTATTTGCCAATTTAATCTAGTTCCTTTTTGATAATCATTTCGAAACATCCTTTTTAAATGCATATAATGGACATATTACGTGTATCAAGCATTTTTGTGGCACCTTAATTGCTTTATGTTAGCGTCTCTCGTCCTTCACCTTAACGGGCCTGGGGGAGGGGTGTTAAAAGCCGAAACCTGTTTGCAAAGAAACACCATAGAGATGTGTAGAGGACAAGGGCAGACAAATGTGTCCCTGACGCCATTTTCGGAGCAAATAATTTCCATTGAAACTCGTTAATATACTTTAGATTTTCTAGATATAGTTGTTGGAATTTGGATGTGTATATTTTTTTTCAGCATTAATACGTAAAATGGGAACAAGTACCAACATTATGGAGCACAAAAATACAGTCGAACATATAAAAATCCTATGCATTTGAATTTATTTTGTCTAATTCAAATTATTTCTGAGGAATTATGGTTAAACACTTTGCTGACATTATATGAAGCTTAAGTGATTATAGTTCATGTATATTTAACCATTAATAAATACGAATAAATGTTTTCCAGATGATAACTGTCATGGGACGCGTTCGGCGAAGCGGCGATCGTGAGGGGAAGCGGGGAATCAGGAAGCAGGCAGGCAGGATTCGGGGCAAACGGGGATTTAATCAAGGGAATCGGGGCAAGGGACATCAGACACAGACTGACATCAATGACGGACCAAGGACTCGGGTAAGACACGGACTGAAATACACAGGACTGAGCAAATGAACTAGATACAGCTGGGTACAAATCGGGAGAAAACACGTGGGTAATCAGGGGGCGTGGCACACAGGAGGAGCCGACGAGCAGGGCATGACAGAACCCCCCCCCAAAGGCGCGCTTCACCGGGCGATGGGACACGGGAACCGGGGCCAGGAGCAAAAAAAAAAAACAGAACCATCAACGAGAGACGGGAAACAGGACCGAGGCACAGAACAGAGCGAGGGACAAGACAAAAGACAAAACCTGACAGAGGGTCGGGAAGGGAGACACAGAAGGAACAGGAGGAACAAAAGGACCAGGAGTGAACGAAGGGAACAGAGGAGGACGAGGAAGCTGGAAGGGGCCAGGGCGAAGGCAAGGCGAGGGGGGGAGCCGCCGCAGGCGGCGACGTCCTCCGACGAGCCGAAGGTGGGGGCCCCGCAGGCGACCGAGGAGCCGCCGTCGGGGAGCCCCCCGGCGACCGACCAGGCACCGGAGGGGGGAGCGAGGCAGGGCGACGAGGCACCGGAGAGGGACCCGCAGGCAACAGCCGACCCGGAGGGCCAGGACCCGCAGGCGCCAACCGAGCCCCAGCGCAGGCGAGGCAGGGCGAGCCAGGGGGCAGGGTGGGCGGGACCCCAGCCCTGCGTCTGTGTCCCCTCCCTTTACGGGACACAGACATGATGGCCCCAGGTCGGGGTCGAGTTCGCCGGGGCGAGGGAGAAAAAGTCACTAGTGCGGTCCCCGAGGGGTCCCATTCAAGCTCCTCCACCTCCGAAGAGGGAGGAGCCAAGATGGAGTCCTCTGGGACCACCTCAGGGACTAGGGTGACAGGAATTGGGGTACGGTCAGGGACCGGAACAGGGTCAGCCGACTGTGGGGGCGCCGGCCTGGGAGCTGCTGGAGCGCGGTCAGGACTTGGAGCGCGGTCAGGACTTGGAGCACGGTCAGGACTTGGAACTGCAGGCAGTGGGGGCGCCGGCCCGGGAGCTGCAGGCTGCTGCAGTGGGGGCGCCGGCCCGGGAGCTGCAGGCAGGGGGAGCTGCGCAGGCGGTGGCTGCGCAGGCGAAGGTGGTGGCTGCGCAGGCGAAGGCGGCTGCGACAGCTGCGCAGGCGGCTGCGGCCGCACGGGAGCGGGATCCGCGGGCAGCGGCGGCAAGGACGGCTGTTCGAGCCGCCCTGAAGGCAAGGGAGATAGCTGCATGTGGGGTGCAGGCAGCGGGACCGGTAGGTCCCGTGCGGGCGGCCAGGGGACGACTTCCTTAAGAAATCGGGGTCCCCGCGGGATCGCGTCCCGGATAGGACTCACCCCCTTGTTGGTCACCCGCTCTAGCCGGAAGTTGTACCGTTCCAATGGAGGCGGTAACTCGGTGGTGGCGGGGCTCTCTCCCCTCGCAGGGAGCACTCACACGTCAGGTTTGCCAGGGAGTTCTCTCCTCCCAAGGTCGGAAGAGGATCGGGGGAGAGCGTACATGCCCCCAAATTGAGAGTGGGAACGGTCACTAGCTTCCTCTTTTTCCTCTTCTTTCTGGTCGTCGCAGCGCTTGTGGAGGGTTGCTCCCTCTCCGCTAGGAAGGGAGACGGGGTAATCACCTCCGCGGCGCACGGTGCGTCAAAGCCCAACCTCCGTATTGTCAGTCTTTGAACTAACTGATAGAGGTTGGAGCGCACCTCCTCCAGGACTTTCCTGTCCCCTTCCGGAGACATGGTCAGCAGGAGGTCGCAGCTGTGAGTGGCTAGGTCCAGCGCGACCGGGTCCTCCTTTACGTCGGGCTGGTTGAGCCAGTAATGAATCTCCTGCAGGAGACCGAGCCGATCGTTGTCGGTCTGCCGCTTTGCCTTGTTTTTCGGGTCCGTCATTCTGTCACGGGAGATCGCGGGCAGAGCGGCGATCATGCGGAAGGAGCAGGCAGGCAAGCGGGATACGAAAACACGTGGGTAATCAGGGGGCGTGGCACACAGGAGGAGCCGACGAGCAGGGCATGACAATAACTAACTGATAATATGTTAATGAAACCTGTTTTAATGCTTGTTTGTTAAAGACTTATTACTAAAAACATTTGTAATCTTTTTCTCTTTTTTTCAGGTTTAAGTTTAATAGAAGGATGACAGGAAAGAGCGGGACTTCAAAGTATGTATTATTCCAGTAATGTTGGTTTAATAGTATAATGGTTAGGTGGACTAAGCGACGGAGACTTCAGAAACAGGTTCAGACTCATTTGCAGAACATTAGGGAAATTAATGAGGCCATTCCACATGTAGGACAAGACACTACTGCTATTCATAGTAGCAGTGGGACAAGTAATATCACTTTGAGATGCAAAGATGTTTCCTCAGAAAAGTCTGCAGTTAGTCCTAACTTGTCAAAAGTTGATATAGAGGAAGGTAAAAGATCTGAATCTGAAGATGAAGCTAGAAAGTCTGAATCTGAAGATGAAGGTAGATGGTCTGAATCAAGAGACCATGTCAAGGTGGACAAGAAAACATGGATGCTTCATGCATCTGTTAAAGTCCTTGGTTCTTCCGGTAAGTACTTCTTTCATTAAAAATTTAATTATCAAATAATATATATTGTTTGTTGAAACCCTAGATATTGTACTACCACTGTAATCTCCTTACAAAGATCTGAATAGTAAACTGATTTATATCACAATTTAAGTATGTTTTCCCTTTCAGATAACTGGGAGGTAATACTGTATAAGGAAAAAAAAGGCCCAGGACACTTCATGTTTGGAGACTGAGGAAGAGGAAGGAGGGCTCAAACGTAAATCGCGGTAAATTCATTAGCAGTTTGGCAAATGCAAGTTTTGAATAAATTGAGAAGAGGAAATATGATATTTAACATTAGTTTTTCATTTAAATTTTTTTTGTGCTCTGCTGCTCCCAGTACAACATAAATGCAGATATTATTGTTATTTTTTTATTTTTATTTATAATTGTTTTGTTTGTTTGTGGTTTTATCCCCTAAATTAGAGTTCCGGCCAGATACCATTCCTCAGAACAGGATGATCCTGGGCAAAGGGTCAGGACACTACCAGTGTTTGAAAAACACAGTGAACGCCCATCTACAAGCACGAAAAGGATGCATACAAGCATGGAAATGGAGAAATCCACTACCTGTGAAACTATTCCAAGTGCTAGCACAAGCACAGGTAAGACTCCTTTTAAACATATCAGACATTTCTGTAAAAGTTTACAAGTTGGGTTACATATAGTTGATAAGTCTTATGACTTTTGAAGTTTGTGTAATCATTACATTGATTTTGAACGTCTAATTGATGTAAACAATGTATTTCAGGGTTTGAGGTGACGGTCATTAAGATGCTGACGGAGCAATCTCTGGATTTAAAGGAGCTTCGCAAAAGGGTTGACCATAATACATCACTCCTAAATGACCTGTGTAGAGACAGACAGTCTGATGTTTCCCTTCATCTGAGGGAGGATCTTCTAAGCACAGATTTACAGTTAGATCTGCCTCTAACGTCACCTGAGGACCTGCAGGCACTAGAACTGAAGTTAGAGGATGTGGATTTTGCGATTAAACTGGTAAATTTTTGTAATTTCTATGAGAATTTGTAACTGTGAAATACCTTTAACATGACATTCATTAGCTTTGTTTAAACTGTCACAACTGTTATAGCTCTTAAGTGAATTTCCTTTAGCATTTTGTATATGTTCAGAGTTAAGGAGAAGAGATACTGTCATTATGGCTTTTACCCATGTGCTTTTTCAGGGATCTTACTTGGCAGTATATTGTAAAATTTGATCTACTGTAGGTGCATAATTCATTTTGTTTACTTCCTTAAGGTGTTTAAACTTGGCGGCAAGGACGTACCAAGCACCACCAAAACCATATTAGCAAACCTCTTGGCACCAGAATTGGCACGAGAATATAACTGGACAGGTGCCAAAGGAAAAAAAGAATTTAAGAACTTCAACATAAATAAAATTATACTCCGTAAGTATAAATTGTTAAAAATAATGAATATAGTGACATTAGCAATATATTTATATTAATGTACATTGTATTTGTTATGGATTTTATGATCGTTTCCTTGAATGATTTTGCTGTCATTTGAAATTCTGTAAAGTTCAAACTTAGGCCTACGAAAAGGAAATGTTTAAATTACAATTATTTATTATTAAATTAATTATCTCTATGTTTGGACCAAACAGAATTGGGAACAAAATGTTTTTCTGGTTATCTGTTAACATATAATTAGATCTTTCTGTATCTATGGTCTACTGAAAATGCCCTTAAACAATTTAATACACCTGCTGACACAGACCATGTAAACCATATGTCTATCAATATTGGATGAATGATCTAAGGTCTTAACATTTTAGTGACCCACCCTTACGTTTTGGAGGTTTTTGGTAATTTTAAACTTGTACTCTGGGATTGATTGATATAATAATTTGATTGTTTTTCGATAAACAGATAAAACATCAATTACTGCCAAATGGAATGCACAAATTTAATTAGATAATTCCTCATCACCTTTGTTTTGTCAGGTGCTGTGCGGCAAAATACAAAAACAGAAGAAGCCACTACAGATGAGGTGAAAGGAAGCATCACGTCATTCCTGTACAACGCACGCGATTTAAAAGGCGGTAAAAGTAAGGCGTACACAAGAGGCAGAGCAGGAGAGTGGCCCTTCCAAACAGGGGAGCGTGGAACTGGACTGAGATTTTTATGTTAATGTATATTTTGTAAACAGATTTTTTTTTCGAAATAATTATGAAGCTTCTTAATTTTTATTTGTGTGTCAGTGTGATTTTCCTTAAATAAATATTGCATAAAACTGATTTTAGGCCTGTCTCGTTCTGTATCTTTGGTTCAGCCACAGTTTAACATCAGTTTAAGTTATTTTACAGTTTACCTAGCTCATCACTGTTCGCTCAATTTAATTTAGTTACCATGTGTAAATTATTTTAGTATAATCCAGTAGGATTTTTTTATAGCTATCATTCAGAGTTTTACTTTTGTAAAACATAACATTACAAAGAAAAAAATTTACTTTGTTCTTTGAGTATGCAAAATGGTAACAAGTAACAAGTGATTTCACCTCTTTTTATAGTGAAAACCTATAGTGTGATTTTAACTGTATAATCACAAACATGCAATCAGAATTGCAAACCACTGATGTTGCATGACCCGGATAAATCCCACGTCTTTACCCATATGGGCTGGCCCACATTGTGCCCAGGTAATGTAGCCCAGATGGGCCCCAGATAAATCCCACATCTTTACCCATATGGGCTGGCCCACATTGTGCCCAGGTAATGTAGCCCAGATGGGCCCCAGATAAATCCCACATCTTTACCCATATGGGCTGGCCCACATTGTGCCCAGGTAATGTAGCCCAGATGGGCCCCAGATAAATCCCACATCTTTACCCATATGGGCTGGCCCACATTGTGCCCAGGTAATGTAGCCCAGATGGGGCCCAGCAATAACCCATACCGAACCCATTTGGGTTTTCATATTTTGGCCCATATGGGGCCCATGTGGGAGTGCTACCTGGGTAATTATGCATCTAAATTCAACAGCAGCTGCATGATCAGATTCCCTTACACTTGTTGCACCAGTTGTGGTAACATACAAAGAGCAGTGTCGACAAATCATTTGCTTTCCCTCAATATCGTCTTGATGGAATCCAAAATATTTCTATACAGTGAAAGACAAATATTTTCTGCTGATCAATTGTTGTTCACCTGACTTTTTTTTTAATTTTATACAAATGCAGCAGAACTATGAGTGAGCAAGAATGAAAATGATTATGATGCAAGTAGAGTTCACGCAACAGTGGAGGTAAACCCTTAGAATGAATAAACCACAAACTTATTAGAAAACTTACAACTATTTATGTCACTGAAAGGATATTTGAAACAGCTAATTCATTCAATTTAAAGATTTTTATCAATGTGATGCATGTTCTTGAAAATTCCACAGTGCTGACTGATCCCTATTATGTGCCTTGTTTCTGTGCTTCTCTCCTCGCCAGCACCATCCCATGTCTAATACTAGCCCAATGTGGCTTGAGCTATCACATAGATGTACCAATAAAATCAAAGGAAAAGCCTTCCTCACGTCTTCCCTTAGAACAGGTGGTAGAGACATCGTTATTGCAGCCCACACAAGAACTACATTCTATTATGATGTCATTCATTGCTGGTTAAAGTTTATCTGGCACTCGTAATACTAGATATTAATAAAGACAACAGAGGCTAGGGATGCTGACCACTACCAGATCCATTTAGCTGAATATGTGCCTTTGGCTAAGACTGACCTCGCTACACAGTTGCTAATTATTAACTTGGAATGCTGATGCTACAACCCAGTCTAGGGTTGGGCCACACAGCGCTCTTGTGAGTAAATTTATAAGGTGGTGGAGGAGTATGGATCTTTTTAGAGGTGCACGATCAATGAGAAACACCACGCAGAAGGTATGATGATGATGAAGATTGTTATTACTATATATATATATATATATATATATATATCCATCCATCCATTTTCCCTCTTATCCTACTGGGTCGCGGGGGGTCCGGAGCCTATCCCAGAAGCAATGGGCACAAGGCAGGGAACAACCCAGGATGGGGGGCCAGCCCATCACAGGGCACACTCAGCATGTTTTTGGACTGTGGGGGGAAACCGGAGTACCCGGAAAAAAACCCACAACGACATGAGGAGAACATGCAAACTCTGCACACATGTGACCCAGGCCGAGACTCAAACCCGGGTCCCAGAGGTATGAGGCAACAGTGCTAACCACTGCACCACCATGCCCCCTATATATACAGGACATATATATATACATGTATACACACACACACACACACACACACACACACACAAGTCATACCTTGTAGCAACCAGTCTTAGCTTCAGGATGGACCCAGACCAAATCAACAAACAGAAAGCACTGATTTTTGTTAACACCTACTGTAGCTTCCCTAGGAAAAAGAAAACCAGAAAAAAGGACAATTCTGTACACCAATTCCCCACCCATAAACAGCAAGAAAATAAAAATGCCAGCTACACCCCTATAACCGGTGAAATTAAATACATAGGCCGGGAACACCTATTTCAAAGACAGAGGGTTAACTAAATCAAAAAGGACAGACCTGAATGACGGATCAAGACCGATACTGAAAGCACCAGGAGTAATGACACACAGCAAGGCACAAGGAGTACAAGGCTGAGCATCAAAAATTCGAAGCTTCCGGCACTGGCTCCTCAAGTGGCTATATAGCGTCGCCCACTGATGACATCATTGGGGTAGAAATGGTCACACAGGCCGGGGAAGAGGTGTAGGAGAGTAAGAAGGGTAGGACTGCAGTCAGGAATCGACCGACCTACACAAATGGGACCACACACGTACACTGCCCCTAGCAGTTTGTAACACTGAAAACCTCAGATGACTTTGGTTATTACAATGCGTTATAGCACTGAAAATGTTTTTAATGAATAATACGAGCAAAAGACCAAATTAAAAAGTTTCCTATTATGCCATTCTAATGAATGTCTGTGAGGTTTAATTCACTGGAATATTCACTGAAAGCCAGGGTAACTAAAAACCTTGTAAATTGGGCCTTAAAGAGGTTAATTGGTTAGATTAAAAATGCACTGATCTGTTGACCAGATCATCATTTTGTTTTGATGAACAAAGAAAATCACTTTCAAAGGAATAAAGTCTTTGTTAAGAACATTTTGAGACAGTATTTTGGTAGATAATGGTAGTGTGGCAGGCAAGGAGACACAGGACATATCAGACATCCCAACTCTCCCAGAAGTTCTGGGAGTCCCCCGCAAATTTACAGTAGCTCCTTGAGATCAGCAAATGATGCACAGTGTCTTGGAAATCTGTCGTTCCGCTATTCATTTTACGGGTGGTATAATTAGCCGGTAAGAAGTTTTACTGCTGCACACTCACCCCAAATTTTACCATCATTTTACTACCCCTGGCCAGCAAATTTTGCCTACCCATCCCAGTTGGCAATGTATATATGGTATCACTGCAATACAAGTCAAGCACTATCCAGCACCTCTGCTGTCCCAGACACCCCACATCTGCCTCCTTGAAATCAATATCCCTAAGGTGACATGTCTATGATATGGGTGCATGAAAGTTACAACTGGAGGGGTAAAGTTTATCAAGAAAATAGGGAAAGAGGCACAAGCAAAAATCAACAAAGGGGCTGTGCTCAGGATTTCAGTGGGACGACAGGTGAGTTTGCCAAGTGAGTGTGACTTGATGAGTGAGCACTGCTTGCACTGGTAGGTGGCAGCTCTCTCAGCCCAGTGTCCTCTGGGCTGCTTGGCCACAGGGAAAGAGAAAGCGGAAGCACTTTGCTTATCCTGGATTCACTTAGCTTTTCAGCCTTAATCCATGCTGGGAGAGACAGTCCCATCTTTCTACTGGGGCAATTAGTGGCTACTATCTGCATTCTATCTGCATTTCTCCTCTTGCAGAGGCAGGACACTACGAGAAATCAGAAATGGAAATCGGCAAGCAAGACTAACAGGACTTTTTGGCAGAGGAGCACCCAATTATCAGAAGTAGAGCAGAAGTCATGATACATACTAAACACTCTAAAGAAGGGATGGGAGAATGAATCAATACAGATAATCACAGTCACTATACCATTCCCATAGTCACCAAATATCACTATGCTTTATCAAAAATAGAACATCAATTTAAAAAATCATATTCAGAAGTAAAGGAAGACTTGTAAAAAAATATGCAAAAATCTATCCATCCATTTTACATTCCTGCTTGTAGTATGCAGAGTCGCAGTAATTTGAAGCCTATCCTGGAAGCCACAGACGCAAGGTGAGTAATAACCCAGGAGAGGACACATCAACCCATTAAAAATTAAAAAGTATATATATATTTTCCTGTCATGTGTAACCGGTCAGTCCCTGCCTGTATTCTGCATTGTGTTAAGGGTATTATCAGGTGTGTGGGGGGTGCAGGAGGAAAGGATATTAGACGCCGTTGTCGTTCCCGAATTTTTTTATTGAACCTGTTGGGAACATTAGGGAAAGGGGTAAACTTCGTCTGCTCTGGCCCTCTCGCTCTCTCTCTTCCCGCGTTTGCAATACACAAAAGGGCCAGCGCACCAGAGGAAAAACGCGCACATTATTCAAACTAAACATAAATGCGAAATGATACAGAAAATAATGTCAATCTAACACAAATGAAAACATACCTGTTGGGAACATTAGGGAAAGGGGTAAACTTTGTCTGCTCTGGCCCTCTCGCTCTCTGCACAAAGTAAAACGATGTACATACTTATGTATAGCCATGTTTTATATCCCCTACTTATAATAAATAATAAATCAAATATAATATATGATATATGGGGCATAATTATACAATTGATTTATTAACTGGGGGGACCCTGCCACTAGATCCTCACCTCTTCCCGCGTGTGCAATACACAAAAGGGAAGAGGAAATGAGGTCGGGACCCTTATAAAGGGGAAAAGACAGAGGGAGGGGCGATGCAGGACAAGAGCATCATGGGAAATTTAAGGGATATTGTACCCATCAGGTAAAACAGAAAAAGGAAAACCGAATCTTGTATAATTATAAATTAAAAGTAAAATAACAACCTGTTACACATGCAAGATTATAAAAGTGTTTACGGTCCAAATGATAACTGACTCCGCTGTTGCAGTATAATCCTAATTAAGCATTATATTCAGCTTCATTCCTTTAAAATTATGTGATGATAATATTTGAGATCAATCAAGGACTTTACATTGCAGTTAGGATTTCCAAAGATATTCAAGAAGGATTTTTGCACTTGACAATACAGCAAGAAGGAGGCTAATTGCTTAGAAATGTACAGATAATGTTTTATCACAGAAAGCCTCAGGAACAGGAGACCTAGATGAAAATCTAACATGTAGCCAATAGACAAGAAGCCAGAGACATAAGCAAAGGTCAAGAAGCTGGGGAGTCTATCCTGGTAGTGAAAAGAAAGGGACCAAGATCGGGAGACATACACATAAGGGAGCTCTCACATTTGGGAGAAAGTGGGGCAGCTCAGTTACTGGACATAATCAACAATTCCTCACATTGAGTGAACCAGTTAGACACGTTATGTGAGTTTGGCAATTAGGGAGAATCAGAAGCATGAGTGAAACACTGATGACTCAATAATTAGGAGAAGGAGACGGGTGTGGCTGCAGTGCAGGCTCAGAGTCCAAGCTCACACCTTTTTCCAAAGTGGGATTAGCGCAAGAATTTAATTTAATATAATACCTAGTTCATCAAGACAAGTTCATTGTAAACAGACAAAATAGAAGTAACTTTCAGCTGAAAGTTACTGTATTGTTTTCAAGGAACAAAAATAGGAATAGAGTTATTGTTTTGAAAGGTTTTATGAAATTAAATTATGCTTTTTTTTGTTTATTTGGACAGGTGCGAGTACAGGTGCACTGGAATGCTTCTTTTCGCAAATCCCATTTCACTCTCCTTTCAGACATGCACACCTATACAGAGGCTCCAGTCCCCCCCGCGAATCCGGTTGGGATTAACGGTTACGGTAATGGATGGATGGACACATATACAGTTGAGAGCAAAGTTTGGGGTCCAAGCACAGGGTCAGACCATTTGTCCGTCGCCCTGGAGTTTTAAAAAATGCATAACTTAGTACCCTTTTTCAGAATTTCTTGATTCAGATAATAGGAGTAATGTCAGGTGAACCTGTGTTTATTGGCTAAAACAGTGGTCTTGTATGTGAAACTCAGAGCCAAAGACTGAGGTGTCTGCTCCTTGGCAAGTGCTACTGACAATATAGCATGTACTGACATATAAAACAGGTACTGACATATAACTGTCTCTGCTGACTCTGGTATGGAACCTAAACAGTTGACACATTCACTGGATGATATCACTTAATAGTTGTGTCATTGTCTTTATTATTATTATTATTATTATTATTATTGTTATTATTATTTTGCATGATTTTCAATGAGTTAATTTATTATTTTCTTCCCTTTCCTTCTTCTGACTCATCTCTCCTTTCCACAATTTGATGACACCTTGCTATATGTCTTTGACCCTGTAATTAAAAAGAAATGGATAATAACCATAATGCAAAAAAAAAAATCTGACTGTGGGTGGATACCCCAACAGAAGCATGCAAAACACAAAGTGATGGCCTCCCTCTGGTAAACTGCATTGTGTATTTTAAATAACGTTGTGGTCCAAGATCAAATTCAGAATATGTAACCAAATCAGTTTCTGTTAATGATCATGTAAATGGACCTGTATTATTTTAAATTCTTATCTGAAAACTAATATAGGACATGGAGAGAAAAAGGCAGCAGGGTGGTATGTAACAGGCATAGGAGTTTGCACTATGTCTATCTGAGGCTCTGTGTGAGGTCTCGCAGTGTTTCCTCGTGTGCTGCCGCCATATAGAGGTAACACCTCCAAGTTTACAGCCTGATTTGTGAGTTTGGCATGTGCATGTTTGCCATGTCAGTGTGTACTATGTGGTGTTTGTGTGTGCGGTGCCATTGGCGTGTTTGTGAGTTTGGCTTGTGCATGTATGTGTGGTTCAGATTTTCACTTTTCATGTCTCAATGCATAAATATTTTTGTGTCCATAATAAGACAATTTCATCTTTTAAGGGCAAAATTCAAAGGCCATCTACCTATATGCAAGATGAGAAGATAATCAATATTCAATTTAAAAAATACCCTTCGCTTTCTCTCTCCTCCATTCAATGCCTGTCCTTGCAGGAACACCAACATTCGTTTTAGTTCTGCCCTTTTAAAGTAGATAATTTGTCCTCATAAAATGTTTGGGTAATAAAGGGCAACACATAATTGGTGGGAAGCTGAAATATATCTACATTTTGCTCCCTGGTTTGCGCTCTTCCCTTCTTTTATCTTCATAAATCATTGCCCCCCAGCGTGCTCCAGGATACAAGGTGCATGACAGCTTGAAACTATAAACTCAAAAAACACAGAAGAATCTAACTCTCTCCCTCATTTTCCTCGAGGAAAAACTGTACCTGCATTTGTCTCCGTGTGTGTGTGTGTGTGTGTGTGGATGTTTTTCTGTTTAACATGTGTGTTTCTGCATGGGACAGTGTGAGTTTTTTGTTTTAACATGTACTGTATGTACGTGTCTTTGTTCATGCACTGGAATTTTAAGCTTTGGTGTGAATATGTGTGTGTGTGTGTGTGTGTGTGCATTTGCGTGTGTGCATGAATGTATCAATATGTGGTTGTGTTTGTTTTTGTGCATTTTGGCAGCCATGTGTGTATAGCTATAAGCTATCAAACTGTTACCACTTGTAGTTCTGCACACAGCATGCCTCATCATAGATCTCCATATTCTAGGCATTTATTTAGTGCTGTTCATTTGGACCACAGCAACATGGATGGCACTAACCAGGCAGGACTGCAAAAATACTGCAATTGCAAATGTTGACAGCGTGTCATCAGCTGGGAAATGATGCTGCAAATTAGCCAAAAGGAGATGCTTCTGGTTTTCTGTGTCCCTGTCTGTCTCAGTCTTTGTTCTCTGCTTCAGCTTGGTCCAGCATTTTCTTCTTCCTCAGTGTTACGCCGCAGTCCTGGGGTGCATTTCCTGAAACCTTCATAATGCTACGTTCTTCATAAGTTCTACTTCCTTAAGTTGTCTCTTAGTGCTCTGGTGTGTTTCCTGAAATATTCTTAGTTAAGTATATCCATCCATCTATTTTCCAAACCGCTTATCCTACTGGGTCGCGGGGGGTCCAGAGCCTATCCCGGAAGCAACGGGCACGAGGCAGGGAACAACCCTGGATAGGGGGCCAGCCCCTCGCAGGGCATAATTAAGTATAACTTCCGTAAAATATTCTTTCATAAGGTTGATCTGAGACTCTCGTAGCTCATTTAACATAAGACTAACATTGTTAAGGGTACCGTTTCAGTACCGTTTCAGAACCAAACATCACTTAACTAGAAAATAACTGATCCATATCATAAAATTATTTTGTCTGATGTATGACAACTGTTAGTTGTTAGGATTAAGAACATAAGAACATAAGAACTATACAAACGAGAGGAGGCCATTCGGCCCATCAAGCTCGCTTGGGGAGAACTAAACTAATAGCTCAGAGTCGTTAAAATCTTATCTAGCTCTGATTTAAAGGAACCCAAGGATTCAGCTTGCACTACATTATCAGGAAGAGTATTCCATACTCTGACTACACGCTGTGTAAAGAAGTGCTTCCTTAAATCCAGCTTGAAGTGTTCTCCCGCTAATTTCCACCTATGGCCAGTTCGTGTATTTAAACTAATGCTGAAGTAACTATTTGGTTGAACAGCATCCAAACCTGTTAGAATCTTATATACCTGGATCATGTCCCCCCTCAGTCTCCTTTGCTTGAGACTGAACAGATTTAGCTCAAGTAACCGTTCCTCGTATGACATTCCTCTAAGACCAGGAATCATTTTTGTGGCCCTACGCTGCACCTTTTCTAAGGCCACAATGTCCTTTTTAAGATATGGTGACCAAACCTGCACACAATATTCTAGGTGAGGTCTCACCAAGGAATTGTATAATCTTAGCATTACCTCCCTTGACTTAAACTCCACACACCTGGAGATATACCCCAACATCCTATTGGCCTTTTTTATTGCTTCCCCACACTGGCGAGAATGGGACATGGAAGCATCAACATACACACCAAGGTCTTTCTCATGATCAGCTACCTTTATTTCAGTGACACCCAAGAAATACCTGTACTTTATATTTCTGCTCCCTAGATGGAGTACCTTACATTTATCGACGTTAAATTTAATCTGCCAGGTATCGGCCCAGTCACTAATTAAATCAAGATCCCGCTGTAGCTGCTGAGCCACTAATTCAGTATCTGCTACACCACCCACCTTGGTGTCATCTGCAAATTTCACCAGTTTACTGTATATATTGGTATCCATATCATTTATGTAAATTAGGAACAATAGTGGTCCTAAAATCGAACCCTGCGGTACCCCACTATGAACGCAAGCCCACTTTGACATTGTGCCTCTTATAACTACTCGCTGTTTCCTATCTGTTAACCAGTTATCAATCCAGGTCGCTACGGTACCTAAAATACCTGTCGCTTTGAGTTTAAGTAGGAGCCTCTTGTGGGGGACAACATCAAAAGCCTTTTGGAAATCTAAGTAGATGACATCATAGGCCTTCTTATCATCAACTTCCTGAGTAGCTTCCTCAAAAAACTCCAACAGATTTGTTAAACAGGATCTACCTCTCCTAAATCCATGCTGGCTATCCCGCAAAATGTTATTAGAGTCCAGGTAATCTACCATTTTCTCTTTGATTATAGCCTCCATAACTTTACCAGTTATACAAGTTAGACTGATTGGCCTATAGTTAGACAAATTACTTCTATCCCCTTTTTTAAAAATAGGTGTTATGAAGGCGTGCTTCCAATCAGAAGGTACCACACCTTCAGATAAGGATTTTTGAAACAGTAAAGTTAAGGGTCGGCAAATAATATCCCTCATCTCTTTTAACACTATAGGTAAGATGCCATCAGGACCCTGTGATTTATTTATTTTGAGCTTAGCTAGGCTTTGCAAAACATCTGCTTCAGTTATATATAACTGATTGTGATATATATGATTGTTAGGTTTCATCCTTGTGCTCTGAATGCACAGCGAATTGGCCTCAGAAATACAATACTGTGCAAAAGTCTTAGGCAGTCCAAAGAAATGTTTAAAGCTGTTTATCTGGGTAGCAAGTGTCCTTTGGCTTAGAACAAAAAACACAATTTAACATTAGAACATGTGCAAATTAAGAGTAACACAACAACAATTAGTAATAATTTTTCCTGTTTTCTAAAAAGTTACTTATATCTATTTGGATGGCTAGATGAACACCGCTTCAGTTCCCAAACTTCTCCTCAGGGGCACCTCAGCCGTTCCATGATTTTGTTAAATTTCACAAACAGCTCAATTAAATAATTAAATATATTGGTTTAAAAAGTCAGTGACAGATTGACTAGCTGTATGAGGTGTGCTAGTGGCCAAGTCAAAAAATACATGGCTGCACTGGATGGTCGCTGCAAATACTAGGATGATTTTAGCAGAAGTTCTGAAATGGCTAAGCTGACACACTTTGACAGGCATAATATCATAGTTTTACACCAACACAAGGATAATCTAAACATCATTTTCTTTGCCTGCCTAAGACTTCTGCACAGTACTGTATATGGTTTCAAAATGAAAGATAAAGAACACAGTGTTGTTCCCTAATTGTAGTTACATCGTTATTACTTCAATAACAACCTGTATTTTTCTCTCTTTACAAAGACAGGTATTTTCATGTGTTTCTGCTCTGTGTTCTCTGGAAACAGATAACCTTGAGAGTATCCTACAGCACAAATATTGAGTATTACCAGATGAAGATGTAGATAGCAACTTTTGTTCTGTAACTTGTAGTGTAGCTAACCACTATATTAAAACAGTAGCTTGTAGCCTGAAAAACTACCGTTTAAAAGTAGCTTCCCCAACACGGAGTATTAATCAGAAGGATATTATAAAACAAAAATCGACTTACAACCATGA
The DNA here is from genome assembly GCF_023856365.1 of Brienomyrus brachyistius. NCBI lineage: Eukaryota > Metazoa > Chordata > Actinopteri > Osteoglossiformes > Mormyridae > Brienomyrus > Brienomyrus brachyistius. The sequence continues at coordinate 25,087,902 of NC_064544.1, forward strand.
TCTGTCAACCCTTTGTTTTATATGCAAAATTGTCATATATATATATGCCGCCAGTTGGGGCGGAAACTGTCATACATTCATGCTGGGCAGCCCTCTCTGCCAGACACGGTGCAGTCACGGCCACATATCTGCAGTCTTGGAACGATTGTAAAGTCATAAGTCACATATTTCGTAAGTTGACAACGACCTGTAGTATTTTATTAATGATGTAGCATTTTGCCACGTTATATTGCTAATATAGAAAATTATGCAAGTTTCTGTCTGTTTTTGCAGAGTATGATCTCCAAATTGGCAGACTTGAATGTCAGCTGATATTAATCGAATAAAAGGCTTTCTCTGTAAGGTACCTCATATGACACAGATAAACATATCATTTTTTTAGTTTTTTAAGTGCTGGTCATTCTCCACTGTACATTATATATATATATATATATATATATATATATATATTTTTTTTTTTTTTTTAATTGAGGTCCACCGACTGTTTTTTTGATTTTGACTGACTGAGGTTGATTTTTTTTCACTTTGTTTATCAAACTGTAAGTGTGATGTGAGAGAGGATTGTGAAATTATCCCTGTCTTCAACAGTCCAGCTGCCTTTTTGAGCCTGTTTTCTGGGGGAATGTTCAGTGGGGAGTGGGGGTGCTGTGCACTCCCAGAGAGAACAATGGGTTGGGAAACACATGTCCCTGCTACACTATTCAAAGACAATGACTTTCAGCAGGCATGATATAAAGCTTGGAGGAGTTTAATGCCTTATGTGTTTCCTGACTGCCACCTAATGGAAGAAGTGGGAATCAATGGGTTCTGCAGAAGGGTGCAATGAAAGGCCATGGTGGGCTCCCATCTGCCCAGTAAAGAGTTTGAAGTGGGTGGCGACTACAAATTGCCAGACACAGGCGCTCTTACAGTATATTGTTAACAGCAGTGTTCATCCCTAATATGAAGGAGTGTTTGAAAACAATCGAATATGATTTCTTAATAACACAAAAGTAGTATAAATGATTAGGTCACTTTAGTCTCTTGTTAGGTTGAAGAAACTGCTAGTAATCATTTGTTATCATTTCTGTATAATCAGCAATGAGTGTAAATATGTATATACGTTATTTTGTTTTCCTTTACCTTCATATTTTAGATTATCTTAGTTTACACGTATCCTGAGCACGTGTTTAAAAGTTGTCCACCTGAGGAAAACCAGAACTACTTCTTACTCTCACAGTCCTTTCTTTGTTCTCACTCCAAGACCCCTGCCCCCCATTGACTATAAATAAAGGTGCCAAGGGGAACCACCCTTTGTAACACAATCCTTTGTAGCCTAGCATGCAGAGAGTGTGGTTACCCTTGTGCAAGTAAAACTTTAAGTGTGTTGTCTCGTAATTAATGGTCCTGTGTGCAGAGTTGGAGTGGAAAGCCTGACGCTTTCTCCAACATCTCTCATCAAAAAATGTTCTGTATGTACATACAGAGGAGACTGTTGAATCAGATAAATAAATTCAAATGACTGATTACACATTAAAATTCATGGATTACAAGCCAGTAATACAAATGCATGTGAAAAATGTGTGTGCTTTGTGGATAATTTTACACTGTACCTGTCCTGAGCATACAGTTGTCAAATAATGATGTCAGCCATTAATTTGTACAAAACATTTGTATCATATGCTTGTTTACTTGCTCAGTTCTCCCACTGGTCCCTCTCCCTTCTCTGTCACCCACTCTCTTTGCTTTCTTTTCAGTCTCTCTCCTCCCTCTCCTACTCGCCCTCCTTTCTCTCCACTGTATTGAATTAGATTCAAAACAAATTCAAATATGCTTTATTGGAAAGTATGTTCAATGCACCACAATCTCACCAAAAGCAGTTGGTAACTAGAGGCAAGAACTGACAACAACAGCAACAAGGCAAAAACTGAAAACAAACAGACAAGCTAAAGCAGCAATATGGCACTTGGTGTACACAGAGCTCCTCTGTTGCTCTCTTCATCCCCTCGGCCCATCCTTCTCGATGCCATCCATTATCTCATATCTTCTGTCTGATCAGTATTTCGCTTCTGACCCTCATAGTGGCATAGCAGAGTCAGGCACAACTGTTGAGTGTCTTCACAGTGCTAGTGTGAGGTACAGGGTAGTGTGTGGCTTTAGGGGGTAGTGTGTGGCTCTGTGGGTTAAGCCTCAGTGCCTTTTATCAGATGGTCACCAGATTGAGCCATACTTTGGCAGAATAGCCACATGTCCAAGGGCCCTTGAGCAACGCCCTTAGCCACCGGCTCCATGTTTGCCACTGCAGGTGGCTGCCCATCACTGTCAAGTTTTATTTCACCTACCTATAGTGCCCTCCACAATTGTTGGCTAGAAAAAACTTCAGCTTTTAGTGAAGCAGCTGTCAAACTGAAAAACTGAGAAAAATCCAACCTTTCCTAAAAATAAATTTATCAAAATAAAAACAAATGCTTCATTGAGAAATAATTTTCTTTAACAAAAACAACTGTACCACGATTTTTGGTACCCCTGCTTTTAATACTTTGTACAACCTCCCTTTGCCAGTATATCAAAACTGAGTCATTTTATAATGTTGGAGATCACCAAAGAAGGCATCTGAGCCCATTCCTCATTACAGAATCTCTCCAGATCATCCAGGGTCCTAGGCCATCTGTCATGCCCTGCTTGTCCGATTCTCCCCTGTGCCACACCCCCTCGTTAACCTCGTGCGAAATCCCAATGTAACCAGCTGTTTCTTGTCCTGTGTATTTAAGTTCACGTCAGAGTCTGTTTCCCCAGTCTTGTCATTGAAGTAATTGGAGTCTGAAGTCCATTTTGTGTGCCTCGCCTTGTCGTTGCTCTACAATAAGTCCCTTGTTCTTATCCCTCATCTCCCTGATCCTGCTTCCGCAAGTCCAGTCATGACAGAATGACGAGACTCACAAAAGAAATACCTCAGCTAAGCGAGACGGAATACTTCAACCTCAGTGATGAGGTGATTTATTGAGTTCAGCAGCCCAAGGTCCAGGAGGGCCCCATGGCCCGCACCCTGGCTACACACTTGGGGGACATCCTGAATAGGATTTCCCCTTCAAAGGTTCTGCACCTCGTGGAAGAGGTACGGGTAAACTTGTGGCGACTCAAGCGTGGGACAGCTGAGGCAAATATGCGGCGGGTAAACAGTGGACTCCCCTGTGATCTGCTGTCTGAGCCGCCTGAAGTTCTCCAGACAGCGGGAAAAAGAAGAAAGCGGAAAAACCGAAGACCAGAGACGCCATAGGTCTTCCTGAGAGCCTGGGAGTTTCTGCTGCCGACCTTGCTGCATTTTAGGGGGAATTACGATGTAATGTTGTGATAATATGCTATACAAAAATAAATTTGTTTGTTTGTTTGTTGAATCTCTCCCGATTCTTCATCCGGCAGGGTTCGCTCAAGTGGGAACATGAAGCCCGCATCACCGCCACCTCATTGCCGATGTCAGCAGCTTGCCCCTATTCAGAGAAGCGCCTGGCCTTTAAAGGGGCCGGTTCTGTTAGGAATGCGATCCCAAACAGGTGGTGCCCACTGCCCAGGTGCAAACCCCAACTGCACCATCCGTGGTTCCCGACCCGGCGATCGATGCTCCATCCCCCGCGGCTCCTGTGCCAGCAGTCAATGCTCCGCCCCCCGCGGTTCCTGCTCCTGTGGTTCCTGCTCTGCCCCCTTAGGTTCCTGCTCCCAAGGTTCCAGTTCTGCCCCCTGAAGTTCTTGCTTTGCCTGTTCCTGCTCTGCCTCCTGAGGTTCCTGCTCCGCCCCCTGAGATTCCTGCTCTGCCTGTTCCGGTCCCTACCCCGGATCCCTCAGACTCTGCTCCCTTGCCCCTGGCCCCTGGCCCCGAGGAGGTACCCAACTGTCAGACCATCGCTCCTCCTACCTTAGTGGAGATGGAGCTTGAACGGGACCCCTTGGGATCACCCTGGCTACCCCAGTGAACCCCTCTGGTGGGTCACACCAACCACCACCCCAGTGTGGTCGATCCCGGCCGGGTCCACATCTCTCGGTTTCCCGGAACGGACAGGGACACCTACACACGTGGACAAAATTGTTGGTACCCTTCAGTCAATGAAAGAAAAACTCACAATGGTCACAGAAATAACTTTAATCTGACAAAAGTAATAATAAATAAAAATTCTATGAAATTTAACTAATGTCGCAGCGCTGGGCTCAGAGTTCAGGGGAACCACCCCTTAAAACACCGACTACGCCACCCTGGGAATTGCACCCAGGGAAATAGTTCCTAAGCTAAATGAAACTCCAAGAGAAAGGCACTCAGGTCCGTTATACACGGCAGCAAGAGACGTGACTCCACTTACAATCTTTTATTACAAATAAATTAATAAAACACCATCCACACGACAAAATAAAACCTCGGGGCTGGTCCACACAGGGTAGGAGGTTAAACAGTCAAACAGCAGATGGCATCCTGAAACAAAACACTACAACTCCCATGCATACACACAATACAACATGCCACCACAAAGTTCCCTTCCTCCCTAATGGCATCCCAACCCCAAAGAATCTTAAAACACACAAAATAAAATCCCTCACTTTAAACAATTAATCCTCGCAGTTAAGCAAGGAATAAAAGGCTACCAATCCCCACATTCAGAATACAAAAAGAGGAGAGAAGACAAAAGCAGAGGCAAAGAGGCAAAGCAGCAGCAACTGCAGGACAGGCAATCCAGACCGCAGCTGTAAAAGCAGGCAGAGCAGCAATGCTTAATGGCATAGTGATCTCCAACCAGCCGGATAAACTCCCTCCACGTTGCCTGCAAAGGATGGCGCCAGGCAAAACAAGTTAATTAAAACCCACAATCACGAACTTAGATCGAACTTACGGGCGATTTTACACAAGCCCATTACAAGGCGCCAGCCCCACCATTTACCCGCAGCAACGTGCACCCACCATTTACCCGCAGCAACGTGCACCCACCGGTTGAGTACAAGTGAGCCGAAACAGAATGGAATAAAACGTACCCGCTGCCACCTACCAAACAGCCGCCTCCAATAAATCCGTCGTATGCAGATCTTTACCACGAAGTCAGGTAACCGGAAGAACCTTGCCAGCGTTCGACCCCCAGCCAACCACTGCCATTTTTATAGGGCGCTACCACGAATTACAATACAAATCGGCCTGCACATTTAAAGGCACAGGTACTTAAAATAGTCATACTGCCACACTAATAAAAGTCAGACATTGATTTTTAACCATGCTTCAACAGAATTAATAAAAAATAAAAAATAAAAAAAAAAAACTCATGAAACAGGCCTGGACAAAAATGATGGTACCCCTAACTTAATATTTTGTTGCACAACCTTTTGAGGCAATCACTGCAATCAAACGATTCCTGTAACTGTTAATGAGACTTCTGCACTTCTCAGCAGGTATTTTGGCCCACTCCTCATGAGCAAACTGCTCCAGTTGTCTCAGGTTTGAAGGGTGCCTTTTCCAGATGGCATGTTTCAGCTCTTTCCAAAGATGCTCAATAGGATTGAGGTCAGGGCTCATAGAAGGCCACTTTAGAATAGTCCAATGTTTTCCTCGTAGCCATTCTTGGGTGTTTTTAGTTGTGTGTTTTGGGTCATTGTCCTGTTGCAAGACCCATGACCTACGACTGAGACCAAGCTTTCTGACACTGGCCAGCACATTTCTCTCTAGAATCCCTTGATAGTCTTGAGATTTCATTGTACCCTGCACAGATTCAAGACACCCTGTGCCAGATGCAGCAAAGCAGCCCCAGAACATAACAGAGCCTCCTCCATGTTTCACAGAAGGGACAGTGTTCTTTTCTTGATATGCTTCATTTTTCCGTCTGTGAACATAGAGCTGATGTGCCTTGGCAAAAAGTTAAATTTTTGTCTCATCTGTCCATAGGACATTCTCCCAGAATCTTTGTGGCTTGTCCACATGTAGTTTGGCAAATTCCAGTCTGGCTTTTTTATGACTTGTTTTCAACAATGGTGTCCTCCTTGGTCGTCTCCCATGAAGTCCACTTTGGCTCAAACAACGACGGATGGTGCGATCTGACACTGATGTTCCTTGAGCTTGAAGTTCACCTTGGATCTCTTTAGAAGTTTTTCTGGGCTCTTTTGTTACCATTCGTATTATCCGTCTCTTTGATTTGTCATCAATTTTCCTCCTGCGGCCACGTCCAGGGAGGTTGGCTACAGTCCCATGGATCTTAAATTTCTGAATAATATGTGCAACTGTAGTCACAGGAACATCAAGCTGCTTCGAGATGGTCTTATAGCTTTTACCTTTGACATGCTTGTCTATAATTTTCTTTCTAATCTCCTGAGACAACTCTTTCCTTCGCTTCCTCTGGTCCATGTTGAGTGTGGTACACACCATGTCACCAAACAACACAGTGACTACCTGGAGCCCTATATATAGGTCCACTGACTGATTACAAGATTGTAGACACCTGTGATGCTAATTAGTGGACACACCTTGGATTAACATGTCCCTTTGGTCACATTATTTTCAGTCTTTTCTAGGGGTACCATCATTTTTGTCCAGGCCTGTTTCATGAGTTTTTTTTTTTTATTAATTCTGTTGAAGCATGGTTGAAAATCAATGTCTGACTTTTATTAGTTAAATTTCATAGAATTTTTATTTATTATTACTTTTGTCAGATTAAAGTTATTTCTGTGATCATTGTGAGTTTTTCTTTCATTGACTGAAGGGTACCAACAATTTTGTCCACGTGTGTATGTCGGGGTTGTGTCCCACCCGGCCAGCCCCTGGCTTGCCTTCAGTCTCTTTGGCTGTGGCTCGGCGGTCGCTTGTGGGTCCCCCTCCGGCATCTCGTTAGCTACCTTCAGTCCTGCCTCTGACACTTCATCGGTCACCTGTGGGTTCCCCCACTTCGACTCATCGGTCGACTGTGCCTTTGCCGGCTGTGGCTGCACCGTCATCTGTTGTGGCTTCACCTCCCTCCTTGCCTCCACCAATGTCCCCTTCACCTTCCTCCTGGCCTTCTCTGTTGCCCCCTTTGCCTTCCTTCTCGGCTCCTCGCCCCCTACGAGGTCCCCTCCTGTTCATGCCTCGCTTCCGCCAAGGCTCCCTCCAGCTCCGACCTTGCGGTTGTCTGCTGCCCCTGCGGCTGCCATTTCTCGCCCGCTGGTGTTCCCTCTGACTCCCCGTTTCCCCCTATCTTTTGCCTTCCTGCTTCCTGGTTTTGTGCCCCCTGTGTCTACTCCTTGTAACTTGCTCTACAAAATATCCCATGTACTGATCCCTCGTCTCCCTGCCCCTGCTTCCATGATTCCAGTCATGACACCATCTCTTCTGCAAACTCCTCTTCAGCTCAGCCCACAGGTTTTCAATGAGGTTCAGGGGCCTCATGTATAACGACATGCGTACAGTATAATTCTCACTAAAACATGGCGTACGGACAAAACTAGGAATGTGCGTAAGCAAGAAAAATTCAGATGCATAAAACTGTGCGTAAGCACAGATCTACCCACATTCCCTTTAAAAATCCCAATGAGCGCAAAATTTTACCTATGTGAACGAGCCCACAGCCACTCCCCCGAACTACCCATAATTATGTATATTCGCATATGTAAATCTGTATAAATACCTGCTTTGTTCTGTTTCTCTTAAACAACAATGGATCAACTACGTATTTCAGCGAGTGTGAAGTGGAGGTCATGAAAATAAGAAATCAAGAAAAGAAAAGTGATATTATTCGGTGGTTTAAGTAGTGGCATGAGCACTAAAGTTGACGGAGTGGCAGAAAGTGGTAGTCAGTTAAAAGTGTTTTTATCTATTTGCACGGTGGCCAAAATTAAAAAGAAGTGGTCGGACATTAAAGTCGACATGAAAAAATGAGTGGCCACTCACTGTAAGAGTCTTAACAGCACAGGTGGAGGTGTCGGAATCCCCAGTCCTCACTTTATCGGGTGAGGGGGACGCCGATGTCAAGTTTTTCTCATACCAAACTTGTTTGAATTACTTGCATGTTTATGAATAACAAGTAAGGGGCAGATGCGGTGTTACTTTTGTTTATTCTGTTTGTTTATTCTTACAGACAATAGTATAAGAGGTGCCCCCATTGCTGAGGACGACACAGACGCATTTTATTTTTTAACTAATTCATTTAATGTGTTGTTCTTATCACACAGTGTATCATTTCGATGTTTTCATTCATTGGCAGTATATCTGACTATACATAGCACTGACTATTGTATTTTGTGACTGTAGCAGCTTCCGCCAGAACACGGGCAGTCAGTCGCCCCCCCAGTTTCTGAGGCACGGGAATGCATGTAGCCAGCACCGAAAGATGTGCTCGGCACCGCAGCACCATCACCGCCTGTGGCGCACCTCTTGTACTATTTCCTGTAAGAATAAACAAAAAGAATAAACAAAAATAACACTGGAATTCTGCTACTTCATGTTGACTTTAATGTCCGACCACTTCTTTTTAAATTTGGCCACCGTGCAAATTTTGCAAGCAACACTTTTAACTGACTCCGCCATGCTGTGCCACTCCGTCAACTTTCGTTTATTGCTGATGCCACTACTTAAGCCACCAAATAATATCACTTTTCTTTTCAAGATTTCTGTTAACATGACCAGCTCTAAAAGCTGAAATCCCTAATCTGCAGGATAGTAAGGGTCTTATAATTGAAAATGAAATTGATATAGTAAATGAGTTTAATGATTATTTTACACAGGTGTTCACAATAGAGAGCACAAGTATCCTGCCACCATTTAGTACAAATACAGTGTCGTCTATGACCGATATATTTATAACTGAGGCTGATGTGGTACTAAGCCTAGCTAAGTTCAAAATAAATAAATCACCGGGGCCTGATGGCATCTTACCTATAGTGTTAAAAGAGATGAGGAATATTATTAGTCAACCTTTAACTTTACTATTTCAGAAATCCTTATCAACTGGTGTGGTACCTTCTGATTGGAAGCATGGTAATATAATACCCATATTCAAAAAAGGGGATAGAAGTAATCCAGCAAAGTACAGGGCAATCAATTTAACTTGCATAACTGGAAAAGTAATTGAAGCTATAATCCAAATGACAATGGTAGATTACCTGGATTCAAATAACATTCTGAGGGATAGCCAACATGGATTTAGGAGAGGTCTAGTTTAACTAATCTACTTGAGTTCTTCGAGGAAACTACATGAAAAATTTATCTGCCTACGATGTGATCTACTTAGATTTCCAGAAGGCTTTTGATGTTATCTTCCACAACCGGCTCTTGCTTAAGCTCAAAGCTGCAGGGATTTTAGGAACTATAGTACCTTGGATCAGAAACTGGTTATCAGACAGGTTGCAGCGGGAAGTAATTAGAGGCATAATGTCGCGGTGGGCCTGCGTTCATAGTGAGGTACCGCAGGGCTCAATTTTAAGACCATTATTATTCCTAATTTACATTAATGATACTGACACCAATACATACAGTAAACTGGTTACATTTGCAGACGACACCAAGGTGGGTGGTATAGCAGATACTAAATTAGCAGCAGAGAGGCTACAATGAGATCTTGATTTAATTAGTGACTGGGCTGATACCTGGAAGATTAAATTTAACATTGATAAATGTAAGGTAATCCATGCAGGGAGTAGAAATATAAAGTTCTGATATTTTATGGGTTCCACTGAAATAAAGGTAGCTGATTATGAGAAAGACCTTGGTGTGTATGTTGATGCTTCCATGTCCCACTCTCGCCAGTGTGGGGAAGCAATTAAAAAGGCCAATAGGATGTTCGGTTACATCTCTAGGTGTATGAATACAATTATACAATTCCTTGGAAAGAGCCCAACTAGAATATTATGTGCAGGTTTGGTCACCATACATTAAGAAGGACATTGCTGCTTTGGAAAAGGTCCAACGTAGGGCTACAAGAATGATTCCTGGTCTTAGAGGAATGTCTTATGAGGACAGGTTAGCTGAGTTGAATCTCTTCAGTCTCACGCAAAGGAGATTAAGGGGGGGCATGGTCCAGGAATATAAGATTCTAACAGGTCTTGATGCTGTTCAGCCAAATGGCTACTTTAATATTAGTTTAAATACTTGAACTCGTGGCCATATCTGGAAATTAGCGGGAGAACATTTTAGATTGAATTTGAGAAAATACCTCTTTACACAGCGTGTAGTTAGAATATGGAATAATCTTCCTGTTAGTGTAGTGCAAGCTAAAACCCTGGGTTCCTTTAAATCAGAGCTACTGTAGATAAGATTTTAACAACTCTGAGCTATTAGTTAATTTCTCCCCAAATGAGCTTGATAGGCCGAATGGCCTCCTCTCGTTTGTAAATTTCTTATGTTCAAAGGGCAGCCCTGGCGGAGTCCACCCTCCAGGACCCTGCTGAGAGTATAGAGCTGGTCCACTATTCCACACCCAGGGTGAAAACCACACTGCTGCTCCTGAATCTGAGGATTGACAATCCGACGGACGCTCCTCGCCAGGGCCCTCAAATAGACTTTACCAGGGAGCCTGCAGAGTGTGATCTCCTATAGCACGCCCTCCGGTCCCCTTTCTTAAAGAGGGGGACCACCACCCCGGTCTGCCAGTCCAGAGGCACTGCCCCTGATGTCCACTCGAAGCTGCAGATGCGTGTCAGCCAGGACAGCCCCACAGCATCCAGAGTCTTGAGAAACTCATCCACCCCCGAGGTCCGGCCAGCTTTTTTAACCACCTCAGCGACCTCTGCCCCAGAGATAAGGGAGTTCACCCCAAAGTCCCCAGATCCTGCCTCCTTGCCGGAAGGCATGTCAATGGGATTGAGGAGGTTTTTGAAGTATTCCATCCACTGAACCAAAATGTCCCGAATTGAAGTCAGCAGCTCCCTATCCCCACCATAAACAGTGTTGATGCTGCACCACTTTCCCGTCCTGAGCCACCGGATCGTGGACCAGAATCTCCTCAAAGCTGTCTGGAAGTCGTTCTCCATGGTCTCGCCAAACTCCTCCCACACCTGAGTTTTTGTCTCATCGACCCCCGAAGCCGCATCCTGTTTGGCCCTCCGGTACTCATCAGCTGCCTCCGGAGTCCCACAGGCCAAAAAGGCCCAATAGGACACCTTCTTCAGTTTGACGGCATCCCTGAGGGTTGCCGCCGCGACAAGTACCAACCACCTTAAGGCCACAGCTCTGGTCAGCCGCCTCCAAAATGGAGGCGCAGAATATGGCCCATTTGGACTCAATGTCCCCCGCTCGGGTTCAGATCGGAGGGGTCGTTCCTCCCAATCACACCACTCCAGGTCTCACTGTCATTGCCCACGTGAGCATTGAAGACCCGCAGCAGAACAAGAGAGTCACCAGGGGGGGTGCTCTCCAATATCCCTTCCAAGGACTCCAAAAAGAGTGGGCATTCTGATCTACTGTTTGGCAAATAAGCGCAAACAACAGTCAGGACCCATCCCTCCCCCTAAAGGCGAAGGGAGGCTATCCTTTTGTCCACCGCAGTAAACTCCAATGTACAGGCGCCCAGCCAGGGGGCAATAAGTATGCACACCCCTGCTTGGTGCCTCTCCCCGTGAGCAACACCAGAGTGGAAGAGGGTCCAAGCCCCCTGAAGGAGACTGGTTCCAGAGCCCAAGCCGTGTGTCGAGGTGAGCCTGACTATCTACTCAGAACTTCACAACTTTGCACACCAGTTCAGGCTCCTTCCCCGCCAGAGAGGTGACATTCCATGTCCCTAGAGCTAGCTTCTGTAGCTGAGGATCAGTCATCCAAGGTCCCCGCTGTAGGAATTATTCGCTCAGGTAAATTTTAATATCTCCACCAATATGTTTTTAAATTAATTAACTTTTAATTAATTATTATTTAATGCTGATTATTAACCAATTGTTATGCCAAATGATCGGCTCCCCCAAACTCAGTTGTGAATCCCCGTGAGTCTTAAATGGGATTCACCAACAACCAGTGTCGCTTAATAACCTGGGTTAGAAGGCTCGTCCAGCGAGCTGCGTCACCAGGTAATGTAAATGATCGGTAGCGAAGCTCCCCGCACGGCCGAAGAGAGAGAGTCTCGCGATATTTCATTCCAACAGCTCATCTTACCCTTAGATAGGCATGGCCGTTAGTCTGTGGTTATACCAATTTACATTGTACCTCTGGGAACAACATATTTTGCTTGGTGTGGCTTATCCCAGTTGATATTTTCCTCGGAATGGATAATGTATACCTTAATTCAGTTCTGTTAATATAGCATGGTAGAACACAAAGAGCTTGCTAACGGCCACAAAGATCAGTTAAGGCCACTAAGGAACGTGGAAGAGAAGGGGGGGCAGGGGGTTTGTCAAATAAAGAAAAAGAATCTCAGAAAGTTAAGACACATACAAACATAACCTGTATATATCTGTATATTGAGACTAGTAGTCATGAGTAAATAAATATACAGATATACAAAAGCCAAACTTAAAAAAAACTTACTTTGGGGTTTTGGTCTGTTGGGTGAGTGCTATGTAAGGAAGGATGTCTGGGGAGGGGGTTGTGTGCCAAGTCGAGGGACCACTGTCCTTGGAGTCCACTCTGCTGTCTGTAGGTCCCTAAATCTTTGAGCAATAAAAGTTGGAGTGCTGGCCTCCCTTGTTATCTGTGTGTCTTTAAGTGTGTCTGTGTGTGTGGGGTCACGAACCCCCCTTTGAGGCCTAGGCCAATGTGTACCTCTTGTACCAGGCTAGGCCTTGTCTCAGGCCACCAGGAATTTAAACTTGGTGATATGTGCATGTGTGATCCTACACCGCCTTCGGCTACTGCCTAACTCATACAACACCCGACCCTCTTGGCCCCTCCTACAGGTGGTGAGTCCATTGGAGGTGGGACCCACGTGCCTTCTTCGGGCTGTGCCCGACCAGGCCCCATGGGTGCAGGCCTGGCCACCAGGCACTCGACCTTGAGCCCCACACCCAGGCCTGGCTCCAGGGGGGGGGCCCGGTGACCCGCGTGCAGGCGAGGGAAATCATCGATCCATTATGTTTCTCTTCATATGGGGTCTAATGAGCCGCACTTCATCTGGTTCCTCACCCAGGACCTGTTTGCCTTGGGTGACCCTACCAGGGGCATAAAGCCCTGGGCAACTTTGCTCCTGGGATCACTGGAACATGCAAACTCCTCCACCATGATAGGGTGTTGGCTCCAGGAGAGGACTCGGATTACCATCAGCTTAATCCGCCACTCCCATAATTCAACCACTTCCTCTTCCCTCATATGTCTACAGACATTAATAATAATTCATTAAGAATGTAATTATAGAAACAGAAAGGTGTGTGAGTGAGATAACTGATTTACTGTGTCAGTAAAGATAAATGCAGGCAGGGAATTATTTAAGTTACAGTAATAGTCCAGCGATTGAGAAGTTGCCTGCTGAACTCTCGAGGAACTGAACTCTTGATGAAGCATTGAGTAGGGCTTTTGAAACTGGTCCCAGAATTTACCTGTGAGGGGTCTATCTTGTAAGTATGTAAGACATAAGGCAATGCCAGGTTAGCATTTGGTAGAGCCTCTAGAATGTTATATGTGTGCAGCCACTCACAGTCAGGCTCTGCAGTTGCAGTTGCATTAGCATTATCCTGCTGCAGATCAGAATTCAATTCAATTCAATTTATTTTTACATAGCACTTTTCACAATATTCACCCCAAAGCACTTTACATGGGTGTGTTATGATACAGTGCAACATAACAGAGAACAATACAAAAACAAGGAAATAGAAAGATAAAGAAATAAAGGAAAGCCAGATGACAATGGAGGAGAGGTATCAAAAACTCCCTAGTAGGGAGAAAAAAAATTTCTGGGGATCCAAGGTCAACTACTGCCCAACCCCCCTGGGCATACTAACATTATAGGAAGTGTATGCAGGCGTAGACTGCATTCAAGTCAAGTCCATCAATGGTCCAACAGCATGTCAGCATTAGCCAGGCACAAATCAACACTAGTCAGTACGGCAGCATTATACTGGCATAAGTCAGTACATCTGTGTTAGCCTGGTGCAAGTCAGCACATCTGCATTACTCTGGTGCAAATAAAACACATAAGCATTCTGCATTTGCAAATAGAGGGCAGCCCATTCATCAGAAGTAAAAATTGTCCATCCATCCATTTTCCAAACCACTTATCCTACTGGCTCACGGGGAGTCTGGAGCCTATCCCGGAAGCAATGGGCATGAGGCAGGGAACAACCCAGGATGGGGGGCCAGCCCATTGCAGGGCACACTCACACACCATTCACTCACGCATGCACTCCTATGGGCAATTTAGCAACTCCGATTAGCCTCAGCATGTTTTTGGACTGTCAGGGGAAACCAGAGTACCTGGAGGAAACCCCACGACAGCATGGGAAGAACATGCAAACCCCACACACATGTGACCCAGGCGGAGAACTGAACCTGGGTCCCAGAGGTGTGAGGCAACAGTGCTAACCACTGCACCACCATGCCACCCCTGAGTTATGTATTTAGAATTATATTTGTCATATAATCAAACTGATATTAAAGTAATATCAAAAGTGACTGTTGTCCATTTGCAGAAGGTATTAGGCCACTATAGATCCAGGCATGTTTGTCTCGTGGTGAGGGTTTATCTTCATTATTGATTAATATTCAGTGTTGTAGTACTCAAGTCCAGTCTTGGGCTTGAGACCACATTTTCAGTTATAGGCTACAGTGTCTATGTTTTGGACTCATAATTTTAGAGCAGGATGTGAGATAGATTTTTTTTAACACAGTTATAAACTTTCTCATTTCCCCTGCTCCTCTTGAAATAACACACACTAATTAATAAAATATGTTTAGTACGTAAAGAAACTCATCAATTATTTTCCGTCATTATATTGTCTCCCTGATGTTCCATCCATCCATGATTCACTGCTTATCTGGGATCAGGTTACAGGGGCAACAGTCTAAGCAGAGCACTAGGAACCACTATGTGACAGCGCTATAATATTTGTTTTAGCGGTGATTATTTTGACAGAGTTAAAGTTAAATAAGCTAAATGATTTAAGTCAGTGATGACAAAGACAGGTTAGGCTACTCCAAGAAGCTAAATGGCACATACACTATATGGACAAAAGTACTGGGACACACCTCTTAATCATTGAATTCAGATGTTTCATTCAGACCCATTGCCACAGGTATACTGTATGCACTTGGCCATAGAGTCATGTTTACAAACATCTGTGAACGAGTGTGTCATTCTGAAGAGCTCTCTGAATTCAAGCATGGTATTGTCATAGGATGCCACCTTTGCAATAAGTCAGTTTGTGAAATTTCTTCCCTGCTAGATATTCAATGGTTAACTGTAAGCAGTATCATTGCAAAGTGGAAGGAACAACAGAAACTACATAAAGTTGCTGAGTTCCTAACTTCCTCTGGATTTAATTCCAGGACAAAAGCTGTGCATCGGGAGTTTCATGGAGTGGGCTTCTATGGCCGAGCAGCATCATGCTAGTCTCACCAAGTCTCACCAGTGCAATATCAAGCTTTGGATAGTGGTGTAAAGCTAAAGCTGTAAAACTGAACTCTGGACCAGTGGAAACATGTTACTGTATGTGCCTGACAAATCACACTTCTCTGGCAATCTGATGGATGAGTCTGGGTTTGGCGGATGCCAAGAGAAAATTATCTGTTTAGCTGCATTGTGCCAACTGTAAAGTTTTGTGGAAGAGGGATAATGGTATGGAGTTGCATTTCATGGGCCCCTTAGTTCCAGTGAAGGAAACTCTGAATGTTTCAGCATACCAAGACATTTTGGACAATTTTCTGTTCCAGCATGACTGTGCCCAAGTACACAAAGCAAGGTCCATAAAAACATGGTTGTATGAATTTGGTGAGGAAGAATTAAACTGACCTGCACAGAGCCTTGACCTCAACTCCATTAAACACCTTTGGGATGAACTAGTATGTAAGTGAGTGTCATGACACACTGGTACGGAGCAGGGAACCTAGCACAGGAGTCCAAAGATTCAGGGAAATGCAGGATTTATTCGGGAAAGGCACACTCGGAGAATATGGTGTACCACACAGAACAGACGTCATTGACCGGACTGCCGAAAGACACATTGACACAGACTTAAATACAGCACAGTAAAATAACATGACTAGAAACAGCTGGGAACACGGGAATTCTACAAGGTAGAGACGGGGGTGTGCACACGGGAGGATCAGGATGACCGGGGAATGACAGCCAGGTCTTTACATTCCACACCAGTGCTTGAATTCACAAATGCTCTTCTAGATGAATGGGCAAAAATCCCTACAGACACACTACAAATTCTTGTGGAAAGCCTTCCCAGAAGAGTGGCAGCTGTTACAGTTCCAGAGGGGGGACCAACTCCATATTGATGCTTATGGATTTAGAAAACGATATCATAAAATTCTGTAAGTCTAATAATCAGGTGTCCCATTGTATCTATGGCCAACCTGGCATTACTGGGTGAGTACTTTAAACCTGAATGTCTTCTTTTAAGCTGTACTTGCATTGCAGTGGTGTTGTGGTGATATTTAAATTCTGCTTTGCAATACTGACAGATGATTGCATTTTCAAGTGCTTCCACACAACTGATGCTTCTGCTCTTTACTTGGACTCCGCTATGCGCCATCTTCCTTCCTCCTTATTGCCGAGTAATTAATAAGGAAAATTATAATATATGCTTTTTAATAATCGATTAATTGAGTTCAGTCGAGGAATTGTGATAGCTCTGCTCAATATACTGTAGGTGATCTCATCCCCAACACTATTAGTCATCACTGGCTTTGTGCCCCAGTTACTTTTTTCCAACCTCATTTTCTGACTTTAATCGTTACTGGCGTCATATAAAACTTTTAAAAGTGTTTTAAAAGCATTCAATTTGTTTTTAAAGCACCAAATCCTGTAGCATACTATAAGTTTATTAAGTGGTACCCAAATTCCAGTGTTTATTATAAATTCCACTTATAATATAAAAAAAAACATTTTAAACATTATGGCTCATCACTTCGTGGCCACCCGGGACCCTGCAAAGAACTTGCATGTCTGGAAAATGGATGGATGGATTCGTTGGCCTAGTTTAATAGCTACCCCTGTTTGCTCCTCTAATCAGTGAATGGTGTGATTGCAACTGAATATACAGAACATGCAAATAGGCTAAAGAGGAATTAGCTTGAATAGGACGTGAGAGATTTTGAATTATGGTGTGAGTTTTTGGTGCCAGACATGGTGATTTCAGCATTTTTTAAACATGGTGGTTTCAGCATTTTTTTTGCGTCTAGAGTTTTCAGGGGGAGTTCTGTGGCCAAAAACACATTGTTAATGAGAGAGGTCAGAGGTGAATGGCCAGACTTGTTAAAGCTAACAGGAAGGCCAAAAGTGCAAAATAACAACCCAGTGGCATTCAAAGCGGCTTCTCTGAACAAGCAGGTTGTCTGAGGTTGAAGTAGTTCTGTAGGCAAAAGTGGATCCTACCTGATGGATCCTAAGTACTAGGTGTACTTAATAAAGAGGCCATTGGGCTGTAAAGTTTCATTGAATTCAAAAACAGATTTGATAAAAATATTCTCAAACTTTTTTGATCAAAATTAACCAACAGTTGCCAATGAGAAAGTAAAAGAAATAAAAAGGCTGTGAAGAAACAGAGTGAAAGAAACAGAGAAGCTTAGGAGAAACAGCGAGAAAATAAAAGAGAGAGAAAAAGCTGTTTTACCTTTACTGTTTTATCTTTCACTGCATTGATCCAGCGAAGCACAAGCGGATACGGCAAGTCAGGGAATACAACAACAACAAATTTATTTTTATATAGCGCATTATCACAACATTACATTGTCTCAAAGCTCTTTACAGCATCCTCAGCCAAAGCCCCCAGGGGTTTAATATACGAGGTTTAATGGTGCATAAAGCGAGCCAAAACGTAGAGAGACAATACAATGACTGGACTGGGGAAACTGAAACACGGACTAAATACATTGGACTAATGATGGTAACAGAAAACAGCTGATGAACACAGGGAATCCACACAGGGTTAACGAGGGGGCGTGGCACAAGGAAGGAGCAGACGATCGGGGCAGGACAGGACCCCCCCCCCCCACAAAGGTGCGCCTAAGGGCAGCAAAATGACGGGGACTGGGGACACCACAGCACCTGCGGAGACAAGAGCAACATCAATGGGGCACAGGGAACAACACAGACACACAGAACAAAGACAAGGAGACCAACTCGGACAACAGATGGAAAATCACAGGGAGTACTGACACGCACAGGGGCACCAAAAAAAGAAACAAGGGACCTGGGGACACTAAAGAGGATAACGGAGGGACCACACCAGGGAATAAAGGCACGGAGGGATAAGGAGGAAACCCAGGGGACGCATAGGAACTAGCAGTGGACGTGGGCACAAAAGGACGGGAAGGACACACGGGAGGCACAAAGGAACCAAAAGAGGACAAAGGCACAGAGGGACACGGAAGAGACACAGGGGGCAGAAAGGGACGAAACCGAGACGTAGGCACAGAGGGACGGGCAGAAAATGGGGGGGGTACAAAGGACTAAAGGGCGCTGAGAGACAAGGGCCAAATATGGAGGGCAGAAAGGACATAGAGGGGAATGACGGTTGAGCAGGACGGGAGTGAACACAGGGAGCAAGGGAGCTAGGGGCAAGGGGCAATGGGGAGCTGAAGGGACCCTAGGAGAGCATGGGGGGGGTCGCGGGAGCAGCAGGCGAGCGTGAGACTGGAACCGGGACTGAGGAGGTGGATATGGTGAGGAGGGAACTGTAGCCACGGCTAGAGGGGGCGCAGCCTCAGCCAGCCCAGGTGTAGGCGACCAATGAGGCACCCAAAACCGAGCCACAACTGGCTGGTAAGTCTCCAAGAGACAGGAACCTGATCAAGAGCCGCTGTGAAAAGGTGATGTTGGCTGGAGTGACCTCCTGGAGGGGTCCATGGGGGTAGTCAGGGTGATCCCCGGGGAGTCAAGCTCCTCCTCTGACTCCATTATGGAGGAAGGAACATAGGTCAGGTCGTCAGGGACCTCCTCGGGGACAGGGATTGAGGTCAAGGAAGCCAGTCCTGGGGGACTGAGGCCGAGGGAGCCGGGACCATGGAGATTGAGGCCTAGGGAGCCGGGACCAAGAAGACTGAGGCTGAGGGATCAAGGATCCCAGGGACTGCATCCAGGGTGTCCGGGACCAGGGGGGCTGGGAGATCGCAGGTCGGCGTGTCAGCCACTGGACCCAGGACCACTGGGGGCGTTGCGTCGACAGGCGGGACTGGGTCCTAGGGGGGCGGTGCGGCAACCACCGGGACTGGGGCCTCGCTGGGTGGCATGTCAACTGGAGCAGGGGCAGGGACGTCGGGCGCGGGCGCAGACTGGGCCGGGATGTCGGGCGCAGTAGCAGCCGGCAGAGCCAGGGCCTCGGGCGGTGCAGTCAAAGCTGCAAGACCTGGAGCCACGGGAGACAGGGCAGGACCTGGAACCACGGGAGACAGGACAGTGACCATGGGGTGCTGAGCGGGAACCTCTGGGGACAGAGCCGGGGCCGACGGGTTGGGATCCTCTGGGGACCGAGCTGAAGCCAGGACCTCGGGCGGAGCAGCTGCAGGCGGAGCTGGGAGCCTGGCCTGAGCAGCCGCAGCGGGCAGTGCAACCGCAGCGGGCGGTTCCGCAGCAGGAACCTCGGAGGTTGGCGATGCAGCATTCACTGCTGGCATGGGAACCACGGGATCCTGAGCAGGGACTGGAACCACGTGGAGCGAATCAGGAACCACAGGAAGTGGCACCTCTAATGGCGGTGCAGCAGCCGCAGCCTCGGGCGCCACAGGAACTGCTGCAGGTAAAGCTAGATCCGAGACCACGGCGGGCGATGCAGGAACCTCGGGGGGCAAATCAGGAACCACGGGGGACAGAGCAGGAACTGCAGGAACCACGGGGACAGAGCAAGAACCACGGGTGGCAAAGCTGCAGGTAGCACACGAACCACAGGGGGTGAAACTGCAATCAGCACAGGAGCCACGGGCGGCAAATCTGCAAGCAGCACAGGAGCCACAGGCAGCGAAGCTGCAGGCACAGGTACCACTGGGGCCGAAGCTGCTGGCACAGGTACGACTGGGGCTGAAGTTGCTCGGACTGTGTGAGTGTGTTATTTGAGAATGCACTACACAGCATAACATTGTGTCAGACGAGGGATAAAATCTGCAAGATGTACAAGTAAAAATGCGCTGCAAAGAGACTGGTGAGCGAGTCAGAGCGGCACAAAAAACGAACAGGCCACCGAGGCGAAAGAGACTAGCAACAGCGGTGGTAGCAACGACGAAGGAGAACTCAGCGAAAACGTTGGCGAAGACGTGCCGGAGCCACTGATATCTACGCTGCTGATTATGTCAGGAAAGCATACTGCACGGGGCTGTACAGTTCTGGATAAGCTAAGTCCACCGTCACCCATGCAGTTTACTGGCAATCTTGCTGATAACTGGAAACGTTTTAAGCAGAGATTTGAAATTTATTTAGCTGCTAGTGGAGTAGGAAACGGGGACACGAAGGTGCAAGCACAAATCTTTCTGCACGTAATTGGGGAAGATGCACTGGATATATATAATAGCTTTCATATTGAACCAACACAACTAAACGTATAGACAGTGATGCAGAAATTTGAAACCTACTTTGTGCCTACTAAAACATAACGTTTGAGAGATACAAGTTCTTTTCCTGCGACCAAAAACCTGGCAATACTTTTGATCAGTATTTAGCTGAGCTACATACACTGAGCAAGTCATGCGAGTTTAATGACCTCAGAGATTCGCGGGTACGAGATCGCATAGTTTGCGGAATTGCAGACAATGGATTGAGAGAAAAATTTGACTTTGGACAGGACTGTGGACTTGTGTAGGGCAGCGCAGAGCTCTCGCGAGCAAGTCAAAGAGCTTGGTAAAACGGAACTGGCAGTGCACACTGCAAAATCAAAGGAGCAGCCCAAAAAACGTCAGGCTAGACAAAATAGAGAAAAGGGGGCAGAAGGCACATGTAAGAGATGCGCAGGCAGCCATTCCCCAAAATCATGTCCAGCCTATGGAAAAACATGTAATAATTGTGGTAAAAAGAACCATTATGCCAGATGTTGCACGGCTAGTGACGCGAAGAGAAAAGTCCATACAGTGGATGAGCAACCAGAGGAACTTTTTGTAGATGTAGTTCAGGCATCCCATGCAGACAAAAAGGAATGGATTGTGCCAGTGACTGTAAATGGGACTATAATACCATTTAAGTTGGACACCGGAGCCCAGGTTAACCTGTTGTCATTGGCAGATTACAATGCTCTCAAAGTGAAAAATAAAATATGTCCTGAGAAGATAAAGGTGACTGGGTACACTGGAGAAAGCATGCCAGTCAAAAGCAGCTGTATAGTGACTTTTCAGCACAGGGGCCAGATCTTAAAGGCACAGTTGCTGATTGTTGAAAAGAAAGTGCAGCCAATATTAGGCCTTACTGCATGTGAAAAGCTAAATTTAGTGAAAAGAGTGTTTGTGGTAGCTTCAGAGACTAATAATGATAGAGAAGCACTCATGATCAAATACAAGGATGTTTTTGAGGGACTCGGCTGCTTACCAGGTGAACACAAGATACACATTGACGAGACAGTTGCACCGTTAGTGCTTGCCTGCCGGAAAGTTCCATTTGCGCTGAGAGAGAGACTAAATGATGAGCTTGCACGCATGGAAAGGCTGAAAGTCATAAAGAAAATTGATGAACCAACTGATTGGGTGAGTTCACTTGTCATAGTGCAAAAGAAAAATGGTGCATTGCAGATATGTTTAGATCCCAGGGATCTAAATAGAGCAGTCAAGAGGGAGCATTTCAAGTTGCCAACGCGTGAGGCAATCATGTCTAACTTTGCAGATGCCAAGTGGTTTAGTAAACTGCATCCTCCGGGTTCTGGCAGATGAAGCTTGATGACGCCAGCTCCAGACTGTGCACCTTTAACACGCCAGAGGGGAGATACCGATTTCTCCGTCTTCCATATGGAATACTGTCAGCTCCAGTGATGTACCACAAGACGATTCACATCATATTCGAACACATTCCAAGAGTTACAACCATGATGGACGACATCATCATCTGGGGGTCAACAAGAGAGGAACATGACACGCGGCTGAGACAGGTGTTAGAGCGAATAAGAAGCGTCAACCTAAAGTTGAACAGGGACAAATGTGAACTGGCTGTAAAGTCACTGACATTCATAGGAGATGTAGTCTCTGAGGAAGGGGTGAGTCCTGACCCAAGAAAAACATCAGCCATAGACAATATGGAGAGTCCTCAATGTAAAGATGATGTGAGGCGTTTCTTAGGGATGGTGACTTACCTGGCAAAGTTCATCCCTAGGTTATCCACCATCTCAGCGCCACTAAGAATGTTGCTGGAACAGAATAATGAGTGGATGTGGCTACAGCAGCAAGAGGATTGTTTTCAGACAATGAAGAAGATACTCATCTCAGAGCCTGTGCTAAAGTTCTATGACCCATTTCAGCAGATGCATCACAGTTTGGATTGGAGCTGTCCTTCTGCAGTTGCATGAAGAAACGTGGCAACCAGTAGCCTATGCATCTCGGGTTCTCACTGGGGCTGAGGTCAATTATGCGCAAATCGAGAAAGAATTGCTGGCCACCACATATGCATGTGAACGTTTCCACCAGTATGTGTATGGACAGACCATTGAAGTTGAGACTGACCATAAGCCTTTGGTCACTATCATGTCCAAGCCATTGACGGACTGTCCAATGAGGATACAGCGCATGTTAATACACCTGCAGAAATATGATGTGAAGACCACACACCAGGAAAATGCATGTATGCGGTAGACACCCTCTCGAGAGCAGTCGATAAATACAAAAGACCGGACAAGGGCAAATGTGCCGACATACAGGCATATGTGGATATGATAATGGCATCACTACCAGTGACAGACACAAAAGTGACTGTCCACTAAAAGTTCAAGACTACTGGACATCCTCAAAACAGAGCTCTCAGTGGTTGATGGCATTGTTTTCAAAGGCAACAAATTCGTGATTCCGTCTTCAATGCGAAAAGACATGCTACGGCTGATACACAAAGGGCACTTGGGTGTAAACGCAGAGCTAGGGAAGTTATGTACTGGCCACAAATGAACCAGGACATTGGCCATGTCACAGCTTCATGTGATTTATGCTTGACTTACCAATCAAAACAGCAGGCAGAGCCACTCATGACATACCCAGTGCCAGATAGACCATTCTACAGAGCGGGAGCAGATCTGTTCGACTGGGATGGTAAGAGCCATATAGTAGTGACAGACTACTTTTTGAACTACCCAGAAGTTGCAACACTTCAATCGACATCTAGCAAAGCAGTCATTGCATTTTTGAAAACTGTATTTGGTATTCCATGTGAACTTATATCAGATAATGGTCCACAATTTGCAAGTAGAGAGTTTGCTGACTTTGCCGAAGAATGGGGTTTCAAGCATATAACATCTAGCCCACAGTATCCCAGATCAAATGACCTTGCAGAAAGCTCGGTAATGGTGGTCAAAGGTCTCATGAAGAAAGCACGAGATGGGCAAGAAGACTTTCATCAGAGGCTGATGATCTACAGGAGTGCACAATTGCAGAATGGGTTGTCTCCAGCTCAGATGCTGATGGGACGACGCATACGCACCAACTTGCCAATACATGAAGATCTGTTGACACCCAAGGGAGCACACAGAATTAAGCTGGATAAGGAAAAGAAAAAACAGCAGCAAAAACAACGACATGACAAAAGAGCAAAGCCACTACGTGACTTGAAACCAGGAGAACAGGTTAGAATCCGAGATCATGTGAGTGGCACTTGGAACATGCAGGGTTCAGTGCAGAAAGAGGTGGCACTACGCTCATACGAGATACAGACAGAGCATGGAGGAGTTTTGAGAAGAAATCGTGTTGATCTCAAACCACAAATGTCAAGCCTGACTGGTCTGGAACAGCCCTACAAGGAACAGCAACTAGGAAACAGAACCAGTGACATGACCGACCAGATTACAGGGAAGCATGCAGCAGATCCTGAAGTACCAACAAATGGGAATCATCCTCCTGTGAAAACACCTTGCAGGCCAAAGCGGGTTGTTCAGCCTCCTAAGAGACTCATTGATAGTTGTTGATTACAAGAGACTGTAAATATCTTGAAGTGTGAATTCAAAGGTATGTGACATTACATGTTCAAGCACATAAAGTGGAGTTTCACGGTAAGATAAGCAAGGCCTGTATGCATTGATAGGTTTGGTAAAAGAAGTCTGATTCTTTTTCTAAGGGGGGAGATGTGTTGTTATATGGTA
This sequence comes from Brienomyrus brachyistius, assembly GCF_023856365.1. NCBI lineage: Eukaryota > Metazoa > Chordata > Actinopteri > Osteoglossiformes > Mormyridae > Brienomyrus > Brienomyrus brachyistius. Next base: position 25,112,202 of record NC_064544.1, read on the forward strand.
GTTAAAGAGAAATGCATTACCCAGAATGCGCGGCGTGCTCACGGGGTGTGCCTGACGGTTGTACTGGGGAATGGCGACAGTAAAGAAGCTTTTTGGAAAACCCACTCTGTGTGAGTGTGTTATTTGAGAATGCACTACACAGCATAACAGGCTGAGCTTGCAGAATGCGTAATTTTCCGGAATCATTCCCGGGATCCCAGAAAGATCCTTCCACAGCTGGTGCGCCGGTGAAGTGCCTGGTCTTTGTTGAGCGAGTCCAGCTATTCTGTCATGCATTGATCCAGCGAAGCACGGGCGGAGACGGCAAGTCAGGGTATAATAAAGCGAGTCAAAATGTAGACAGACAATACAATGAATGGACTGTGGAAAAAAATTGAAACACGGACTAAATACATTGGACTAATGACGGTAATCCTGATCCTGGAATGCTGGCATCCATCAGATTTTCTGTCTTATTTAGTCTCTGAAAAACTGCACCATATTTCAGGCAGACAGTAACTCATTAGGTAGCAAAGAAAACCTGCTGGATACCGGCACTGCAGGATCAGGTTCTCCTACTCCTGTTATAGAGCAATCTCTGTTGGTGCCATATTAAAATCGAAACAGTGTGATTATTTTTCACTAAGATGTGTGACGCGCAGTATTGTTAAAGATGTGTTTCAGTAGAAGAGGCTCAATGGCTCACATGGGGCACTAGCTTCTGTGCAAATTCTGGAATGTCTGTGGAGTAACTGCAGTTATCCAAAGTCTGAACAGCTCCATTTTCATGCAGCTTTAGTGCTTGGGGGAGAGTAACAAGGTGGCAGGAAGCATGTAGTCTGTTACTGTTACTTAGTACAGGGATCTAAGCACTCATGTTTTGCTCCTGGACAAGGCTTTAATCCATGGTAACGTAACTGCAGTTAAGCTGAAAAAAATATCTCCAGTATGCAGCATTGCTTCCAACTGTGAGAGAGAAAGAGTCAGGGTTTGTTTGTCTGCTGAGTAAAAACTCTTTTGCATCTTTGCTATGAATGCTATGCAGGAGAGATGCTAAAATCCAAAATGTGCATTGTCATATAAAGACTACACTATAGATCAGTCTCATGCTGTAATATTTGCAAACAGCCTTTTTTCAGAAAAAGAATTTACAGTACTTGAAATATGACATGAATACAAAACAGATCTAAGACTGTACTTTATCTAAGCTTTTACCATTGTTTGTCTCATATGGATGTTTTTCACATTTCAGTCTTTTAGATCCAGAACATTGTCATATGCCTGTGGTGCTCCAGAATCCATGTTTATTTTTAAGTTCTGATGCCTGACGCCTCTGTTCCAAGATTTCCAGGTTGGCTCCAATATTAAGAAACCTGAAGCATTTTTCCATGCTTCATGTTAACAAGCCATGATGGTGACCATGGTCTTCTTGGATTTTCCCATATCCTAAATTGCTCTGATTGTTATCAAGGAGCATGTGCACTTCTGAAATTAAATTTTAGTCCTCATTTGTAAAACTATTAGTAAACACACATAGGGATTCTTTCATTTTCACATATCCCATCTGAATGTCCCTTAAGAAAAACACATATTTAAGGCAGGTTCAGCCATTTATTCAAGATTATTTGGCATACTAAGAACTGCAATGTTATTTTTCAGCTTTTTTATTTTTGACCATTTTGTTACTTCAGTTAAATTCCCCAAATCACCCCTCATAAATTCCCCAAATCACCCACAGTCATAGGCTGGCATCACTCATCAAGCCCTGCAAAAAGGTTAATTGTGAATCTATTAACAAGAATATGACTTATTAATTTGCATAATGAGCTTACCATTCATTAGCGGAAGTGGTCTGTGATTGATGGAATTTTAATTATGGCACCTTCAGTTATTAAACTTTAATAAAATGTACTCATATTGTTACTTGTGTCTTTACCATCAACTCTTGATAAATTGATCAGCTGTGTATTTTGTAACAAGTGTTTTTTTTCAAGGTCAGAACAGATACAGTAATGCACATTGTTCTTGGTTTGGATAATTAAGTGTTCTTTCTACCTGCCAGAAAACTACCACTCAATCCCATCAATCAAATCATGTAGCCTTTATGGCTTCAAAGTATTTGGACTGTGACAGTTCTCCCCATTATGTCGATGATAATAATGGAACCTGACCTAGCTACTTTTTACATTTTAATGAGTCTTCCAGAAACCTTAGATCTCTTGTTTTCACTGACTGAATTATGGATTGCCCACTTTGTGTTTTTATTATAATTTTTATTAAAACTGTAGGAGCTCCTCCTAGGCCTAACCCCCTGGCAGTCTTTTTTTATGGCTATTGATCATTTCTCAAATAAGACGTGTGTGCTGATGATGATTGTCGTTATTAACATTTGAAACAATAGCTAGCTTATAAATCAGAAAAATCTGAGTTGTAACTTCTGTCAAGCCTGTTCTTGTGTAACCCAAAATTTTGAGGCACATCGACGGAAACTCTGAGGGCAAAACACAGCAGCAAATATGAAAACACACCAACAAATACAAAAAACACATCAGCAAACACAAAAATGCAACAGTAAATATGAAGACATATTATTTGCCGACCGTTAACTTTACTGTTCCAAAAATCCTTATCTGAAGGTGTGGTACCTTCTGATTGGAAGCATGCCAACATAACGCCCATTTTCAAAAAAGGGGATAGAAGTAATTTGTCAAACTATAGGCCAATCAGTCTAACTTGTATAACTGGTAAAGTTTTTTGAGGAAGCTACTCAGGAAGTTGATGATAAGAAGGCCTATGATGTCATCTACTTAGATTTCCAAAAGGCTTTTGATGTTGTCCCCCACAAGAGGCTCCTACGTAAACTCAAAGCGACAGGTATTTTAGGTACCGTAGCGACCAGGATTGATAACTGCTTAACAGATAGGAAACAGCGAGTAGTTATAAGAGGCACAATGTCACAGTGGGCCTGCGTTCATAGTGGGGTACCGCAGGGTTCGATTTTAGGGATTTAGGACCACTATTGTTTCTAATTTACATAAATGATATAGATACCAATATATACAGTAAACTGGTGAAATTTGCAGATGACACCAAGGTGGGTGGTGTAGCTGTTGGAGAAAGCGTCAGGCTTTCCACTCCAACTCTGCACACAGGACCAAACTACAATACAGTATATGTTGGAGAAAGCGACAGGCTTTCCACTCCAACTCTGTACACACCATTAATTACGAGACAACACACTTAGAGTTTTACTTGCACAAGGGTAACCACACTCTCTGCATGCTAGGCTACAAAGGAATGTGTTACAAAGGGTGGTTCCCCTTGGCACCATTATTTATAGTCAATGGGGGGCAGGGGTCTTGGAGTGAGAACAAAGAAAGGACTGTGAGAGTAAGAAGAAGTTCTGGTTTTACTCAGGTGGACAACTATTTAAACACGTGCTCAGGATACGTGTAAACTAATATAATCTAAAGTATGAAGGTAAAGGAAAACAAAATAATGTATATACATATTTACACTCATTGCTGATTATACAGAAATGATAACAAATGATTACTAACAGTTTCTTCAACCTAACAGTAGCAGATACTGAATTAGCGGCTCAGCAGCTACAGCGGGATCTTGATTTAATTAGTGACTGGGCCGATACCTGGCAGATGAAATTTAATGTTGACAAATGTAAGGTACTCCATGTAGGGAGCAGAAATATAAAGTACAGGTATTTCATGGGTGTCACTGAAATAAAGGTAGCTGGTCATGAGAAAGACCTTGGTGTGTATGTTGATGCTTCCATGTCCCATTCTCGCCAGTGTGGGGAAGCAATAAAAAAGGCTAATAGGATGTTGGGGTATATCTCCAGGTGTGTGGAGTTTAAGTCAAGGGAGGTAATGCTAAGATTATACAATTCCTTGGTGAGACCTCACCTAGAATATTGTGTGCAGGTTTGGTCACCATATCTTAAAAAGGACATTGTGGCCTTAGAAAAGGTGCAGCATAGGGCCACAAAAATGATTCCTGGTCTTAGAGGAATGTCATACGAGGAACGGTTACTTGAGCTAAATCTGTTCAGTCTCAAGCAAAGGAGACTGAGGGGGGACATGATCCAGGTATATAAGATTCTAACAGGTTTGGATGCTGTTCAACCAAATAGTTACTTCAGCATTAGTTCAAATACACGAACTCGTGGCCATAGGTGGAAATTAGCGGGAGAACATTTCAAACTGGATTTAAGGAAGCACTTCTTTACACAGCGCGTAGTCAGAGTATGGAATAGTCTTCCTGATAACGTAGTGCAAGCTGAATCCTTGAGTTCCTTTAAATCAGAGCTAGATAAGATTTTAACAACTCTGAGCTATTAGTTAAGTTCTCCCCAAGCGAGCTTGATGGGCCGAATGGCCTCCTCTCGTTTGTATAGTTCTTATGTTCTTATGTCAGAAAATACAAAAAACACAATAGCAAATATGAAAACATACCAGCAAATATGAAAACACTACATCATTAGAGGCACCGATAACAGAAAGGGTATGTACTTACTGATAGTCACATGCTTGTTCCTGACTGGACAGGTAGCCTGTCAATCAGCTAAGAGTCACAACTATAGTTAAAGCAAAGGTAGATCATTATGTGGGGCGGCATGGTGGTGCAGTGGTTAGCACTGTCGCCTCACGCCTCTGGGACCCGGGTTCGAGTCTCCGCCTGGGTCACATGTGTGCGGAGTTTGCATGTTCTCCCCGTGTCGTCGTGGGGTTTCCTCCGGGTACTCCGGTTTCCCCCCACAGTCCAAAAACATGCTGAGGCTAATTGGAGTTGCTGAATTGCCCGTAGGTGTGCATGTGTGAGTGCATGGTGTGTGAGTGTGCCCTGCGATGGGCTGGCCCCCCATCCTGGGTTGTTCCCTGCCTCGTGCCCATTGATTCAGGGATAGGCTCCGGACCCCCCGCGACCCAATAGGATAAGCGGTTTGGAATATGGATGGATGGATAGATCATTATGTACCAGATGCAAGGAAAAGAAAACAGATGTGACTATACACACTGAAATCAAATGACTTTAATGGATGTGAGCCTTCTGCTATAAGTAATGAGTATATCATAGATAGATAGATAGATGTGTTATTTTCATGATGAGTACAATGAGATTTGGTTTGGAACATGCCAGCAGATGCACAGTTATATTTACAATTAAATATATTCTAAGGCATAAATCGTATGGGAATGTACAGACACTATATATGTACAAGATAATATATATATATATATATATATATATATATATATAAATAATAAATTCTTTTTTTATATATATATATATATATATATATATATATATATATATATTATCTTACTATAGTTACTTCAGCATTAGTATATATATATATATATATATATATATATATATATATGCAGTCAAACCTTGGATTGCGAGTAACTTGGTTTGCAAGTGTTTTCCAAGACGAGTAAATTTTTAAAAATAAATTTTAACTTGATAAACGAGCGAAGTCTTGCAATACGAGTATTACATGTACGCTTTGTCTGCCGAGCATCACGTAATCACCACTGAGCCAATGGTTCTTCTCTCTCTCTCGCTGCGGGATTGTGGGTAATCGTCTCCTATACTTGGTCTCAGTCGGCGTGCCTCACTTGTATAGACAAACTTTTGGTTTTGTCATGCCAGCGATTCCACTGTCCGAATCTCTTCCACTTACACGAAACGATGTCAAGGTGAAGATGAGACTGAAAGTTTTGGTTTTCTTATTTAATTTACATAAATTGCTCATTTAATTAGATAGCCTATGAAGATGTTTGCATTGTTATGTTTTGATTTTCTGTGTCTTGATGTTCTGGCTGATCTTTGAAGCAAATGTGTCTTTATATATTTATTTAAACATTTTATGTATTACAGCAGCTTTGAACAGAGGCATTTTTGTAATATTTGATGTATGGCTGTACTCTTTAAAGTATGTCGATCGTTAATGCATCAGGCACTATTTTAGCTTCTTTGAGACTTAAATGGGATTTACTAATTACCAGTATCGCTTAGTAACCTGTATTAATAGGCTCGTCCAACGATCTGCATCACCAGGTAATAAAAACGATCGGTAGCGAAGCTCCCCACACGGCCGATGAGAGAGAGTGTCGCGATATTTCAGGCAAGTTTGAAGTTTCAGTTAAACTGGTGTAATTTTTGATACATACAGTTTCGTGGTAAAGACTAACTAGATTTTGAATCAGGGGTGATTTTCCATCAGTTTGACATCAAACATGCCATACCAGCTTCACAGGTTCACACCTCATCTGTATTAATTGATTAACAATTACTTATATTATGTATGTTACAGACTCACATCAGTATACGATATAGGTGTTTTGGGTTGCATCTCAACAGATGGTACACTTTGTACTGACATTACATGACATATTCACATTGAAACAGCACATCTTATCCTTAGATAGGTGTGGCCGTTAGTTTGTGGTAATAACAATTTAAGTTGCACATCTGAGAACAACATATTTTGGTTGGCGTGTTTTATCCCAATTGATCTTCTCCCCAGAATGGATAATGTACACCTTAATTCATTTCTTTTAATATAGCATGGTAGGACACAAATACCTTGCGAACAGGCCACAAAGATCAGATAAGGGCCCCAGAGGAATGTGGAAGAGAAGGGGGGTTTGTTAAACAAAGAATGAAGAATCTCTGAAAGTAAGGACACACTGGTTACACTATTTAATTTTCAAGATTCTTCTGGTATAACCCTGAGAACATATATGCAGTAGTAGCTATACACATGTGTTTATTCAAATTTATATGTGTTTAAGTGTGAGGGGTAAAATAATCGATACTCCGTGAACATGGTTATAAGGGTGGCACACAAAACTAAGATTGTCTACTGTCACATCGTTACACTCCCACACACACACACAGACACACACACACACACACACAGCGTGCAAGGGAGCACAGGGACTACAGCCCCTGGCACAAGGGGCCCCACCAAAGGATACCGGACAGTATTCCACCAACATAGCCCACAACCCCCAGCCCCGAACTAACACTACAAGTTTTCGTTTTAATCCTATGTCAACGGTAAAGGTAACAAGTTATTTAAATGATCTCTGATAACGTTGTACTATTGCATGGTAAAAAATAAAAAAAGGTTTTGTTAAGTTATTCATGTGTGCCATTTTCACCACATTTAAACTTTTTTTTTTTGTTACCATGGACCTTACAGCAAATATAAAGAGGTGTAAAATTTAAGTTGAAACTATCTGCGTGGTGCAACTGATAATTGTTTAGCAGTTCGTTAACTCAAACGTAGAAGCAGTTTACTTTCACGATAGACTGCGATCAAGCTTATACTTAGCTGGTGAAACACACTGCAGAAAACATCAGTACTGCAATAAGTCTCTGAATCCATGCAGAAAAAGTGATCAAGCCTGTCAGGAGGAAATATTCTTTAAAGGTACTTCACCTTTGGAAATGTTAAACATAAAAGAGGGCGATAAAGAGGCTCAAGTAAACAAAATAGTGAGAATATGCCGTGCCTTACAAGTCAGTCTGTTGTTCCATTTGAGTGAGAATTTTCTGGAACTTCAAAAATAAAGCAGCATGTACTGACAAACCGAATAACGACCACTTAATTCGTGGTGCCAGTTAAATCATGATCACTTTATTTACATGCATCGTAGAACTAAGTGAAAGTGAAATTCTTGTGCCACAGTTACAAGGTAGGGAACAGGTGCATGGGGGAAAACAGGACAAAAAAGTATAAATAGTGCAATAAGAGATGGGACAGTGTGGGGAGTGGAAGAATAAATATATTCAGTATGCATAAGTTTGTGCAGCACAGATTAGCACTACTGTGTTATCCATCCATCCATCCATCCATCCATCCATCATCTCCCGCTTAATCCGGAGTCGGGTCGCGGGGGCAGCAGCCTCAGCAGGGAGACCCAGACTTCCCTCTCCCCGGCCACTTCGTCCAGCTCCTCTGGGGGGATCCCGAGGCGTTCCCAGGCCAGCCGAGAGACATAGTCTCTCCAGCGTGTCCTGGGTCTTCCCCGGGGTCTCCTCCCAGTGGGACATGCCCGGAATACCTCCCCAGGGAGGCGTCCCGGAGGCATCCTGATCAGATGCCCGAGCCACCTCATCTGGCTCCTCTCGATGCGGAGGAGCAGCGGCTCTACTCTGAGTCCCTCCCGAATGACTGAGCTCCTCACCCTATCTCTAAGGGAGAGCCCAGCCACCCTGCGGAGGAAACTCATTTCGGCCGCTTGTACCCGCGATCTCGTTCTTTCGGTCACTACCCAAAGCTCATGACCATAGGTGAGGGTAGGAACGTAGATCGACTGGTAAATCGAGAGCTTCACCTTTTGGCTCAGCTCTCTCTTCACCATGACAGACCGATGCAGCGCCCGCATGACTGCTGACGCCGCACCGATCCGCCTGTCGATCTCCCGCTCCATCGTTCCCCCACTCGTGAACAAGATCCCGAGATACTTAAACTCCTCCACTTGGGGGAGGACCCCATCCCCAACCCGGAGAGAGCATTCTACCCTTTTCCGGCTGAGAACCATGGTCTCGGATTTGGAGGTGCTGATTCTCATCCCAGCCGCTTCGCACTCAGCTGCGAACTGCTCCAGTGAGAGCTGAAGGTCACGGCTCGATGAGGCCAACAGAACCACATCATCCGCAAAAAGCAGAGACCTAATCCTGAGGTCACCGAACCGGACACCCTCAACGCCCTGGCTGCGCCTAGAAATTCTGTCTATAAAAACTATTAACAGAATCGGTGACAAAGGGCAGCCCTGACGGAGTCCAACCCTCACCGGAAACGAGTCCGACTTATTGCCGCCCATGCGGACCAAACTCTGGCACCGGTCATACAGGGACCGAACCGCCCTTAAAAGGGAGCCCGGTACTCCATACTCCCGGAGCACTCCCCACAGGACCCCCCGAGGGACACGGTCGAATGCCTTCTCCAAGTCCACAAAACACATGTAGACTGGTCGGGCAAACTCCCATGAACCCTCCAGAACCCTGCTGAGAGTATAGAGCTGGTCCACTGTTCCACGGCCAGGACGAAAACCACACTGCTCCTCCTGAATCCGAGGTTCGACAATCCGGCGGACCCTCCTTTCCAGTACCCCCGAATAGACCTTGCCAGGGAGGCTGAGGAGTGTGATCCCCCTGTAGTTGGAGCACACCCTCCGGTCCCCCTTCTTAAAGAGGGGGACCACCACCCCGGTCTGCCAATCCAGAGGCACTGCCCCCAATGTCCACGCGATGCTGCAGATGCGTGTCAGCCAGGACAGCCCCGCAGCATCCAGAGCCTTGAGGAACTCTGGGCGAATCTCATCCACCCCCGGGGCCCGGCCACCAAGGAGCTTTTTCACCACCTCAGCGACCTCCACCCCCGAGATAGGCGAGTCCACCCCCAAGTCCCCACACTCTGCTTCCATATCGGAAGGCGTGTCGGTGGGATTGAGGAGGTCTTCGAAGTACTCCCTCCACCGACCCAAAACGTCCCGAGCTGAGGTCAGCAGCGCACCATCCCCACCATAAATAGTGTTGATGCTGCACCGCTTTCCCGCCCGGAGCCGCCGGATGGTGGACCAGAATCTCCTCGAAGCCGTCCGGAAGTTGTTCTCCATGGCCTCACCAAACTCCTCCCACACCCGAGTTTTTGCCTCAGCGACCGCCAAAGCCGCATTCCGCTTGGCCTGCCAGTAGCCGTCAGCTGCGTCTGGAGTCCCACAGGCCAGAAAGGCCCAATAAGACTCCTTCTTCAGCTTGACGGCATCCCTTACCACCGGTGTCCACCAGCGGGTTCAGGGATTGCCGCCGCGACAGGCACCGACCACCTTACGGCCGCAGCTCCGGTCAGCCGCCTCCACAATGGAGGCACGGAACATGGCCCATTCGGACTCAATGTCCCCCGCCTCCCCCGGGATATGGGAGAAGTTCTGCTGGAGGTAGGAGTTGTAACTCTCCCTGACAGGGGATTCCGCCAGACGTTCCCAGCAGACCCTCACTATACGCTTGGGCCTGCCAGGCCTGGCCGGCTTCCTCCCCCACCAGCGGAGCCAACCCACCACCAGGTAGTGATCGGTTGACAGCTCCGCCCCTCTCTTCACCCGAGTGTCCAAAACATGTGGCCGCAAGTCCGACGACACGACTACAAAGTCGATCATCGAACTGCGGCCTAGGGTGTCCTGGTGCCAAGTGCACATATGGACACCCTTATGCTTGAACATGGTGTTCATTATGGACAGTCCGTGACGAGCACAGAAGTCCAATAACAAAACACCACTCGGGTTCAGATCGGGGGGGCCGTTCCTCCCAATCACGCCCCTCCACGTGTCGCTGCCCACGTGAGCATTGAAGTCCCCCAGCAGAACAAGGGAGTCCCCAGGAGGAGCGCTCTCCAACACCCCTTCCAAGGACTCCAAAAAGGGTGGGTATTCTGAACTGCTGTTTGGCACATAAGCGCAAACAACAGTCAGGACCCGTCCCCCCACCCGAAGGCGGAGGGAGGCTACCCTCTCGTCCACTGCGGTAAACCCCAATGTACAGGCACCCAGCCTGGGGGCAATAAGTATGCCCACGCCCGCTCGGCGCCTCTCCCCGCGGGCAACTCCAGAGTGGAAAAGGGTCCAACCCCCCTCAAGGAGACTGGTTCCAGAGCCCAAGCCGTGCGTCGAGGTGAGTCCGACTATATCTAGCCGGAACTTCACAACCTCGTGCACCAGCTCAGGCTCTTTCCCCATCAGAGAGGTGACATTCCATGTCCCTAGAGCTAGCTTCTGCAGCTGAGGATCGGACCGCCAAGGTCCCCGCCTTTGGCCGCCGTCCAGATCACCTCGCACCCGACCCCTATGGCCCCTCCCATGGGTGGTGAGCCCATTGGAGGGGGGACCCACGTGCCTTGTTCGGGCTGCGCCCGACCAGGCCCCATGGGTGTAGGCCTGGCCACCAGGCGCTCGCCATCGAGCCCCACCCCCAGGCCTGGCTCCAGGGGGGGGCCCCGGTGACCCGCGTCCGGGCAAGGGAAAACGTGGTTCCAAAATTTTTTCCATCACTACTGTGTTAAATGTGTTAAATTCTTCTCTTAGGCTTGGGTATGTTCCAAAACCTTTTAAAATGGCAGTTATTAGACCCATCCTAAAGAAACCAAATCTTGAACCCAGTGTTTCAGGAAACTATAGACCTATCGAAAATCTTCCTTTCATTTCAAAGATCATGGAAAAGGTTGTAGTTCATCAGTTGTCCTTTTTCCTACAAAACAATAATGCGAATGAATTATATCAGTCTGGCTTTAGACCAAACCATAGCACAGAAACTGCTCTAGTCAAAGTAATGAATGATTTGCTTATGGCTTCTGACCATGGCTGTGTATCTCTGTGGGTATTGCTAGATTTAACTGCAGCGTTCGATACTGTGGACCATAATGTCCTCTTGGACCTGTTAGAAGGTGTAGTTGGCATTACGGGGACAGCACTTTCTTGGTTCCACTCATATTTAACTGATCGCTATCAGTATGCCCATGTGAACAATGAATCATCCAAGGCCACCAAAGTTGAATATGGTGTCCCACATGGATCAGTACTGGCCCCGCTACTGTTTACCCTATACATGCTACCCTCTTGGTAACATTATTAGAAATCATGGTGTTGGGTTTCATTGTTATGCAGATGATACACAGTTGTACATATCTGTTAGAAATCTTAACCTTCTTGTTGATTCAGATCTATGTGTTGATGCTCACATAAGAAGTATTACTAGAACTGCGTTTTATCATCTATGGAACATAGCCAGGCTTTGTAAGATGCTCTCACTTCATGATGTAGAAAAATGTATACATGCCTTTGTAACTTCCAGACTGGACTACTGTAATTCCCTCGTATCTGGTTGCCCATCTTACATAAACTTCAGCTGGTACAGAATCCAGCAACCAGAGTTCTAACACACACTAAAAAATTTGATAGCAGTACACCGGTCTTATCCTCCCTTAATTGGCTACCATTTAAGTCTCGGATTGACTATAAAATACTGCTATTAACCTATAAAGCACTGAATGGCCTTGCACCGGAATACCTTAGTGATCTGCTGACCACATACAACCCTCCACGTTTGCTTCGCTCTCAAGCCATGGGATATCTGCTAGTGCCTAAGGTATAAAGAGCTACGGCAGACTGCAGAGCTTTCTCCTATAGAGCTCCTCGGCTGTGGAATGGTCTTCCCCCGGATGTGTGGGTTTCAGGCCCACTCTCAATATTCAAGTATAGATTAAAAACACACTTGTTTAGTTTAACTTATAGGGACACTAATTCTCGCTCTAGCTAACTCCTCACTGAGTCAGACCTATAATGTGAGGTGTAGAGCTGGGTGGAGATCGGTGCCATTTCAGGGACTGCCCATGCTTGCATTCCCACTTGCCTCTCCCTCCTACGTATGCTGTCATAGCCATATCTTCTGGAGCTTATACATTCCACTTCATATTGCACTCACCTAGTTGTTAGCACTGCCTATAGCCTTCCCTGCTTTGCCTAATTGCACATTTTATTTCTCCTACTCCTTCTGGGGGGTGCTGCCTGGAGACCTCATTCCATCAAGATGTCCAGCACACTCTGCTACATGTGACATCGTCACTACCAGTGACGTCCCTGCATCCAGCTCACCATTCTGCCTGTGTCATCTTCCACATCTTATGATTAGGACAGTATGACTTGGCACTTAAGAACATAAGAACATAAGAACTATACAAACGAGAGGAGGCCATTCGGCCCATCAAGCTCGCTTGGGGAGAACTAAACTAATAGCTCAGAGTCGTTAAAATCTTATCTAGCTCTGATTTAAAGGAACCCAAGGATTCAGCTTGCACTACATTATCAGGAAGGGTATTCCATACTCTGACTACACGCTGTGTAAAGAAGTGCTTCCTTAAATCCAGCTTGAAGTGTTCTCCCGCTAATTTCCACCTATGGCCACGAGTTCGTGTATTTAAACTAATGCTGAAGTAACTATTTGCTTGAACAGCATCCAAACCTGTTAGAATCTTATATACCTGGATCATGTCCCCCCTCAGTCTCCTTTGCTTGAGACTGAACAGATTTAGCTCAAGTAACCGTTCCTCGTATGACATTCCTCTAAGACCAGGAATCATTTTTGTGGCCCTACGCTGCACCTTTTCTAAGGCCACAATGTCCTTTTTAAGATATGGTGACCAAACCTGCACACAATATTCTAGGTGAGGTCTCACCAAGGAATTGTATAATCTTAGCATTACCTCCCTTGACTTAAACTCCACACACCTGGAGATATACCCCAACATCCTATTGGCCTTTTTTATTGCTTCCCCACACTGGCGAGAATGGGACATGGAAGCATCAACATACACACCAAGGTCTTTCTCATGATCAGCTACCTTTATTTCAGTGACACCCATGAAATACCTGTACTTTATATTTCTGCTCCCTACATGGAGTACCTTACATTTATCGATGTTAAATTTCATCTGCCAGGTATCGGCCCAGTCACTAATTAAATCAAGATCCCGCTGTAGCTGCTGAGCCACTAATTCAGTATCTGCTACACCACCCACCTTGGTGTCATCTGCAAATTTCACCAGTTTACTGTATATATTGGTATCCATATCATTTATGTAAATTAGGAACAATAGTGGTCCTAAAATCGAACCCTGCGGTACCCCACTATGAACGCAAGCCCACTTTGACATTGTGCCTCTTATAACTACTCGCTGTTTCCTATCTGTTAACCAGTTATCAATCCAGGTCGCTACGGTACCTAAAATACCTGTCGCTTTGAGTTTAAGTAGGAGCCTCTTGTGGGGGACAACATCAAAAGCCCTTTGGAAATCTAAGTAGATGACATCATAGGCCTTCTTATCATCAACTTCCTGAGTAGCTTCCTCAAAAAACTCCAACAGATTTGTTAAACAGGATCTACCTCTCCTAAATCCATGCTGGCTATCCCGCAAAATGTTATTAGAGTCCAGGTAATCTACCATTTTCTCTTTGATTATAGCCTCCATAACTTTACCAGTTATACAAGTTAGACTGATTGGCTTATAGTTAGACAAATTACTTCTATCCCCTTTTTTAAAAATAGGCGTTATGAAGGCGTGCTTCCAATCAGAAGGTACCACACCTTCAGATAAGGATTTTTGAAACAGTAAAGTTAAGGGTCGGCAAATAATATCCCTCATCTCTTTTAACACTATAGGTAAGATGCCATCAGGACCCTGTGATTTATTTATTTTGAGCTTAGGTAGGCTTTGCAAAACATCTTCTTCAGTTATATATATATTAGCTATAGACAATGCTGGATAGGTAATAACTGGTAAGTTACTAAGGTCCTCAACAGTGAATACCCGTGCAAAACTATCATTGAACTCATTTACTATATCAATGTCGTTTACTATTATAAGACCCTTACTATCCTGCAGATTAGTAATTTCAGGTTTTAGAGCTCTTTTAGAGTTAAAATACTGGAAGAAACTTTTAACGTCATCCTTAGCTTCCAATGCAACCATCCTTTCGACATTTCTTTTAGCTCGTCTAATATCATTTTTTAACTCAGTCTGTAGACTTAGATATTCCTGCTTAATTCTGTCATCGTCAGTTATTTTCCATTGCTGGAACAAATCCCTTTTCCTCCTTACTTTATGCTTTATTTCCCTAGTAAACCACCTAGGTTGCAATTTCCTAGATTTATTCTTGCTGGAAACAGGTATGAAGTCCTCTTGCACTTGCAATAATGTGCTTTTAAAATATTCCCAGGCCTCTTCAACAGTTTTGTTATTTAACTCCATCCAGTTCACAGTTTCTAGTTTTAGTCTCATACACTTAAAGTCAGCCTTCCTAACATTATATATTTTTGATTTGGACTTAGCTCTTCGAAAACTAAACTTAACCTCAAATTTGACCATGTTATGATCGCTACTGTCAAGTGGTTCTAAAACGTCTAATTTACCAATCCTGTCCTGGTTATTAGAGAGAACAAGATCAAGAATGGCATCTCCCCTGGTAGGGGTGTTAACAAACTGAGTAAAAAAACAATCCTGTACTAATTCCACCATCTCCAGTTCATTTTCTGAAGAGCCAGTGACAATGTCCCACTGCATTCCTGGTAGATTAAAATCACCCATAACTACCACATCATTTTTATTGCTCATAGTCCTAATATCACTGTATAACAATCTGCTTTCCTCAGCAGCTATATTAGGTGTTCTGTAACAAACACCGACAATTAGGCTATTTGAGTTTTTAGCATCTAATTTTACCCATATTGCTTCCGTAGTTTCATTTATATCAGTAAGTTCCCTTGCCTGCAAGTTTTCCTTTACATATACTGCAACACCACCTCCCTTTTTTCCTATACGATCCTTACGGAACAACGTGTAACCATCCATATTATATTCTTGTCCATCCTTTTCACTCAACCACGTTTCAGTTACTCCTATAATATCATAAGAGTCCGATGAGATAAAAGCCTCTAAATCATGAATTTTATTCCTAATACTTCTGGCGTTTAAATACAGACAACAAAGGGTAGGCCTATTATGGTGCCCACTTACAATATGATTATTTGGGGCTTTCCGTTTCCCCCCACTGACATAGTTAACTAACCTCCCTGCCCCCCCAGTCCCTAGTTTAAACATTCCTCAACTACTCTACACATACGCCTCCCCAATACACTGGTTCCCCTCTGGTTCAGGTGCAACCCATCCGGCTTGAACAGGTCCCACCTGTTCCAGAAGGTCCTCCAATGCCCCATAAACCTAAACCCCTCTTTCCTACACCATCCTTTTAGCCACGCATTTAATTTCCTTATCTCAGCTAACTTAGCCTGACTTGCACGTGGCACGGGGAGTGTTTCGGAGAATACCACCGTGGACGTTCTGCTTCTAAGCTTATTGGCAACTTCTATAAATTTATCCTGCAGAACAGCCCTTCTACCCTTGCCTATGTCGTTGGTGCCAACATGCACCACGACAACTGGATCCACCCTAGCTGGGGCCAAAAGCTTATCCACACGATCTGGAAGGTCTCCTACCTGGGCACCAGGCAGGCAAGACACCGTACGGGACCCTCTATCACGCGTGCACACATAACTGTCTACTCCCCTAATAATGGAATCCCCCACTACCACAACCTCCCTCTTCCTGGGGGGAGGGGGCTCCTCAGTGCCCAAGGGCCCACCTGCCTCCCCAGTCCGTTCCGGCTCTAAAGCTGGAAGAACCTGAAACCTGTTCGACACAGTTACCTCAGGTGATGCCGCCTCTGCAACGTGTGTATGCCCTTTCCTGCGTCTACGACCTACGGTCACCCAGCTCTCTCGACCTCTCTGCTCTTCATTCTCCCCCCTCCCTGCTAGTGGTGTACACACCTTCTCCCTAAAAGGCGTATTAACTTGCTCCTCTAACTCACTGTTGCATTGGATGAGAGCCAGTTGCTCCTCAAGGCCGCGAACCTTGACCATGAGCGAGTCCACTAGCTTACATCGCTCGCAGATGAAGTCCGACTGGACACTAACGTCCAGAAGGGCAAACATGTTGCAAACGCAACACTGAGCCGGCCCCATAATTAACTAACTCACTATGACCCCGTACTCCCAGCCCAGTAAATTTATATAGCGTATTTAACTTTAAAGATTAATTCGCGTACTGTTAAATGCAATAAAGTGCCGAGTACACTAAAATAAGTTACTTGGGTTGAAACGGAACTTAATTATTATTTTTATTTAAAATTTTAAATCCGATAAATTTACTACTACTTACCAAAAGAACTTCTGCCTGAACCAAGTATGAACTAAAAACAAAACGAAATCGAAGTTGCTCTTGGGAGGTCGAAAAACCACAAAAACCCCCTCACAGCAGGCTACTGCCGGAGCGGGGAAAAAAGTGGAAAATGTCCTCCCGGCCCCGACTGGCGACCGAGCAAAGCTCAGGAGCAACTGTCCTTTTCTGGCGCTGAGTAACGTTACCGACGTTAGATATTATTAGCTATTTCGCCCCGCCGGTGTTTTTTACGGAGTTAAACGCGAACAGAAAACGCAGCTCACTGCCCGTAACAATCGCGCTGTTAATAAACAGACAGGACAGACAAGCACTCACGCCGACCAAAATAAGAACAATAAATAGAAATAACACAGCCACCCACTAAACAATTAAAGCACACAAACACTCAGAAAATACGTTCCAAACACCCCAAAAACAATCACAAACAATCCCAAAACAATCGCTGCAGCTCAACACCACTCTCTCACAGTATCCCAGCAATCTCTCGCAGCAATCCCAGGATGCCCAGGGTCAGCCTCAGTCTCAAGTCTCAAGTCTCACTTAACCATCTCTCCTATTTGACTCTCCCTGCCGGCCCCTGGAGGATGGGCTCCCCCTTTGAGTCTGGTCCCTCCAAAGGTTTCTTCCTTTTTGGGAGTTTTTTCTTGCCACTCTCGCCTATGGCTTACTCACTGGGGGCTTAAGGTGGGGATTCTGTAAAGTGCTTTCAGATGATGTAATGTTGTGATAAAGCGCTATACAAAAATAAATTTATTGTAGTTTGTTGAAGTCCTAGATAGTCTGAGCGTGTGGTTTGAGAGAAATAATATGAATCTCAATCTGTGCCTGTGCATTCATTTTCTCCACAGAAGAAACACCCCAATCGTCTAGAGAAGTACACGCAACTTACTTCAGCAGCCCTCAAAAGGAAGTCATCCAGTGAAGGTTCTTTGGCCCCACCCTACAAACAAACCAAGCTGTGGAAGATTGTCCCAGGCAAGTGTGGATACAGTAGTCCTCAATTTCATTGTCCAATGCTTGCACCCACCACACACTGTTCAGCAACAGGGCTTCATTGATCTTCTGCAACATCTTTAACTAAATACAAATATCATGTATTACACACAATACTGTTGTAAACAAAGTCACAAAGGCCTATGTTGAAATTAAAAGAAAATTGAAAGCTGCCCTTAGTGAAAATGAGTTCATAGTAACAACAGACTGCTGAACGGCACACCGTCACAGTTTCATTGGTGTCACTGTGCACTGGTTTAACCCCCAGACCATGCAGAGATCCTGCGCTGCCTGCCCTGGCATGCATGCAACTTAAAGGGTCACATAACTTTTCTGCCCTGGCTGGTGCCTTAAATGATATCCACACAGAATTCAATATCAGAGAGAAGACTGTTTGCACTACAACTGACAATGGATCAAACTTCCTGAAAGCCTTCAGAGTTTATGGGTAGACTGACAAGAACAACAATCCTGAACCTGTAGGAGAGGGTGATGGAGAAGAGGATGATGGTGGCCAAAATGATGAGGAGGGTGTTGAATTTGTTGATGCTGTAGCGCTGTTGGATGAAGATGACTACTTGGAATACCAGCTACCCAAACCCCATTGCTGCACCTGCCACCTCCTCAATTTAGTGTCCACAGTTGATGCTTCAAAAGCAGAGGTCAACCTGTTGTACAAGCGTGTGTCAAGGTCCACATTTGCCAAATGCTCTAGCCTGTGGAACAAAAGTTCAAGATCAACCACCGCATCTGAAGTAATTGAAGACCGCTGCAAACTCCAACTCATAAGGTCTGTTGTTACAAGGTGGAATTCACTCTTCTCAGCTGTAGAAAGAATAGTGAGAATAAGAGAAAAAGGTGAAGGAACCCTTGCGGTTGTCTGCAGTGAACGAGATACACCTAAGTGTTTGTAAGTGTTTGTTTTTCTGCCTTTCAGTTAATGAGGTCATTAACAATAGATTAAGTCACAGTTTTATACTTTGAATGCTGTAGAACACATGTATGCACTATGCCAGTATACAGTCCCCATATTTACTATGGATGTGATTTGTAGCAACACAACTACATTTATAAAAGTCTCAGATGACAATATTTTTCTTTTTTAATTATCAGTTCCTTCAGTTGAAGGTTCTACATCAAGTAGGCTAAACGTTCCATGTAGTGTTTTTCTTTTCTTATTTGTACAGGTTTACTCCAGTGGAACTTGCATTTCTTGCAGAATATGAGCCCAGTTGCAAAATCACTTGATGTTCTTCAGGGAGAAACCAGTGTGCAGATGGGTTGGTTTGACTTTTTTAGCCATTACAATACTTATAGGCAACTAGTCATCATATCTTCCACTCCATGAAATACATGTTAATGCTCAGTAGTACATTAGTGTATTATGACGATCGTGCGCAGGGTGATCGAGCACACGGAGATCCAAACACAGGGTTTACTGCAGGCAGAACACAACTACACAGTGAACACAATGACTGGACTAGGGAAACACACTTGAACGCAGACTAAATATGCAGGACAAGCTGAAAAAAACATGAAACATCTCGGAACAATAAGGGTTTCACACTAAGTAAATGAGAGAGTGTGGCACACAAGGATCGTACGAGCAGGTCATGACTCATATATGGTTCTTTAATATATTTGCGTTGTACTAAAATGTGTTCATTTTCAATGGGCATATATGCGGCTGAAACAGGTAGCCTAGTGCATCTCAAATTTTTCAACATTAACATTTTAATATAACATCATAGTCAGTATGGCCTTCAGAAAAATGTTGGGGAGGTGGGGTAGTTCACTATAGGCCCCTGTGGTGCAGCACACAGAATTTTTTCCCCCTTACATTACTTTTACTTTATACTTTAAGTAGATTTAAATCCAGTACTTTTATACTTTTACTGAAATGAGTTGATAGTTCAACTTCTACAGAAGTCTTTTTAAACCCTAGTATCTATGCTTCTACCTGAGTAATGAATATGAATACTTTTGACACTTCAATCTATTTGTAGCCTCAAACGCTCTTTAAAAAGCTCAGAGGTTGGGGACTGAGCATGCTGTGAGCCAATGCCTCAGATTTGTTGTGAGATATCATACAATTTCAAGTTTTTTTTCTTTTGGGTTGTTGAAGAGCAAGCTATTATTTGTCCTTTAATGTATACTTTAAGTGTTTCCCATAATGTGGCTTGTGAGATTTTGAGTCATGTTGGTCTCTAGGAAAAACTGTGTTTGGGTTGAGATTAATTCAACAAATTTGTCATCTGCTAATAAAAGAGAACTAATATGTGCAAGCTTTTATTTTAGGCAGCAGTCTATTATCAAGCAAAAGTTTGTCTATTAGGGCGGCATGGTGGTGCAGAGGTTAGAACTGTTGCCTCACATCACTGGACCCAGGTTTGAGTCTCCGCCTGGGTCACATGTGAGTAGAGTTTGCATGTTCTCCCCATGTCATCGTGGGGTTTTCTCCGGCTACTCCGGTTTCCCCCCGCAGTCCAAAGATATGCTGAGGCTAAATGGACTTGCTCCATTGCCCGTAGGAGTGTTTGTGTGAGTGAATGGTGTGTGAGTGTGCCCTGCGATGGGCTGGCCCCCCACCCTGGGTTGTTCCCTGCCTCGTGCCCATTGCTTCCGGGATAGGCTCCGACCCCCCCGCGACTCAGTAGGATAAGCGGTTTGGAAAATGGATGAATGGATAGAATTTTGTCTATTAGGGTGTATGTGTGATGTACATTTGAGAAAAAAGGAATAGGCTCTGGCCTGAGGAAACATCAACCTCCAAGCATCTGAGAGACCATATTTATTCATAAAGTCTTTCACAATTCCTGCAGATTTAGAGAAAATTTGGGGAGTATTGGATGGTCTATCCATAGTGACATCTAATACAGGATTGAAATCACCCCCTATTATAAGAAATCCAGTGTGTAATTTAGGTAAAGTCAAAAATAGTTTCTCATAATAATTATACTCATTAAAGTTAAGGGCATATACATTTACCAAAATCACATTGTTAGAGTAAAGTTGTCCTGTGACAATAATATATCATCCGTTGGGATCACTAATTATATCTTTGGGATAAAAAGATATGTGTTTATTTATTAGTAATTATTAGTATAGCCGTGCCTCTGGCTTTGGCATTAAACTTAGAATGGAAAACTTGACCAACCCAGTTTCGTTTCAGAACAACAACATTGGTATTACGGAGATGAGTTTTTTGCAGAAATGCTAAGTCTACCTTCAGCTGTTGTAAGTAGGACATAACTTTCTGTCTTTTAACATAGTTATTAACCCCCTTTATGTTCCATGAT
The DNA here is from genome assembly GCF_023856365.1 of Brienomyrus brachyistius. Lineage (NCBI taxonomy): Eukaryota > Metazoa > Chordata > Actinopteri > Osteoglossiformes > Mormyridae > Brienomyrus > Brienomyrus brachyistius. The sequence goes on from NC_064544.1 coordinate 25,133,295, forward strand.
ACGAACCTGACAGGATTATCAGTAGATTTACTGGACTGACCTACCATGGCAACTTAGTCATGGGAGTAAGACAGAGAGCTGTAGAGGAATTAAAAACAGCGGTGAAACAGAAAGAGGAGAATAAAAAACCCCTGCCATGCACATACCTGTCAAATTTTGGATTTGAAAATAAGGGAAATTTTCCAGCACCCGCCGAGACCCATCCCACCACCCCAATCAAGCTCCAGTATCCCTTTCATTTTAAGACAGGTGTATGAGAAATCTGAAATTTACATTTACATTTTATTTTCATTACACATTTTCTTTTAATTTGTCATGTTCACTCATGTGGCTGTCTGGCATTCACTAATGACTTGGTGGATTTTTCATGCTGACTGACATCGTTCCTTCCCCTATGGGAGACACTAAAATCGCAGTTACAAATCTTACAGAATGCGTGACTGTGCCCCATCCTGCACCTCTTTAGGAAAGTAAATTTGCTGTCCCATTTTTCAGTATATTTACATGACTTTGTTTTTTTGGCAGATATGCTTTCTCCTTCGTCACACCCATCCATCTCTCTCCTTTGTTGTTCCGGATTTGTTCCCGCTGTCGGCACTAACCTCGTGATAACTGGCACCCAGGCTACTGCAGGTGGCAATTCTCATGAGGCTACTGACAGAGTTGAGTTTGGAGAGGCAGAGGAATTTTTTTAAGTGATATTATAATACGGGAGATTTACGGCAAAATACTAATACGGGAGGACGATGGGAAAGACGGGTAAAATACGATAGTTTCCTGGCCAAAACTGGAGACTTGACAGCTATGGTCACGCATATAATCCTCACCAACCAACCCACCCCTGTTGATGCTGAGAGAAAACAGCAGCAAAAATCACTCTAACAGATTAATTAACATTAGCATTTTGTACTTCCTTAACTCGCTAGTTCACAATCGCACTGGTACTTCTATAGATAGTGTCTCGAGCTACACGGCACAGACCCGGGAAACAAGTGAAGGACAAAAAGGCTGGGGCAAAAAGGGATTTAATGGAGAGACAGATCGGCATATGGAACAAAAATCACCATAACAATACAATGACAGAACTAGGGAAACATACTCTGACGCAGAGTTAAATACACAGAACTAATGAAGACAATTCGAAACATCTGGTAAACACGGGGAATCCATATGGGGTTAACGTGGGGGGGGGGGGGGGGTGGCACACAAGAGGATCGGATGAGTGAGTCATGACAGACAGGCTAACAAGACACCTCAAATCAGGGGTATGATATTAGTCAGTGCACAGAAATGTATAACATTATAGATGTTGCTAAACATAAATGAATGAACCGTAAGGGTGATGTCCGATAACAAAATGTTCCGTCTTTTGGCTAAGACTTTATAAGAACATTTTAAAGACAATACCAGTGCAAAATTAACATTAGGACATCAACAATAGAGGAAACATGCCAGATCGATTGTTTACAGTTCTGTGTTTAATTGCTGGACAAACCTGGCGGCCTCTGAAGTCATGAGCCATGTCTTCTCTCCATTAGGCAATGTGATACGTAACTTTGCTGGGTAAAAGAGAGCTGGTTTGTACCCACGCTTATACAGTTTTTGTACTCAGCTCGCCGTTTCAGCACTTCAGGACTGTAATCATCGTAAAGGCAGATCTTGTGATTTTTGTAACAATTCTCCCCATTTCTGCCCATTCTCAAGTGGATAGCCCTTTCTCACGGTTTCCTACATTACACATGAGTTGTGGCTCTTTGAACAGTCCTGTGATGGTCTCCTAGCTACGCTGACTACTAGCAGTAGGTCCGGATGACCCTACCTGCCTATTTACTACCATGGGGGTGAATGATTTAGTCCAGGGAGCTGCCTGGTTTGTTTTTAAGGAAGCTATAACAAATATATGTGTGGAGAATGTATCAAACATTCATTTGGTGAAAGGGAAAACTGATTTTATAGGAAGAAAGGTTTTTTTCAAGAAGTCAAATGAACAGGATGGCAAAATCCTAATATACTGTACAATTTCACTCCATATTTTAAGATTTCAGTCTCAATGCAGGGGACAGGCAGGTGATGGTATGTAGGTGCTGGTGCTGCTTCTGATGGAAATTTGATACCACAACAGGGAAGGAAGGAGACACATCACAGGGATGACAGCAAAGGGTGGGCAGACTGGAAGGATGCCACAGGTAGTAGAAAGATTGCAGGCTGCAGAGAAAACACAATATCTTCATATTTTGGGTCTCCAGGCTGCACAACCAAGGAGGGGTAGGGGAAATAAAAAGTGAAAACAGATAGGTGAGTGCAATATGTAAGCTCTAGCAGATATGGCTATAATAGCACAAGTAGGAGGCAAGTGGGAACACAGACATTAGCATTCCAATTCCATAAGGACATGTGGAGCTAGAGTGATAGCACTGATAGTTCAGTTCATCTAAAGCCAATGGCACCAATCGCCACCCAGCTCTGTAGCTCAAACTGTAGGCCTGACTGGGAGTGAACAGTTGGCTAAAATGGAATTAAAGTCTCTATAAGCTACACCAAACAAGTGTGTTTTTAGTCTAAACTTTAATATTGAGAGTCAGCCTTGTAACCTGCCATAGTTCTTTCTTCTCTAGGTACTAACAGAAATCCTGCTCCTTGAGATCAAAGCAGGCGAGGAGGTTTGTAAGTAGATCTCTAAGACATTCTGGTGCAAGGCCATTCAGTGCTTTGTAAGTTAATAGCAGTATTTAGTAACCAATCCGATGCTTAACTGGGAGCTAGTGAAGGGAGCATGGAGCAGGGCAAATTTTTTTAGTTTTTGTAAGAATTTTGACTGCTGCATTTTGTACCAGCTGAAACTTATTTAACGATCTAGATGGACAACCAGATAGATGGTCATTAATGCAGTCCAGCCTGTAAGTTATAATGCATGTAGTTTTTCTGCATCATTGAATTAGAGCATCTTCTGAAACTTGACTATGTTCAGTAGTTGGTTGAACACAATTTTAGTAATACTACTTATGTGAGCACCACTTGTCTAGTACACAGTCTTTAACCCAGAGAGCTGTGATGCATCATTTGGTTGCCATCCAGCACCGGACATCTAATAGACAGTCTTCTAACTGAGATAGCAGTGATGTATCATCAGGGTTAACAGATATATACAACTGTGTAATATCAGCGTAACAATGGCGAACAACACTCTGATTTCTAATAATGTATCCAAGTGGTTGCATATATAAAGTGAACAGCGGAAGGCTCAGCACTAATCCCTGTGGAACACCATATTTGATTTTAGTGGGCTTGGAAGATTCATTGTTGACATGAACAATCTGATAATGATCAGTCAAATAGGAGCAAATCCAAGGGAGAGCTGTCCCCTTAATGCTAACCACACATTCTAGCCAGTCCAAGAGAATATTATGCTCCACAGTATCGAATGCTGCAGTTATATCTATAAACACCAACAGAGATACTGTACAGCCACGATCAGAAGCTGTAAGCAAATAATTCCTTAATTTTAATAGGGCTGTTTTTATGCTATAGTTTGGTCTGAAATCAGACTAATATAATTCATAAGCATTATTTTTGTGTAGGAAGGAAGACAACTGATGAACAAAATGTTTTTCCACGACCATTGAAATGAAAGATAGATTTGAGACGTGTCTGTAATTTCCTAGATCACTAGTTTCAAGATTTGGTTTCTTGAGAACAGGTCCAATCAGGGGCGCTGCTAAGGATTTTGGGCCCCATGAAAAGAATCTTGACAGGGCCCCCAACACAGTTTATTGGGGGCTTCTCTGGGCCCCCTCTCAGTCATGGGCCCCGAGAATCGTCATCGTTTACCCCCCCCTTTACAGTGCCCCTGGGTCCAATAACAGTTCTGTTAAAAGGCTTTGGAACATATCCAAGCCTGAGAGATGAGTTTTACAATTTTAACTGGGTAGTGCTAATCATGATGCAGTCTTCTTAAGAAATATTGTAGGATTTGAGTCTACAAGGCTAGTAGAAGATTTGCAGTAGGAAATTGAGTTCAAAAGTTTTTTTTAACAGGAAAGAAAGATTCAAATGTGTCATTATCAGTACTAATAGGACTAGCAGAAGACTGGTATGTCACAAAAGACATGCTCCAGTTAGTCTGTTTAATAGTGTTTATTTTACCATTCAAAAAATGGAATAAAGTCATCATTCATAGGGCTTCTTGTACTTGTGAATTTAACATTGAAGAATTCCTTGTTAACCTAGACACAGATTCTGGAATTTAAGATTTTTTAGTTTTAAGATTTTGTTTTCTTCCATTTGTCTGGGGAGATAAACAGACCTAGCAGTCACTAGTGCTTGTTTACTTGGAGAGGCTCTCTTTCTAGATGGATCTGAAAACTTCTAGTTTTGTTGAGCACCATTTGCACTCTAGCTTGTGTGAAGCCTGTTTAAGTTCATACGTACAATTAGAGTACCAGAGGGGAGGTTCCTTATATCTCCATGTTTTATTTCCTTAAGTGGAGCTATAAATGAATTCTCTGTTCTGTTCACAGTTTCATGTTCAAGTTAATTTTTATTTGAGGTTGTAAGGTTGAAGGACTTTGGAAGTTGCTGGGAGGAGCAGACGGTCCGCAGTATCTTACCGATCTCTTGATTGAGTCGCTCCACCTGTCCATTCACCTGGGGATGATAAGCCGTGGTTAAACTCACCCTTATATTCATCTGGGCAGAGCGGAGCTGAAACAAAGACACAGGAATGAGTTGCTCGGAAGTTGCATAATAAACAATACCAGTCTCAGTGCGAGGTTTAAGTAGTCGAGTGGGCATGGTTCTGATTGCTTGCAGCTGCCCCGTCCGTCATCATGACAGCAGGGATGGGGACAGAGCACATTACTGACATGGACATCTTCTTTGCAAGGTTGCACACCTCAAAAAAAATCTCTTTGTGATCTCCAATTCCCTAAATTGGATACCATTAGTGTCAACATGGATAACGATATGCGGATATTTGCATTTACTTTTAGCCAGAACTTTTAAATTTGCTGAGATGTTGTTGGAGTCACGATGTTCATGTTTCATAAAATAGAATACCCATTTACTAGACTGCTTTCAACAAGCATCTCAGTTGGTGTTTCACTTAGTGGGGAGAACCTGTTGGAAACACAACAACAACAACAACAAATTTATTTTTGTATAGCACGTTTTCACAACATTACATTGTCTCAAAGCACTTTACAGCATCCCTGCCCAAAACCCACAGTGAGTAAGCCAGAAGCGACAGTGGCAACCAGTAGTAAGGCAGCTAGGCATACATGGAGGATGACACAGGCAGAAGGACGAGCTAGACAGAAGGACGTCATGCGTAGTGGAGACGTTGCATGTAGCAGGGTGTGCAGGATAAACTGGGGTCTCCAGGCAGCATACCCCAGGAGGGGTAGGGGAAAAAATGCTATTAGTCAAAGTAGGGGAGACAATAGGCAGTGCTAACAGTTAGGTAAGTGCAATATGTAAGTGCAATGTATAGGTTCTGGCAGATATGGCTATGGCAACATAAGTAGGAGGGAGAGGCAAGTGGGAATGCAAGCATGGGGAGTGCCTGAAATGTCAGCACTCCAGTTCCACATGGGATTATAAAGCTAGAGTGATAGCACTGACAGCTCAGTTTATCCAAAGCCAGTGGCACCAATCCTCACCCAGCTATACCTCACACTTCAGATCTAACTGGGGTGAATAATTAGCTAAAGCCAGGACTAGAGTCCCTATAGGCTAGACTGAATAAGTGTGTTTTTAGTCTAGACTTCAATATTGAGAGTGAGCCTGAATCCTGCACATCCGGTGAAAGATCATTCCACAGCTGAGGAGCTCTATAGGAGAAAGCTTTGCAGCCTGCTGTAGCTCTTTCTACCCTAGGTACTAACAGAAGTCCTGCGACTTGAGAATGAAGCAAGCGTGGAGAGTTGTATGAGGCCAGCATCTCACTAAGGTATTGTGGTGCAAGATCATTCAGTGCTATTATTCAGACAATAGCAGTATTTTATAGTCAATCTGAGACTTAACTGGAAACCAGAGAAGGGAGGATAAGGCAGGGGTAATGTGATCAAATTTTTTTGTGTTTGTGAGAACTCTGGCTGCTGCATTCTGTACCAGCTGAAGTTTATGTAAGGATCTAGATGGGCAGCCAGAAAGGGGGGCATTACAGTAGTCCAGTCTGGAAGTTATAAAGGCATGTATTATTTTTTCTCCATCATGAAGGGAGACCATCTTCCGAAGCTTGGCTATGTTCCGTAGATAATAAAACGCAGTTCTAGTAATGATTCTTATGTGAGCATAGAAACATAATTCTGAATCAACTAGAAGACCAAGATTTCTCGCCACTGTGTTAGGTTGTGTAGGAAGGTCACCAATGTTGAGGTGATGAAACTTATTTTGTGCATCCTTTTGACCAACACTTCTGTTTTTTCTGTCTTTAAATGTTTTGCCATCCAGCTAATTACCCACTCCTGACACGGGGAGGTAGTGACGAAAAAGTTTTTCGAGGCCCTGTAATGAGAATGAGTACACTTTAAATCCTTTAACGAGGATCCATCAGAGGGCAAGTCTGGTGCCAGCAGCCACAGTAATTCCAGCTCCAATAGCGTATATTAAAGTTGCTGCAGTTATAAAGCTTGTAGTTGGATCTCGGGATCGGGCTGGTGGTCCGCCGTGAGGCGAGGTACCACCTGTCCTGGCCCATGCCGGTCAGCACCCCCTCAATGCTCTTAACTGAGTGTCCTGCAGGGTCCGAAGTGTTTACTTTGAGAAAATCAGAGTGTTCAAAGCAAGCACAGTCACCTGAATGCTGCAGCTAGGAATAATGGAATAGAACTCTGGTTCTATTTTGTGGGTTTCCTGATCCGGGGCTATGATTAAGAGACGGCCGGGGAGATTTGTATTGCACCGCTAGAGGTGAAATTCTTGGACCTGTGCAAGAAGGATGAAAGTGAAAGCATTTGCCAAGAATGTTTTCATTAATCATGAACGAAAGTCATAGGTTTGAAGATAATCAGATACTGTTGTAGTTCTGACCATAAATGATGCCAACTGGCGATCAGGTGGCGTTATTCCAATGACCTGCCCGGCAGCGACCGGGAAACCAAAGTCTTTGGGTTCCGGGGGGAGTATTGTTGCAAAGCTGAAACTTAAAGGAACTGATGGAAGGGCACCAACAGGAGTGGAGCCTGCAGCTTAATTTTACTCAACACAGGAAACCTCACCCTGCTCGGACACGAAAAAGATTGACAGACTGATATCTCTTTCTCAATTCTGTGGGTGGTGGTGCATGGCCGTTCTTAGTTAGTGGAGTGACTTGTCTGGTTAATTCCGATAACAAAAGAGAATCGGACATGCTAACTATTTACGGGACCTGGTGCGGTCACCGTACAACTTCTTAGAGGGACAAGTGGCATTCAGCCACACAAGATTGAGCAATAACAGGTCTGTGATGCCCTTAGATGTCCGGGGCTGCACACGCGCCACACTGAGTGGAGCAGCATGTGTGCACCCTTTGCTGAGAGGCGTGGGTAACCTGCCAAACCCTATGCGTGCTGGGGATTGGGGATTGCAATTATTTCCCATGAACGAGGAATTCCCAGTTATCACGGGTCATAAGCTCATGTTGATTAAGTCCCTGCCCTTTGTACACACCGCCCGTTGCTAATACCAATTGGATGGTTTAGTGAGGTCCTCAGATCGGCCTTGCCAGGGTCGGCGATGGCCCTGGCCGAGCGCTGAGAAAATGATCGAACTTGACTATCTAGAGGAAGTATCTAGTGTAGGTGAACGAATATGGGTATGGGTATATCTCTAGGAGAGAGCATGTTTGAGGTCTACAGAAAGAAACATTCCAATGCACCTGTACTCATACTTGGGTAAATGGCAAATAAAGCATAATTTCATATTAATTATGCCAATTTGACAGGTAATAGATTTGGTATTGAAAATCAGTAGTCTTGAAGACTATTTCAATTGACTTAAATATACCAAAAATATTGTTTCTCCTCCAAAACAAAAAACTAAACTTAAAATGTCATATTGCCCTGCATCTCTTCATTTGCGACTGTCAGTGGTTTATTTTCCAGAATATCACAGAAATATATTTGTGCACAGCCCATGGGAGAAATAATTTACCATGATGGAGCTATCCTTGGAAATGCTGTGCTGTAATTGACAGGGAGTTTGTACTTATAGCCTTCAACAGGGGCATATGTGACACAGTACTTTGTATTTCTCTCAAATAGATGGTATACTTAGCAACTCCTACTCTCCCTCCTAGGTGAGGCCATCAATCTGTTCTCAAAATTATAGCAGCAGTATTCTGCAATGCAACATTAACCAGAGAAAAGTTATTTGTGACTATACACCATTTCTCAGTATTGAAGAAACATGACGTTATAGTCCAGAGAGTTGTTTTAGTTAGTTCTGTTGAGACTTACTGCTGGCCCATAATATTAAAAAAAGTTTCAAATGATATGCTTATTCTAGGTTATTTCCTGCCTTGCCCCCATAGTTTCTGGGATAGACTCCGCAATCCAGTATAGGACAATTGGCTACGGAAAGTGGTTAGATGGATGTTAAAGAGTAATACTCCTAGTATCCTAGCTAGCCAAATTATATAACGATAATGAAATTGCCGGAGTGTGGATGAGAGAAGATACTGGAATGAGAGGTCGAGCATTCATAACTGCAGCTACCTCCGCCATGAGGGTCATCAGGGTTTCATGCGTTAGTAGCGACATTTCATGGTCAAGCATTATGCAGTCAAGGATGTGTCGGGCGACGCCAATCATTTATTCCCATGTACCACGCATGTGCGATGCATGGGATGGGTTGAACACCCAATAACTGCTCTGTTCACTAAGATATTTCTCCACACTCTCAGAGCTCAAGCTCATTTCACCCATTTCCAGTTCTCGGCAGGCGCCAACAAAGTTTGTGCCACGATCTGCTTTGCAGGGCCTCTGATAGCAAAAAAACGTCTCAAGGCATTGATGAAGCTATTGTCGCTCATTGACTCTATTACTTCGATGTACACTGCCCTTGTGCACATAAATAAAAACAACACTGCCCACCTTTTGGATTCAGAGTATCCTCCTCTGGTACAACTAGAGGTGAAGTCCCATGACCCAAACACGTCCACACCGATATATGAAAGGTAGTGCCACTTTCAGCCGTTCAGCTGGTAAGTTTCCCATCTGTTGATATTCTATTTTTCCCCACAACTTCTTGCAGGTGACACACTTGAAGAGGAGGTGAATGATTCTTCGTTTTGCTTCCACTAGCCAAAATCCTGCAGCTCTGATAGCACTCTCTGTGAAATGCCTTCCCTGATGTTTCACAGACTCATGATAATAACGTATTAGAAGAATTGTATTGAAATGTGGCAGTACATTAATACAACCTAATTATGGTAATCATACGTTCCAAATAATTTTACAGCAATGTTAAAAGACTTCCAACTCTAAAAGAATTTGAAATAGGTAGGTTCAGTGTACCTGCTCCTTTGTAAATCAGCCAGCCCCTAGACACACTTTCTAGTTTTGGATAAAGATTTTTGAGTGTTGAACATATCTTCAAGAACAATATAAAACAAAGGACCATAGAATAAGAGGAGCAATGGTTTTGATAGTGGACAATATTGAACTATCAGATTACAACAAAAAGATTTTCTTGTAGATGTGCAACAGTGCCTCACCTCATCATGGGTGTAGTTCTCGGTTATCAGAGCAGACCTGCATCCCAAACCAGCTTGCAGATACATTGTTCACTGTTATTGGGAGTGCGCTCAACAAGCTTGGGTAAGAGATGAAATGTATGAAACCTGTATGTCTTTTACTGGTGTGGAGTGGTTGGAAGGCCCTCGAAGGCACCAACAAAGCCCTTAGTTCCAAAAAGGGCAGGAAAAGACCTGTAATAGTAATGTTTAATTTGCCATTACATAATAAATCTGTACACAGCTGTATATAACAATGACTTGTTAGAATTCAAATTCATAAATGTAAGCAATAAGTCACTCTGATAAAGACACCGAATACACTAAATACCTAGTCATTTCTGTGTGGACGCTGGATCGGCCATCTCTCCCTCTTTTCTGACTTCTTCCCTGTATACGGTGCATTACGGTGTTAGGAAGATGCATCACATCATTTTACTCTGAGTAGTCAACATGTCAGTGCTCAAAATGACAGAATTTTTGTGTTTGTTAATCTGTGTGTATTTGTTGTGAAAACAGGCACAACACCTGGGAGTCTCTTGGGCAGTTTGGGCACTGTGCCCCACAGGGCCAGGGAAAGGTGTGATATGGCCAGTAATTTAAGAGGTGTCTGGCTGACCTGAGATGTCTCCCTGTCAACGTATAACAATGGAACAGTAGGTTAGCACAGCTACACGTGTAATCATATATGGAGTACCGTCACTTCTATATTTTAATCTTTATCGTACCGCTAGATCTCTGCCACTCAGAGACAGGCGTCACGCTAGTACTGACATTGTTGTTGAGGCGCTTCTGTTGTTCCAAACACCCCCAGCATACCCCCGACGCAGTTCTCACAGTCATCACAGTAGCGACACTTTTATTTCTCCATTTCAAGCACGGCTTATCCAGATCACCATATTAAATGGCAGTTTAACTGATGCTCCTTGTTGAGCCAAAGTACAGAAAAATATCCTTTTAATATTTTTTGTTAATATTTCAAATTAGAATATTATTCAAATATTCAATATCTTAATTTGTAATGGTTAGTAATGGAAGTTTACGTAGCATTATTGACGCTGGATTTCTATTGGTTAGTATGTGAATCCTAGGCTGTGCATGTGACAACGGTAAAAAAAAAGAAAGTAAAAAAAAAGTGGACATATGTGCAGCTTGAAAGTATATAGTTTTTGGACATGTATCCTCATCCATTGTTATTCTGTTCATCGTTGATTATTGATTGGGAATATTGAAGCTTATTCATGGCCAAATGTGATCCCATTGATGACAACCTTTTGAAAAATAAAAGAGATTGACGGTTACAAGCATTTGGAGTCAGTAAGTGGGATTGTTAAAGAGGTGGATGTTAGAATGGATGTGGATATGAGTCAAATCATCTAGCCTGCTCATATGAAGAAGTGGTAAAATTTATTTGATTAAAACAGAGAAAATTTGCCACTACATAAAAGTCCAAAAATTTGCTATTGCCCATAAACAATTGGTAAGGTGGAGTTTTACAACAAGACAGCTAAATGGATGATGCCAGAAAGGCTACGTCAAATACATTGTGGAAGTGCTTGGACAACCGTATTCTATGAGTGAAACGAATATTTGATTTCGCACCACATTTTATTACCAAGCAAAAAAATTTAAAAATTGTTGCAGTTTTTGTGCTGTGCCAGAACCAAAGTCAGTTGTATTTAACTGAAATGAGGCTGTTATAGTGGATTAGTTGAGTGGAAACCTCCTGAACAATGGCGGAGGGGAAGAAAGACATCGAGGATGTAACACATGATGACCGCCAGAGGGCACTGACAGCTTAAGGTCTGGAAGAAAAATTACATAACCATACAACAGCAAGAAGAGCTAAATTAGGACAAATGACAGCAAAATCAAACGAAATTGAGAAGCTCATGTTCAGTGACCCCTCCTGGAGCCGACACCTTATCGTGGTGGAGGGGTAGGCGTGTTACAATGATCCCAGGAGCTATGTTGTCTGGGGCTTTATGCCCCTGGTAGGGTCACCCAAGGCAAACAGGTCCTGGGTGAGGAACCAGAAGAAGTACGGCTCAAAAACCCCTTATGAAGAGAAAAATCTTGGATTCACGGTTTCCCTTGCCCGGACGCGGGTCACCGGGGCCCCCCCCTGGAGCCAGGCCTGGGGGTGGGGCTCGATGGCGAGTGCCTGGCGGCCAGGCCTACACCCATGGGGCCTGGTCGGGCACAGCCCGAACAAGGCACGTGGGTCCCCCCTCCAATGGGCTCACCACCCATGGGAGGGGCCATAGGGGTCGGGTGCGAAGTGATCTGGGCGGCGGCCAAAGGCGGGGACCTTGGCGGTCCGATCCTCGGCTGCAGAAGCTAGCTCTAGGGACATGGAATGTCACCTCTCTGATGGGGAAAGAGCCTGAGCTGGTGCGCGAGGTTGTGAAGTTCCGGCTAGATATAGTCGGACTCACCTCGACGCACGGCTTGGGCTCTGGAACCAGTCTCCTTGAGGGGGGTTGGACCCTTTTCCACTCTGGAGTTGCCCGCGGGGAGAGGCGCCGAGCGGGCGTGGGCATACTTATTGCCCCCAGGCTGGGCGCCTGTACATTGGGGTTTACCGCAGTGGACGAGAGGGTAGCCTCCCTCCGCCTTCGGGTGGGGGGACGGGTCCTGACTGTTGTTTGCGCTTATGCGCCAAACAGCAGTTCGGAATACCCACCCTTTTTGGAGTCCTTGGAAGGGGTGTTGGAGAGCGCTCCTCCTGGGGACTCCCTTGTTCTGCTGGGGGATTTCAATGCTCACGTGGGCAGCGACAGTGAGACCTGGAGGGGCGTGATTGGGAGGAACGGCCCCCCCGATCTGAACCCGAGCGGTGTTTTGTTATTGGACTTCTGTGCTCGTCACGGATTGTCCATAATGAACACCATGTTCATTTGGCACTAGGACACCCTAGGCCGCAGTTCGATGATCGACTTTGTAGTCGTGTCGTCGGACTTGCGGCCGCATGTTTTGGACACTCGGGTGAAGAGAGGGGCGGAGCTGTCAACCGATCACTACCTGGTGGTGGGTTGGCTCCGCTGGTGGGGGAGGAAGCCGGCCAGGCCTGGCAGGCCCAAGCGTATAGTGAGGGTCTGCTGGGAACGTCTGGCGGAATCCCCTGTCAGGGAGATTTTCAACTCCTACCTCCAGCAGAACTTCTCCCATATCCCGGGGGAGGCGGGGGACATTGAGTCCGAATGGGCCATGTTCCGTGCCTCCATTGTGGAGGCGGCTGACCGGAGCTGCGGCCGCAAGGTGGTCGGTGCCTGTCGCGGCGGTAATCCCCGAACCCGCTGGTGGACACCGGTGGTAAGGGATGCCGTCAAGCTGAAGAAGGAGTCTTATCGGGCCTTTCTGGCCTGTGGGACTCCAGACGCAGCTGACGGCTACCGGCAGGCCAAGCGGAATGCGGCTTTGGCGGTCGCTGAGGCAAAAACTCGGGTGTGGGAGGAGTTTGGTGAGGCCATGGAGAACGGCTTCCGGACGGCTTCGAGGAGATTCTGGTCCACCATCCGGCGGCTCCGGGCGGGAAAGCGGTGCAGCATCAACACTATTTATGGTGGGGATGGTGCGCTGCTGACCTCAGCTCGGGACGTTTTGGGTCGGTGGAGGGAATACTTCGAAGACCTCCTCAATCCCACCGACACGCCTTCCAATATGGAAGCAGAGTGTGGGGACTTGGGGGTGGACTCGCCTATCTCGGGGGTGGAGGTCGCTGAGGTGGTCCAAAAGCTCCTCGGTGGCCGGGCCCCGGGGGTGGACGAGATTCGCCCAGAGTTCCTCAAGGCTCTGAATGCTGCGGGGCTGTCCTGGTTGACACGCATCTGCAGCATCGCGTGGACATCGGGGGCAGTACCTCTGGACTGGCAGACCGGGGTGGTGGTCCCCCTCTTTAAGAAGGGGGACCGGAGGGTGTGCTCCAACTACAGGGGGATCACACTCCTCAGCCTCCCTGGTAAGGTCTATTCGGGGGTCCTGGAAAGGAGGGTCCGCCGGATTGTCGAACCTCGGATTCAGGAGGAGCAGTGTGGTTTTCGCCCTGGCCGTGGAACAGTGGACCAGCTCTATACTCTCAGCAGGGTTCTGGAGGGTTCATGGGAGTTTGCCCGACCAGTCTACATGTGTTTTGTGGACTTGGAAAAGGCATTCGACCGTGTCCCTCGTGGGGTCCTGTGGGGAGTGCTCCGGGAGTATGGGGTACCGGGCTCCCTTTTAAGGGCGGTTCGGTCCCTGTATGACCGGTGCCAGAGTTTGGTCCGCATGGGCGGCAATAAGTCGGACTCGTTTCCGGTGAGGGTTGGACTCCGTCAGGGCTGCCCTTTGTCACCGATTCTGTTCATAGTTTTTATGGACAGAATTTCTAGGCGCAGCCAGGGCGTTGAGGGCGTCCGGTTCGGTGACCTCAGGATTAGGTCTCTGCTTTTTGCGGATGATGTGGTTCTGTTGGCCTCATCAAGCCGTGACCTTCAGCTCTCACTGGAGCAGTTCGCAGCCGAGTGCGAAGCGGCTGGGATGAGAATCAGCACCTCCAAATCCGAGACCATGGTTCTCAGCCGGAAAAGGGTAGAGTGCTCTCTCCGGGTTGGGGATGGGGTCCTCCCCCAAGTGGAGGAGTTTAAGTATCTCGGGATCTTGTTCACGAGTGGGGGAACGATGGAGTGGGAGATCGACAGGCGGATCGGTGCGGCGTCAGCAGTCATGCGGGCGCTGCATCGGTCTGTCATGGTGAAGAGAGAGCTGAGCCAAAAGGCGAAGCTCTCGATTTACCAGTCGATCTACGTTCCTACCCTCACCTATGGTCATGAGCTTTGGGTAGTGACCGAAAGAACGAGATCGCGGGTACAAGCGGCCGAAATGGGTTTCCTCCGCAGGGTGGCTGGGCTCTCCCTTAGAGATAGGGTGAGGAGCTCAGTCATTCGGGAGGGACTCAGAGTAGAGCCGCTGCTCCTCCGCATCGAGAGGAGCCAGATGAGGTGGCTCGGGCATCTGATCAGGATGCCTCCGGGACGCCTCCCTGGGGAGGTATTCCGGGCATGTCCCACTGGGAGGAGGCCCCGGGGAAGACCCAGGACACGCTGGAGAGACTATGTCTCTCGGCTGGCCTGGGAACGCCTCGGGGTCCCCCCAGAGGAGCTAGACGAAGTGGCCGGGGAGAGGGAAGTCTGGGTCTCCCTGCTGAGGCTGCTGCCCCCGCGACCCGACTCCGGATTAAGCGGGAGATGATGGATGGATGGATGGATGTTCAGTGAAACTATGCCAACTGTAAACGATGTTCTAAAAGAAATGAAAGCTTACAAGAAGTTGTATGAAGAGTTAATTGAGTTTACCAGTGCAGAGTTGCTGTATCTTAACGATGAAGAAAAGGATGCTGACCAACGGTTTTGGTTTCAACCAAAGTCAGAGCAGTGTTTGCAGTTCATGAGTAGAGTTAAGAAATGGATTGAAGCACAATCGTGTGACCAAGAGATAACACCGCTGGATAGTGTATCTAGGGTGTCAAAAATGTCAAATGTATCAACTGCATCCTCCGCACATATGAAGGAAGAAGCCACTAGAGTTGATCTGATGGTACAAGTAGCAGCTTTAAAAGAAAAACAAGAATTAGAGTTCAAAGAGGCTGAAATTAAAGCTGCAAAGGAAAGATTGGAGATAGAAACAACTCTTGCAGTGTCTACTGCTAAAATGTGAGTGTATGAAGAATATAAAGGGCAGCAATCTCAAGTAAGTGAGACCAAGTCAACAGTAATGGAATTTTTTGATTTCTTAAATAAAGATGATAGACAAGGCAATGTACAAGGAATACCATCCAAGTCAAATTATATGGACAAGTCTGAAGTCCAGACCAACGATGATGAGCTAGGTGCTTTAGGTGGGGCCATTCCTAAACAGTCTAGAGCTCTACTGCAGCTGCCTAGTCAACCTAGAGACACTTTGCGTTATGACACTGAAGCCAGAGAGATGTGTAGCATGATGCAAAGACAGACAGACATCACAGAGATGCTTGCGATGAACCAACAGCTGTTCTGCTTACCTTGGAGAGATATGCCAGTGTTCCAGGGAGATCCACTGGAATACTGGTCGTTTATGAGAGCCTTCATTCATGCTATTGATTCCAGAGCCAAAAGTGATGGGGATAAGCTATATTTTTTGGAGCAGTATACCAGGGGTGAACCTCGCGATCTTATTAGGAGCTGCCAGCATATGCCTGAATAATGTGGGTATGCAAAGGCCCTAAAGCTGCTTATGTAATGACTTAATGGTTGCTAGAGCGCTGATTGAAAAGGCCTAAATGGCCTCTAAATGGCCCATCTGAATGGCCTCAAGTGAAGCGAAGATGGAAAGGCTTTAAGGGTGTTTTCTGTGGTAAGTTGTCGAAATGCTATGGAGGATATCGATTACATGGAGGAGATGGATAATCCCACAACTATGAGGGCCATCGTTTCAAAGTTGCTGTTCAAATTAAGAGAGCGCTGGAGAGTCCATGCATATGACATCCAAGATCAGCGAAGGAAAAGAGCAAGATTCACAGAGCTTGTGGAGTTTGTTGAACATCAAGCAAAGATCGTATCCAACCCACTCTTTGGAGATCTTGATGCAGAAAAAGGGGAAAAGGTCACGAAGAAGTTTCAGCAAGGAAACAAGCCAAAGAAAAATGGCAAGCAAGGAAGTAGCTTTGCTACTAAAGTTGACCAAGTCAGAGAAAGTGAAACAAAACCTAAAACCGTTGTGTCGCTTAACTGTGCTTAGAGAAACTGCAGTTCGTGATGGTGCACAATCATGGGCTGCTGTGAACAGAACAGCCATTGACAATGTGGAACATCTGCTTATACAACAATATAATTATGATTTTCCCAAGCGGCATTGCAATGAAAGATCAGAAATGTCTCAAGAGGACCACCTCTTTATGGAGTCTCTGTCCAGGTCTGCCCATCTCATGGACTGATATTATGACATAAGCCTTCCCACAAAAAAGTTGTGCGTCCAGATGCCAAACTACTGGGATGTTATGTTACAGCGTGCACTGAACCTCCAGCATAAACTAAAAATGAATCCTGCACTTCATGAAGAATACACTGCCTTCATGACAGACATGTTGAGAAAGGCATATGCTGTTGAGGTTCCTACGACACAGCTGAACCGACAAGACAGAAAATTGTGGTATATCCCCACCACGGGGTATATCTTCCACAAAAGAAGAATCTGCGCGTGGTCTTCGACTGTGCTGCTAGCCACCCGGGAGCTTCACTGAACAGTGAACTCCTACAGGGACTGGATTTTAAAAAACTCGCTTATTGGAGTGCTGACACACTTCAGGCTAGAACTAGTTGCCATGATCGCGGACATTGAGGCAATGTACCATCAAATCAGTCACCAGCGAGGCTCAGGCTGCCAAATTGTACAAAGACCTCATAGCATTGTGTGCTAGCGGAAGATTTCGCTTGACGAAATGGATAAACAACAGTCGTACCTTGCTTGCTTCTATCCCTGACCATGAGAGAGCCAAAGACATTAGAGACCTGGACTTGAACCATGACATGCTACCTATGGAAAGAGCCTTAGGTGTTTTATGGTGCACTGAATCTGACTCATTTAAGTTTAAGATCAGAGTTAAAGACAAACCCATCACGAGGCGTGGAATTCTCTGCATGTAAACCTCCCTGGTGTTGCCTGAATATCTTTTATCTGAGGTTGTATTATGTATTATCTAGCCAGCCGGCTTGGTGGCTCCGGTAGTAGAGTGCAGCCTAGTTTTATTTTCTTTGTTTTGTTCATGTTTATTGTATGTATATCCTGGGTTGATTATTAGGCAGTCTGCACCAGCTGGCATCCATAGTCCGGGTGCAGGTTTGCCCATTGGGTTTGGTCTTATTGTTGTGATTTGCTGTGTCATTGTGATCTGTGTTGGATGTGGTTTTGTGTTGTGCTGTGGGGTACACCTGAGTAAGACATCTTGACAAAACATCTTGAATAAAGTTGTATCGGCTATCTTAAAACTAACCTGCCTAAATGGATCCCATCGATATTGAACGGGACATCAGGTATACAATCGATGAAGTACCTCAAACAAGCCACGTACTCTTATTTTCAAGCTGTTATGGGGGCAAGACAGATCCGCTATCCTCAAAGGTGCACGTAAAACTCACCAAGTGAAATAGGCACCTAATGTTACACTCCTATTTTTCAATGACTTCAGTGCTGCTACAACAGAGAGGAGAAAGAGCTTTATCCTGATTATGAAACCAGCTACAGCCAGGGGTCTCGTTCCATTTCTTGTTTATCCTGCCATGATGAAGCTGAAATATAAAGGTGAAAAAAGTGATGTTCGACTCTCCCCAAGCTGGGCAGGACTTCATCGTCTCACTGCGGCGAAGCTTAATTACTACCACAGCAAAACGCGCCCCGTCTACCATAAACTCAGATGATAAGAAACATGATACCAATCAACCAGAAGGAAATGGCAACGCAGTGAATCTGATGGATGGTAAACAGCTCTCATTTTCCAATGATCAGCCATATGTGACATGGAAATATGCAGTTATTTATGTCTCTGTCTTTATATTTAGTTTACCATTATATATTTTCATAGGAAGATGTCTCATTGGCCTAGTCATCCTATAATTTAGTGTGGCCACACCGGTCTGGCTTGGTGTAGACTATTTTCAGTTTTGCTTTTTGAGTTGACTGCGTGGACATGCTAGATGCTATGGTGAAATTGTGTTCGTTTAGCTTACGTTTCCTGTCCGCAACATCAACTTTTTTTTCTGTATGCCAATTTTGCCTAGTACCACTTCTGGCCACTACTCCCACTGCGCAGCAGCGTAGCGTGCGTACTCCCAGCATCCTAGTTCTTCGTACATACCCTTAAAATGATGTTGAATAACGACATTTCAAGTTACGAACTGGTCTAAAGTTCTCTCTATCTGGGAGAGAGAACTTGAAAGTAGGAATATACATTTGAATTGGGAGACATTGTGGTTAAATCTGGCTATAACTTCTAAAAACATAGCACACCAACTGATTCATTTCAAAACTATACATAGAGCTTACAGTATACCCCTTAAGAGTGTAGGATCACACACACGCATATGACAGGCCCGAAATTCCATGACCCTGAGACAAGGCCTAGCCTGGTTCGAGAGGTACTCGTTGGCCTCAACACAAAAGGGGGGTTAGTGATTCCACAAATAAACACACCCACACACAGATATCAAGGGAGACCAGCTTCCCATCTTCAATAGCCCGAAGATTTAGGATCCTACGGACAGCAGAATGGACCTCAAAGACAGGGGCCCCTCGACTTGGCACGCAACCCCCCTCCCCGGCTATACTGCTGTACCTACCACGGATTCACCCAATACCCTAAAGAAAGTTTCTTTTAACTTCGACTTTTGTATACCCTGTATATTTCTTTAGTCATGATTGCTAGTCTTAATATCCAGATAGATTATAATTCTGTGTGTCCTTAGACAATCTTAGTGTTTTGTGTGCCGCCCTTATAATCATTATCACCTATTTTACCCCTCACACTTGAGCACTTATATAAATTTTAATAAATTAATATGTATAGCTACCACTGCATATATGTTCTCATGGTTATACCAGAAGAATCTTGGAAATTAAATAGTGTAACCAGGTATCTTAGTGTGTCCTAACTATCAGAGGTTCTTTCTTTAACAAACCCCCCCCCCCCTTTTCCACATTCCACTGTGGCCCTTATCTGATCTTTGTGGTCTGTTAGCATTTCGTTGTCCTACTATTCTGCATTAAAAGAACTGAATTAATGTGTACATTATCAATTCTGGGGAGCAGATCAATTGGCATAAGACACACCAACCAAAGTATGTTGTTCCCAGATGTGCAATTTAAATTGGTATTACCACAAACTAATGGCCACGCCTATCTAAGGGGAAGATGTACTGTTTGAATGTGAATGTGAATATGTAATGTAATGTCTGTACAATTTACCCAAAGTGTAACATCTGTTAAGGTGAAACCGAAAATACCTATACCGTATACTGATGTGAGTCAGTACCATACATAATATAAGTAAGTGTTAATTAATTAATATAGATGGTATGAGGTGTGAACCGCCAGGCTGGTATGGCATGTTTGGTGTCAAACTAATGGGAAATCCCTCCTGATTCCAAATCTAGTCAGTGTTTACCACAAAACTGTATGTATCAAAAATTACACCAGTTTAATGAAAATCATCAACAAAGGGGAAATCAGTCTAGTCATAAATCCCGAAAGGACTGATACAGACTCCCTTCCGAAAGCCCGCCAAATGGATGGTCAGCCATTGGTCCAAGAGTCAAATTCCTGGTCATCCCTATTCATGAACTTTAGACCATAAAACCTGGCACCTCAGAATAAAGTGAAAAGAGAAGCAAAGAGAAGGCAAGAGAGAACATCAGCCCGCAGAGAGACAGAGAAGAGCAGTCCACAAGAAGCCTTCCTGAAGCCTGCCGGTGAAGGCCTGCTACCCATCAGAAAACTGCAATCAAGACAAAGTCTTTCACCTTAAAGCTTCACAAGGAGAAAGAATCCAAGGGGCTCCACTCCAACAACCGCTCCAAACGCCACGTCTTCTTGAGTGCTACCATTCCCTCAGCGAATCACCTCTGCAGTCTACTGCCTCCACTCTGCAACCAAGTAAACCAACTTCCTTTCATTGTAACAACCTAAGTTGTTCTGTTAACCTGCTATATGACTTTAGAGTCGTGTTATCACAAACTGTGCTTGCTTTACATATCAGTATTTCCCTTTTAAGGTTACCCATCTGCTCATTGCAATTCCTTAGTTACATTCTGTTTGTTTCTATTCTGTTATTTTGTGTTTGTTTTTTATGTTAAATGTAATGTCTGACTTATGTTAGTTGTAGTGTTAGTTAGGAATAAATGCATGTCTTTTGCACAACTTCAGCCTCCGTTCATTGGGTGCTCACAATAGTCCCTGCCTCTGTGTGATCTGGCTACTATGCTCTGAAAGCTCAAACTCGCCTGAAATATTGTCAATATACCTGGTGATGTAGCTTGGTGGACGAGCATTCTAACCTAGGTTACTGAGCGATACTGGTAATTAGTGAATCCCATTCAAGTTTCACATTAACTGACTCACTGGGATTCCGTAATTGACAATTAGTTAATCTTCATTAAATACTAATTAATTAAAACTTAATTAATTTCTTTATACATTGGTGGAGATATTAAAATTTACCTGAGCTAATAATTCCTATAAGAGATATCAGATGAAGCTACAGACTACTAAACAATTGTCATATATTCAACAATTCCTCACTGGAAACATTTTTCCATGTATTTTGAGACTGTCCAATAATTTCTAAATTTTGGTCTGATGTGAACTGTATGTTATCTGATTTACTGGAGATCTCATATATGCCCAATCCTGCCATTTGCCTTCTTAACGACACCTCTGAGAGTAATTTCAGCATATCAAAAAGGAAAATGATTTTTTACTAAGAAAACAATTACCAAGCATTGGTTTGCTCCCGGTATGTGTTTGAAAACATTCTGGAACCATAGTCTAACTAATGTTAACCTAGAAGTAACTGCTGCTTGACTTAATGGAGCACGGTCGGAAACTGTGAAAGCCTGGAGAACTTCCCAGGAAGAATGAACCTCCACCCGTCCAGTGTTGCCAACTATTTTCAATGGAAAGTAGCTAAAGTCTGCTCGAAAAGTCGCCAAATGTCGCTAGATGATGTCATACGCATATTTGCATATTGATGACGTAATTACGTCGTATTTGCATTCTGCGTGTTTTCCCTAATCCTTCCTCACGTGTCCAATATAAAACTGTTATCAATTGCATTACATATTTTCTGCCAGACAACACAACGGAACTTAACCAGCAGTTACATCCTCTGCAATGAAATAATAAGAAAAAATAAATAAATAAGAAAAAATAAGAAGAAACGGTCAAATTAAATAGTTTTATTTTAAGCAAAGGAGAAGCAGGTAAGTGACTGGTCCGTGGCAACACCGTTTGCACATGCGCAGCTCATTCACATCTATGTCAGCTGCCGTTCGGTCACGGTAATTTGCTGCTCCTTTCAGCCGGAGCTAGTGCTCACTGATCAGAGCAGACACAGGGAGATGAGTAACTGTACCGGGAAAGCAAGACCTCACGCTTACAGGACAGTACTGGCGACATTTGGAAAGTTGCTAAGGTTTGTCCAAAAGTCGCTAGATTTGTCGCTAGACCCTTTTTTGAAAAAAAGTCGTCAAGGGGTCTGAAAAGTCGCTAAATCTAGCGACAAAGTCGCTAAGTTGGCAACACTGCACCCGTCACCTGCCTCCAAAGAATCATGCCATGCTTAGCCCATCTTCCAAGGTGCCTGAACTCTGCCTGTTCCCTGAGAAGTTCCCTCCAGCTCTAGAGATTCCTGCTGTGTTTATCCTATCACCCAAGGAGCCTGAACACCGCCTACTCCTGGAGGTATCGAATCTCCAGTTTGTCCCCAGAGGTGTACTGTCCAGCTCCACCAGCCCTGGTGAAGCCTCTGCCATCACGCAAGGTCTTGACTTTGTTAGGACCTTTGCTTACTCACAAGTGCTCTGCTTTGTCGGGTTCCCAATAGCTCCAGTTCTGCTCTGCACTCTGCCTGGTGCACTGCCTGTAGCCGTCTCTTCATCGGTTCCTGCCTGCGGCCTACCTGTAGTGGTATCTTTGCTCCTGCCTGTGACCTGCCTACAGCTGTCGGATTGCAGGCTCCTACCTGCTGCCCGCCTGAGGCTTCCGCCTTGTCGACCCCTGTACCAGCGTGCCCTTCTGCGGCCTCCTCCTTGTCGGCCCCTCTACCAGCATGCCATTAAATGGCCTCCTCCTTGTTGGTTCCTTTACCAGCATACCATCCTGCGGCTTCTAGCTCATCAGCCCCTGTACCTGCACAATGTCCTATGGCCTCCGCCACATCGGCTCTTGTACCAGTGTACTCTCCATCGACCTTCTCCTCCCCAATGGCCTTTGCCTCGTGTGCCCTGAAGTGCTTGCACGCCTGATCGCCCGTTGACTCGTCTGCCCCGACTGGTTTGCCCACCTGCTTGCCCTTCACTGGCCTCCAGCCTCGAACCTGACCTTCCGCTGGCCTCCAGCCCCAAATCTGACCCTTTGCTGGCCCTTTCCTGTCTCATTTCCTACCTCAGTATCCTATACTACCTTGTTTCCTCCCGAGTCCCTTCACTTGTCCGCCCTGTGGTTAGTGTATCTGTCATGTGTTGCATTGCCTTTATTGTCCAGTTCCTTGCCCTGGTTTGGTTCCTGTTAATAGTGCGTCCCTGTGGGAATGTCCTGTTTGTCCTGATATGTACTGTACCCTAAGTCTCACTGTTGTTCCGTTGTATTTCCATCCAATTTTAAAACTTTAATACTTATGACAATGGATGTTTTTAAAAGAAGACAGATTATGGATTTAGTCAGTTTTTTTCACGATTCTACATAAAGATTTCAACTGAAATACATGAGAAAGATACGCGGTCGATGATGCCCTCATTCCCAGAGCGTTAATAATGTGAATTTTATTTCTGTTAATTCTGCATACCGCCTCACACCGCATCACATTTTTTTACTTTCTATAGCACAGTTTTTCATTTTTCATTCCATCTACCAATAAACTGTGAAAATGATTTTATTGTTGATACTTTTGTTGTGTTTCAAACTGCCTTTCCAAAGTGATGGGTGTGGGGTGCATTGACATTCCAGTCTCATGGGCCATTGACAGTATGCAAACACCTAGGTGTGGGGACACCTATCTTATCAATATTCATTGTGTAGGCCACTGACTTTGACAAAAAAAGTGTTACTCCAAAGTTCTAACACTTTGATCAAACCACATAAAATTTCAGAATGTCTCATTCACCTATGTGTAGCCAACCCCTGTGTCTATGAGCTTCAGAGCTCAAAGGTCTTGGCAAGAAATGTTTATATTGTGATTTTTTACAATATCTCAGCATGTCTGAAAATAGGTTTTTGAAAATATTATGCTTAAAGTTGATTTTAACAAAAAATAGAATAATAACATTCTAAGTGGTCTCAGATTATTTGTGCTGAATAAAAGCACATGTGACACTTTTAATGAATGTTTTTAGATGGGTAAAATATTTTTAATTATCAAAGCATGTCAGACTACCCCGAAAATGGCTGAGGCCTCAGACTCCAGAAGGTTAGCCTTCAGATTTTAACCCCTCGTGGTCTCATTTGTTTCCCTGCTCCCATTCAGTTAAATAAACCCCTTTTGTTTGCCAAATGATGACCTTCGAGCCCTTCATCTCATGTATCATGACAGGATGGATGGATGGATGGATGGATGGTAAATTTGTTAATACTGGGGTGGGATTTCTAGGGTTGGGGTTTACACAATTCAAATCTGACTTCTACTGCTGCTGGGACTTAAGCTGAGAATGTCTTCATTGGCAAAACTGACATAAAAGCTGTTATGTTAAGTATTAAGTTTAGCCAGGCTTTCAAAGTAAGTGATGTTATTTAACATTAATTGCAGTAGAAATACTGTACAGACTTGTTATTGTCAGGATCGATGCCTTTCTGACCCTCTCCCATTTGTCTTGTCCCCATTTGGTCAGCAGGTGTTGCTCACCATCTGTTCCCCCCTCTGTCTTGTAGCCCCTCAGTCCCTAGGGTATTTATTTACTCTCCAGGCCGGCGTGTGGCTTAACGTGCTGAGTGGTTAGCCGTCATCCAGACTCCTGATTTGACTGTGGGTTTCGTTAACTCTTGAGTTAACCTGTGTTTTATGTATTTTTATTATAATCCCTTGTGTTTGGTCCTTGGTTGGATTGTGTTCATTTGTCTATGTTTTAGTTTCCGTTGGTGATTTTGTCTATTGTTTCCATTAATTGACCTCACCTGC
This sequence comes from Brienomyrus brachyistius, assembly GCF_023856365.1. Taxonomy (NCBI): domain Eukaryota; kingdom Metazoa; phylum Chordata; class Actinopteri; order Osteoglossiformes; family Mormyridae; genus Brienomyrus; species Brienomyrus brachyistius. The sequence goes on from NC_064544.1 coordinate 25,157,900, forward strand.
TTGTTGTTGCCCCTAGTTCCTTATAACCCACACCTGCCCCTTGCTAGTCCTTTGTAGGGTCACACACACATGCACACACAAATACACAGAAGCAACTCAAACAACAAAGCAAAGGAAGCCCAACATTCAGCATTCCAATTTGTATGGCTCAGAGATTTCGATCCCTAGGAATAACAACCTGGGCATTGATTTAAGATTAGGACTAGAGCAACCTGGTGCCCCTAGCCCAAGGGAGAATGCACTGGTTCTGTAAGAATCCAACATGAATCGTGTCTTGTCGAAGTGTTTATCTGTTTATCAGTATAAATATCTAATTGCTATGTCTGTATGTTCCTTTAAATGATCTTAAGAATTGTATTACCCACATAAAGTACTTACATATTCTGTCTTCCTCACCTAAAGAGTTAAATGTATAAATATATATAGTCATATAAGTGCAGAGATCCACTTATTCTCATATTTATCTTAAAGGAATCAGGACACATTTAAGGAAATGTAACCATGTCTTATAGTTATCACTTTGCCTCTAATAATGCCTGTTATAAGAGAGCACTTTCTTTGTCTAACCTAATTCAGAGACACCACCCTTCACCCTTGCATTCCAGAGGAGATGGGGCCTTTTCTACATTTGCTTTCTCTCCTCCACTCCTTAAATTGAATGAATGAATTTGTGTGTCGTTAAACACGGACATCACATTATTGTAATAATCCCATGTTAACCGCAAATTGTAATTTACAAATGCTTCATTTAAACTGTTACTCCAGGAAACGAATGGCAACTCATAAACTAAGGATTAATATACACAACAAAAAAAGCGTGTTGAATTTGCCAAGGCCCACAGCTTGCAGCAAGGAATGACAGTGGCAAAGTGACAGAAGGTTGATTTTTCTGATAAATCATCCATTGAACTGCATACTAAATGTTGCAAATACTGTTGGAACCCACATGGACCCACGATTCACCTAGAAAACAGTCAAGTTTGGTGGAGGAAAAAACATGGTTTGGGGAAACATCTAGTATGGGGGTGTTTAAGAGATCTGCAGAGTAGATGGCAACATCAACAGCCTGAAGTTTCAAGACATTCTTGCTGTCCATTACATTCCAAACCATAAGAGAGGGCAAATTCTGCAGCAGGATGGCGCTTCTTCTCATACTTCAGCCTCCACATTGAAATTCCTGAAACTGAAGAGGATCAAGGTGCTGCAGGATTGGCCAGCCCAGTCACCAGACATGAAAATTATTGAGCATGTCTGGGATAAGATGAAGGAGGAGGCTTGGAAGACAAAACCAAAGAATATCGATGAACTTTGCAAGTCCTGCAAGACTGCTTTCTTTGACATTCCAGATGACTTCATCAAGTTAATTCAGTCATTACCAAGATGTATGGATGCGGTCCTCCAAGCTCATGGAAGTCATACATGTTATTAATTCTTTTTTCCAAGGCACCATGACTTTATGTTCTGATGTTATTGTAACATGTTTGTATATTCTAAATAAAGTATATGTATAATTTCTACATTATTTTTGTATATGACAAGAATTTTGTCCAGGCAAAAGTTGACCGTTCTGTACTAATTCAATGATAAAACTCAATGAATGATGCAAAACTTTATTTTGGTATAATAAACATAATCTAGAGGGCTTTGTCTTTCTTATAAGCCATTTATGATTCCAACTGATTAACTACACATCAAGTTATTATTTGTTGTTCCTACAACTTGGTTAAGTGACAAGACTTTTGTCAGGCACTGTATAAGTTTTGTGTAAATAGATAGATGATATGAAGGTTTTTCAGGTCCTTCTTAGAATATCTGTGGAGGACTGCAGTTTCCTCCTGGAGAGGGTAACTCCACATGTCATAAAGAGGGATACCCACCTAAGAAAGGCGATTAGGCCCAAGGACAGACTTTCTGTTACAATACGGTTTCTGGCAAAAGGCAAGTGTGCGCACATATCTAATCTCATTTCTGAGTACTTCAGTTCTGTTTTCGCACGTGCACAGTGAGGACAACACACTCAGGTTGAAGTGAGTTGGCTCGTGGCACAGTGTGATATCCCCATGACGGGTTACCAAAATTTCAAACAGGTTTGATTTTCTCATGATCATCCAATTGCTGGTCGGGACCTGGTCGGGAGGGGTGAATCAGTGCACATTACATCCTGCACACTATACAATGTATGATGCACGATCAAGCTGAAATTTGGCGCGACTACAGGAATTATCACACAAGTGAAAAATCGGCTCAAAATAGGCCAAAAATCACAGTGTATGTCCAGCTTAAGAGCTGTTCCAGACCTGCCCGCCCCCCAAATTCTTTCGATCATCTCTTCCTCTCCATACAAGCTTCCAGAGTCTCCATCAGTAACCACATAAACTTCCTTTTATTCACTTGTTAATCAAACCATTCTTGTTCATCTGATTTATAATTTTGGGTCGCACTTGTAGAATCTAAGGCTTGCTGTGCAGAACTGTATTTCCTTTCAGGGTATTCATTTAAATTAAGTTACTCCTTTCCCATATTTCATCTTGCTCATTGATTTTATTCTGCTATGTTCTGTTATTTTGTCTTTGTTTCATGTTAAGTGTAGTGTCTGTCGTGTGTTAGTTGCAGCGCGATTGTGACTCCTCTAAGACTACAAGGGAAGTTCCGCTTCCTCTAATATGTCAGAAAATAAATGCCCCACTGTCGTATTTATATTGGTTTTAATAAAAGTGTACTAGAACGCGTTCAACTTTATGACAAGCTCATTCAGAATCAGCTATTTATTGTAGATTGTTTGACGAGATTTTCTTCTCATACATTTCCGTGCCGCACAGTGCATTAAAACATCTTGAAACGCACCTTCACTGGACCTCCATGGCCCGGCACAGAAGAGCTTTTTTCACTGCAGAAAAGCTGCAGTTATTGAATAAATGCACAAAAATCATCACTTCCACGGAAGCTCAGAGATTCTGGGAGTGAATGGCGCAGTGGGCAGGCCAGGATGCTGGGCTGCTGCATCATGATTGGAGGAGCTGTCTAAAGGGCGAAACCCCTTTTTCATTGACAGCATGTTTTAAGTATACACCAACACTACGGAGATATCGAGTTCTGTCCCTTGCGGATTTGCAGGTGAAGTCGTAAGACAAACTGCTGCACTCTGTGTTGTTTGCTGGTGATATAAGCCATTTTTATTTGTACAAATCATTCTTTAAATAAAAAAAATATATATTATAGTGCCCGCGACCCAGTAGGATAAGCGGTTAAGAAAATGGATGGATGGATGGATATATTATAGTGTTCTTGATTTTGTTCCTTGATTCAGCATTGTAAAGTTATTTCATTCATATAATTAAAGTAGCTCAGGAAAGTGGAAACTAGCTAGCTAGCAAGCTGTGCATAATGGCAGATGGTGCTAATATTGTTGACCTGCTTTCAGAAAAGTCTTCCTTACGAGGAGAGCCTCAGAATTAAACAGCAGGGCAGACCAACATCCAAGAATGATTTGGTGCAAAAATCAGGGAAAAATAACAGGTCTTTTTAGCTCTCCTGGTACAGTATGACAGGTTAACTGGCTGACTGGAAGTGCTGTGACAAAGAAAATGAATTGTTGGCCATGCCTCTTGATGAAACCTTCTCAGTGAATGGGATGTCTTGTTTGATCAAACGTGGGTTTGGGAGATCTGGGTAACTTTTACAGGGCATACAAAAGGTACGAAAACTGCAAAGAACATGTGAGTTCATGTCCAAGGTCAAGTTGTCTGGGCAGGGTTAGGGTTGAACATGCAATCAATGAAGGTCGTCACATTCAGGTGGCAAAACATAATGAAAAAAAATGCCTTCCTAAACCATGTGTGACTTCCTTGCTTGGCCATCAGGAGCTGGCATTCAGGGGGCATGAAGAGAGTAGTGAATCAGCAAATAAGGAGAATTACAGGGAATTCAACATTAGCTAAATATAATTCTGTCTTGTCCACACAATTTCAGTCATCAGCTGTGTTTTCTGGTATGTCCTACTCAATCTAAAATGACTTTAACTCTGCTCTCGCAGCCACTGTTTCTGATAATATCAAAGGTGAAATTCAGACTGCTCCTTCTTTTGTATGGCAGCTGCTAGGTGGATGAAGCAACTGACATATTTTGCCATGCCCAACTGTCTGTCATTGTTAGATATGTGGATACTGCAGGTAAAATTCAGAAGCGCTTCATTGGATTTTTGGATGTATCGTGGTCGAGATGCTCAGTCTGCGTTTGAAGTTTTAAACGAGAACATGCAGGGCTACAGTTTTAGAGAAAACCTTGTGGCACAAACCTAAAATGGGGCTGCTGTCTTTCAATCTCTCAATGGCCTACAGGCCAAAGTTAGAGTAATAGCCCCTAGTGCAATGTTTGTGCATTCCTATGCACACAGACTGAACCAGGGTGCTAAACCAGTGTTGTTCCAGGGTGCTAAATGCTTGTGTTACACTGTAGAAATGATGGGTCAACACCTCTCCCGTGCAACAAATTAATTTTTTTCCTGCAAAAACATAGAAATAATCTGTACACTGCCTCATCACACACTGACTATACTTCTTCTACAGTGTCGTACAGTAATCAGAACACAATACACTTGTACAGCAAAAACAGAATATCACAATAGTCTTGAAACAGTTTCTCTTAAGAGCAATGAAATTACTGTCTCTATATTTATACAGTTTTATCCATATACATCACTCCTATGAATTGACAAAACCATAAAAATGCATTTTACTCTATGAATCAATACTTTAACAAGCTCTGATTACAGTTATTATAGTGCTTTTAGTTACTGTTTTTAATCACTGGTTTAAACTCGTATGAACTTCACTTATGAACTGTATTTATTAAACTAAACCCATTTTAAATCAATGCCTCTTACTAATTTCCTATCTTATTTATCCTTAAGGACATGAACATAACTAATGTGACAATTTCTCTGTCTACCAAGAGAATACATAGTTGAGTTTTAACTCACAAAAATCTAAAAACTTTTCTCCGGTTCATTACCACGAGTGTTATAAACCGCAAGTGCACCATTTGGGCTACATCACTTGACGAGTCACTTTTACAAACTCCACAAATTTGCGAATTGATTGTTTAGCTCGATATCCGTTACATTCTAAGGCACTTATCTATTACTATGGTTGTCTATTATTTATAGATTATTTACCACCCAGCTTACCTGCAAAAACAGAGAAATAATAGGAGTGTATTCAGTGTGTGATCTGTACACTGCCTCATCATGTACTGACTAGACATTTTCTACTGCAGCATCATGTACTGACCTGTAAGGTGCCCCCTCTGCTAGTGAAACATATATTTCACCATATTATGGCAAAATAGACATTAGCTAAAGCTTAAAATGACTAAGTATAGACACTTCTGTCATGACCTGCGCGTCCAGTTCTCGTGTGTACCACACCCCCTCATTACCCACGTGTGCTTCCCCGATTGTGCCCAGCTGTTTCCTGTGATTTCAGCTTGTTTTGTGTTGCTCTGTTGCCCAGTTCCGTCATTGATGTTTTGTACTGCGTTGCTCCGTGTCTTCCCCGTTCCCTTTAATAAACCCCCGTGTCTGGATTCTCGCCTGTCATCCTCGTTCTTGCTCGCTGCCTGCCTGCCCGACGGACAGCCATCATAACAACTTCAGTCTCCTACTCAATGGAATTTTACATCACAAATAGTGAGCACTGTGGCAAACAATTATAATGCCCTCCTGTGGACTTTTGACAAGATTACCCAGGTTGAGAGCATGGATGATGACACATTATATGCTGCCAATGGGCCAAGATCAGTGACACCCATGAAATACCTGTACTTTATATTGCTGCTCCCTAGATGGAGTACCTTACATTTATCGACGTTAAATTTCATCTGCCAGGTATCGGCCCAGTCACTAATTAAATCAAGATCCCGCTGTAGCTGCTACACCACCCACCTTGGTGTCATCTGCAAATTTCACCAGTTTACTGTATATATTGGTATCCATATCATTTATGTAAATTACCTGCCTCACCCTTCCCCACTTCCTGCCTGTCCATCTGCCGTGGACGTCACGGAGATAATTTTTTCTACTCCTTGTTATCTGTGTATTTACGTACTTGCCTTTGTTCTGTTCCTCCATCAGTCGTTGTAGTTGTGGTTATTTTCTAGTCTTGCTCCCTGTTTATATTCTGCTCCCTAATTGCATTACTTTTCATTAGTTCTTATTTTTTTGTTTTGTTATTGACCCATCATATTTCTTTTTGTGTTCTGTTTTATCAATAAACCCTGATTTGTTGGAGCTGCTCCGTGGATAATTTCTCTTTCCCCTCCTTTGTCATGCTCCAACGTATTAGTTGTATGTAGGATACTGATCAGTGGCAGATGCCTAGCAATAAAGTCATGTGAAAAAATTAGGACACCCCATTAAATAGTTAGATCTTTATTAATAAATATCAGCATATCAGTATTAAATCTTCTTTCAAATAATATCTGTAGATATAGCTGTTGTAAATGCATCATTTATGGAAAAACAAGAAACAAACTTACTAATTTATGAAAAGAAATTAACTAAGAGGCTAATTTCCACTGAGGAAAAAGTTACAGGTGTGGCATGGTGGAGCAGTGGTTAGCACTGTTGCCTCACATCTGAGGGACCCGGGTTTGAGTCTCCTCCTGGTCACACATGTGTGGAGTTTGCATGTTCTCCCCATGTCATCGTGGGGTTTCCTCCAGGTACTCCGTTTTCCCGTCACAGTCAAAAAACATGCTGAGGCTAACTGGACTTGCTAAATTGCCCATAGGAGTGAATGGTGTGTGAGTGTGCCCTGCGATGGGCTGGCCCCCCATCCTGGGTTGTTCCCTGCCTCGTGCCCATTGTTTCCGGGATAGGCTCCAGACCCCCCGCGACCCAGTAGGATAAGTGGTTTGGAAGATGGATGGATGGTATTTCCTAATGAAGAGTTAAATATTTAAATCTTCATAATTTTTTTCACATGATTGTACATAGTGCTACTGCATTATGTTTTTTAGTTTTGCATGGGTATTCACTGTTGAGGACATTAGTAACTTACCAGATCTTATTACTGATCCAGCATCGTCTATAACTAATATATATATATATATATATATATATATAACTGAAGCTGATGTTTTGCAAAGCCTAGCTAAGCTCAAAATAAATAAATCACAGGGCCCTGATGGCATCTTACCTATAGTGTTAAAAGAGATGAGGGATATTATTTGCCGACCCTTAACTTTACTGTTTCAAAAATCCTTATCTGAAGGTGTGGTACCTTCTGATTGGAAGCACGCCTTCATAACGCCCATTTTCAAAAAAGGGGATAGAAGTAATTTGTCTAACTATAGGCCAATCAGTCTAACTTGTATAACTGGTAAAGTTATGGAGGCTATAATCAAAGAGAAAATGGTAGATTACCTGGACTCCAATAACATTTTGCGGGATAGCCAGCATGGATTTAGGAGAGGTAGATCCTGTTTAACGAATCTGTTGGAGTTTTTTGAGGCAGCCACTCAGGAAGTTGATGATAAGAAGGCCTATGATGTCATCTACTTAGATTTCCAAAAGGCTTTTGATGTCCCCCACAAGGCTCCTACTTAAACTCAATGCGACAGGTATTTTAGGTACCGTAGCGACCTGGATTGATAACTGGTTAACAGATAGTAAACAGCGAGTAGTTATAAGAGGCACAATGTCACAGTGGGCTTGCGTTCATAGTGGGGTACCGTAGGGTTCGATTTTAGGATCACTATTGTTCCTAATTTACATAAATGATATGGATACCAATATATACAGTAAACTGGTGAAATTTGCAGATGACACCAAGGTGGGTGGTGTAGCAGATACTGAATTAGCGGCTCAGCAGCTACAGCGGGATCTTGATTTAATTAGTGACTGGGCCGATACCTGGCAGATTAAATTTAACGTCGATAAATGTAAGGTACTCCATCTAGGAAGCAGAAATATAAAGTACAGGTATTTCATGGGTGTCACTGAAATAAAGGTAGCTGATCATGAGAAAGACCTTGGTGTGTATGTTGATGCTTCCATGTCCCATTCTCGCCAGTGTGGGGAAGCAATAAAAAAGGCCAATAGGATGTTGGGGTATATCTCCAGGTGTGTGGAGTTTAAGTCAAGGGAGGTAATGCTAAGGTTATACAATTCCTTGGTGAGACCTCACCTAGAATATTGTGTGCAGGTTTGGTCACCATATCTTAAAAAGGACATTGTGGCCTTAGAAAAGGTGCAGCATAGGGCCACAAAAATGATTCCTGGTCTTAGAGGAATGTCATACGAGGAACGGTTACTTGAGCTAAATCTGTTCAGTCTCAAGCAAAGGAGACTGAGGGGGGACATGATCCAGGTATATAAGATTCTAACAGGTTTGGATGCTGTTCAACCAAATAGTTACTTCAGCATTAGTTCAAATACATGAACTCGTGGCCATAGGTGGAAATTAGCGGGAGAACATTTCAAGCTGGATTTAAGGAAGCACTTCTTTACACAGCGTGTAGTCAGAGTATGGAATAGGGTCAGTCCATGCCAAATCAACCAATATCCAGAAAAGTTCCATGGGCATCATTCCTGATTTTGATGAAAACTTGATATTTTGATCCTTATAGAGAACACTGAAAATTCCCCAGGTTTTATTGAAAAATTCTGAAGCAGTCCAAAGTTATGGCCCTTTCAAATTTGGGTGCCACGCCCCCTTTTTTGCACTCGCGAATCGCGCATGTCATTTGTAAGGGTTTTCAGGAGACCATATCTTCGTTTCTAAGCATGCTAGAGAGCTGAAAATTGCTCTCCTGGCCTACTGTTCCCTGCTCTTTTAGAATCTGGTATTAAAATTAAGCTCAGGGGAAGCACTTCAAAGTTATGGACCTGCAAAAATCAGTTTTTGGTTCACTTTTTTCGGATTTTGACCCCAAGCTGTGGGGTCACCACCACACCTACATCCAATATTCTTCTATATTTTTGTTCTTTGAGGAAGACACTGTAAGCAGATGCAAATTCATTCTAAATAACCATTTATTCTTTGATATATTGCCATCTGAAAATGGTCACAGGTGAGAAATCCCCCCACAGGACCCCCTACTTCGGGGGCGTGGTTGACTGTGTAGATAGCTAGTGATGGGAATGAAACTTATACAGTTGAAAGAAGCATAACTGAACTATAAATGCTGAAAATATAACTATCTCAACTCAACTCCTTCAATATAAACTCCCAGGGTCAAATATGACATTTTCAAGTCTTACGTTCAGCTGCCAAGAGGTCATTTTTGAGAAAATGGTGTGTTGCACTGAGAACAGAGACTGCATGTAGCATCTCTGTGATGATTGCCCTGGGAATGATGCTTTAGACATGTATCTCACAAATTTGTTCAAGGATTCAGAATATGATTTGGATGATGAAATATCGTTTCAACAATGGGGACAAACATCGCACTGTTAGTTATAAATAGTTACCTTGACAATGTTTGTCCAAGAATTCATTGATAAAACATGTGATGCTTTTGATAATCTAAGAGAGCACCATTTCATTTCCAAAGCTCAGGCAAAATATCTTCGTGAAACAAAAGAAAATTTGTCTGCAGGTGAAGCTGTCATTCTTCTTGACTTTGCTGAGAATTATAGTTTTATCGTGCAGGATGCAGTGCAGTGTACGACTTGAAAATGTCATATTTGACCCTGGGAGTTTATATTGAAGGAGTTGAGTTGAGATAGTTATATTTTCAGCATTTATAGTTCAGTTATGCTTCTTTCAACTGTATAAGTTTCATTCCCATCACTAACTATCTACACAGTCAACCACGCCCCTGAAGTAGGGGGTCCTGTGAGGGGATTTCTCACCTGTGACCATTTTCAGATGGCAATATATCAAAGAATAAATGGTTATTTAGAATGAATTTGCATCTGCTTACAGCGTCTTCCTCAAAGAACAAAAATATAGAAGAATATTGGATGTAGGTGTGGTGGTGACCCCACAGCTTGGGGTCAAAATCCGAAAAAAGTGAACCAAAAACTGATTTTTGCAGGTCCATAACTTTGAAGTGCTTCCCCTGAGCTTAATTTTAATATCAGATTCTAAAAGAGCAGGGAACAGTAGGCCAGGAGAGCAATTTTCAGCTCTCTAGCATGCTTAGAAACGAAGATATGGTCTCCTGAAAACTCTTACAAATGACATGCGCGATTCGCGAGTGCAAAAAAGGGGTGTGGCACCCAAATTTGAAAGGGCCATAACTTTGGACTGCTTCAGAATTTTTCAATAAAACTTGGGGAATTTTCAGTGTTCTCTATAAGGATCAAAATATCAAGTTTTCATCAAAATCAGGAATGATGCCCATGGAGCCCCTGGTTGATTTGGCATGGACTGACCCAATAGCCTTCTTGATAATGTAGTGCAAGCTGAATCCTTGGGTTCCTTTAAATCAGAGCTAGATAAGATTTTAACGACTCTGAGCTATTAGTTTAGTTCTCCCCAAGCGAGCTTGATGGGCCAAATGGCCTCCTCTCGTTTGTATAGTTCTTATGTTCTTATGTTCTTATGAACGTAACATTTATCTGAAGTTAGTACCAGCTAGGTACACAGCTTCTGTGTAGCCAGTGAATTCAGCATCAGTATCAGTAAGTAAATTGTGGAGGATGGGGCCCTGTTTCAGACAGCATCACCCACGCCAGACTAGAGTGTTAAAATTTGATATGAAAACATGGGGAGAGAACAGCTACATCACAGACAAATACACCGAGAGGGACAGCATAGTACATTTTTGATAATAGAACAGATCACTCTATTGATCCAACATACTGCCCTCCATTCCCTCTGTATTTCTGTATCTCTGAGTTTCTCTCTCTCACTCTCCCCCAGCCCGTGTATGTCTCTTTTTCTGCCTGTATTTATGCAAGGAGATTTCAATGTTTTTTCTTTTTTGTTGAAGAGGACTAATGGAGTAATATTTTGCCTGTCTCAGCAAGGTGTAATTGTTCTACTGTTTCAGTGTAGTGCTGGGTCCTGGTGTCACCCTACACCATAAAAGCCAGCTTGTGGCACGCCAGCCATCGCGTAGCAGCAGCAACATTAATTATGGATGCTGGAGCAGGCTCCTGCTGCAAAACTTGAGAGTGCTATCACTGCAGAGTAAGTCTGCCATCTGCTGATGTGTGAGAGCAATATAACCCCATTGACTCAGATTCACAAAATGCACATTTCCACATTCATAGACATTCACACAGTGCCACACAGAAGCACATTAAAAAGTGACATTGATAGCAAACATATTCTAACTTAAATATGCAGCATACATTCACAAATATAGAGATACACTTGGGTGCCAAAAAAGAATATTGTAAAATTCACAAAGTGCATAAGCTCATATGCTGATTAATGAATGTATAAATATTGATGTGTTGATATATAGATGCAGGCATATTTAAAAAACTTTATACTACGGGACCGTTGAATGCTTGAATCTGATTGGCTGACGAACGTTCTGAGGTGTGCAATTATTTTCAGATAACCGCACGGCGAACGTAGTTCCAGGCAGCTCTCTTGACCGCATTACAGTTCCATATCACTTCGCATAGTTAACTGTAATAACGGGAATTATCATACAGTACCTATACAGCACACAGGACTAACAAAAACAACAACATGACAGACGATTTTCCGAAAGTAAATTTTAATATTTACGGTGAATATGAAACTTTCAACAACTGGGCTGCAGCAGTATTAGTTAGCCTAGTGCACCAACTTAAAGGCTACACATGACATTTCTCACTAGCGAGGTAATAACAGCGCTGCATCTTAAAGCAGACTTACAGTTTAGAGACGGTGCTTCAGAACACTGTTGAGGGACACACAGAGGTAGCCTAATTCATACAAGCTCTCTCTCTCTCTCTCTCTGTTTCTCTTTCTCTGTGTCTCTGTCTCTCTCGCTCTCTTTCTAATAACTTCATTATTAACTGCATTAGTCTGCTATCAACGGCTCAAGCCTCCATTGCCAGCTTTAAAATGACGTTTTGGAACTAGCAAAAGAGTCGTTGGATGAGATGCGGAAGAAATAATCCTACTCACAATAGCGATTTAAGAAGAAAAACCGGACGAATCCCTTGAAATATATCATCTGATCGATGTCTTGAGGTGTGGCAACCGTAGTATAAGCGGAATAATTGACTCCGGACCGTTGAATTATTCGAAAATAATGCACACTCCGCTTCGCGTCGTGGCCGCATTACCACCTCGGGTGTGCATTATTTTCTAATAATTCAACGGCCCGTCGTCAATTATTCCTTACATAATGTATTTCCAGGTATCTTTTTCTGTGTTTCCATATATCTAGAAATGGCCATATATACACAGAAACATGTGTGTGTGTGTGTGTGTGTGTGTGTGTGTGTGTGTGTGTAAATAATAAAAAGCAACAAGGACCATCAATGAGCACTGGATTCTGTCATGCGTTCATAAACATGGTTTGCATGGATTTAATAAGAAACAGGAATTTCAAGGAAGTGCATGTTTTATTCATCCAGGCCGCTCAAAAAACCTGCTCAAATCAAACTGAGCAGTCTTTGTTTGAAAGATCAAATCCACTGTTTGACATATATAAAATTGATTGAATTTATTTGACAGAATAAAAATTCCCTTGTGAATATATTGAGGCTATCCTGATGTAATATTGTCAGGAGATTTGATGGAAGAATAGTGAGAAAGAACTGAATTGAAGAGGTACACAGTTTCTCATAAAGCAGGGCAAAGGTGCAGCCTTTTTTCAGAAACATCTGGGAATCTTTATTGCCAGCAACATATATGTGTGATATTTATAGCAGACTCTGTGGTCCATCTCTCATAAAAATATGATTGGGGGGACTTGATATTAAATTGTAATGGGCCTGCTTGATATGAGGAAAGATAATGACGAAAGGCACATTGTGGGGCTTAATGCTGCTGAGCCCCTCATATATCCTTCAGACCAAAGAAAAACTGCATTCTGCTGAAAATGATTTATCTTTTTGTATTTTTTCAGTTTGCCTAAATTTGTCCAGTTTGGGCAGTTGCTGTGTAGCCGCCTCAACTACACAGTGAGGTGTAGGCATACCGGTGGATTAATTAGCTCTCCCTGAAATTACATTGATCATAATGGAATGCTAATGATCATCACAGCTCCGTCCATGCTGCATTCTCCTTTTATTAACTGCAGAAAGCCGTCAAAGGATGTTAGAAAATGTTTTGGAATATGTCCACTCTCAACAAACACAAACATCCGCTTAAAATAATCAGCTTATACGTTTCTTGATCGCATTCTACCAATTGACGCCCTCAAGCGCGACTCGCAATTGATATGCCAATAAGTAATACCTAAGTAATAGCTCTCTATTTATTAAACTAAAAGGAATTTGTGAATGACTTTAATGCATTTATATAGCCAATACTTGTGCCTATAATGGTCTGTGTTCCAAAGTATGCTGGCATACTTAAATGTGCATATTAACATAAACATAAATGTCCATATTAATTATCCAATTTTCAAAACGTTTGCATTTTACCATTGTAAATTGTTGCTTCTGTAAAATACTGGCATGTCATGATGTGATTGCAGTGATTAGTTGCTGCATGAAACAAAAATCCACGGGTCATAGGTTATTAAGTTAGTAATCATTTGAACAGACACACACACACACACGTGTGAGTATATGATCCTTGCACCATCTGTTGAAAGAGAAGAGAATGGCAGCTTGGGAAGGCAGGAAACAGCATGGCCGAATGCGCAGCTATCCGCAATTTCGCAAAAGTATGAGCAAAATATTGCTTTAAACCAGGGACGTCAGAAGCATTTTGAATGTGGGGGGGGACACACTGGCATAAAACTAATATTTTATGTTAATTGTGGGGGGGGGGTCCAAACGAATATTTATGAAATGTGAGGGGGATGTGTCCCCCTCAGATTTAATGGCGGAGACACCTATGCCTTAAACTATCTTGTACCAGTGCAATTTTGAAAATTTAAGGGTGCTGGGCGATACAACGCACAGAAGTCATGTTGGGTCCTGGAATTAGATTGAGTGCAAAGTTTTTTTTGTTTTTTTTTGCAGTCCAACACTTCGCCCTTCTTGTGTTAAAGAGATCAGCAGCAGGAATCAGTGCTTCGTCAGAATTAAGTGCTATTCCATGTCTCAAATCCTCCATATGATTGTGAACATCCTCTAAATGCATACATGAAAAGGTCATGAGTGATACAAATTTCATTGCACATACATATGCCAGTTAATTAAAATTATGTGATAGAGTATTCTAATGTTTTTATGTATAGTTTTCCTTTGTGCCTTTTTGGCTTGATTCTAGTACCAAGAATTTAAACCTAAACTTATTCTGTTATAAATAATGCTACTCAGTTAGATCTGCACAGAAGAATCTCAAGACACACAAACCAGTAGCTATTTTCAAAAAATGAACTGTCTGACTTTACATTGGGTATTTTCTGCTGTTAATTTCAAATGAAAACATTTTCCTATGTAAGTTATGATTAAAACATTTATTCACTGGGCAGCATGACAGGTCAGTGGGTAGTGCTGTTACCTCATGGCTGGCAATTAGAATTCTGCCTCTGCCCTGGTACGTAGAGTTTAGAGGTTGTGTGTGTTTCCTATGTCCTATGAGTGTGTCTGTGCACTGTGATGGACAGTATCCTATGCCCCAGGTCTGTCCCTGGATGTGCTGGCGCCTTAGGCGATGGCGTATGTCACTTATCGGACGGGCCGACCCTGCTGTACAGGATCCTAGAATCTGAACAGTCCAACATTCAAAACATTCAAAAGAATCCTGCATGACATGTGGATTGCTTCAAACACACAGACTGGAGGTGAGATTTGAAGCCCTACCCCTGGATGTGTGATGCATTAGGGCAACCTACCGCATACCAAACATCTAATGTAAACTACAGAATCATTCAAAATAAAATTATTATACACAATACCTGTCACGATTGCAGGCTGACAAAGCGGCGATCGTGCGGGTGCGGCGAGCAAGTAGCAGGCAAACGCGTGAAGTCGGGGCAAAACCAGGGATTTAATGATAGTAACGGGGATCTCACGCAAACAAACATCAGTGACGGACCAAGGACTCAGGTAAGACACGGACTGAAATACACAGGACTGATTGAAAATAATCAGACACAGCTGGGTACAATCGGGAAAGAACACGTGGGTAATCCGGGGGCGTGGCACACACGAGGAGCCGACGAGCAGGGCATGACAGTACCACTTTTAGTTAACGTATCGATTTCAAAAATACTGTCATACCCCAAAAATTTGTACTATTAACAGTACTTTCCACTTCCAAATGTCTATCAGAGTGTGAGGAACATGCAAACAGCAATTTGTACAACCGTCTGTTCTGTGCATTAAACGAATGGAGAGTCACCACAAAAATATAGTGTGCATGTGGGCGTGTGTGTGTGACAGAGAGAATGAGATGTGCATTGATAGACAGTTAACTTCCTGTTTATGTTGAAAAAATCCAGAGGTCCATTGGTGGTGTCCCTGTTTCTCAAACCACATTAGAACACAAAGAAATATGTGCCCTGCAAAAATTTGTCTTTTCAGAATCATTTGGTCAGAACCATAAGATTTCTTTATCCCACATAGATTTAATTATGTAATTGTTTCATATCTGAATAATTACTGATGAAAATATTGCACATTTATACTGTATTTTGTATTTGTATTATTGTGTTTGTATTATTTGTTTATGCATCTTTACGTTTTTAGTCCTTGTCCCCAAAAGGTTCTTTTGCCTTTTGCCAGGCCACCAATGTAAATAAGAAATTGTTTTTAGTTAATTGCCTGTAAAAATAAAGGTTAACAACACATTCCAGATTTTAATATAAAGTTATTTGCATATATTTAGTCTCCCTCATTCATTTCAGAGCACCCAATCTAACCCTTTTTACAAATCTTAACAAGGGGTGCAGGCGCATTGTGGCAGGCGCCTTAACTTAGTGCCTATCCCAAGTACCATTTGGCACAAAGCTGGAGTACAATGCATTTGTCCCCTAAAGGCCACATACACACACTAACTGTGATGCCACAGGGCTGGGAATTAAAGATATTTGCATACCAGTATGCCTTGTGCTGCACTATCAGTGTAAATAACTGTAAATTAAGGTGTATAATTATGTATGTAAAATACCGTTCAAAAGTTTGGGGTTAGAAATTTCCTCGTTTGTGAAAAAAAATGTTTTTTTTGTCCATTAAATTAACATCAGATTGATCAGAAATACTGTGTAGACGTTGTTAATGTTACAAATGACTATCATAGCTGTAAATGACCTTTTTTAATGGAATATCTACATAGAGGTGCAGAGGCCCATTATCAGCTGCAATTAGTTCTGTTCTTCAGCGGAATGTTGTGTTTGCTAATGCAAGTTTATGATTTTAAAGGGTTAATTGATCATTAAAAAACCTTTTTTTGAAATTACAGTATCTTAGCACAGATGAAACTTGTTGTGCTGATTAAAGAAACAATAAAATGACCCTCTTTGGATTAGTTAACTTCTGGATCACCGTCATTTGTCGGTTCAATTACAAGCTTAAAATGGTCAGAAACAAAAAAAAAATCATAAGAAATTCATCAATCTTTTCTTGTTCTGAGAAATAAAGGTCATTCCACGTGAGAAAGTGACAGGAAACTGAAGATGTGCAATACTGTGTACTACTTCCTTCGCAGAGCAGCACAAACTGACTCTAGAACAGCAGAAAGGAGAGAAGGAGGTTGTGGTGCATGACTGAGCGATAGGATAAATATACTTCAGTGTGTAGTTTGGGGTGTTCACCTCCATTAAATAGTACCTGCAAAAGACCAGTCTCAGTGTCAACAGTGTAGAGGCAACACCGGAATGCTGGGCTTCTAGGCAGAATTGCAAAGAAAACGCCACATCTCAGAATTACCATTAAAAAGAAAAGACTGAGATAGGAAAATGAGCACAGACACTGAACAGAGGAAGACTGGAAAAAAGTGCTATGGAGGGACAAATCTAAGTTTGAAGTGTTTGGATCACAAAAAAGAAATATCCTGAGATCTGGGTCAAGTGAAAAGACACTGGAGGAGTGCTTGACGACATCATGGAAACCAAGAAAATTTCAAAATGACCCTAAACTTTTTAACGGTAGTGTATGTTAATAGTAGGGGTTAATGCATTGTGTTGTAAGTGCTGGATATTTTTTTTTACCTTGGTGTGCTTGTGATATCCTGAATGCAATTATTGTAAAAATGTCATCTTCCCCGTCTGTGCACCCTTAATGAAAGCAAAAATACAGTGATGTGCCAAAATCTGGAACCAATTGGGAATTTAATTTTTTTTTCAACTTTTGACATTTTATTTTAATTCTTTCATTGACCCAATACATTTATTTGAGTGAAGTGTTACAGGAGATACATTTAGCTATTGAAATGAACTTTTTATTCTAACTTGGCCTTACTTTTCTGAGTTTGTTAAAGTTGCTATGTCAATCATTTTTCTGCGTAAATGGCGTAATGTACTTCGCTGACCAAGGGTACAAAATAGTATAATTTAAAGTAGCACAGACATGCATCATGCCATCTTTATATTCATGTACAGCAAGTGGCCATGAAAAAAGCCATTTTGTGCGTCAGTGATGGCTCAGTATTTGGTGGGCTTTTGTTCTTGATCACCTGCCTGCATTGTGTTGGCATTGAGTGAACCAGTTTGATGAGATGATCATGGGTTCCAGACCACAATGAGTGACTCAATCAACTCACATTTTAATGTTTGATGTCTCTTGGACACGTTGTACCACAAGTTCTCAATTGGATTCAGATCCAGAGATTGGGTAGGTCAGATGATTGACTCAGTGTTGTTTTAATGCTTCCAATTGATCACCTATTTCGAGTCATGACAAGGTACATTGTCACCTTGGAACAGGAACTGACCTGTAAACAGCTACTTGGTTCTGTTGACCATTCCATCAATGATGTGCAAACATCCACCTCCACTAGCAGCCATTACCTTGAAGGACCCTTTCTAGGAAACCTCCTCAGGTAGGTGTGGGCCTGGCTGCCAAACAGGCAGAAGGTGCTTTCATTGCTATAAAGCACCTTTTTCCCACATTTCACATGTCCAGCAGTGCTTCCATGCCCACTTGATCCAATTGCGCCTTTGGACGTCAGTCATTAGTGGCTTGCAGCCCCGCAGACCAAACTGCAGGCATCAGCGACAAACTGTTGATGAGCTGACACTGACATAACAATTGACTGACCAGTCACACAGTAGCTGATCTGAGGTGAACTTGCGATTGCTCAATGAAATGCGTCGAAGTGCACGGTCCTGATTTGATGTTGATGCACATGGACGACCAGACTGAAGCGTCTTTGTTTCAGTAAAACATGACTGACCGCACTGATCTGGCTACAATATATACAAAATTCATTCAGACAGTTAATTTTGTAATGTTACATCTGTACTAAAATATGGATTAAATTAAGTACAAAGCAGCTTCCTATGGCTTACGGCGAGCAGTGAGAGAAGCTAAACTGTGCACTATTACAGACTGTGCGCTATTACGGACTATAAGCTTGAAAACATCGCGATGGACAGCACCGACTCTGCATTTTGCCAATGAACTGAATGCATTCTTTGCCCATTTCGAGGTTAGCTAGGCGGCTAGCACTACCTACAGCCTGACGACCGAAAGCGGTGACGCAATCAGCGTCACAGAGCACAACATCTGTGCAGCGCTGAGGAGGGCGAACACTGCGCTGCTGTGCTGACCAGCTGCCAGGGGTGTTCACCTCCATCTTCAACGAGTCCCTAGCAAAATCCATGGTTCCTCATGCTTCAAAAGATCTACCATAGTCCCCGTGCCTAAGAACAACAAGCCTTCAAGCCTAAATGATTACCGGCCTGTCGCCCTGACATCGGTGATCATTAGGATGTTCAAGAGGCTGCTGAAGAATATCATCCCCTCCTCCATACCCACCGCCACAGACCCGCTCCAGTTTGCCTACCGCTCCAACAGATCGACAGAGGATGCCATCTCCCATGTCCTGCACACTACTCTCAGCCACGTGGACAAGAAATGGGGTAACTATGTGAGATTGCTGTTTATTGACTACAGCTCAGCATTCAACACAATAGAGCCCCACAGACTGTTCATAAAGCTGAAGGTTCTGAGCCTCAACACCTGGTTGTGTGCATGGGTGTTGGACTTCCTCACAGGCAGATCTCAAGTGGTGAGGGTGGGCAGGTATGTCTGGCAGCATCACCACCAGCACAGGAGCTCCACAGGGGTGTGTCCTTTCCGCACTCCCTTTATACTTTGGACTGTGTGGCTACTCATGGCTCCAACCCCATTGTAAAGTTCGCTGACGACACAGTGGTGTTGGGCTTCATCTATGGCAACAACAAGAACGTCTACATGGAGGAAGTGGAGAACCTGGCACCAGTAAGACCAAGGAGTTGGTGGTAGATTTC
Source organism: Brienomyrus brachyistius (assembly GCF_023856365.1). Classification (NCBI taxonomy): domain Eukaryota; kingdom Metazoa; phylum Chordata; class Actinopteri; order Osteoglossiformes; family Mormyridae; genus Brienomyrus; species Brienomyrus brachyistius. Next base: position 25,177,388 of record NC_064544.1, read on the forward strand.
AGAAGGGGATAGCAGTGCGATTACAAGCCCATTGTGATCAACGGAGCTCCAGTGGAGAGGGTGAGCAAATTCAAGTACCTGAGCGTCTACATCTCTGAGGACCTGATGTGGGCTGAACACATCCAAAAGTCAAAAAAGGCAAAGCAGCGACTGTACCACCTTAGACAGCTGAGGAAGTCTGGGGTCTCCCCCGCTGTCCTAAGGACTTTCTACTCCGGGGCTGTGGAGAGCATCCTCACTCAGAAAATCTCTTCCTGGTACGGCAACAGCTGCCTTTTGGACCAAAAAGTACTTCAGAGAGTGATCCATGCAGTGGAACGCTGCTGCAGGTCAGCTCACCCTTCACTGCAGGTCATTTACACAAGGAGATGTAGATCAAGAGCCATAAGGATTGCAACAAACTATTCCAGCTTCTGCAATCAAACAGAACAGCCATCAGTCTAACAGAACATTATGGCCAAGACAGAAAGATTTTTTATCCCCAGGTCATTCGACTCGTCAATCAGGACACGCCCCCCTCTCTCTACACTGTATTATACTATATTATTATAGTACTTTTATACTATACTGGACAGTAGCTTTCTCAGGGTCTCGTTCTCATTGTCATCATTCCGTACAATGCACTTTAACTTTATAACTTATAACTGCATATCGCACATCTGTAAAGCTGTTTCAAATCTGTATTATATTCAAAGTTCTATTTTAAAAATCTTATTTATTTCTCCTTTTTATTTTTTATATCCTTTGCAACTAGTTGCACAGTCAGAAGAGTGGTTCAGGATACATTTCACTGCATGTTGTACCTGTATGACTATGCATGTGACAGTTAAAGAGTCTTGAATCTTGAAGTTCTAATCTGAAATTGGCACATACACCACAAGGAAAAAGCAAAAAACAATGCGACGTCATTCCGCTGTTTCCTGCAAAAGCCAAACTGGTTGGTAGCGCAAACTTTTAAATGACAGATATCACCAAAATAATAAGAAAAAAGCCTTCGGAAGAATAAATCTGGACATAGTTAAATAATCTTCCGCTAATATCCACACTCTGATAGATTAATCATCTTTGCTAAACACCTACAATCTCTGCCTGAAATCAAAAGGCAGGTTGTCACCATGTTTTCCGCACCTGTGTTCTGTAGCTCCTGTGGCATATACAGCATAGACTGTCCTTCCGACACTCCCCATAGTGTGCCAGAAGAATTTAGGTATTGTAGAGTTGGAGGACAGCATTTGAACACTGGAGGAGCGTATTAGCACTTTAGTGGAGATTAAACACATTGAGGGTTTTATAGATACTGTTCAATCAGGGCACACAGCTAGATTAGATCTGGCAGTTGCTCCTCCAGCCTTAACTGTCTCCATTCTGGCTCCGGCACCAGCAGCCAGCACACGCAAGCTCTGGGTTGGGGTCAGATGTGGTCCTAGGATCACTAGGTCCTGCATGAACATAAGAACATAAGAACTATACAAACGAGAGGAGGCCATTCGGCCCATCAAGCTCGCTTGGGGAGAACTTAATAGCTCAGAGTTGTTAAAATCTTATCTAGCTCTGATTTAAAGGAACCCAAGGATTCAGCTTGTACTACGTTATCAGGAAGACTATTCCATACTCTGACTACGCGCTGTGTAAAGAAGTGCTTCCTTAAATCCAGTTTGAAATGTTCTCCCGCTAATTTCCACCTATGGCCACGAGTTCATGTATTTGAACTAATGCTGAAGTAACTATTTGGTTGAACAGCATCCAAACCTGTTAGAATCTTATATACCTGGATCATGTCCCCCCTCAGTCTCCTTTGCTTGAGACTGAACAGATTTAGCTCAAGTAACCGTTCCTCGTATGACATTCCTCTAAGACCAGGAATCATTTTTGTGGCCCTACGCTGCACCTTTTCTAAGGCCACAATGTCCTTTTTAAGATATGGTGACCAAACCTGCACACAATATTCTAGGTGAGGTCTCACCAAGGAATTGTATAATCTTAGCATTACCTCCCTTGACTTAAACTCCACACACCTGGAGATATACCCCAACATCCTATTGGCCTTTTTTATTGCTTCCCCACACTGGCGAGAATGGGACATGGAAGCATCAACATACACACCAAGGTCTTTCTCATGATCAGCTACCTTTATTTCAGTGGGACCCATAAAATACCTGTACTTTATATTTCTGCTCCCTACATGGAGTACCTTACATTTATCGACGTTAAATTTCATCTGCCAGGTATCGGCCCAGTCACTAATTAAATCAAGATCCCGCTGTAGCTGCTGAGCCACTAATTCAGTATCTGCTACACCACCCACCTTGGTGTCATCTGCAAATTTCACCAGTTTACTGTATATATTGGTATCTATATCATTTATGTAAATTAGAAACAATAGTGGTCCTAAAATCGAACCCTGCGGTACCCCACTATGGACGCAGGCCCACTGTGACATTGTGCCTCTTATAACTACTCACTGTTTCCTATCTGTTAACCAGTTATCAATCCAGGTCGCTACGGTACCTAAAATACCTGTCGCTTTGAGTTTAAGTAGGAGCCTCTTGTGGGGGACAACATCAAAAGCCTTTTGGAAATCTAAGTAGATGGCATCATAGGCCTTCTTATCATCAACTTCCTGAGTAGCTTCCTCAAAAAACTCCAACAGATTCATTAAACAGGATCTACCTCTCTTAAATCCATGCTGGCTATCCCGCAAAATGTTATTGGAGTCCAGGTAATCTACCATTTTCTCTTTGATTATAGCCTCCATAACTTTACCAGTTATACAAGTTAGACTGATTGGCCTATAGTTTGACAAATTACTTCTATCCCCTTTTTTGAAAATGGGCGTTATGTTGGCATGCTTCCAATCAGAAGGTACCACACTTCAGATAAGGATTTTTGAAATAGTAAAGTTAACGGTCGGCAAATAATATCCCTCATCTCTTTTAACACTATAGGTAAGATGCCATCAGGGCCCTGTGATTTATTTATTTTGAGCTTAGCTAGGCTTTGCAAAACATCAGCTTCAGTTATATATATATATTAGTTATAGATGATGCTGGATCAGTAATAAGATCTGGTAAGTTACTAATGTCCTCAACAGTGAATACCCGTGCAAAACTATCATTGAACTCATTTACTATATCAATGTCGTTTACTATTATAAGACCCTTACTATCCTGCAGATTAGTAATTTCAGGTTTTAGAGCTCTTTTAGAGTTAAAATACTGGAAGAAACTTTTAACGTCATCCTTAGCTTCCAATGCAATCATCCTTTCGACATTTCTTTTAGCTCGTCTAATATCATTTTTTAACTCAGCCTGTAGACTTAGATATTCCTGCTTTATTCCGTCATCATCAGTTATTTTCCAAAGCCCTTTTCCTCCTTACTTTATACTTTATTTCCCTAGTAAACCACCTAGGTTGCAATTTCCTAGATTTATTCTTGCTGGAAACTGGTATGAAGTCCTCTTGCACTTGCAATAATGTGCTTTTAAAAAATTCCCAGGCCTCTTCAACAGTTTTGTTATTTAACTCCACTCAGTTCACAGTTTCTAGTTTTAGTCTCATACACTTAAAGTCAGCCTTCCTAACATTATATATTTTTGATTTGGACTTAGCTCTTCGAACACTAAACTTAACCTCAAATTTGACCATGTTATGATCGCTACTGTCAAGTGGTTCTAAAACGTCTAATTTACCAATCCTGTCCTGGTTATTAGAGAGAACAAGATCAAGAATGGCATCTCCCCTGGTAGGGGTGTTAACAAACTGAGTAAAAAAACAATCCTGTACTAATTCCACCATCTCCAGTTCATTTTCAGAAGAGCCAGTGACAATGTCCCACTGCATCCCTGGTAGATTAAAATCTCCCATAACTACCACATCATTTTTATTGCTCATAATCCTAATATCACTGTATAATAATCTGCTTTCGTCAGCAGCTACATTAGGTGTTCTGTAACAAACACCGACAATTAGGCTATTTGAGTTTTTAGCATCTAATTTTACCAATATTGCTTCCGTAGTTTCATTTATATCAGTAAGTTCCCTTGCCTGCAAGTTTTCCTTTACATATACTGCAACACCACCTCCCTTTTTACCTATACGATCTTTACGGAACAACGTGTAACCATCCATATTATATTCTAGTCCATCCTTTTCTCTCAACCACATTTCAGTTATTCCTATAATATCATAAGAGTCCGATGAGATAAAAGCCTCTAAATCATGAATTTTATTCCTAATACTCCTAGCGTTTAAATACAGACAACAAAGGGTAGGCCTATTACGGTGCCCACTTATAATATGATTATTTGGGGCTTTCCGTTTCCCCCCACTTACATACTTAACTAACCTCCCTGCCCCCCCAGTCCCTAGTTTAAACATTCCTCAACTACTCTACACATACGCCTCCCCAATACACTGGTTCCCCTCTGGTTCAGGTGCAACCCATCCGGCTTGTACAGGTCCCACCTGTTCCAGAAGGTCCTCCAATGCCCCATAAACCTAAACCCCTCTTTCCTACACCATCCTTTTAGCCACGCATTTAATCTCCTTATCTCAGCTAACTTAGCCTGACTTGCACGTGGCATGAGGAGTATTTCAGAGAATACCACCGTGGACGTTCTGCTTCTAAGCTTATTGGCGACTTCTATAAATTTATCCTGCAGAACAGCATTTCTACCCTTGCCTATGTCGTTGGTGCCAACATGCACCACGAAAGCTGGATCCACCCCAGCTGGGGCCAAAAGCTTGTCCACACGATCTGGAAGGTCTCCTACCTGGGCACCAGGCAGGCAAGACACCGTACGGGAGCCTCTATCACGGGTGCACACATAACTGTCTACTCCCCTAATAATGGAATCCCCCACTACCACAACCTCCCTCTTCCTGGGGGGAGGGGGCTCCTCAGTGCCCAAGGGCCCACCTGCCTCCAGAGTCCCTTCCGGCTCTAAAGCTGGAAGAACTTGAAACCTGTTCGACACAGTCACCTCAGGTGATGCCGCCTCTATAACGTGTGTACGCCTTTTCCTGCGTCTACGACCTACGGTCACCCAGCTCTCTCGACCTCTCTGCTCTTCATTCTCCCTCCTCCCCGCTAGTGGCGTACACACCTTCTCCCTAAAAGGCGTATTAACTTGCTCCTCTAACTCACTGTTGCATTGGATGAGAGCCAGTTGCTCCTCAAGGCCGCGAACCTTGACCATGAGCGAGTCCACTACCTCACATCGCTCGCAGATGAAGTCCGACTGGACACTAACGTCCAGAAGGGCAAACATGTTGCAAACGCAACACTGAGCCGGCCCCATAATTAAATAACTCACTATGACCCCGTACTCCCAGCCCAGTAAAAATATATAGCGTATTTAACTTTAAAGATTAATTAGCGTAACGTTAAATGCAATAAAGTGCCGAGTACACTAAAATAAGTTACTTGTGTTGAAACGGAACTTAATTATTATGTTTATTTAAAATTTTTAATCTGATAAATTTACTACTACTTACCAAAAGAACTTCTGCCTGAACCAAGTATGAACTAAAAACAAAGCGAAATCGAAGTTGCTCTTGGGAGGTCGAAAAACCACAAAAACCCCCTCACAGCAGGGGACTGCCGGAGCGGGGAAAAAAGTGGAAAATGTCCTCCCGGCCCCGACTGGCGACCGAGCAAAGCTCAGGAGCAACTGTCCTTTTCCGGCGCTGGGTAACGTTACTGACGCTAGCTGTTATCGCCCCGCCGGTGTTTGTTACGGAGTTAAACGCGAACAGAAAATGCTGCTCACTGTCCATAACAATCGCGCTGTTAATTAACAGACAGGACAGACAAGCACTCACGCCGACCGAAATAAGAACATCCATCCATCCATTTTCCAAACCGCTTATCCTATTGGGTCGCGGGGGGTCCGGAGCCTATCCCGGAAGCAATGGGCACGAGGCTGGGAACAACCCAGGATGGGGGGCCAGCCCATCGCAGGGCACACTCACACACCATTCACTCACACATACACACCTATGGGCAATTTTTGCAACTCCAATTAGCCTCAGCATGTGTTTGGACTGTGGGGGGAAACCGGAGTACCCGGAGGAAACCCCACGACGACATGGGGAGAACATGCAAACTCCACACACATGTGACCCAGGCGGAGATTCGAACCCAGGTACCAGAGGTGTGAGGCAACAGTGCTAACCACTGCGCCACCATGCCACCGAAATAAGAACAATAAATAGAAATAAAACAGCCACCCACGTAAACAATTAAAGCACACAAACACTCAAAATATACGTTCAAAACACTCCAAAAACAATCCCAAACAATCCCAAAACAATCGCTGCAGCTCAACACCACTCTCTCCATGCCAGTCAGCTGTTGCGCTTAGCAACAGATTCTCGGCTGAAGGGAAAAGGTGCTCAGGATTGGAGACTGAATTGTTAGAGACATTAGAGTTTCTAACAATCGGAAAGCAGTGGTTTCTGTAAAATGCCTCCCCGGGTTTTCAAAGGTATAATGAAAATTGTGTGCAGTCCCTTGCAGTGCAATAAAATAATTTAAAATAATTTTCTTATGTACAAAAAAAGTAATACAGTAGGGTATTGCACATTGTAAGTCTTAGAAACCTTTTATAAAGAAAAGCAACATAAATTTACGCTTTTTCTCGCCCGAACGTGGGTCACTGGGCCCCCTCCCCCGGAGCCAGGCTTGGGGGTGGGGCTTGATGGTGAGTACCTGGGGGCCGGAACCCGCACCCATGGGGCCTGGTAGGGCACATCAAATGGGCTCACCACCTGTAGGAGGGGCCAAGGGGGTCAGGTGCAGGCTGAAGGCGGGGACCTTGGCGGTCCGATCCGCGGCTGCAGAAGCTAGCTCTAGGGACATGGAATATCGCCTCTCTGGTGGGGAAGGAGCCTGAGCTGGTGCTCGAGGTTGTGAAGTTCCGACTAGATATAGTCGGGCTCACCTTGATGCACGGCTTGGGCTCTGGAACCAATCTCCTTTAGGGGGGTTGGACCCTCTTCCACTCTGGAGTTACTCGCGGGGAGAGGTGCCTAGCAGGGGTGGGCATACTTATTGCCCCCTGGCTGGGCGCCTGTACATTGGGGTTTACCACGGTGGATGAGAGGGTAGCCTCCCTTCGCCTTCAGGTGGGGGGGACGGGTTGTTTGCGCTTATGCGCCAAGCAGCAGTTCAGAATACCCACCCTTTTTGGAGTCCTTGGAAGGGGTGTTGGAGAGCACTCCTCCTGGGGACTTTCTTGTTCTGCTGGGGGACTTCAATGCTCATGTTGGCAATGACAGTGAGACTCGGAGGGGTGTGATTGGACTTCTGTGCTCGTCACGAATTGTCCATAATGAACACCATGTTCAGGCATAAGGGCGTCCATATGTGCACTTGGCACCAGGACACCCTAGGCCGCAGTTGATCAACTTTGTGGTCGTGTCATTGGACTTGCAGCTGCATTTATTGAACACTTTCACTGGAACACTCCATTCACTGGAGCAGTTCGCAACCAAGTGTCACCAAAAGGAGGAGATTGCAAATACAAGCGGCTGAAATTAGTTTCCTCCGCAGGGTGGTTGGGCTCTCCTTTAGAGATAGGGTGAAAAGCTCGGTCATTCGGGAGGGAGTAGATCGGTTGCTCCTTTTCTTCGAGAGAAGCCAGATGAGGTGGCTCAGGTATCTGGTCAGGATGCTTCCGGGACGCCTCCCCGGTGAGGTGTCCCACTGGGAGGAAACCCCAGGGAAGACCCAGGACACACTGGAGAGACATTGTCTCTTGGCTGACCTGGGAACGCCACGGGATCCCCCCAGAGGAACTAGATGAAGTGGCCGGGGATAGGGAAGTCTGGGTTTCTCTGCTTAGATTCCTGCCACTGCGACCACAGAAAGGAGTAGAACATGGATGGATGGAAGTTTTAGAAATATTGCACAGATTTCTACCGAGTAGAAATATCGCACAGATTTTACTTGGTAAGGTATTGCACAGGTTTGTGAAAGAGAGCATGCCCTTTCAGTATTCAGTTATAATTGTAACAGCCCTAGGATATGTGCTGTTTTTCAGTCTGTTTATTTTGGCTTTTATCACCTTCTTGAGGGTAACAACTGGAACAAGTGATGTGCCGGGTAGGATGTGTCTTGCAGGATGCTGGAGGTTTTACAGTTGCAGTGGGACCTGTACAGCTCCTCCAAGGAGAAGAAAGAGCAGCCAGTGATCTTCTGCACTGTGTTGATACAAGCTAAGACACCACAGGCCAGAGAGCATCACCACCCACAAAGCACGATTCTACAACAGCTTTTACCCAGCCACATTTAGACTGATGGCTAAGGACATTAAGATGGGTAAGAAATATAGCACCCCCCACTTCCCCCATGGACATTACCTGGACAGTTAGCACTCCAAAGAGGCAATCAGACACTCTCATTCCATGTCTTCCTCTTAGGTAGTCAAATAACTCTTTCAGTGCAATAGCCTAAGAAACATGTGCAATATTCTACTTTTATGTACAATATACTGTCTTAATATTATTTCTGTGAAATAATTCACTCATCCACCCAGGCCAGGAAATCTTTATCCTGTATCTGCATCTGTACACGGTGTGTATCTATTTACTCCGTGACATTAGTGTGTTTGCTGCTTTTATTTATTTTCATTTTATATTTTTTTATTGTCTCTTCTCCTCTGTCTATGTATTTTATAAAAATGACTGTGGGAGATACGCACAGAAATCCCAGTGTACTTGTACTGATCTGTACCTGTGCAAATGGCTATCTATCTATCTATCATCTATCTATCTATCTATCTATCTATCTATCTATCTATCTATCTATCTATCTATCTATCTATCTATCTATCTATCTATCTATCTATCTATATCTATCTATCTATCTATCTATCTATCTATCTATCTATCTATCTAATCATCATCATCATCTCAGGAGTGCTACCTTTTCTTGAGCTGTGCAGCTGGCAAACCACACTGGGATGCAGTATGTCAGCAAACTTTCTACAGAGCATCTGTAAAAAGAGGTCAGCAACTTCTTGGTTAGGGAGTTGCTTTTCAGGACCCTCAGGAAGTGGAGTCTCTTGATCAGTGCAGTGGTGTCGGTCTTCCAGATTAGGTCCTCATTCAAGTGCAGGCCCAGAAACTTGAAGACAGAGACCCCCATTGATGTATATGGACTGAGGGTCAGATATGTTTCTTCTGAAGTTCACAATTACCTCTTTTGTTTTTGTGGTAAAGAAAGCACTGAAAGGAAGAGCTCTGAGCCGTTGCGTTTGTGCGCGCCGCCATCTTGAGACACAGTATCTCAAAACATTGCTTTTATTGATAGTTGGGACCTTTTCTGGGAACAGCCTGGTTTTTATAAACAGGATGGTCTTCATCTTAACTGGAGGGGATCATTTATTTTATCCCAAAACATGGCAAGTAAATTACCTGCCTGACTTTACATGGTTGTGTTGTGATACATAAAACTTCATTAGAAATACAGAACAGGAAAAAGGAAGGAAAGAAATTAAATAAAGAAAGCCAGAAGACAACAGAGGAGAGGAAACAAAAACTTCCAAGTACGGAGAAAAAAATCCTCTGGGGGTCCAAGGCTCCCCAACACCCCTGGGCATACTAACATTACTGAAAACAGAAAAGAGTGGACTTGTTTGTTAAAAAGTAGGTATGATCTGTGATTAAGAATCAAGACCAAGTCCATTAATGAGTCCATGGTTTGGCAGGTCTGGCAGGACCACTCAAGGAAATTCACTAGTGATGTGCACTGACTTTTCAAGGGGAAGGTGTTTGAACAGGGGTGAGTGAGCGACCAATACTTTTCACTGGTCAGGGTGTCCCTCTTGGGAAACTTTGAGTCAGTGACATGCACAGACTTTTTTGAGGGGCAGGTGCTTGAAGGGGGTGGGGGGTGTGGCCTACTGATACATTTAGCTATGATTGATCGTTGACGGCAGCACCCGGTAACATTTTGTGATCTGTTATCTTAATAGGCCAGTCGGTTATCTTACTTGGAATGTCAAATGGGGTTCCTTTGAATCCTTAAAGCAAAAGGGGTGTGCAAAATGGCACCCCCAGCCTCCATCCTCTACATATACCTGCTTGGCATGATCATCAGTTTTCAAAAACTTTGAAAAAGGGCTAAAACATCAAAAGCATTGGGACAGGTAAAAATAGAAGATGCTCAGGAACCCCCCAGTCCCCCACCCCAGCATTTGTCTTGAGGCCACCTGCCTTGCTTTGGCTATGTGCTTTGGGTCATTGTCATGGTGGAAGGTGAATCGTTACACCAACCTGAGCTCCTGAGCATTCATGAGGATGTTTTCTTTCATGCTGACAAACCTCTCAGTTCCTGCTGGCAGAAACAACCCCATATCCATTGGGATAGTATCTGCCAAGTTTTATGGTTCCTGTCACTGAGGGGCCCTTGGAACTGTCCTAAACCCCCTCCCTCCCCTTATGGCATCCCATTCTGGGAACACTAAGATTTTACATAGTATAGTTCAACAAGAACACTTCTATTTATCAGTCTGAAAATTGACTGTTTGTACCTACGCTATGTTTGGCTGCATAGCATAAGATCAGGTCTCCATTACACCTTAGTGGCTGCAAAAGTTTCAACACAGTCACGTTTGATTAAGCATTTGCTCTAGCATCTCTATGAGCTCTATTTATAATCTGGCAGGGTAGTGAAGTTGCAATGAAATTATAATTTTTTAGATTAATCCTGTTGCAACTACAATTGAGCAGAATTTAATAATTGTAACTAAACACATTGATTGATAAATTTAAATTAGATTCAGTAAGCAGCCTTAGGAAAATGGAAATACAAGCATAAATAAAATACTGACAATGTTTGTTTTAGCAGAGCTGTATATTCAATATTTTTTATTTACATATCATTTGTAAGGAAATAAATTTTATTAATTTTTTGGGGGAAAATTATGATTTGTGAGCAACCTATATGCATATATATTATGTTTCCCTAAACATACTACTGCAGTTTGTTTTTAAACACGACATTAATTTCAACAATTCAAATTAAAATATTTAGACAATGTAATTAAAACAATTTTTAACTATATATTACACTTCTGCCTTATTAAGTGTATCTAATAAAGTCACTTTTTCTTCAACCTCATAGTAGAGTGAATAACCAAATAGCTTATTGGTAGTTATGGTTCCTCTCAGACCAATAGTCAATTCGTTGGTTTCCTGTAGCCACCAATCCTAGGGCAAAACTCTAAATAGGATCAAGGGAATGACAGAAATGAACTAAAACAGTCAATGAACTTAGTGAACTAAGAGAAATCTGAACTGAATAAGATGAGGAACAAAGAAAGAGGCGAATAAACACATAAATAGCAATACAGTTTAATAATGTTTTTTTACTTTCTCATTTTTTTCATGACACATATGACAAGTGACTAAAAATGTCACATTATGTCAAAGGGCACATCACCAGGTCATCCCTGATGTAAAAATCAAATTTACAGGACACAGTTGGATTAGAAATTGGCCAAATTTATTCCCTTTAATGGGCCAGCTCCATTACCCACTTCTTGCCAGCTGACCTCCACAAATGGACACCTAACAGAGCCCGTCTTGTGATGACCTCTGACCCACAGCATGTAGCTCCTACAATAAAAATGACCAAAAGAACAGGTTTAAACTGAGTGTAATTGCATCATGCTAGCAACTACTGATCAGAAGAATCCCCTTCCTCTCTTGCTGTCTCTCTACATGGAGTACGGACACTGGGACTCCTCCAACATGATTTTCATATTATTGCCTGTGCAGAAGTGCCTGAATCCGGGATCCTAGCTTAAAAATCACATACACACTGCACAATGTACTTCATAAACATGTTTCTATATTTCTGTTACTGGATAAATTTCCTTTATCTAACTGGACAGAAGTAGTAGTATGCACAGAAAAATATGCCAAACAGAAATCTGAATTATGAGTTTGACTTCTCAAGTTTAATAAATAATTGTTGCAAGGCAAATGAAGAGAACTGCAGTGTCAACAAATTGAAAATTTCTTTCTAGTTATTCAATATTTGTAAAAGCCTAGGAAATTAAATTAAATATTGACATATCAAGTATTCAACTATTCAAGATACCATTTCCACTGAAATTTCAAGTCTCCTTCACATTGTTTATAGGAGAAAAACTAAAAGATAAAAGGCTTGAATGTATGCGATCAGTTAGTTACCCAAAACAGAGCACCTAAATCCCAGTTATCCCTAAGGGTAATGACTTATATGCAATGGAAAAAAAAGAGAAACTGCTTTGCAGTTCAGTGAATTTGGTAAAACAAATCTGATAGCTGAGCCAGGTTGACAAAAAAACAGGATCAACAAATGAGATGTACCGGACATATACAAAACCATTATATATTATACCTAGTAAGTAGTTGTATTTTGAATACGTCCATGTTAAAATATACTATTAGAACTAGAAAATGTATATTACCTGGCAAGTTAAATCATTTTTGAAATGATTTTCTTTATTCTGTTTCCATTATTGAATATTTGAATTAGGAGTAATTGCATTGAGAGTAAGTCAGTTTCAATTATAAATCGTATATGAATAACATTATTTTTCAAGTACACATTGTTGTTGTTTTTATTTAAATTAATTCATATTAAAGGGAAGTATTGAAATACAGTGATTCAAGTTGCTGAATACATATTGAAGAATGAAAACTTGGTTTAAGTTTTTTGACCAGTTTAGTACAAACAGATATTGACAAGGTATTTGTGCAAAGGAGCTTTGTCATGTCATCACTGTTATTTTTTTATAAATGAATCAATACAGATACTCGTAGTGTCAATGATGAAATACAAAATGCCACAGGATACTGCTCAGTTTATATGAAAATGGTTGTGGCTGCAAAATTATGAAGTAGTTTGGTCTGAAGAGCACATCATTGCAGTGAGCTCTGATTTCAACCCCATAGAGCTTCTGAGGAATGAACTGAAATGTAGCATTAAGGCAAGGCCAGGGCAGCCCTGTTGAGTTGTGGAGCTTACTAATGTCTTAAATGTAAAGCAGCACACCATCAGTTTCTATCAAACATGAGCAGGATTTTGCAAAACGTAATGGCTTGGTGACTAATTAGATGTTATTGCTGACATAGATAATTGCTTAGATTCTTTATAAAGTGATCTAACAAAAGGGAAATAAAAATATTTTGTAGTGATCAAATAAATAGATTTTAGCAACATGTTACTTGTATGCAAGAATGTAAACAAATTTGCATTTAAATAATACAGACTTAAAATAGTACCTTTTTAATTAGTATAAAAATAGTTACAGCAGCCAGAGCTACAGAGACCCAGATGGATGCTCCAAGACACTATCTACCCATTCCAAAATCAAAATGCACAAGGTCCGTTGCATTACTTTCATGTAAACTACTCCGGTTGCTAAACATCTTATTCTTAATACTTTAAATACAACCACTTCCTATTACACCCATTAACTAAAGAACACGCTGGCCAAGACAATGTATGACTAGCAAATAGTCACCCTTCAAGAGTATTAAACGGCATGAAAAAAAATAATCACAGCAGGGAGCATAGTGCCTCCACTTTTTTTTCATTTATTCTACAGTATGCAAAGATTCACACACCAAATGTTCAAAACCCTAAGATCTCGTAAACAAATTGTCTGCTTGTGGGCCAGCGTCTGCTACACTGCACTTGTGGAAACAGAATTATGGCCATTTGCTGTTTGACTTATTGTCAAAGTGTTCTGATGTCGTGGTGGCCTCACCGCAGTAAATACCTAATAAAAGGCCGGGCAGAAATTAAATTATCTTGAGTAACTGGATCACAGTGATGTCAAACCCAAGCAACATCTGGGGTTTTTACTGTAGAAAGCACACTATGAGGGTTTGATAGGTTTGAAGAGCTGGGTAAATCTGAATCTGTCTTTGTACAACCTATCAAGAAAAGCTAAATTAAAACACTCCCAAAGAATGTTTTATATTCTTTTTCTCTATATGTCCATGCACACATATGCACACGTATGCACACGTGTATGCGTGAGCATATATGCATAAATACATATTTTTGTTTCATTGCTAATTGAGAACTTCGTAAGCAGCCATCCTTTCCTCGCCATTAAAGCAGTAGTGCAACAAACCTTTATAAAATAAATTTTATAGGGAGTTAATCAAGTACACAAGCTTGTAAGCCTCCTTTAACAGGAACTCATCTAATGCTCAAAGACTCCATTTTAATCCCTACATTAGAAAAGTGGCTTCTGTTTTCAGAAAACAGATGACAGAATACAGCAGGTCACCGTCTTCACAGTTGTGTAGCTGACAGCTAGCATGACTCTTGACCATTGACAGCTGTTAACTGTGAGAGAACAAAAAGTCAATGAAGAAGGCATCTAATCTGGATGGTCCAGACTGAGCTACATTCCATTCCAAAAGAAAGAAAAAAAAAATAGTAAATTGCATGTTTTGGCTTTTGTTGATATGTCCATGTAAGGCTAAATGCTACTCTTTACTTTTTCTTCTTGAATAAACTTTTGATCTTTGAGGAGGATCTCTTCAGCTTGTCACCATTTTCAGAGGAGTCCTGGGAGGGCTGTCTCTGCAGTTTGTCCTCCCTGGGCACCTTCGGCTCCGTGTCCAGTGATGCGGCAGACGGGAAACGTTCACCCGGGGCTGGTGGAGCACTGGGAAGCTGGCCAAGGCTGTAAGACTTCTCCAGGATGCCATTATAAACCACTTTGCCAAGAGGGCATAAGGGTGCACCTGGGGGCTCCGTGATCCGAGTAAGGTCGGGAGAGCCTTTCAGGGGACGCTCAGGCATGGTGGACAAGTCCAGCTCCAGGGACAGGTGCTCCTCCCGGGAAATCCTACGTGTGGGAGTGTCCTGGCCACCGGAAGAGGAAGGGTGGAATGGCCTCCAACCTGTGGTGGAGCTGATGGAGTTACAGTCTGAGTGTGTATCTGGGGTATCCCTGGAGAGAAGGAAAAAAGAGACACTGGGCCATGCTTAAAGCATAAAGATCAAGTGCGTGGCTTAAGGTATTTTGTTAACTGGTAACTCAGCTCTCAATAAATGTGAGAAGGGTGGGATGCAAACCTGCATACCTATGGAAGGATACTAGAAAAAATACTAGCTTCACTGAGCAGACACATATCCCTATGCTCCATAAAAATGAAAAATGAAATAGAGTGAACACATGCCAACCTTACCCCTTCTTATCTGTTGTGAAGAAGATCTGTTCCTCCACTTCCTCGGGGTGGTGGGAGAGGGGGATGCTGGCCATAGAAAGAAGGTCGGGGTCAGGGGAGGGAAGACCAGGCGGGGGGGATCCCAGAAAGCTCCGGCGAGAGCGACACAGACTGCTGTTGCGAGTCAGTGGAGGCCTCATCAGAGGGTCTGTCAGGGTGAGGGGCACAATCAGTGATGATATAATTGTAAAAATCAGCTCTGTTAAACAGCTATGAAGGCTTTATAAACCCTATAAACTTTATAAACCACTGGTGATACAT
The DNA here is from genome assembly GCF_023856365.1 of Brienomyrus brachyistius. NCBI lineage: Eukaryota > Metazoa > Chordata > Actinopteri > Osteoglossiformes > Mormyridae > Brienomyrus > Brienomyrus brachyistius. Next base: position 25,192,898 of record NC_064544.1, read on the forward strand.
TCTAAGACTAACTGTGAATAGCTGCGGACCCCATATATACCATTATTTGCCTATACTTACATATGGTAAAGTTTAATTGATAAATTACACACAGTAAGATATTAATAACAAACTACATTGTACGTTATCATACAGTATTGTACTCTCGAATGAAAGGGATTCTGACATTTAAGCCTAATTCTCAAAAGATGATAAAGCAAAGAAAAAATGTCATGTATCAAGAGATGACTGAGCAATGAAAATCATGCATTTTATATCCCTGAAAGGATGAAGGAACAATGAAAAAACATACTGTTACACATTTTAAAACTTGTTTTTGGACAGTGGTAAACTGAAAGTGAGTATACGCGGGGATACTGTATGCACATGAGGAAACTGTATGCACATTATACACCAGGTACAAGTTTCTCCTGCAGTCAAAATACATGCACTTCAGTTAATGCCCACAGTGTTTGTGCCCTTTGAGAGAATGGCATCCGGTCCCGCCCTCTGTAACCCTGACCAGGATAAGCAGTTGAAAGCTGCATGGATGAATTAAAGGTTTTTTGCTTAATATACATACTGTTAAACTGTGGAATGATTGGTGGTGTGTCTTCATCAAGGTCATCCACACCGCCAGCAATGGGGTAGGGGGGCACAGAGACCCTGGGCATCACCACCCAACTGTGATCGGAGTAAAGGGCCGCTGTTAGGTTGGACAGGCCAGAGTTGTGCACGACAGGGAAACCACACAACTTCTCGATCTGTTGCCATCGGTGGAGCCGCTCCCTCAGGCATGCCGTGACTTCTGACAGAGCCTTTCTGTAAATATAAATGAGCATGTGCACATAGGGCACGCACAGAAAAGCCAACAACAAATGTCAAAGGTCAAGCTTGCAAAGAAATCTGCTCTAGTTGTATTCTCAATTCTACCATACTCAGAATTGGTCCTACTTTTCAAAATAATCTATGTCCTGCTATGAGACACCATGAGCCAGATGTTTTGCACAGTAGGTAGAGATGCATGGTTATCTTACTTTGCCTCCAGGATCTTGTGGTCCACATCATCCAGGGAGGAGTTGTGGGCAACATGAAGGGTCCCAAACACTGAGCCTCTCTTCTTCTTGAGTTTTTCTGCCTGAAACATTTAGATGGAGTATACTAAGTTTGCAAACATAGAAGGGACTGAATTAAGCTATATGTTTAGAAGATAAACCCATTTTCCACAGACCAAACTAAAGAAATATTGTCAGATAAGCCAGGGGATTAACTGATTTTGACCACCAGGTTGCTTATGGACATGTACATAAGAATGCTGACATTCTTGTAACAATTTTTTTTGCTTACGTACATCTTATCTTCCTTAACTGCTTATTCAAAGCAGCTTTAGTTTTTTTACCCATTTACGCAGCTCAATATTTCACCAAGTTCTGGTAAACTAACTTTGGTCATGGGTGTTAGAACAAGCTTTCTCCTAGGACCTCTAGTGTAGAATGGAGCAACAGTACAACAACATGGACAGCAACACTGAAACAGATGCTCCTATTAGTGTTATATGAGATACGTACTTAAGAGACTAATGTCATTTAAAAAGAAATGATTGTAGGGCTGAGACTAACAACAGCTTTTTTTTTATCGATTCATCTATCAACTATTTTATTGATTGGTTGGTTAATCTAAATGAATAATTTTCCTCCAGAAAATCAAATTGACTGTTTCATTTAAGTTAATTCTATTTTGTCAACAACAAACAGTACCATTGCAGGGGTTTAGATAACAAACACTGGCTTTTCGGCACTATATGAACCTTACAACCACAATTCTTAGTACACCTAAAATATTAATGAGAGGCATACTGTGATGCCCATAAGTTAGTAATTTGCATAAGTATCGTTATGTTTATTAAATACAATTAGCAGAGTATGCCACATGCGACTGTTTTGGAAAATCATGGAAGTGATAAGTACTGAAGTCGTGGTGAAGAGAGAGACAGCACAGCAACAACGACATCATCTGAACGACAACGGCAGAAAAATGTTAGTGGATGGAAGTATTTTGTGCAGTCTAAAGTCTGACATGCTTTTTGGTAAATATAGTTTTAATTTTTATTTTAATTTTTTTAAATTTTATTACCTAGAGTGTTTTAGAAATCAAAAATAGTAATTTCATTAAAATTTTTTTAAAAACGATGCGTTGATTTAAAATACTGAGGTTGACGAATTTTTAGCATTGACGTCAGACGTCATTAACGGCTACGTCGACTAAAATTATTGTTTTTTGGGAGGGGGGTGAATGGATTTTACCACAATGGGGTAAAATTAATTTTGTCTAATTTAACCTCAAAATTACCCTCCTTAATCCTCCACCTCAGTGACCGCTTTGCTTTACTCTGTGTATCTCCTAGAAATCAGGTATGACAGGCTAAAACATTTTCTCATTTTCTAATAAAAAAATAAATAAATATACAAAACAGCCCCAGGAAAAATGCACTGTGAAATTTCTTAGTAAAACTGTAAACTTGTTTGTCAGTTGTACTTATGTACTTTCACAGTTTGATAATGAATTATTTTACAATTCGACCCTGAATTTTTACAGTGACCTGGCACACTTTTCATGCTTCTACTGTGAAATCTGCATTCAAACTAATATCAGAACTATGAATAATTAAGATTTAACTGTAAATTTCACAGTTGTACTGTGAACTTTCACAGTGCATTTTATCTGGGGCTGCCTGACTCACATGCAGAAATAGAAGCTCTTTTGCTTTACTTTGTCCATGACAGCAACTGTAGTTGAACCTCAGCTGAATTTCAGTATAAACCTTTTGTTGAAAAACATTAGAGCAGGAAGTGATATAATGGCTTGCTGTCCTCACCTCATCCTTGGCCACCGTCAACTGCAGCTCTGCACTCTGTTTCTTGATGTTGTAGTACTGCACCTCCACTTCATGTGTAAGCTGCAGCCACATCTGGAGGGCTTCAGGAACTGACCACTCTGCCTGCAGCTCTTTCTCCGCCCGCTTCAGGGCCATGCGCACCTGTCCAGGGTAGGAATGTATCATAACTGAAGATGAAACCATAGGTTCTGCAAGGAGGCTCAGTCCAAAATGCATTTAAATATATTTCCATATATATATAATTTCAGTCTACACTCACTTATTCCATAATGAAATTTTTACATGTTTATTAAAAAAAATTAAACATCACACTGACATTTATGCAGTATTTAGTTGAAGATCCTTTGCCATCAATTACAGCCTCAAGGTATGCATATGAAGTGACAAATTTTGAACACATGGCTTTGAGTATTTTATGTCATGTTTCTCTGAAGATTCTCTCTGCAGATTCTTAATAAATTTACAAAATATCCTCATTTCCTCTTTTTATTTTGTCACTAAGAGGTATTGAGTGTACATTGATGAGGGAATGAATTGAGTAGAAGACTACAACATAGCACAATGTGAGAAACGTGAGGGGCGTCGGAGTGATTTCCAAATGTACTGTGTGTGCAGCATTATGATAGCTATAAAGATTGTTTATAAAGATAAAGATTGTTATAAAGATCGTTTATAAATAATGGTTAGCTAGTTACATTTACTACAGCTTTAACGTTAATCGGAATCAGAAAACTTTTATTACCCATGTGGAAATTGTGATTAAAACTGTAGAATAAACAACTACACAAAAAGGCCAAATAGACAATACATTGTACCAAATAGAATAATATGTTCTGCATTAAGTAAATAAATACAATATGTAATATCTAGGGTTGGCATGGTCGTGCAGTGGTTAGCACTGTTGCCTCACACCTCTGGGACCAGGGTTCGAGTCTCCGCTTGGGTCATATGTGTGGGGAGTTTGCATGTTCTTCCCATGTTGTCGTGAGGTTTCCTCCAGGTACTCTGGTTTCCCGCCACAGTCAAAAAACATGCTGAGGCTAATTGGACTTGCTAAATTGCCCATAGGACTGCTTGTGTGAGTGACTGGTGTGTGAGTGTGCCCTGCGATGGGCTGGCCCCCCATCCTGGGTTGTTCCCTGACTCATTCCCATTGCTTCTGGGATAGGCTCCGGATCCCCCGCGACCCAGTAGGATAAGAGGTTTAGAAAATGGATGGATGGATGGATGGATGTAATATCTACAGTAATTTGCAAAAGAAAGATAAATAGATTACTAAGACATTGTTGCAAATGCGCTGTGGTATTGACCAGGTCTACAGCTGATTACATGTGCATGGTGAAGTGTTTTTTGTGAATAAAACAGTTCAGGAAAAAAAGGATTCCGTCATACACACTGGGCCCCATGTGGTGTGAAACAGTGGCAAGGATGTGGCGTGACACAGTAGCAGTAATGTGGTGTGACATATTGGCAGTGGTGTAGTGTGACAGTGAGAGTGGTGTGGTGTGACACATACTGTAGCTCTTTCACACCAGGACTGGTGCCCGTGCAGAGCCTAAATTCTGGTCTGGTCATTGCATTCACACCAATATATCTAGTATATCCAGGCTGGAGCTCATTTTTCTGGCCCGAAAAGGTTGCTAGGCCAGAGTTGGGTGGGGATGATGTCAGAAGGCAGGATTGCAGTTATCAGAGTGGAAAGCAAAAATTAATAAAGCACTGTGGAGTGAACTGGAGAAGGCAGGAGTTAACAGAATAACTGAAAAATGAATGAAAAATGAAAAAAAATACAGAAAATCGAAAAGAGAGCTATATTAAAGGGGTGCTGGCAGCCCTAAAAACAAATATCATGGACTTCGTGTTGGGAAACAGACTTGCTAACCAGGTGACTGGAGCATTGAATGCCGCAGCCGCTTTGGAGGAATTGGGTAAGACATTATTGTTGTATTTACTTGTAATGTTACTATGAACTTTATTATGTTTACTATGAACTTTAATTACATTTGGTGTATGTCAGATGCCTTCCAAGGATCCGTCAAACAAAATTGTTGAATGCTCCATTGTGTTGTATGTTGAACATGTGGTGTGACTAGGGCTGGACTAGCTACATATTATTGCAATATCAACTTAGCTAACTAATAAAGTACCTTTAGAATCTGATTTTGGTGTACCAGCCAGTGATACAAAATGTACAGCTGTCTGCTTTGTTACAGCAAACAAAATAACAGACTTTGCAAATAACACAATTTGCTGGAAATGTTAGTGATTTAAATGAAAATTAGCTATCGTGTCTTTCATGTGCTTGTTTTAACACAGGTGAAGTGAATGCACATGGACAGGACAGGACATCCTCGTGAAAGATTTACATATTTCTTGATTATTTTCTATTTGTAAGATAAAGACAGTTCTTGATGAGGCTGATGTGAGCTCCAGCTCAACTCCGACCGAACAATGCCACCAGCACCGGCTCCGGCTTGGTGTGAAAGGGATAACAGTGGCAGTGTTGTGGTGTTAAACAGTGGGCACTACGTGGTGTGATACAATGGCAGCAGTGTGGTGTGAAACAGTGGCAATGGTGTGGGGTGAGTGGCAGTGGTGTGGTATGACATAGTGGCAATAATGTGATGTGACACAGTGGCAGCAGTGTGGTGTGACACTGCTGACACTATGTGGTGTGGCAGCTGTGTGGTGTGACACTGCTGAAACCATGTGGTGTGACACTGTGGCCGCAGTGTGGTGTGACACTGCTGAAACCATGTGGTGTGACACTGCTGAAACCATGTGGTGTGACACAGTGGCAGCAGTGTGGTGTGACACTGCTGAAACCATGTGGTGTGACACAGTGGCAGCAGTGTGGTGTGACACAGTGGCAACAGTATGTTGTGATGCAGTGGAAAAGGTAAGATGTGAAACAGTGACAGCAGTGTAGTGTGACACAGTGGCAGTGGAGTGGGGTGACACAGTGGCAGCTGTGTGATATATAACAATGACGGTGGTGGGGTGTGACACAGTGGCAGCAGTGTGGTGTGACACAGTGGTAGCAGTGTTGTGCGATACAGTGGCAACAATGTGGTTTGACACAGTGGCAGTGGTGTGGTGTGAGTGGCAGTGGTGTGGTTTGACACAGTGGCAGCTACGTGATATGCAACACGGACAGCGGTGTGGTATGAAACAGCGGCAATGGGGTGGTGTGACACAGTAACAGTGGTGTACTGTGGCACAGTGACAGCGGTGTGGAGTTAAACAGTGACAGCAGTGTAGTGTGACACAATGACAGCAGTGTAGTGTGTACCAGTGGAAGCAGTGTGATGTGAATTAGTGGCAGTGGTGTGAAACAGTGGGCACCATGTGTTGTGAAGCAGTGACAGTAGTGTAGTGTGAAATAGTGGCAGCAGTGTGATGTGCAACATTGACAGTGATATGGTGTGACAGCAGAGTAGTGTGACACAATGGCACACAGTGGTGGGATGTGCAATAGTGACAGTGATGTGGCGATGCATTGGGATTGGTGTGGTGTGACAAAGTGGCAGTAGTGTAGTGTGACACAATGGCAGCGGTGTGGTATTATACAGTGGCAAGGGGGTAGTGTGACATAGTGGCAGGGGTGTGGTGTGGTGTGTCATATTGGCAACATTGTGGTGAGCAACAGTAACAGTGATGTGGTGTGATGCAGTGATGATGGTATGGTGTGACACAGTGGCAGTGGTGTGGAATCATACAGTGACAGCGGTGTGGTGTGTAACAATGACAGCGGTTTGGTATGTTCCAGTGACAGTGGTGTGACACAGTGACAGCAGCAGTTTGTGTCAAATAGTGACAGTGGTCAAGTGTGACACAGTGGCAGCATTGTAATGTGCAACAGTGACAGCGATGTGGTGTGACACCTGCACAAGCTCCTCCTCGGCATACTTGAGGCGACTGAGCTCGTTCTCGGCCCCCTCTCGCAGCTCTCTTAGCCGGTGTGCTTCTCTTTTGGCCCCATTTATTTCATCCCTCATTTTCTGCTCCAGGTTCTGCTTCTCCACGGCAACAGTTCGCTTCTCTTCCTGGGCTTTTTCCAGGCTAAATGTACAGAGACTCGCTTCGTATTAAGGTCCCACAAACCATTACCCCCCCACCCCCCTTTACTTGAAGAAACATTTTTCCTCCTCTCACCTGAAACTGCCTTATTATTAAATAAATAATCCAATAAATTAGCCAATTACTAACCAAAGTTCGTCAAACAAACAATAAATCTTACATTGTCAAATTTCAACATAATGAAGGTAAACCATAATTGCTGTGTATCTGCCTGTTTCTGTTAAATGTAATGCGGTAATTTCCTTTCTCTAAACAATTAGTCTTACAACTACTGAGAACCCGCTATGTTTATTGCTTGGCAGCTTTTAGTTCTTGGTGTTTACTCCAGAACATCCAACTGCAGATGAAAGTGAATGAGGATTTTGTTGAATCATTATATTTTGCTATTCTCAAGTATGTGCAGTAGCCAGTCTAATGTCATTCAGTGTTTGATTTCTTATGTTGTAGAACAAGAAAACATAGATCACAATTCAGTGCCATGAACACATGTGGTATGAAATAAATAACAGGAAATAAAATGAGAGTTGCTGGCACACATTGGGGGATAGTGGGATGATGTTACATTGATTTTTAATTGCCTGTGCAAAACGGCATGAACAGATTAAATCCCTCGTCCCCAACTACAGAAAATGACTGATCATCCAATGCAATCATCTCCTTTATTTCATTTACTGTGTTTTTAGCTCTGGTGCTTTTAACTTTAACTATTGACAAAGTTTAAATATCAGCTGCCAATATCAACCAAGACTGACACATCAAACTGATGCCAAAATCTTTTTTATATTGATCTTGTCAGCATAACTATTTTCCCCAGCTTTTTCAAACTTGCAGTTACATTGTATGGGTGTATGGGTCCAGTTCAAATTTCGAGATAAATCACCATGTAACATGTAAGGTAGGCTTTTTAAAAAAATATTTTTGTTGTACTGTGGTACTTTCATTTGGATAAATTTATTGTGAGGATATTTGATCGTGTCAATTAGTCAAGCAAATTTTATTGTTGTGGATCTAGAGAGGTGGGAGTGGCCTACCTTATTTCTTAAAATCAAAAGTATCAACTTTAGTTATATCTGGAACAACACAACTTTTTTACTCAAAACAATTAAATGATACACAGTAAGATAATGAGTGAGTATATTATAAGTATATGGGGCCCTCTGAGCTCAAGGGTTCACTCACCGGCATTGCAACTCCAACAGGCTTTGCTCAGCATGCTGCAAGCTCTCTAGATCCTTCATCATCCGTGAGATGTGCACCTTGGAGGACTTATTTTGCACATATGCAAACCAACAGCCACCAACCCCAATGACAATGGAGACCATCAGAATGAGGTCTTTCAGCCAGTTATGTTGGGGACCTGGAGCAAAATCACAAAAGGAACAAGGTATATGTGATATATCTGTAGAAAATCATTTCATCAGAGAAATTAACTAAGCAGCTTGTTTCCACAAACATATTGACTTGCAACTGAGTATGTCAGAATTGATATACAGTACACAGTACTGACTTCTAACATGAAAAAAAAAGATTCTCAGTAGGGCTGGGTGATATAGCTCAAAATTTAAATCACAATATTTGTGTTGATGTTCGATAAGCAACAATATTTTACCCATCCAATTCACTAAAAAAGAAGTTTTATCTTTGGTCCTTGTGCTTAATTACTCAGATCAAATTTCACAGTAATAACTTTTAAAAAGATTATCATAAACGTAGAAACAAGGAAAATAATAAAAAAACTGTCAGTGTTTGTAGGAGTAAGTGTTTTCCTTCTTAAGCAGATTTGCTATAAAGTAACGAAAAGAAAAGTGTCCCTTTTAAAGGTATATTATTCAAACGTAAGCCATGGCAGGGATAATCATGACTTCAGAAATTCTGCTAAATAAATACAAGCTGTAGTACAGTATGGCAGTTATTATTTACTTACATTTAGAACTTGTCATTTCATACGGCATGCAACGAGACAATGTTGCTGTCAGAGTGCCTTGTTATGCACCAATGGTGTGTTTCCTTGCATCTTGAGAATAAACTTCGAGGTGTGTAATGAACTCCTTGTACTGTATGTGTTTTATTTTCAAATGATTGAATAGGTTTGTTATGTTTCTGGTCTTTGTTTCTACTTTCCTTATGCAAAGCTTTGTTCCATATCACTCTCTCTAAAGCCGAACCATTATCAAACAACATTGTCACAATGTTTTTTTGGGACTAAAAAATCCCATTACTTGCTTCTTCTTCATCTTCTTCCATTGCGTGTATGGTCAGGTTAAAAGGGGGAGGCTTGTCAAAATGAGGAGTGTATTTAAAATGAGTGGCCGATGTGCTTGCAAAATTTCTGTGGAATTTAACTAAATAAATATATCATGATAATTGCCATTCCAAATGATGCACTTAAAAGAATAGTTCATATCGTGGGACTTGATATATTGTCCAGCACAGGTTCTTAGGCTTCAAAGAAGATAATTATATCCATTTTCTGTAACTGCTTATCCTATTCAGGGTTCCAGGTCTGAGCCTAAGGGTGCAAGTCAGGGAACTACACAGGATGGGGTGCCAACCCATTGCAGGGTTGAAACATAAGAACATAAGAACTATACAAACGAGAGGAGGCCATTCGGCCCATCAAGCTCTGAAACACTGAAAGACCATTCATAAGAACATAAGAACTATACAAACGAGAGGAGGCCATTCGGCCCATCAAGCTCGCTTGGGGAGAACTAAACTAATAGCTCGGTGTCGTTAAAATCTTATCTAGCTCTGATTTAAAGGAACCCAAGGATTCAGCTTGCACTACATTATCAGGAAGGCTATTCCATACTCTGACTACACGCTGCGTAAAGAAGTGCTTCCTTAAATCCAGCTTGAAATGTTCTCCCGCTAATTTCCACCTATGGCCACGAGTTCGTGTATTTAAACTAATGCTGAAGTAACTGTTTGGTTGAACAGCATCCAAACCTGTTAGAATCTTATATACCTGGATCATGTCCCCTCTCAGTCTCCTTTGCTTGAGACTGAACAGATTTAGCTCAAGTAACCGTTCCTCGTATGACATTCAGTCACATATGCACACCTATGGGAAATTTGGTAATTCCAATTAACCTCAGCATGTTCTTGGACTTGGGGGGGGGGAGGGGACTGGAGTACCTGGAGGAAACCCCATGATGACACAGGTAGAACATGAAAACTCCACATACAGAGCCATGGCAGAGACTTACACCCTGGCCCCATAGGTGTGAGGTAAAGGTGCTGACCACTGCGCCACCATGCTGTCCCCCAAAAAAAGTTAGTTATTTATGTTATAGGGGATCCTCAGGTTGACGTCTCAACATACGACGTTTCGAGTTTACGATGCTCACTCCCATAACCATTAACAAATTGAGACGTGAGTCTTTCAACTTACGCTTTTAGCATCGTACTTACAGACTACGTGGGCGAACTAATTTTGTTGCGCATGGGGGAAGAATACGCAGTAACGCAGCGTATGACTGTGGGAGTTGGCATCTCCCAGTATGCTCACCTACACAATTTTGGACTGTTAAAAGCGCAAGAGTTCCGTTTGTGAAGTGAAATTAGAAATTTTAACAAGATCAGACAAAGGCTATGTTTCAACTTAGAACAAAATTCGGGTTACATCACAGTTGCAGGAACAGAACTGTCGTAACACGTGGACCCCCTGTATGTATAATCAAAATAGAGTTAAAAAGTCATAGGGCCCTATTTTAACAATCCAAAGCACATGGACTGAAACTAGGATGTTCATCTAATCCTTGTCTGGGGGACACTGTGAGCTACTTCAGGTTTTACAAACTGCTTTAAAATTGAAAGGTCCCTGTGCTTGGCTAATTGTTTAAATTTTTCTTATGATTATACTGTTTTGTTTCATTGATTGAAAAACTCATCCAGCTGTTTCACGTTAACAGTAGTGACATGCATGATTATGGAAGACTGACCAATCAGCGCACAGCAAAAACTCTGTGTTAAAGCGAAATCCAGGTCTTTTTAATTGAAATGGTAGTTTACATACCCCATCTCAGTTCATAGTGTCCCCCCTGACATTGATTAGGTCAGGGGTCGGCAACCTGCGGCTCTTTGAGCATGAGGCTCTTCTCAGATAGACGCATTCACATTTTCATGTCTTAACACATTATGATAATACTTTCATAAATATAAATAATTATTATTCATGGGTTATTATTCTTATTTTTCATTTAGATATTTCTTTAGCTATATGTGAATGAGGCGGTCCATCACGTGCTTCTGTGATGTCTTAACTGCATAATGTACATCTTCCTCAAACTTATTCTCTTTGATAAGATTACGTATCGGGTCAAATTGTATCTTTTCCACAGTTTTCTTCAGTATCCGAGATTGGATGTATGCTTCAAAGTTTATTGGTATTCCAAACTCTTTCATATACATTTTCTAATAAATCATCACCACACCTTCCCAGGTCCTCGTAAAATGTAATATTTTCTGCAATTTACATATTATTGCCAGCTGAGTTCGGAGTGGTGAGTACATTTTGCTCTGCTCGGTCAGCACAGTTACAATTAATGAAGTGGAGAGTGAAGGCCAAACGACTGCAGAGCCAAACAAATTTTACTCAAGAAAGAAGGGGTGAAGGTAAAGACTATAGCTACAGAACTGAACAATATTGTGATATTAGTCACCTTTGCGCTGTTACACGTCCAAGTGATTTAAAACTAAGAGCCCCCCTTCCCGACCCTGAATTGTTTTTATTTACTTTTTCAACAACTTGAAGTTTTGTTTTTGTGTTAAATGCATGTTATATAACATAAAAAAATGTATCTCATAGTCTCTTCTCTATCCATTGTGGCATTGTAAATCTTGTGCTTTAAAAATGTTGCCGACCTCTGGATTAGGTGGTCACCCTATTTGAAGCACATGGGGCAAGTCATTTTAGGGCATGGCCAACCCACTTTTGCTCGCAGACCTAATTGTTGCGTACATACATAAGGTAAAGTTTAATTGATAAATTATACATAGTATTACAATAGCAACGATAAATATAGTAATAATTAAAGTACATTGTACACTATTATACAGTACTGTAATCTTTCGAATGAAAGAGAATCTGACATTTTAACCTAATTCTCAAAAGATGATATAGCAGTGAAAAAATATCATGTATCAAGGGATGATGGAGAAATGATAATCATGCATTTTACACCCCTCAAATGACAAACAGAGGAGAGCAGTAAGAAGCACGTGCTGATACAGCATGTTGCCACACCCATCACACAATGAACCACCTCTGGGACGAGAACCCGAGTGCAGCCATGCAGCAGGTGATACCTCAGCAGTACAATAGTTTGAATGGGGTGGAACAGTGTGAAATTTTTCCCGGTGGCTGGAGTGCCAGTCCTGCCACCAACACTCAAATTTTCCCTGTAAGTTGGAGGACCTGCTTGCAGGGCTGGATGTAGGTTAACATTATACCCAGGATGAAGCAATTGCAGGTTCGGGAGCTTGCCCAAGGGCTCGATGGCGTAGAATCACTCCTGGTATTCACAGGATTCGAACCAGCAACCTTCCAATTGCCAGCACAGATCCCTAGCCTTGGAGTGTCAAAGGACGAAGGAACAATGAAAAAACATAGACTACCATTACACATTTTACAATGAAAAATATTGGATCATGTACCTGAACATACCCTGTAATGAGAAAAAAAAATTCTTTAAAAATATTTTACCCTACTGTGGGTACTTACCAGCTTACAGCCTCTACTTACTTGGCATGCAATTTGAAATTTATGAACCAGTTTTAGAATTCCTATTTTTTTTTTTTCCGAACCATGGTAAACCGCAAATAAGTGAAACTGTGAATACGGGAATCCCATTGTAATAATTAACCAATTTCATTGTTAGCTGTGCATGTGTGAATGAATGGTGTGTGTGTCCCGGGGTTGGCACCCTGTCCTGGGTTGTTCCCTGCCTTGCACCCATAGCCTCTGCGATAGGCTCCAGACCTCCTGTAACCCTGAATAGGACAAGCAGTTACAGTGGATGGATGGATCGATGCATGCATGCATGTTTGTGTCGGGTTGGGTGGTCTTGGTTGTGTTCTAGGATAAGAAGTGTACCCCCCCCCCATACTGTCTCAGGGATATTATTTTTTAAATATTTTAGTTTAGTTTAGTTAAGTTAAGCTTTAATAAGTAGCACAGACTGCGATGGGCTGGCCCCCCATCCTGGGTTGTTCCCTGCCTCGTGCCCATTGCTTCTGGGATAGGCTCCAGACCCCCCACGACCCAGTAGGATAAGCGGTTTGGAAAATGGATGGATGGATGGAAGTAGCACAGATTCACTGGTGTACTGACTGCTTGCCCACTTACGTGTTGGAGGTCCAAACAGAACTGCATCCAGTGCTTTAAGATTGAGCTTTTGCTTGTGTCGCTGATCCAAGATCTTCAGCTGTGATGTCATGAACGAAGGCTCATTGGAAGCTATTCTGAGATGGGTTACATGAAAAACAATTAAAAAACACCAAAATTGACAGCTTCTAGCAAATGCATAGTCACATGTGGTATTACACTTATCCTATTTTAGATAAAAGGATATTTCAGTATGCAGCTGTCACAGACCACTAGGATTCAGGGTGTAGTCACACTACCCGATCAGTACCATGTCCAAGCATATTTGACCCCCAATCTGACTCAATAAACATAAAACTTCCAAGCGACTTATAAGCAAGAAGAATGAGAAGGCTAGAATAGCCCTTTGATGAGGACCATGTTGCGTGAACTGAGGAGAACTGGTCCAAAATTAATTTCAGTGATGAAAGCAAGTTTAATTTAGTTGGTTCAGATGGGACACATTATTTGAAGCATAGAATTTGGGAAAGTCTCCACCAAAATTGTGTGAACAAGTCAGTATTGTCATGCCCGGCTCGTCCGCTCCTCCTGTGTGCCACGCCCCCTGCTTACCCACGTGTGTTTCCCGGATCGTACCCAGCTGTGTCTGTTTGCTTTCAATCAGTCTTGTGTATTTAAGTCCTGGTCTCCCCAGTTTTCCTGGTCTGTCATTGATGTTGTCGATGCCTATGTCCCGTCCTGCCTGTGCCTTCATTAATTCCCCGTATACCCCGTACTCCGTTTGCCTTGCCTGCTCCTTGCCCGCATGATCGCCCGTCTGCACCTTCCCAATCGTGACAGAATGACAGACCATTCAAAGAAAAAGAGGAAGCAGAGGAGAAGGCAGCTTCCTGAGGAGCCGATCAGTCTGGGCACCTGCTCCCTCGCCAACCCCTGGCCTCTCGTGGAGGGCGAGAGAGAGGAGCTCGTCCTGGGCTTCAACCCAGAACCGCTCCGTATGGGAGCCTGCTCCCTAGCGAGGCTCTGGGCTCCCAGCGATGACGAGGAGGATGAGCCCTTTGCGTTCCCTGTGCTGGAGCCTATCCCCCCGGAGCAGCTACTGCCCCTTGACCGGTACCACTACCGGCCCGCACGACTGAGAAATTGGGGAGGTTTTAGGGCTGTAAGGGACTCGATCCCTCGATTGCCCCGGGTCCAGAAGAGGACCACGCCCGTCTCCCCTTCCCGGGACTTGCCAGTCCCGGCTTCAGCGGCAGTCTCCCTAGAGGCGCTCCCACTGCCTCTGCCGGCGGACCCCGCGCCGGAGCCACCGCCTCTGCCGGCGGACCCCGCTCCCGAGCAGTCACCATTACTGCTGCCTGCGCTAGCAGCGCAGCTAACGCCTCTGCAACCTGCGCAGCCGGAGCAGCCATTGCCGCTGTCCGCCAAATCTGCGCAGCTTCCTCTGCCTGCGGCTTGCACGCACATGCAGCCGACAACGCACGTGACCCCAGAGCCCGTGCAGCCGCCTCCGCTGGCCCCAGCGCAGCCGCTCCTGCCTGCAGCTCCCGGGCTGGCGCCCCCTCTGCAGCAGCCTGCAGCTCCCGGGCCGGCGCCCCCTCTGCAGCAGCCTGCAGCTCCCGGGCCGGTGCTCCCTCTGCAGCACCCTGCAGCTCCCAGGACGGTGCCCCCTCTGCAGCAGCCTGCCTTTGTGACTTTGCCCCCAATAACTCTGCCCTCGCCCCAGCGACCTCGACCCCGATTGAGGGTCGTTATGTCTGTGTCCTGCAAGGGGAGGGGACACAGACGTCGGACTGGGGTCCCACCCGCCCTGCCCCCCAGCTCGCCCTCCCTCGCCTGCGCTAGGGCTCGGTCGGCTCCTGCAGGTCCTGGCCCCCCGGGTCGGCAGTCGCCTGCGGATCCCCCTCCTCGCCCTTGTCGCCCTGCCTCGCTCCCTCCGCCGGGTCCTCGGCGGTCGCCTGCGGGTGCCCCTGAGGCGGCTCCTCGGTTGCCTGCTGGTCCCCCGCCTCCTGCACGTAGGAGGAAGTCGCCGCCTACGGCGGCTCCCCCCCTCTCCTTGCCCTCGCCCAGGTCCCTTCCGGCTCCCTCGTCCCCTTCCCTGGTTCCCCCTGCGACTCCCTCCTTCGTCCCTGCTTCGGTCCCTCGCCCTGTCTCCTCGGCCCTTCCGGGGTCCCCTCCGGCTCCGGCCGCCTACGGCCCCTCCGGCTGCCTCCCGTCGCCCGCAGTGGCTCCTTCGGGCGACCCTTTGCTCCCCCTCCTTCTCGCCCTGTGCCCCTGCCTTTGTCCCTCCTGTCTTTGCCCCGTCTGCTTTTGTTTCTCGCCCGTCTGTTCTGCCCTGCTCCGCTCCTGGTTTCCCGTTGTTCCCTCCCGTCACTCCCGCTCCTTTTGTTCCTCCTGTTCCCTCTGTTTCTCCCTTCCTGATCTGTCTCTCTGCCTTCCCGTCCCTTTGTCAGCTTCTGTCTTAAGTCTTGTTCCTGGCTTTGTTCTGTGTCTCCGTCTTGTTCCCGGTCCCGTGTTGATGGATTCTGTTTTTGTTTTTCAGGTCCTGGTTTACCTCGTCCCTTCCGTCACCCCCTTCCTTGGCGCGCCCGGTGAAGCGCGCCTTTGGGGGGGGGGGGTTCTATCATGCCCGGCTCGTCCGCTCCTCCTGTGTGCCACGCCCCCTGCTTACCCACGTGTGTTTCCCGGATCGTACCCAGCTGTGTCCGTTTGCTTTAAATCAGTCTTGTGTATTTAAGTCCTGGTCTCCCCAGTTTTCCTGGTCTGTCATTGATGTTGTCGATGCCTATGTCCCGTCCTGCCTGTGCCTTCATTAAATCCCCGTATACCCCGTACTCCGTTTGCCTTGCCTGGTCCTTGCCCGCACGATCGCCCGTCTGCACCTTCCCAATCGTGACAAGTATAGTTCAGAGGAGTACGTGTCATGGTATAGGGTATGTTCCCTGCTGCAGAAATCAGGCCTCATGTACGGCTGCATGACATGATGAATTCTGACGGGTGTTAGAACCTCCTTCACTGGTTCCTTCTCTATGAGAATTAATCAAGACAATGCTCCTTACCGCACTGCAAAATGGCTAAAGCAATTTCTCGTAGCGGAGAACATAAAGGAAGGTAATTATTGACAAAATTAAACAAACCCACTACAGTTACCAAATTTTCAAAGCAAAAGCAAGCGCCTCTACACTTCCTATTAATTTCTGAAAGTTCAACCATCAGAAAAGTTGACGGAATTCATTTGTAGTCTTATTCTGCAAAAAAATTTAACCATTTTCTAATTTTGATTGCAGCTATTCTTCAAATTGCTTGTTTGAACCATTTATTTTCTGATGTGGCATAGCTTTCACTGATGGAATGTGATTAAAATACAACTCCTCTATTATAATATCCATGAATTTGGAGAAACGGAGACTTTGTAAATGACAAAAATATCTCTTTTTTTTTCTCTAATATTGATTGCCACTGAAAATGTAACATATGTAGCATGATGCGTGCAATTCTGACATAGAGTATAACTGAGTTTTGGTTTGGACATACTGAATCCATGGTTCTGGTTTGATGGTTAGTGTTAGCGATATATAGCATTAGCGATGTCTGTAGTAATGTAATTAATACCGGTACTAAAGCAATGTAATACTGAACAGCTTTCAAAAATGTGTTACCATGGTATCTTTTCAGTACCAGTGTCCCATGCAACACCAGTCAGTACAAACTCTGACATATTTGGTAAAATGTCTTATACATGTAGCATGAATAGTTAAAAATCTCCACATTGCATAGCAGATAAATCTATGTGTGTCTCTGTGCCAAAAATGACTCCAGATAAGCCACAAAATAAGAACAATAATAATGAATCCCATTGTATTGTGCGATAGCGATTTCTTTCCTATGTTTTCTACGTTTGACACAAAAAAGTCATGGTGATGATGACAGCTTGCTTGGGACCAGATTGTTAAGTGCAATTTGAGGGCAGACCAGTGGGGGACTGGGGAGAGGGGCAATCATGCTCAGACATGGTACATGACATCCAGGCCAAGTTTGAGTATATACCCTTATTGAACAAGAGAGAAAGAGCAAATAAAGAATTGCTGGGAGGGAAAATTATGCTTGTTTATTTATGGTAGAATATAGCACTTCACTATCAATTTGAATTACAATAATGTTGTATACATAGTGTATCTTATCATTCTTGTTATGCAAGTGTGTGTCTCTCTATTTACCGTCTCACTCTGTAAACATTACATACAATGTCCCATCTATACTGTGTTTATCCTGTGGGAGGTCCCTGTCACTGTGTACCTCAGTTTATACAAAAATATCTTTGTTCATACACTAACATAAGATTTTTCTCTGTTGAGATTACAAAAACCTCCACAATAAGAGTATATGAGCACCCTCGAGACAAAACACAGCAAACATTCAAGATGGCTGTTTTGCTCTAAAAACGAACAAAGCAATACAAGAAATATGACTTAGCTTCCCTTCCCTCTCATGAAAAAATTAATGTTGTGTCCTTAACAACAGATAACACAAGTATGGAGAGGCATGTCCCTTGACTTTACCCTTTCCAGGCAACATTCACACCTTCTCCCCAGATGAGAAAAGCTAAAAACATGATTAAGGACATCACTCATCCTGGACATATTTTGTTTAAGTTCCCCCAAATCAGTAAAGCACTTTAATACACATACAGACTAACAACAGCCATAAACTTGCTGAATTCCCCTGAATGCCTGAGATAATCTCTCACTGAATATGTGCAATAAATTATGCTAGTAATGTACAATACATGTCTTGCTAATATGTGCAATAATAACTGTTGCCACTGTGCACTGGGCATAAATAATCTATTTAGTTTTTTTTTCTTTTAGAATGACATTGTGTATGGAAAGGCCATTAAACATGTTTATATTATATTATATTATATTATATTATTTTTAGCCTCTATTTTTTATTCCTTTTGTATTTATTACAGTTTTTCTCCATTGGTTTGGCTCATTTCTTGAAACAGAAATGACATTCTCAAAATAACATGGACAAATCTCCAAACCACCTTGCAATTGTTCACAACAGAATGGCATTTCTCATTGATTTCATCAAATTGCAAATGTCTTAGTACATGTATCAAGTGTCTCAGTGCATCTTTGCAAACGGTTATGTACAATGAGCTCACATTTAGCACATTTTCCAAATAAATAGATCTTGCTGATCTAAACCAATTAGTTGATTCTCAGTCTAATGGTTGTTCTCTCCAAAACATGTCAGTATGATTTCATTCTGTAAGTCATCATATGCACAAGAGTCTGTTCAATTGTCAAAAATAGTCAAGAACATAATACCATGAACACCATATATGAATTTCTTGGAACATTTGATAAATTCATGACAGTAATTGACAGTCAGGTGAAATTTGAACTTGATTACAGTTTTTCTCAATTGCTTTGGCACATTTTTCGAAACAGTCTTGACATTCTCTAAACTGTGAGTGCAAATGTCACAACTGTTTGCAGGAACTTCAAAACTTTATAGCATGTCTGGAAAATGTAGTTACTCACCCAAAACATTTAATTCATGCTTCAAAACCTAGTTATTGTGTCAATAATTTGGCCAAGGCCACCAAAATCTAAAGTATTTTTGTCATTGTGTGAGCCACACTGGTCAAAATGTTTAGTTGTTTTTTCACCACAACAGTCAACCATGAAAATTAAGGGTTTAAACAAAAATCTCATATTTGTTGAGAAAAGTCAATAGTATGTAGAAAAGAAAAGAAAAAATCTATGAACATTTGTATTTGTACAGTGTTTATTTTTGTACTTCACGTGTATATACACAATACAAGTGTATTACTGTACATGTAAAGTAACTGACAAGAGTAACAAGATTTCACTTTACATTTCATATTTGTGTATTACCACAAATACACAAAAACAATAAATAACATTCATGGGGAAAAAAAAAACTAATTATTCTTGGTGGACATCTTGTCGCTCACGTTGGTCAGGCCAAAGATTTTCATCAACATCACATCTGATGTTTTCCATTGCCACACACCGTGGAAAAAATCTCCTTGAATGCCGCACCCATCCCCTGCAATGGTCAGCTGTGATGTCCTCACATGCAGCATTCATGGCATCCAACAAAGACATCTGATTTTGTGGTCTATGATCATACACTTTCCACCTCCATGCTGAAAAAAACTCTTCTATCAGATTTAGGAACGGAGAGAATGGTGGAATGAATTCCACTGTTATCCTTTCATGTGCAGCAAACCAGTCACTAACACTGTTGGTTCGGTGGAAGCTGACATTATCCCAGACAACAACATAATTAGGCAAATGTGGTCTAACCAAACCTCTTTCTTGTTCTGGAATCAGGTCTCTGTAAAGTGCATTTAGGAAGGCCAGGAGAAGTTGGGTATTATAGGGCCCAATGTGTGGAATATGTGTGCTCACACCGTTCTTTGAAATGGCAGCACACATTGTAATATTGGCCCCACGTTGGCCTGGTGTGTCAATTGTGGCTCGGTGTCCAATGAGATTGCGACCACGTCTCCGGCCTTTGGACAGATTAAACCCAGCCTCGTCCACAAAAACAAGAATGTGGGTCGTTTTATGTAGTTCTAACTCCATGATTCTCTATGAAGGAACACAGGAAAAAATGTAACAGTAAATGTATTTTCTTATGGGTTTCTGAAACTTACAGTAAAGTAATACAGGCATCTTAGAAATATAGGAAAACTCACTAAGTGCACACCAATGGTTTACCTGGACATACTGGTACCGCAACGCCTTGACTCTTTCACTGTTCCTCTCAAATGGCACCTTATAGAGCTGTTTCATAGTCATCTGATGTCTTTCTAAAACTCTGTCTATGGTGGAAATGCTGACAGAATTTATATTTGCAAAGACCTCATTGTCATTTATGATTGCACTTTGGATCTCTCTTAGCCTGATGGAATTGTTGGCTATGACCATGTTGCAAATTTCTTGTTCTTGCAGTTGGTTAAATACTGCTGCTCTGCCACCAGCGCGAGGTTGTCGTGCAGTTCTATAGAATGAACAAATAGACTTGCATTTACCTTTACAATATTGTTGTTTATACTGTAAAAATACTTTACATACTGTAAAACAAAAAAATACATATGTACCTGTTTTCCCTACGAAAGGTTTGCACAATTGATGACACTTTGGACCTGTTTACATTAGGCTGTACTCTTCGACCAGCCTCTTCCATTGTAAAACCATGATTTATGACATGATCCACAAGTGTGGCTCTGATTTCATCAGAGACTCTGACTCTTCTATTTCCATCTCTTCCTCGATCATTTCTTCCTCTACCACCACCACGTATTCTTACACGCCTTCCAATTGCACTTCCACGAGCATGTTGCTGCAGTTCAGCGTCGTGAACGTCCTCCATTCTCAAAACATTCTACAGCAGTGATTGTGCTGTGGGCAATCTACATATATATACTCCCAAAGTTGATTGGTTAAATGGTTAAATGGTTGAGTCATATTAGAGGTACTTTGCAATTAGATTGCGATTGCAATTACAGGGCATGTGCCAATGTAGCAGACATTACAAACAATGTCAATGTTAGATATATTTTAGAATATACATTCATGTATACTAATTATGATAATTGAATAGATCGTTTTGAATGTGATGGCTTACACAATAAAAAATGTCTGAGAAGTTCTGAAGTGTTTGACAGTGTAAGTGAGAATCGAGTCATCAGTTTTGATCAACAAGTCATATGCAATTATTTGTTGTCCAAACTGCAGACAGTTGTATGTACTCTTTGCACACATGTGCCAAAGCATTTGCAATTTGCTCAAATCAATAAGAAATTCCAATCTGATGTGAAAAAGATGCGAATTGTTCAGAGATCTGAACTTAATGTTTTGGGAAATAAAAAAATCATTTGAGAACTGAGCCAAAGCAATTGAGAAAAACTGTAACGAAGGAGGAGTTTCACACATCTCAGATCACCAACCAAACCGTTTGTTTAGTTACCTGACTGGTGCTGTCTATGGTTGTGATTGCTGCCACACATGTATATATAGAGCTTGGCCAGGGCTAGTACCATTTGCAGTATGAACATGGAGGTACCTCGCCAAGTAAATGATCAAGGGCAACTTCCTGCTCGAAGAAGAGGAGGAGGAAGAAGAAGAATAGGAGGAGGAGTGAGGATGCGTGGTGGTGGAATGGGGGAAGAGGCCGAGAAGCACAAAGATACTATGCTGTCCCTGATGAAATTCGGGCCACAATTATAGACCATGTTGTGAACCATCACCGCACAATGGCAGAGGCAGGTCGCCGAGTGCAGCCTAATGTGCCTCATTCTACAGTCTCCCCCATCATCCATACCTTTCGCAAGAAAAACAGGTATGTACTCAGTGGCGTAACGTCATTGACCAGCAGGCCACGGTGGATGTCCCAGGCCAACGAGGGGGCAATTTAACAATGTGTGCTGCCATATCTGAGAATGGTGTGGTCACACACATCCCCAGTTTAGGCCCATACAACACTCAAAAGCTCCTCATTTTCTTGGACCGTCTTTATACTGATCTGGTCCCAGAAAATGAGAGAGGTCTCAAAGGGTCTCACCTACCACACTATGTGATTGTGTGGGACAATGTGAATTTCCACTGTGGCTCGCTCATCAAGGCCTGGTTCACTAAGCCACTTGTTCACAGTCACTCATGGATCAATCCCATGAACCCTCAATTGGCAAGCATATATCTCATAATATCTCATGTTTAGTGTACATTACTGTAATTTTACTGTAATCTGCACCACAAAGGATCGAAAGACAACCTGGCAGAGGTGGAAGAGGGCCCCTTTTTACCCCGCAGCAAGAGGAAGCTATTTGTGCAATGGTGATTGCAAACAATGCAATAAAGTTGAAAGAAATTCAAAGCACTGTCATAGAGGATAACGGTGTATTTGGCAATATTAGATCTGTGTCAATTCCAACAATTGACAGAGTGCTCAAGAGAAACGAAATTGTACAAAGTGCCATTTGAACGGAACAGTGAAAGAGTGAATGAGATCCGTCACCAGCATCTATAGGTAAAACATGTCTTCTATGTATACTCTAATGTTCAGCGCTGTAAACTGTTTTACTTTGTGTAGTTCCATGCAGTAGACTAGCAATTCTGTATATATATTCACAGAACATACAAAATGCATTATGTTACACAGGAAAAGTTGTTACATTTCTCTCTCTCTCTCTCTCTAAAGCGTGTACTGGAGCTGGAAGCCAGGGAACCACTGCACACATTCATATACGTTGATGAGGCGGGTTTCAATCTGGCCAAAGGCAGAAGGCGTGGAAGAAATCGCATTGGACAGAGAGCAACCAATGATGCCCCAGGCCGGCGCGGAAGGAATGCTACAATGTGTGCAGCCATCTCAGACAATGGCATCCTCACCCATATTCCCCTTCTTGGTCCATACAATACACAACATCTCCTGACTTTTTTATACACTCTTTACAGGGACAAAGTCCCAGAGAATGCGAGGGGTGAAGGCCAACCCATGTATGTTGTTGTGTGGGATAATGTCCGTTTTCACCACTCACATCTGGTCAGACAGTGGTTTGCAGCACATGACAGAATGCTGGTTGAATATCTCCCTCCCTACTTCCTATTCTTTAATCCAATAGAGGAGTTTCTCTCTGCCTGGAGGTGGAAGGTTTATGAGCGACATTCACATGCGCAAATGGCCCTGCTTTCAGCCATGGACGCAGCATGTGACGACATCACCACAGAGTCATGCAGAGGGTGGATTCGCCACTCCAGGGGATACTTTCCTCGCTGCATTGCAAGGGATGATATCCGTTGTGATGTAGATGAATTTATGTGGCCAGACAGACAGGAACGTCTGGATGTGCCACAATGATTTACGTATGTTCAGTTACAATATGTACTGTTATATTGTTCACATTTGTGCACAGCTCTACCAAAAAGGTGTTTCTTATGTTTATTCTACATAAGTGACTGCAGAGTATTTTTCTTTTGCACAATGTTGTAGAATTACAAACAGCCTACACAGTAAAAATGTGAAACATACGTATTCAGTGTCTTGTACTCACTTACTTCCCTAACTACAGGAATGTCTAACTTTACTGTAGATTTTACTGTAAATGGCTGTACAAAAAGTGCATAGTGCTGTCTTGAGCATTTTCAGGTAGTGTCACCGAGTTCTGACCTTTTTTGCATTAGAAAACACTGAGAGAATACTGTAAACTGTCATAATGAAAACATGACAAAGCCATTTGACTATCTTGTTCATAAACATGGTGTCAAGACTTCTCATTTTGATGACACTGGCAGTTTCATTGACATGAATACTTGCTTTTGAGGAATGGATTATCGATTTTGAGCAAGTGACCTGCTTTTGTAGGTTATCCACTAGGTTTTGCAGTTTTGCACCAATTGTTTTGAGAAATACACTAACTGCTGTGCAAATGTTAATAGTGATGTGAGAAAAGCAACAAAGCGACTGAGAAAAACTGTATATATAATTATATTCTGTTAGCTAGACCTCTGCCATAGTGACAAAACATCTAGGCATTTTGACTTACAGTGCTCACACAATGCCAAAGGGACGATACATTTTGGGGGCACTGACTCCTTACTGTATATGAGAAAGGAATTTAGTTTTTACACATGGGTAAACTGTTTTGGGAGAGATATGAGCTTTTGCAGGTGATCCATGGTGTTGTGCTGAACCATCCAGGTCATTTTGGCAAAAGCACTAAGGAGCCAAAACAATTGAGAAAGATCTTTGAAATTTTGATGGTACTGACTCTTTATATGGGAAAGGAATCTAGTTTTGAAGCATGTGTGAACAGTTTTGGGAGAGATATGAAGTTTTGCTAATCAGCTGTAATGTTGCGCAGAACTGTAAGACTGTTTGGCCAAATGATCTAATAGTTTTAAGAATGTAATTTCTGTTTCAAGAAATGAGCCAAACCAACGGAGAAAAACTGTAATGCACCTTTGGGGTTGTCATAAAGATAATGTTATTGTGTTACACAATGACAATATAGTGCTTAAAATTTGTATTTCGTGGAATTTATGATTCAACTTTTCACTTGAAGCTATCCACTTTTGTGGAAGAGTAAATGTTCTGTGAACACCATGTAATAATCCATGCAATCGACATCTTTGGTTTGATTAAACATCACCTTTCCTTTGCATCCATTTACATCTGGTTTTCATCTATTTCATGCTATTTACACTCATCTGGCAAGGCCATAGATGGATTACACTAACTGGAACAAAAATATACTCCTCATTTCCACCTGATTTACGTACTGCAGGAATTCCTGTTCAGTGTTTGTTCAAATACAAATGTAACAAAATTATGATTCAGTTGGTTAACATGGGAAGCAGAGAAAAAATTACTGTTTCCTGACATCACCAATAGTAACTGCATTTCTGAATTATACTAATGAAAAAGATGAAGACTTTGTATAGTAACTCTCACTCCTCTCTCTTGTGCTAATTTGACAAGACAGGAACCTTGATTTAACTTTTAGTCTGATCACCATTCACACAATTTTTAACTGTTGTAGCAACTAGGTGACACTTTACTACTCCTGGTTTAAAAAAATCATATGGGTGAACCATTTTAGAGAGCTGCAATGTAAAACTACTCACCGAGGTAGAGTATTCCCGTTCACTCTAAACTCTCTAAAATTTGTCTCATATTGGGGCAGTTCTACAGACTCCTTCAGCCACAGGACTGTGTCCTCTGTTGTCCAGTTGTGAACTGGAAGAAATATGGAGACAGCAGCCATTTTTGTTCAGCTCTAGTCTAGGAGAAAAAGTAACGTGTTTGAGCTAGCACAGGAATTATCAGCTTTCATCAAGTCAAAGCTGCTCTGGTGTATTAAGTAAGTGGCCATATACTTCAAATGAAATCAACGGAATCAACATCGTTCTAGCAATATGATGCTGTATGAGCGGTTCCCTTGTGTAGGACTGGATCTCCAAGGCAAACTTTTTTGTTCATTCTGTTCCCACCCACTCTCCACAGTTGGTTGAAATAATGTAACACCACAGGGTCGGTCAGCAGGACTAATTATGCAGTTACAGGCATGCTTTGCCTCGCACGGTGCATATATTTAAATAGTGTAAACTGATATGTGTATCTGTGTTGTAAATATTAAATATCTTAACTGTGTAATGTTTGCCATGGAATATGTGTATTTCCTTAGCACGTATCTGTGAGTGTTGTGAAAATTCCCAGCTTCCCTGTCTGAGCCACTGCTAGTGTTAGACCAATAGTGGATTTTAATAAAGAGTGATACATTAATCTTAAAAGGGCTGTTTTCTCCTTTATCAAAAGAACTCACACACTCACCACAAAACATTTATTTCCGCTCTGTATGAGGGTCGGCTGCATTGAAAACATTCTGTATCCTTGAATGAACAGATCAGCAGCATTTTAAGTATGTGACAGTGGCATGCCCCGATAGTGCAGATCCTCTTGTGTGCCACACCCCTCATCTACCCCATGTGGACTCCCTGTGTTACCAGCTGTTTTCGAGTTATGTTGATTGCTGTTGTGTATTTAAATCCGCGTTAGAGTATCTTCCCCCAGTCCGGTCACGTCAGTCCTACATGTTACTACATGTTCCTGATTTGTCTTCTCCCTTAATAAATCCTACGTTTCCCCGACTCCTTGGACTCCTGCTTTCCCGCCCCATATCCCTTCGAGCGTGTGACAGGCAGCTTGTTCTTACCAACACGTTTGATTTAATTTTGTCTGGATGTTGTTTGAAGTGTGTGGCCACCTTAAGCTACAATATATTTGGACTGTGTTCTATGAAGTAGTGGTCGTAGAATACTGGGCCCATTACACTTCTTGTTCCCTGCTTTATGTGTAAAACATTGATACAATAAATCCAGAAGCAGTTTCATCTAATTCACATTGTGAATCAATTTCTTCACTATCCCCGTTCTGTTAAAGCTCCTTTTGAATTTACAATTTTAACAGGTTTTCCTAAGAGAAAGTTATCACCCAAGTAATAATACCTTAAAACCTCTACTGTGGAAAGCAGATGAGAAGAAAAATGATGCATGGTACAGGAACATGATAAGAAACAGCATGTCCACAGAGTGGGTGACACTTAGACCAAATGTGAAAGACACCAACAGCTACAGTAATCATCTGGTCTGCAGAATGCTGGCTGGTTAGATGAAATAGATGAGCCAGCTAAGTCTGGTTGAAAGGGGTCAAATTGTGCTACAACAGCAAAGTCTGGAGCAGCGTGAGTGTCAGCATGCTAGTTCATACAGCTAAAACATGCCGCTGCAGGAGATGAACCCACGATACTGAATTCTAACCCAATAGCCCAGCTAGTTTCAAGGAACTTTTAATCCAAAATTCTAAAAATGTTATTAATCCCCTTAATTATATGGGAAATAAACACAATTTGCTGGAACTTGAAGCCACTTAAAGCCTTGATCTGAAGGCACAGAATCCCCATTTAAGGGGTTCCAGACCTAAATGTCTAGCGTCTGCTCCACTTGAGACCTCAGCCTGCATCATCAGCATTTTGGGATTAACAGGTGAAGAAGTGGTAGCCCCACTTTGTGGTGCACTCTCCCTTTCTTTGTCTTATACCTTCAGATGTCTTCCAGCCCTTCCACAACTCTTCCACAGTAATATGCTGGTCCTCTCGATGAAGATTACTGTGCTTATTTGTTTGCTGCTGCTTCATGTCTTCTATAATAAACTGAAAATAAACAAAGCACAATTCAGACTGCTTGATTGTCACATTAATGCTAGGAGCAAACAGAATCAATCTGATAGAGCTACTCAGAAATGCCTGTCCCCTGCTTTCATTGCTCTCATCTTTTTCGGCAACACCAGATAGAGAGAAAAGACAGTGACATAAAGCTGCCTAATAACAATTTTTATAACATATAATGCAATTACGATTTGATTTGCGATATAATTTTTTATATGTCAATATTCAGTGTGTAACAGATTGAAAAAAACATATAAGAACATAAGAACATAAGAATTATACAAACGAGAGGAGGCCATTCGGCCCATCAAGCTCGCTTGGGGAGAACTAAACTAATAGCTCAGAGTCATTAAAATCTTATCTAGCTCTGATTTAAAGGAACCCAAGGATTCAGCTTGCACTACATTATCAGGAAGGCTATTCCATACTCTGACTACACGCTGCGTAAAGAAGTGCTTCCTTAAATCCAGCTTGAAATGTTCTCCCGCTAATTTCCACCTATGGCCACGAGTTCGTGTATTTAAACTAATGCTGAAGTAACTATTTGGTTGAACAGCATGACTCAGCATCCCTGCCACATGAGATACTATCAAAATAATAACTGGTCTGTACTATAATGCAAGGATGAGAATTTATTTCCAACATGTATTTCTTACTTTTTAAATTAGCAGAGAACAGTGAAACATAAAACTATCACAAAAGCTGTTTGATTAAGCCCTTTGATTGTTGCTGATGTGCCATTAGTGTTAATAACAGCAGCAAATCTATCATCCTCAACCAAAAAGCTGTAAGGTTCCTAAGAGAGTGGCTGCTCTGTCCTGAAATCACAGCTGAAAAGATTTCAAACACAGTATGCATTTTATAAAAGGTAAAATAAATAGATGTTCAGTGACAATTCTGTAGAGGAGTGAGCCAAAAATTTTCCACTGCAATTACAAAGACTAATTACCGCACTCTTACGGCAAGTGTTTGATTGTGGCTGTTGCTGCTAAAGGTAGTACAACCTGGTATTAAGTTTGGGGGGAGCATTATTTTGTCACATGAATGAATGTGACACATGTATTGTGTTTACTCTGGTTGTCCTTTGTATTATCCTAAATTTGTTTGAAGATTAGAAATAATTAAATGTTATGAATAACAAAAAATAGGGAATTAGAAAGGGGCCAAATAATGACACGTATGTGTATAGTATTTTACATACCTGAAGTTTATTATTATTATGCTACAAGTAGTGTTTCTAGTTAGGAAGAATTGCTAGTTAATTGGTTCAGTGGTTAATTAACTTTACTACATAGACTGATATTTGGTCCTAGAGGGCATGCTAACATTATAGAAAAAGAGAGAATGGGCCTGCTTACTAAAAGCAAGGTACAAACTGTGGTCAATGTCGAAGCCAAAGTCCATCAATAAGTCAGTTCTCTAAGCCAGCCTGTACTACTACTACTACAAACTAGAAAAGATGCTTCTGGGACTACAAACTGTTTTCCCTAGACAGCCTTGTGACCCTCTACAGTATTACTTCCTCATTTCCACTATAATTAACGTTTCCAGTGACAAAACAGTAAAAACCGTAACAGATACACCAATGGTACAACTGAGAGAAAATGGTAGATTACCTGGACTCCAATAGCATTTTGCGGGATAGCCAGCATGGATTTAGGAGAGGTAGATCCTGTTTAACAAATCTGTTGGAGTTTTTTGAGGAAGCTACTCAGGAAGTTGATGATAAGAAGGCCTATGATGTCATCTACTTAGATTTCCAAAAGGCTTTTGATGTTGTCCCCCACAAGAGGCTCCTACTTAAACTCAAAGCGACAGGTATTTTAGGTACCGTAGCGACCTGGATTGATAACTGGTTAACAGATAGGAAACAGCGAGTAGTTATAAGAGGCACAATGTCACAGTGGGCTTGCGTTCATAGTGGGGTACCGCAGGGTTCGATTTTAGGACCACTATTGTTCCTAATTTACATAAATGATATGGATACCAATATATACAGTAAACTGGTGAAATTTGCAGATGACACCAAGGTGGGTGGTGTAGCAGATACTGAATTAGTGGCTCAGCAGCTACAGCGGGATCTTGATTTAATTAGTGACTGGGCCGATACCTGGCAGATGAAATTTAACGTCGATAAATGTAAGGTACTCCATCTAGGGAACAGAAATATAAAGTACAGGTATTTTATGGGTCCCACTGAAATAAAGGTAGCTGATCATGAAAAAGACCTTGGTGTGTATGTTGATGCTTCCATGTCCCATTCTCGCCAGTGTGGGGAAGCAATAAAAAAGGCCAATAGGATGTTGGGGTATATCTCCAGGTGTGTGGAGTATAAGTCAAGGGAGGTAATGCTAAGATTATACAATTCCTTGGTGAGACCTCACCTAGAATATTGTGTGCAGGTTTGGTCACCATATCTTAAAAAAGGACATTGTGGCCTTAGAAAAGGTGCAGCGTAGGGCCACAAAAATGATTCCTGGTCTTAGAGGAATGTCATACGAGGAACGGTTACTTGAGCTAAATCTGTTCAGTCTCAAGCAAAGGAGACTGAGGGGGGACATGATCCAGGTATATAAGATTCTAACAGGTTTGGATGCTGTTCAACCAAATAGTTACTTCAGCATTAGTTTAAATACACGAACTCGTGGCCATAGGTGGAAATTAGCGGGAGAACATTTCAAGCTGGATTTAAGGAAGCACTTCTTTACACAGCGTGTAGTCAGAGTATGGAATAGCCTTCCTGATAATGTAGTGCAAGCTGAATCCTTGGGTTCCTTTAAATCAGAGCTAGATAAGATTTTAACGACTCTGAGCTATTAGTTTAGTTCTCCCCAAGCGAGCTTGATGGGCCGAATGGCCTCCTCTTGTTTGTATAGTTCTTATGTTCTTATGAGTAACTACCATGTAATGTTAAACAGAGACACACATATAGACACCTATAGACACCATTGTGATTTTAGTCTTATATCAGATGCTATTGGATTGTTTTTGACTATACGCACAGAAACTCGACTGTGCCCCTGTTGGGTAATTTTTTTAATACCAGCTAACCGGGGTGTACATAAAATCTGTCTGACATATCATATCCGATATTTATGAAAACTAAACACTATGAAACAAACAAAAATTTGAAAACAAACACATTTATTATAATGGTAGACTTAAGGTGAGCCTGCATACCAATTGCAAACAGAAAATGACAACAATATATTCCCCTGATGGCCCTATCACCCCCTCTTGCCCATATAATCATGACTCTTCTCACACACTTCAATCTCTTGCCCCCCTACACTAGGCTTGGGTGGTATCTAATTTTTCATACCCTTTTGCACCATCCATCCGTTATGCTACAACATGAGGTTTTGATGATATTTTCAAAAGCAATGCTATTGTGGTAGCTTTTTGTGGTGTGGGGTTTACCCATAATAATAAAAAAAACTTTATTAAAAGCCCAACATTGTGTGAATTTTCCTCAGTATATTTAGGTTAATCTTGTTCTTTCATGTGTCACCAGTAACTAGGACAGCCTGCAACAATACAAGCAAACCATGTATAAGGCTCGTTTAGCTTATTACTCTAACCTTATTTATTGCAATAGAAATAACCCTCTCAACTTTTTTTAAGACAATAGCTTATCTAATTGATAAGGCTGAACCTCTGCTACCATGTAATACTAGTAGTGAACATTTTATGAACTGCTTTAACAATAAAATTAAAAACATTAGACTTCAAACATGTTCAAATAGCTCACAAATAACTGCCGCAAACACAACATGCACACACCCTTAATGTTTTTGAATTAGTCAAAGAACAAAAGTTAAAACACTAATAACTAAAACCAAGCCACTGTACACTGGACCCAATCCCCACTCAACTTCTAAAAGAATCTCTGGGAATTCCGGGAAGACCTATAGCTGCCCTAATGAATGTATCCCTGTTCTCAGGTGATGTGCCTGACCAATTTAAAGTAGCAGTAATCAGACAACAACTGAAGAAAGTTTGGATCCATAGGAGTTCAACAATTACAGACCTGTCTCTGATGTACCATTTTTGATAGTCACTGCTAAACTTCAGTCATATTTGGTGAGACAAAAGATGAATAGATTCCAGTCAGGCTTCTGTCACACAACACTGAAACTGCCTTAACTTAATTTGTAAACAATGGCAACTGATGCTGACAATGCGACTGTGCTCATACTTCTGGACCTTATTGAGGCCTTCATAGGGAATTTTATGTTGGCTTGTATGGAAGAATGCTGAAGTGGTTTAAATTTGACTAATCAATATCAATATGTTCAAGTGTCAAATAACTGCACTCCATTGTCAGTGTCACCAGTCAAATATGGATTACCACATGGATCAAATCTTGGTCCTATATTGTTCTCTCTTTATATGCTGCCATTAGGCAACATAAGTAAACATAATGTTAATTATCTCTCCTATGCAACAACACCCAAATATACACTTCAGTTATGACGTCCCTGCCTCCAGCTCGCCATTCCGCCTGTGTCATCTTCCATGTAATACCCACTGCCTTACTTCTGGCTGCCTGGCGATTGGAGGGAGTGTTGGCACCGGCTTGTTATTTCCCCCCTGCTCCCTGGGTGTGTCTCAAATTTAATGATTTGGACAGTACGACTTGGCACTTAGCCATCTCTCCAATTTGACTCTCCCTGCCGGCCCCTGGAGGTTTGGAATCCCCCTTTGAGTCTGGTTCCTCCCAAGGTTTCTTCCTTCTTGGGAGTTTTTCCTTGCCACTGTCGTACTGTATATGGCTTACTCACTGGGGGGCTTTGGGTGGGGATGCCGTAAAGTGCTTTGAAACCATGTAATGTAGTGATTATGCGCTATACAACAATAAATTAGTTTGTTGTTTGTTTGTTTTGCTGGATGATACCTCATCTATTGTCAGTTTAGCTAATTGTTTAATGAAGTTAAGACCCTGATGACTGACAAATGTTGTCACTAAATTCAGAGAAAAATGAGCTTCTGTTGTTTGGCGGCAAGTCTTTGGGCAGGTCTGCTATAATCAAAAAGGTCTGCTATAATATAAAACTTTTCCCTCAGCACCTCAGCCCATAACCTAGGTAGTATCATGCCTCTCATTTAAATTACATGTGAATGCAATGTTATTTTCTTCCTACTTGGGAGTTTTTGAATTATTCTGTGTAAATTATCCAGCAATATATCACAACACAGGCATGTAAAGTGGCTTTGGGTGACTCTGTTTTGAAAAGCGCTATATAAAAATATATTCATTCCATTAATCTGATTTTTTTTTTAATGTTTGAATGTATGTTATCAAAATAATTCAATAATTGATTAACAGAATGAAACCATGATACATAAACAAAACATTTCAGATTAATCAAATCATTCCTTCAATCAACGTAATCTAATCGAATTGCCTTAGGAACAAAGGTATACACCCCTATCCCACTGGCTACTGCTACCGATGAAATTTGTGGAGCAGGGGGCTGGCGATAAATAAAATATGAACTTTATTTTAGAAAAGTCAGAAAATTGTCTTGTCCCTCACAGTTTGAGAAACACTGACCTGTACAATGTTCCTGGGAAGTTTAAAAACAATATTGATATTTAGAGATTCACACGGCAGCTGCTGCAGCCTCCCATTCAATCCTCTGCTGCCACCTAGTGTTGCTGCCTCATCCATCCATCCATTTTCCAAACCGCTTATCCTACAGGGTCGCTGGGGGTCCGGAGCCTATCCCGGAAGCACGAAGCAGGAAACAACCCAGGATGAGGGGCCAGCCCATCGCAGGGCACACTCACACACCATTCACGTACACATGCACACCTACGGGCAACGTAGCAAGTCCAATTAGCCTTAGCATGATTTTGGACTACGGGGGGGAAACCAGAGTACCCGGAGGAAACCCCACGACGACATGGGGAGAACATGCAAACTCTGCACACATGAGACCCAAGCGGAGACTCGAATCTGGGTCTCAGACGTGTGAGGCAACAGTGCTAACCACTGCACCACCATGCCGCCCCCACTGCTGCCTCAATTTTTGGCAATTTGAATATCATCTGGAGAAGTTTAAATGTGGATATAGGTGACAAAAGGAGCAATACTAGAAGAGGAGCTCATTGCTGTCCTGCTGCTTATTGTTCACATTAAATAA
This sequence comes from Brienomyrus brachyistius, assembly GCF_023856365.1. Taxonomy (NCBI): domain Eukaryota; kingdom Metazoa; phylum Chordata; class Actinopteri; order Osteoglossiformes; family Mormyridae; genus Brienomyrus; species Brienomyrus brachyistius. Next base: position 25,226,098 of record NC_064544.1, read on the forward strand.
GATTTTCAAAAATTTAATTTAATTAACTATTATTAACTAAATTTAATTGGTTGCATTTGAACTTGAAGCAGGACATTTTACGTCCAATCACAGTAGGGGAGACTGGGGATGATTGTAACATGGGTTAGTTGTAACAAAACCTATTTCTTAAATGAGGAACAAGGTACAAATTACATATCTCACTCTGCACATGGTCAGTTTGGTCTATTTATAGTCTATACAGAGTATCAATTATAATACTCTATCTGCAATAATAATATTTATTCAAATATACATTCATACCAGCACGATTACTGCATTGCATGTTGTCTTGTCCTGTAAAGTGCACTGTGTAGTCCTGTGTTGTTTCTGTCCTTTTGTTTTTTGTTCACAGTTCCCTGGAGGAACAATGTTCCTGGGCTTCTGGGCTGTGATCAGCTGGCTGAAACACGTGCACTTCTCCCGAACAGAGAGTCACCAAGTCCCAGTTACTATGTAGTCGAGTGAAAAGTGTGACGTCCGGTGATTTCGCCGCTTCGATCTTCAAGTCAGTGAAGACGTGTGAAATCACAACTTCGCCAATGTGATGACAGCATCCTGACAATAGAACTGCTCACTGGAGTTTGCCCTGGATCGCAATACAGGCAACTGACAGATAACCCATATTTGCACTTGTATCAAATGCCATGTTGATGGCATTATTGCACTCGGTCATTAATTTCATCGTCAGCTCTGCAATGGTTGAACCTGCGGCCTGGTCAGTTGCCTTGTGATGACTTGGGACCCCCAGAAGCTTCACATGTGTTGAATCACCAATAAGCACTGGGACTCCTTCTTCAGTCTCCAGGTGATTCGTTAAAGACTGAACAAAGACTGATGTCCCAGTTTGCTTCTTGCGACGAAACACTGTCATATGTAACAACACATCTCCTTTTGTTGCATCACTGGTAGACTACTGTTGCTCAGCTGTGTCTCTGTCGTTGTCATCTGATGATGTAAAACTACTGGCAGATAATGTTGCTGTCACTTCGAGTACGCTTTGCTCATACTGCAGCTGTAGCTTCACGCTGATGATGTCTTTCAACTGTCTCCACCAGTTTTTTGTCGAATGGAGTCTTCATTGACTGCAGAAATGCCCGATCTTCATCATTCTTGATCAGACATTCTGCGTCTGGTGGCCACAGCCAGAATGTCGACTGCAGCATTTGCTGGTGGTCTTCCATATTCTTCTGCTTGGCCGGTGTATTTCTGCAATCTTTGGTGATGGAGCGGAGCTTGTTGTTTGCGTCCAAAAGCTTCACTATCTTCTCACAGGCTCGACGATCGGTCACCATTGGGATGTTAGCCTTCTCATAGAAGGTGGCAACTTGCTGCAGGACAAGCTTGGCTGTAGTGAACCATGATGTGGCTCCAACAGCTCCTGGTCTTTTCGCGTTTGCGGCTGAGTTGCAGTGGTACATCACGCACCGCAAAACTTGCAAACACTTCGGTAGCCGGCTGCCAGTAATTACTGCGTCCTCATTGCAGGTTGCACCATCCAAGCCAAACAGCTGAGATGCACCACATGAAAATGTGTTCACTCCTGTGATGACTTATTGCTTGAAGGATTCACAGAATCACTCTCACATGATGTTGATGTTGGCTTGAAGTTTCCATGACTTAAATTTACTGCAGACGTTATTTAAACTTAATATTTAAAAATAAGCAACTAGTGTTGTGTAGAAAAGCAGACAAAAAGTAAACACTATACAGGCAAAGAATATGAATTTTATTTGCTGAAAAATGTAAATAAGTAAGCCAGTCAATTTTCACTTGCACAACACTCTGGATCACATTGGTAATTTTGGTGAAAAATTGTTTTGCTTAGCTGCTAAGTGCTGTTTTACTCTCATGATATCTTGAAAAACTTTCTATATACATTAAATATTCTTGTACTCTCTGACATGTAATATGAACATAACATAGGGCAAAAGTATTAGCTTTGTAACCAAACTCACAAAAGAGAAATTTGCAATTTGGCACTTTGCAATGCAGTGTGGGACCTCTAAATGACTTTCAATGCTAATATAACTTTTACAGTAGTCATATAACAACCAGTGAAACAAAACTTGTACAATTGTACAATATTAATTTTTTGGCTGCACCTTAGTGAGGGCAGTACTACACGCCCCGGATGCAGGTAAAACAAAGGTAACATGGTTTACTTTTTTGCCGATTTAACCTACTTTTAAAAACTTTAATACTTCCGATAATTTACGTTTTGAAAAGAAAACAGATTATGGATTTAGTCAGCATTTTTTCATGGTTCTACATAAGGACTTCAGCGAGATATAAACTGAAATAGATGTGGAAAATACGCTGCACTTGACCCCAGATGGTTAATGGGTGCGAAAATCGACACATTTTGCATTTGTGGAGTTCTAAGGGTTAAGAAACAGATGAACATTTAGCTGTTGTGATAATTGGTGGATAAAAAGGATCATAATTGATAATTGGTTGATGAAGGTTGAAATTCCAATATGTTGTGGCCGAAGTCAGATGCCTTCCTGATCGCTCTGATCAGGCTGTGCTGCACAGCAAAATACCTCTTACCTATCATTTATATATAGATGATGTACAGCTGAACATTTCATATACTTTTTATCTTATTATTTTTCCTTATTTTTTTCACTATATTTTGAAATCATGCACAGCTGCTCAGAGTGACCAGGGTTACATTCCACTACATGTTGTATGTGTACGTCTTGGTACATAAATTGATCCATCATCAGCAGTTACTGTTCTGGGGCAGTTGAAAATCTGATTATCAAATGCCAGCCATAATATCTGACACAGGAATTCACTATGGTGTACATAGTGTTATTTACATCCCTGGAGTGCTAAAGCTAGCGCTCGGTGAGCTACATGATAAAATCTGTCTCTCCGAAATAAACACCCTGAGGTATTTTTTGTGACTGAAGAACCATTTAACCATTTTAACCTGAAGGACATTTTACCATTTTTTTACCAGCATGTCACATTGGGACCCAGCCACAGACTTACGATCAGCTCCCTGACCAGTTGATATTAGACACTGTACAAGAACTCTGGTGGTGGAAATGGCAGCATGGCATCTCATCTCATATCACCCTTTCTCAGTCTTAGTCTCATTCTTGCAGTCAGTCAATATTTGCCACACTAGCATTTACAGTTGCAATAACAAAATTTTTTTTATACGTCATCTTTATCATTTTTGCTGATTCTATTTTTATGGTCTGTAGTTTGTAAGAGTTGTGTAAATTATGAAAATAATTTAAAAGTTATGTAAAAAAAGTTTTGTAAATATGTAAAAGTAAGGGGCAGCGTGTGGCTCAGTGGGATGTGCCTGTAATCACCAGGTTGCTGGTTCAAATCCAGCCTCAGCATGTCTGTGGGTCCTTGAATAAGGCCCTTAACCCCCAGCTCTCTTCACAGACAGCTTACTCTACAAAGAGCAAGTTGAGGGAGGCGTAAAGAGAATTTTCCCACAGGGATCAATAAAATATACATTTTTATTATTAAAACAAAGTTATCAAGTTGAAGTTTCCTTTAGAGCTTTTTTTTTTATTAAGAATAAATAATAACGATTATCTGTACTTAGAATATGCAAGGCTAAGTAAGGTAAATTAGAGCTGACTTCTATTCTGTTTTTAGAGTACAGTATGTAGTACACTACTGTAAAAACATCTATAATAATATACTAAAATGTTATAAATGGTGCAAAGATGACATTAAAACAATATATAAAGATGGTTGACCCAAATCCATTACCAGTATAGTATGCTTGAAATATCAGTAAGGGGAGGCGCCGTGCTTATTGAACAATTCACTTAATGACCTAGTTGTAGGAATGGAACTCAGTCGTAACGTGAGAAGTGTTGGTACTTAAGACGGAATGTATACAAATAGACATTGAGCTTACAGAGCAACACCCTGCCCCCACCTCGGACTCTCTGATCATATCTCCATCTTGCTTGTCCTTTCCTATAGCCCTGTGCTGAAGATAATGAAACCAACACAAAATACATTTTCTGTATGGCCTAATGACGCATGAGAAGTGGATCTGGAGGATTACACCAGAACAAACATCACCTACCCCAACCAGAAACCCTGGCTGAATGCAGAGGTCAGATCTCTTTTAAGAGCCTGGGATTCTGTGTTCAGGTCAGGCGATGCAGTAGCGCTTAGAGCTGCAAGAAGGAAACTGACTGAGGACACTAAAAGAGCCAAAGCTTGTGGGCGTTAAGAGCATGACAGAATATAACAGAAGAGACACTGAATGCTCTAAGGATCAGTCTCTTCCCGATGGTCTTAACACCTTTTATGCCCATTTTGAAGCTTTAAACATTTCTCCTAGCATCAGGCTTGCTTTACCACTAGGTGAGCAGCTTCCCAGCATAACTATTGAGGATATCAGGAGGTCCCTTAGGGGAGCTAAGTCCCACATGACTACAGACCAGGACAATATTCTGAGCCGGGTCGTGGAAGGCTGCACAAGTCAGCTCTTAGAGGAATGGACTGACATCTTCAACATATCACTCTCCCAAGCAAAGGTACCATCATTCCTTCAATCTGTCATTATGATCCCTGTTCCAAAGATCTCAGGAATGTTGTGTCTGAATGACTACTGATCAATAACAGTAACTTAAATAGCAAAAATGTAGCAAAAGCATAATCATGAAGTGCTTTGAGCAACTGGGGGATAGCGACACTGGTATTGACCCGCATCAGTATACTTACAGGAAGAACAGGTCGATTACAGACACCATCTTATATGTTGTTCACCTGGCCCTCATCCATGTGAAGTGCAGGGACTCTTATGTCAGTCTGCTTTTCTTGGATTTTAGCTCTACTTTTAATACAATCATTCCACAAACATTGATACATAAACAGAAGACATTCAGGCTGAGTCCATCACGATGCAACTGGGTATTGGACTTTCTAACAAACAGGAGAGAGGCTGTCAGGATCCGTGACATCACCTCCTCTGCTATTGTCATCAACACTGTGTTTTGAGCCCCCTGCTGCACATTCTGATGACCTATAACTGCTCAACTATATTCTCAAACACCCAGATTGTCAAGTTCCCAGATGACACAGCAGTGGTGGAAACATCTGGAGGTTTGGTGCATCCATGTGAAGAAAAATGAAAGAGATGATCATGGATGCCCAGAAAACTGTCAGGAACCCTTCTGTCCCCCTCTGCAAAGGAGGAGTGACTGTTGAGATTGTCTACAGTTAAAAATACCTGGGCTGCACATCAGTAATGACCTCACATGGAAAACTAACACTAGCAGGTTAGTAAAATGGCCCACTAACAATTGTAATTCCTAGGAGGCATAAGCGGGCTGGCTTAGGTACTACAGTCCTTACATCTTTCTACAGACGCGCATATGAAGAGTATCCTCACATCATGTGTCACTGTGCGGTACGGAAACTGCTCTGCAGCAGAGAGGAAGGCTCTGCAGTGGGCAGGTAATTCCGCATAGAAGATCATCGGCAGTTGTCTATCAACGACTGAAGATATCTATATAAGCAGATCCAGGAACAGGGCTGCCAGTATCATGAAGGACTCTTTACCCCTTCCCCTCAAGAAGAAGGCTGTGCGGTATCAGGGCCAGAACAAATAGGCTGAGAACTGATTGTTTCCAGAAGCCTCATAAACTTTGCCATACACTCAATCATGTGTAATAACAGATCACACTATGGACTCTTTTCATGTGCAATAACAATGAATATTTATACTCTTAACGTTACACTATTGTACTTTTTAATATTCATCTTTAGTTTTAATTCCACTACTTAGGCCTTTTTATTTGTTGTATGTTTCTTATTGGAGTGAATATCCATTTATGGATGGATGGGTTATAGTGCTGTTTCACAGGACCTCAGTACTTAATTTCATTCCCTTTCATGTTACCCCATGTTTTTGGATTGACAGTACATCATCTTCTTCCTTTTCTCATGAAGTTGAAAAAAATAAAACTTGTATGAAATACTTATCTCTTTATTAATTGGAAATTTTCATAATTACCAACCATTCAAATTTCTTTTTCAAAAATGTCTTTTTTCTTCAATGATTTAAATCATAAATGTCACTTTACTTATCAACAATGTACATTTACATTATAAAGTGCACAACTGATAAAATTCTTTAATTTTAGTCTAATGTTTGTTGTTCCTCCCCTATATTTAAGCTCCGTAAGGCAAGTTTTACAAAGAAATTCACCTTTTGTAGAAACTTCAAAATATATCTGGAGGATGAACATTTGTGCTCGAATTTTAAGCATGGTTTGCACACTCCCTGGAGTTTGTATGTTCGTTATAGCCCTAATAAATACTATAAGTTAGAGAAATTGATGTACTTGCGTTGCCCACAGTGTGTAAGTGGACGATGGAACCCCACCTGGACTGGGGAGACTGGGACCTCGCCCTGAGGCCAGGTCTGGTGGGGAGTTTTAAGGCCCCACCTTGTGGCTGGGCCTCCACTCATGGGGCTTGGTTGGGTATAGCCTGAAGGAATAACATGGGTCTGCCCTTCACCTCCTGCAGGAGAAGCCATGGGTGTCCGGTGCAATGTCGATTGGCTAGCAGGGGCCTCGACAGACTGGCCATCAGTTTGTACTGTCCATATTGTAGTGTTCATCTCATAAGCAAGATGTCCCATCCACAAACAAAACATTTTACAGTGACATGAGTAAGGTCCTTATATGAGCACATTTTTGCAATAATTTACTTTCAGAACTCGCATTGGCTTGTGTAATTTCATAGCGACACACTCTGATGATAACAGGGTAACTTGAGATTTGTTTGCCATAAACCTACACCCAATCATGCATTGCACTGTCCTGAAACAAAATACTGCTCCCCCCAACCCCCCGCCCCAGGCAGTCATAGTAAAGCTTCATTACTGAGCCAGCTATAGTACATAAAAGTGCTGGGGCATTTGAGAACATCTTAGCAATAATCCCATTTGAGAATATGTGCAGCATGTGAGTGACCAGGCTATTTGGGGGCATTTTCCTCTATGCATAAACCCAAAATTACATGTGACTCAAAGTCCTGGACAAGCTTGCTGCTTCACCCTGACCGAGTGACATGAGTTCCGTTCTTGGTATTTGACGAAGATGTAACCAGAGCCCAGAGAGTGACTTCTTGGCAGATAGGCACAGTACACCTGCCATCTATAGCAACAGCAGTGCCTCTCAGACCCAGGCAGGAAGACAGAGACACTAAGGAGGTGATCAAATGTACCAGATTTACAGTTTAGTTCATCTTTAGTTCCCCTCCTTCTTATTAACATCTCTTCCCTCACCACCTTCAAAACAAAGCTTTGGCACATCATTCAGAATAACTGCTTAATGTCTAACGGTGACACAGGATGGACAGCAGCAGCGCTAATATTTCAGTCCCTAAAATCAAGTTGGGTGCCTGTCTCCATTACTTTATTTAGATGATTAGGATGGATATTTATCCTGAAACAACAAAAAGAAAGAAAAAACAAGAAAAAACTGCTCAAAAGTGCAATGGCAAAGGCTGATTAATTACAACAGAAGACTGGGAGAATTTGATGAAAATAACAGTCTGTCATACATCCCAGTGTCTGACTTCTCAGGCTTTCTTTTCATAGAAGGCTTTATTCTACTTCATGCAAAATGAAAGTCAATCAAAGTTTAACATCTAAGCCCAAGAACCTGGAAATATGGGGGAATATAGCTGTGTCAACAGCAGAATCAACATGCAAAAGTTTGGGCACCCCGGTCAGAATTTCAGTTACTGCGAATAACTAAGCAAGTAAAAAAATAAACCAATTTCCAAAAGGGATAGAGGTAAAGATTTCCATAATATTTTAAGCAAGATTACTTTTTTATTTCTATATTTTACAGTTTCAAAACAAGAAAAACAAGAAAAGTGCCCAAAGCAAAAGTTTGTGTAACCAGCACTTAGTAACACAGCCCTTGGCAAGTATCACAGCTTGTAAATGGTTTTTGTGGCCAGCTGTGAGGGCAGTGCCAAAACATTCAGCTTGTACCTCTTCAGGTAGTCCACTGTAGATTTTGAGATGTGTTTAGGATCATTATCCTGTTGTAGAAGCCATTGTCTTCATTTTTCAGTTTTTTTTTTACAGATTGTGATGTTTGATGCCATAATTTGCTGGAATTTAATTGAGTCTATTCTTCTCTCTATCAGTGAAATATTCCTTGTACCACTGGCTGGGACAAAAGCATAATCAATCCACCCCTGTGCTTTACAGTTGGAGAGGAGCTGTTTTCATGAAATTTCTGTCATTTTTTCCTCTAAGCATACCTTGGTGCATTGTGGCCAGAAAGTTCAGTTTAGCTTCAATAGTCCACATGATTTACAAAATGTATCAAGCTTGTTTAGATCTTCACTTACAACCTTCTGATGCTGAATTTTGTGGTGATGATGCATAAAATGTTTTATTTTGATGACTCTTACATGAGGGTTATATTTATGCAGGTGCTACTGCACAGTTGAACACCACACCACCACTCCGGAGTCTGCGAGGTCTTCCTGAAGGTCTTTTGCGGTCAAATACAGGTTTTGATTTGGATCTCTAGCAATGCTATGAGCACTTCTCTCAAAACATTCTCTTGGTCTTCCAGACCTCAGCTTCCACTGTTCCTATTGACTATTGTTTCTTAATTACATTACAAACTGAGGAAACAGCTACATGGGAAAGCCTGGCTATTTTCTTATAGCTTCTCCTGCCTCATGGGCATCAGTTATTGTAATTTCCAGAGAGCTAAGCAGTTGCTTAGAGGAGCCCACATGTGCTAATTGTTGGGACAAGGTTTAAGGAGTCAGATTATTAATAAAGCTTTGAAATTTGCATCACCTGGCCTTTCATAACAATGTGAACAAGCCATAGACTTTCCTTTTTTTACTAAGACATTGCAAAAAACAAAAATGATACACTAATCTTGCTTAAAAAGTTGAAAAGATCATCTTTAACTTTATGCCTTCTACTCACTTATGTATTCATAGTAACAAACATTTTAACCATGGGTGCCATGCATGCCACTGTATTCTGAAGCATAATAGAATTTTACATCAAGGTTTACAGAAAAATACGTGAGATTAGATGCTGACTGTTCAGAGGCGAACCATATTTGTTTTCCATGTATGCTGTGTGTCCTACCTGCAGCTCAGTTGGCCCTGAGGCACAAGTACACCCTTAAAAACACATAGATACTTTTCTGCTCTATTCTCCACTCCAGGAAATAAGAGAACAAACAACAGATGTAGGTTTGTTGTAATATTTCACCAAAATCACAGGACAAGAAATATTATTTTGTTTCCTAAACAATTTGTGGGATATTTATTGGCATGCACTTAGTGCAGGTGCTATGAAAATTTTGTGTTAAGCATGCCTGGCCCTACACAGATGCTGGCAGACAGGCTATACAAACAGGACACATACACAGATGCTCTGCATGATATTGAAATAGTTTGAATGCTTGTTGATGCACATGTTCTACTGGCAACAGTATAGTGAGTGTACTTAACAATAGACAAACCAACCCACACAAACCATTAAAACACACAGTCATGCAAAATGCATACACATAGAGCCAGGGCAGACCATGCTAAAAACTGCACTACTGTGCCGCCCCGCATCCAAGGATGTTGTTCAAAATTTTCTTGGAAACTACACAGCACCAAAATGCATCCAACTGACAGAGAACCCTTCCTTCCAGATCTTGGTGCAGTCAGTGACAAACACGGTGAAATGTTTCACCAGGACATTACAACCATGGAAAAGTGGTATCACAGCAACTTGAACCCAACATTTGACAAACCTCTTTACACAGGTTGACAACCTTTGTTTCTGTACTGATATCAATGCTCACAAGTTCACAGTTTTGGGTTGTGCACATGACACATAACAATGCTGCCTTTTTATAGACTTGTTAAACTTAAGCCTAAAAGTTGTCCTGTTACAACAATGACGAGGTCCACCCTTAACATCAACACATGAAAGAAGCATATGACAACATGCAAAGTATACAGTACAACAAGCACAGCAGGAATATTTGGGGTGATCTAGAAGTATTGGTACTGATACTAAAAGTGTAGCTGGGATATACCAAGTGCTGTTATTTTGCTTGTGAAAGGGATAGCCCTGCTAATGAGTCACATTACAAAACACTGACTGCTCTAAGACAGAAAACCACTTGTCGTCCCAGCAAAGATGTTGGCCTCCTCGTCAAATAAAACTCAGTTTGATGAAACATTGTGTGAAAGCAATGAATAAGGAAGGTGATTTATTTTGCTATTTGAGACAGATATTTCCAGAAATAACTAAGATTAAGAAAGGCATTTCTGTTGCTGGAAAAATAAGACACATTGTCAATAAAAGGGGGTTTGAAGATCATCTAGTGAGACTAGAGAAAATAGCATGGAAGGCATTCAAAGATCCAGCAATCAAAGATCCATATCCACATATCCGCTCTATGCAGAGTTGTGGGGGTCTCATAAGTAACTGGGGGAAGGCAGGGAATAACCCAGGATAAGCCCCGCATCCAAGGATGTTGTTCAAAATTTTCTTGGAAACTACACAGCACCAAAATGCATCCAACTGACAGAGAACCCTTCCTTCCAGATCTTGGTGCAGTCAGTGACAAACACGGTGAAATGTTTCACCAGGACATTACAACCATGGAAAAGTGGTATCACAGCAACTTGAACCCATCAATGCTTGCTGATAACGGTTGGTCACTGACACAAGGGGTATCAGATGCAGAGTACAAATGAAAATCAGCAGCAAAACATTTTTAGCTCAGTTGAACTAACACAATGAGTCAGTAACATTATGCAGTTAATCACGCCAAATTCAATTAATGCTTCTCCTACTTCTATGGGACACTATGGATGGAGTGGTGGCTCCTAGGGATCTGTGCTGGCAATCAGAAGGTTACTGCTTTGAATCCCATGGATGCCAGCAGTCACTGTATGCTTTTGGGCCCTTGAGCAAGGCCCTTTACATGCTGGGTATGACGTTAACCTGCATCCAGCCCTATAAGCAGGTCCTCCAACTTCCAGGGAAAATTTAGGGGTTGGTAGCAGGATTGGCACTCCAGCTACCAGAAGAAAACTTCATATTGTTCCCTTCCATTCTATTTAAACTAGTGTGGTACTGAGGTATCACCCACCCCTTGGCTGCAGTTGGGTTCTCATCCTTGAAGTGGTTTGTTGTATGATATAGCAAATCTGAAATTATTTTTGAATCAATCAATCGTAACCCCCCCCCCCCCCACCACCACCACCACTTTTTAGGAACAACTAAAAATTAATTGTCTAGTGTAACTAAATTTGGTGCAGTCAGAAACGACAGCATTTTATTCCCTGGACAGCCCTTTTATTGAGTCTAGCTATCTAAGCTGTGCTTGTCCCACACACACCAATTTGTACAATTTGTAGAATGACTGGATGACTTAATGTGTATTTCCCTGAATGTTGTAAATCGTTGTAATTATATGTAGGCCTGGAAATATACTTATCTATAGCACATTCAACATGACAATTTGAATTGCGGGTCCACGCCGACTGTATACTGCACTGCTACAATTAAAATCTGTCAAATAGAGAAGTTAGTCACCAACAATCAACATAAACTATATTACAGAATATTCAGAAAATCATATTGCAACCCAGAGTTTTACAATTACTCACCTGTACATTAAGATTCACGGCATGTCTGTGTTTAGAAGACCCATGGAAGATCTGTGTTTACAAAATAGTGGCTGCAGTGGATTTATGTTAGAATATAGGTCAGCACAGAGTGCGCCATTGTGTATCAAACTGCGTTGTCAGCAACAACGTATCCTTTTTCCTTAGAACATCAAGAAATGAGTTTCAATCTACTGGGAAGTTAGTTATATAGTTTAGTAATATCGGATTGCCCTGATCTATTTGTATGGAAACGTTATCAAAGTGTGCATCATTAATGTTCCATGCAAATTTATAAAAAATAAATTGTGTTATAAGTGGTTTATTAAAGATGTTTTGAAATTTGCACAGATCCTATATTTAATGCGCACTTTGATCAAGCTTCCTTATTTATGTCAAAGTTGCTCCACGCTTTATTAATATTGGTGAAACGTGACGCTAAAAATTACATGAACGCAAAATTAAAGCGTGTAGGTAAGAATGTGCGTTCAATAGCCTAGATAATGGATATGCTAACAGAAACATATAATAATAGTGTAATTGTTTATATAATTTTATATTGGACTGACTCCCGGTCAGAAATTCAGTCCCACTCCAGTCCTGACTACATTAACTTAACTTGCTCTGAATCAGACATAATTCAGAGTATCAGGCGAAATAATTAACCTCTTTTTTCTTCTTTTTAAGTACTTAAAGACCTTTTTAATGCGTACGTATAGTGTTGACGTGGTATAAAAATGCATGTAACGTGAAAAGTTGAACTTTATTGTGAAATATACTGTAGTTTGAATTATTTAAGAAATCGCATTTGCATTATGTGAAAATAATATTATATGATGACTGTCGAATGAAAATCAGAATGTTGTTACGAAAAACAATTCAGAGTTTATACATAGAAGATTGTCGTTACAAAGAAATAATACCCTTTATGTAATTATTTAAAAATACAAGGACACATTGATTATAAAAATATTTATGTATTCATTTATTTATTTATAGATATATTTATTACATTTTGAGTACTATGGCGTTCATTAAAAACATCTTTGGCGGTTTGTTTACCCTGGAATGCGGCAATAACTGATAACTGTCAAACTGATAATTGATTTGTTCTTCTCCTTCGTTCATTGTTTAGCAGATGGTGCATACGAAGCGATTTACATGCTTATTTAAATAAGTTGCAGGAAACCTGATTATAAGCGGTCAGTCCAGAGGCTATGCGGAGATGCCTGTTAATGCCAGGGGTGAACAGGGCCTTTGATGTCACTAAGCACTGTTTCTTCAATTTTGGAGTGATTTGACACACGATTTCTCCAAGACATAAGAGCAGCTCGTTCTTGGCCTATTTGAACTGAAATTCTTTTCATTACTAACAATAAATTTTCAAATATTTAGAAATGTTTATGCACATATAGAACAACAGGGCCAAAAACAAATCCATAGCTCACTAGTGAGATAAATCCTCACCTAAATTCTGCTTTTCTCTTCTGTATAAAGTCCTGAGACAAACGTAAATCTTGAAGTGACGGCACCGGTGATCCAACCCCAATTCTACAGCTTTAGATCTTTCATAAATTATACCCGCATAGCATCCCAGAAGAGTTATGGTGTAGATGGTGTAGCCAAATGTCATTTCAAGAACCAATGGAAAACATCTAAGACATACAATTTTCCCATGGAATACAGACCTTGGCTGAGAAAGCTTGGGGTTTTTCACCTTGGCAAAATCTCATCTGAGCTTACCTCAACACTCTCATTGACCTCGATGCCCCCATCATTGTCATCATCCAGCTGTTTGTGAATGTGCCGTAGTGCCTCCAGACTGAACCTGTCTGCGTCGCCTATGCATGGTGGAATCACAGTATTGCAAGGGTCTGTAAAATAAACAACTGTCATCAATAAGGCATTTGAACACTCCGTAAGTGTGTTAGCATGGTTGAACAGATTTAGCTCAAGAATCAAAGGCAGATAAAGGGCAAAACATAACAGACACCAAAGCTATAGGTGATAATATACCTAGTTGAACAGAAGAAGTACATAACACACTTACACAACCAAACTCAAGTTGAGTACAATGACGTTTTTTTCAAACCGATAACTTTTACACTGACATATTTTGTCTATCTGTAGAACTGCTTAATCGTAATCATGATTAATCATTATACTTCGTATCGCTGCTATTAATCTTATAAATATTTTTCCCCTGTTTACCATCTCTGAATTCCATTTAATAAGTACACATATAATTAAAAAGACACACAATAAAATTAAATAAGTATATACAAGTAATACAAGTAATTAAAGCATCCATCCAGGAATGGCATCCATCCATTTTCCAGCCACTTTTCCAATAGAGGTTTGAGGAGGAGCCTGGAGCAGATCCCTGACAGCATAGAAAAACATGGAAGGTAATAAACTCAACCCATTATTCCCTTTGAATGATATTCTTCACTTTAATATCACTTCCTAGCACTAAAATTAGTACTTAAATGTCTTTCAAGCGTTCATGTCAGTGGACTATTTCCCTAATGTTACAAGTAACCTGTCCATAAACATGCCAATCAGATGATGCATCTCCCGTTTACTGTTTGAACCATTCATACAGAGCACTTCCACAAAAAGACACTGGTTAACCTGCACAAATGATTAAAGGTCCAAGCCCCCTGCTAAATCCTGACACTTGAAAGCACACTGCTTGTGAATCAGGTGGAGTGCACTAGCAAGCCGGTACTGCTAACTGAGACCTGATATGATTGGCAAGAGTATTCATGTAAAAACAGAAGGATGCAGAAGTTATCAAAAGATTATGTGAAATCTAAATTAAAATTAATAAAACTAACAATGGCTGGAATATATAATGCATCTACGCCCAAGCAGTCAAGAACATTAGGGGATCATAATTCATCCATTCATTTTTCAAAACCACTTATCCTATTCAGGGTCAAAGGAGACCTGAAGCCTATCCCAGAGGCTATGGGCATAAGGCGGGAAACAACCCAAGACGGCCATGTTTTGGACAGGAGGGGAGGGGTCACTGGAGTGCCCAGAGGAAACCCACAACGACACAGGGAGAACATGCAAACTCCACATACATGGAACCCTGGTGGAGACTTGACCCCAGGTACTAGAGGTGTCAGGCAACAGTGCTATAACTACTGTGACATGGATCATAATGCCCAACAGCACATCATGACTGTCTTCCTTTTAATATTTTTTTAAGTACAGAACTGTACACATTGCTTTATATACTGTTCTTTGCTCTGTCCCTTTGAATTAAGGCCACAGAGATTTCATGAGGAAACAGACTCTGCTACTGACCAAATCGTAGGAAACACTATAGCTAAACAAGATGGTATTTTAGCTTAGCAAATTTTATGTGTTTCATTAAAATTTCAACCAGATAATCAAACAGCCTTTCCAAATCCTTCCATGACATCTGAAAACATGTCAGAATAAAATTAGTACCATTGTGATTATAATTAGTTCTTTGCTTCTGAAGTGTAGAATGCAAATTCTTTCTTAAAAACTCCACAGTACAACAACAAAAAAAAAGAATTCCACACTACTACAGGATCACTCATTCAAAATGCTACTGTCAAATAAGAATGATGCAAAATCAAGGAAACGAGGAGCAGAGATATACAGATAAATTTCCAATAAGAGGATCATTCTCTTACATAAACAACTCATTTAGTGAGAATTAGTGCTATAGCTCTAGACGAGATGCCACTCTATCACAGGGGACAGAGCTGAGGGACACCCTGGATGGGATGCCAGTCTATCACAGGACACTGGGCTGGGGGACATCCTGGATGGGATGCCAGTCTATCACAGGACACAGGGCTTGGGTACATTCTGGACGAGATGCCAGTCCAGCACAGGGCTGGGGTATACCCTCGATGGAATGCCAGTCCAGCACAGGACACAAGGCTGGGGTCCACCTGGGATGGGATGCCAGTCCACCACAGGACACACAACTGAGGTACACCCTGAATGGGATGTCTATCACAGTCTATCACATGGCACATACATGCACACTCTATGGGTATTCCAGTGGTGCCAGTTCACCTGAACAGCAGGAAAAATCCGGCACAATATGGGAAGAGAACATGAAACTCCACATACACATACAACAGGGGTCATGTAAAACAACAGTGCTACTCACATACACAACAAAATACATGCATTGTTATGGAGCTCCATAGCACTAACATAGGAAATTTGTATATCTCATCCAGGATGCCAAGTGGGAGCACTTGCAGCTCCGCGCCTGCCAAAATCATGCTAAACCATCAATCAATGAGTGCAGCCTTGGGTCCCTCGTCTGCAGGACATACTCAACCCTGTCGTCTGAATGTCAAAGCACTGTGCATATATGCCTCTCACTGGTCATTCCATATTTCTACATGCATTGGTTGCTTCTTCCCTGGTGTTTTTATTAATGAAACTCAGCAAAGAACTAACAAATATTGTGTGCTTGCCTTTTGAGAGCCACATGGGTAAAGCCATGTCAGTGTGATTCCCCTTTAACTCCTACTTGGCGGGGGGGGGGGGGTTAGTGAATGGTTGGAGCCAAATTTCACATGGACACCCAACTAATAAAAGAGTGTAAATAAAGATTCTCAGGCAGCTAGTATTTCAGTTAATCAGCAGCTATTAAGACACAAATATCACTCGCCTCCAACAGCACTGGGAGAAGGAAAGGGAGAACCACACATTCAGAAGCCTTCTCAAAAGTAAAGTTGAAATCTGCTGAAAGCTGGAAAATCACTTTCATACTGGATATGTATAATTTCAATATGTTTAGAACATTACTATAAATATTATAGTAAATATTAAAATATTCATTACACTGAACTAAACATTTCCCATTGATTACTAATTACAATTAAAATTAAAAAATGCATCAAATTCCGTTACTATAAAATAAATTACTCAATATTTCATTTTTAGTACAGAATTAACTACTGAATTGAAGGTGATAAGAAATACATTGAAGTCCTTGAGCTTACTAATGTTTAGCTTCACTGAACTTCTTATCAACATAAAAAAGGCCAATAGGATCTTGGGTTACATCTCAAGGTCTTTGGAGTTTAAGTCAAGGGAGGTGATGCTACAATTATATAATTCCTTGGTAAGGCCCCACCTAGAATATTGTGTGCAGGTTCTTACCTTAAGAAGGACATTGCTGCCTTGGAAAAGGTTCAACGTAGGGCTACGAGAATTATTCCTGGTCTTAGAGGAATGTCTTATGAGGAGAGGTTAGCTGAGCTGAATCTGTTCAGCCTTGCGCAAAGGAGACTAAGGGGGGACATGATCCAGGTATGTAAGATTCTAACAGATCGGGATGCTGTTCAGCCAAATGGCCATTTCAATATTAAATATTAGAACTCGTGGCCATAAGTGTAATTTAGCAGGAGAACATTTTAAAACAAATTTTAGCAAGCACTTCTTTACACAGCGTGTAGTTAGAGTATGGAATAGTCTTCCTGCTAGTGTAGTGCAAGCTAAAACCCTGGGTTCCTTTAAATCAGAGCTAGATAAGATTTTAAAAGCTCTAAACTATTAGTTAAGTTCTCCCCAAACGAGCTTGATTGGCCGAATGGCACCCTCTCATTTGTAAATTTTTTATGTTCCTATATTTGATAAGAACAAGAGTTGCTTTTTCCATTTCTTTTTTGGGTGAAATTTTGCCACCTGTTGTCTTAAGAGAACCCCCCCACTGGTTCAGAGTATATCTCAGTGCTTTCCTGTATGCAAAGAACCCATTTCAAAACACAAAATGCATTCATCATAACAGTTGCAATAATACACAGGTATTTGCTTCCTTATAATTCAGCAGACTGGATGGTCTTGATACTGCAGATAATGTAGGAATTGTGTCCAAATGATCAGATAACTAAGAATTTATGTGTTTATGAGCCAACCCCATAACACTGTCCAGTAACTTATTATTTACTACTATTTATAGTAATGACTAACATATGATCAGGTCAGAAATTAGATCTTTTTCAGGAGCCAGAACCTTTTTTCGGAACCAGGAACTTCTGTCACATTCCCAACGCAGGACCTTGGCCTTATTGCAGTTCCTTGGACCTTTTTTAGTCTCTACTCCAGAATAGGTAGTTTTTGTACTGGGATGGGGCTTATCGTGATGTACTTTGTTCACTGGCTGACCACAAGCACCAATGTTAACTTGGGAAAAGAGATAGAAGAGGTGGAGCAAATAATGCAGATCAAATTATTTTGCCTCTCCATTACCCTAAATGCATTAATAAATGACCTTTTTGCATGTATCTCCATATATCTGCATCTGAAAATCTGATTGATAACCAGCATACTTCTGGCTAATATCGCCAGTACTAGAGGTGACACTTGCCAGCACTTATTAATGGAGTAACCTTAGATATTTTTTATTTTGTGGAAAATTCAAGATCAATCTGCTGGCAAGATTTTATAATTAGTGATAAAATTATTAGCATGTGGTTGAGTCAATAAATATGTTAGTGTATTAGATGGTTGCTGCAAAATAATGGGCTGATTTTAGGAAAGGTTTTTAAGTGGTTCGACACTACCAACTTTGACAGACACTATACCATAGTTTTACACCAACATGAAGGTCATTAACACATAATTTTCTTTGAATGCATAAGACTTTTGCACTGTACTGTACATGGGGAAAATTCCAGGCCACTACAGCGTGTGGGTATGTTTTCTTGTTAAAACGCATTATCCTAATAAATACTGATTTCCAATACACCGGCTGCCAAGTAAGGTGGAAATGGAGTTGGTTCTACTTGGTATCACATAACAACAACACAAGTTAGATGGTGGGGTTATATTCAAGTCACCCTCTCCCAAGTCAGAGTAAAGTCATGAATCATGAGTGGTCAAGTCGAAGTCAATTGTGCTCAAGTCCAAGTCATTATATACAAAACTAAATATACAAACACACAGACACATGTAATGTAAAAAATGTGTTTACTGGTTTTATTGTAACATTGGATGAAAGACAAGGGCTGTAACAGTGCATTCCCATGTGCCTTTTGGTTACATGATTTTTGGTTCAGAATGCACAATGAAATATATAAATACATTTGCTGACATGGTCAAAACCCAAATTCACTAGTTGATGTTCAACACAAAAACATCAAGATATTTGTGGGTGAGAGTTTGTTACAGCAATAAATGACAGCACTGGAGAAAGTAGATGATAAGGTCAAGACTGTTTGTTGGCTCTGTTATCCCAAATTCATATATGCTGCTGGAAACACGTCCAACATGCTAACTCATTTGAGATGACATCATCTTAATTTGTGTACGACCGGAGCAAAAAGAGACAGCCGCTGCAAGTTAGTCTCCCTGTGGCATTTAATTCCAGGAAATTCAGCCCACGCTAACAAAGAAATTTTAAACAATTTAAGAGTGGAACGGTGTTTGATAACTAAAGAAATGCAACCATTCTTGGTTGTAGAGAACACCGGATTGAAGTCATTATGATTGTTATGGTGCAGTCTTGTTTCTGATTTTTTAATTTATTTTACCTCTGATGTAAATGAGGAGGAGGACAGTAGAAGGGTGGGGATATATGAGTTGCTGAAGGTGAAAGAGTTTAAAAACTTGGGATCAACAGTTCAGAGTAACGGGGAATGTGGAAGAGAGGTGAAGAAGTGAGTGCAGGCAGGGTGGAGTGGGTGGAGAAGAGTGGCAGGAGTGATTGGTGTAAGACTGATATCAGCAAGAGTGAAAGGGAAGGTTTACAAGATAGTAGTGAGACCAGCTATATTACATGGGTTGGAGATGGTGACATTGATGAAAAGACAGAATGCAGAGTAGGAGGTGGCAGAGTTAAAGATGTTAAGATTTGCATTCGGAATGATGAGGATGGACAGTATTAAGAATAAGTATATTAGAGGGACAGCTCAGGTTGGATGTTTGGGGACAAAGCCAGAGAGGCGAGATTGTGTTGATTTGGACGTGTACATAGGAGTAGCTGGGTATGTTGAGAGAAGGATTGAGCTGTCAGGCAAGAGGAAAAGGGGAAGGTCTAAGAGGAGGTTTATGGATGTGGTGAGAGAGGACATACAGGTGGCTGGTGTGGAAGAGGAATATGCAGAGGACAAAAAGAAATGGAAACAGATGATCCACTGTGAAAACCCCTAATGGGAGCACCCAAAAAAAGAAGAATTTTTAGTGTGCATATGAGCAACAAGTCATGAATCAAGGCCAAGTGCAAGTCCAAGTCACATAGGTCTCAAATCCGACACAAAAATGTTGCTCTCAAGTCTGAGGCCTGGGCTTAACTTGAACACTACAAACCTGTAACAGTCAAATAGCTTTATAGTTTAAATATGTGTCGCACTATGTAAGATTATTACATTATTATTGTTAATAATAAATTATTATTGTTTTTTATTAACCGTGAGGCTCAAGGGCAACTAATTAACCCAAATTTATTTTGCAAAAACATCAGTATGAGTCAATTTAGAGCAGGCTATCCATACTTCAAGATACTACATCCAAGACGTGGGTTCTCTAAAGACTTGGGTGCTCTACACATTCTACTCTAAAGACACTGCTGGAGATAAGCAAAGTCAAAGGTGCAAACCACATCAAAACATGAAGGAAATACGCTCTTCTTCTCAATTAGGCTAATCACGACTGCCTCCTGATCTAGTATATCTAGTGTCCTTTGCTTCCTGGAAGATGCATATTGTGATCCTCACATGAATGGGTCAAAACTTAGCATTACGGCTTTTAACACAAATCCTTCTCCTTAGTAAACGTGTTTAACTGCATTTAATTGAGCATTAGTTTCTGCACGGCACAAGACTTGCCTTGCAACTTTACCACAAATGGAGCAAAAAGCTACAGACAAGTAAAACTGTGTATCAATTACACCAATAGGCCTACTCAGTGCCACAAAGAAAATAGAAAGTTAAATGCAAATAAATATTACTTCCCAGAATAAGTATTCTAAGAGCATTTATATTTCTAACACCATAAAGGACAATCACGTATTGAGGGCACTACATTTTGTTATGTATCTAAAAATGGTTCTAAAAATGACTGCAAAAGTTGAATTGTTAATATTAACTGTTCAGCTGCCACATTTAAGTATGATGTCTCCCAGAAAGTCACAATGAAAAGGTATTTTGTTCCAGTGTTATGTTACCATGTCAATTCAGGTACACCAAGAAGACATAGGTAGCTAAAACAAAGCACAATAAATCATGTACTCCCTGCCTTGGTATTCACTGGAGATCTTCACTATGCCAAAACAAACATACCACAACACAACAGTTAACAAATCCGTAGCTGACATTTTGGTTGACATACTGTGTCTGTGCACTCTGTGCAGAAGGCTATTCTCCTTCTGTAACTATATCCCAGTTACATGGTTTATAGCAGCAATCCGAGGTCAACTATACAGTTCTTCAAACTTCAAACCACAAGCTCATTGAAAGTTGTTCATATTATTTTGCATAATGCAAACTTTTTGTTATTCTGTAATCACCTGGCGCTTTGAAACCATAAAATATCATGAAGACAGCAAAATTTCATTGACAAAGACATTTCAGAAGAAATAATTATGTATCTGCTTTTCCAGTGACAATGAAAACCCGATATTAAAACACCAGTAGTATTTTCCCCTTCACGTCACTGCATTCTGAACAAATTAATTTGTAAATTATGCCCTAACTATGGAAGAAGAAAAACTCCTAAAGTAACCTGTGCTAACAGCAGATTCATTAAATCATTTTACGTGATACATTTATAAATATTTATTTATTTATAAGTATATTTATATAATTATATTTATTTATAATTTATATTCATTATATCATTTATAATGATTTTATGAATCTGAGGAATTATTCTACACAAATACAATGTTCAGCAAACAGTAACAATGTGAAAACAGTAACTGAGCTCTCATTCCACTGATCTTGTTGTGGTTCGGAGCTTTTGAAAAGACGGCATCTTGCACTTCAGGTTACACACAGACATGTCTCAGCTGTGTAAAGCTACTTGGATAGCTTCTCCTGTGTGGTATGTCTAGGAATTGTACACCCAGCAGTACCCTGGAGGTCAGGGAAGTTCAGAAAGTTGCATTAGCAAAGTAATTCAGCTTCACAACCTTTTTATCATTCCAAAAATTTTATCTCACGGCTTTAAATGGATTCCATTAAATATGAATTTAAACACATGCACACACCCTCTAATGAGGAAAACAA
This sequence comes from Brienomyrus brachyistius, assembly GCF_023856365.1. Taxonomy (NCBI): domain Eukaryota; kingdom Metazoa; phylum Chordata; class Actinopteri; order Osteoglossiformes; family Mormyridae; genus Brienomyrus; species Brienomyrus brachyistius. The sequence goes on from NC_064544.1 coordinate 25,248,027, forward strand.
ATACCACAACCATGACACTGTTTCTGAAATTTTAATTACTGCAATTGGGGATATGAGTAGCTACACAATATAGAAAAACAAAGTAATACACAAACAGGCAAAACAGGCCTTTGAAGGGCATTTCTGCCTCATCCGACAATTCTAGCTATTGAAAAAAAGCACACACAAAATCATACATAAATTTCATTTCATTAGCAAATGATGGCCTAGTACCATTATGGAGATCTCTAGTCTTGAGCAGCATCCTTTAAACTAAATTTGTCTAGTAAATGAACCAGCTGTTTAAAAGAATTAAACAGCTGCTTTATGTGAGAGACCTGGTTAGCATGCAAAACAACATATTATACTGAGCTATTAATAAGTGTGCAATGAGACTGTAAAATAAAACTAAAACTGAAACAGGAGGCTCAGAAAGACTTCCTGTTATTTTCACTCATGCAAGTTTCTACAAGTTTTTTTAACTTTTATCACCAGTGTCCAGATGGTATGATTTGTGAGCTGCAGATGGGTTGTACTGACACACAGCTCTATTTTACAGCAGTCTCCGTCCTCATCCCTAATCATGTGCAAAACAAACATACCACCATCCTTTACACTATCAGAGGCACTCCCATTTCAAGATGACATCTGAAGTTAGGCACCCACATGCCATTGAGGTTAGGCACCAAAAAACTATGTACAGAAAATAATGCATTTAGGTAGACAATGTCAATTACTTGCCACGCCCTGTTTGCTCCCTAGTGTGGCTCACTGTTAAACGTTTTTTACCTCTCATTCCTACCCTTGTGCTAATCACTCTAGTTGTCATTTGCTTCTCAACAGTCCTGTATATAAGTCTTTCTCAGTCTTGTGTTCCCCTAGTCCTGTCATACGTCAAAGCTGTATGTTGCCCGTGCCTTCCCTAGTTTCTGTCTTCCTGTTTTGGATCCCTCACGGTTCTGTTTATTACCTGTGTTGATTCTGTAATGTTCAAATAACATCCCCTTTTGTTTTGCTATCAAACCTGCTCCCGGGTCCTTTGTCCCTCATCCCGGGTCCTTTGTCCCTCATATCATTGTGACCCATGACTGATTATGATCCAGTACTGATACATTCATATTTAATTAATATGTAATTCAAGTAATGTTTTGTATGTTTGTTATAGTTTGTATGATTTTTATAAAATCTGCCATAATATATGAATTTTCGGCAAACACTCCTTCAATTATCAGCTGGAGAAACATGATACAAATCATTCATTTAACCTAGTAATACTATATCTTCAAGGAGAACACGCAAACCTGTTTTCTCCTCACTTTACTTTTCATATATGGCAAACAGGTAGACTGTTCTTTAAGTTCTGATTGGGTCAGAGATACAACATCAAGAACTATGATAACCTCAACCTGGCATTCCAGAAGAGTGAACATGGGGACTGGTGGGCTTTCATGCATTTAGACCTTCTCATACAGGCTGAATCTGCGCATTGCAACTGTCAGGTTTCAAGTCTACAGACTGTTGCCCAGAACCTTTAACCAGTGCCTGCAAAAATACATGAAGCAAACTCCTGTCCCAAGGAAGTTCCATCGGGAACCATGACTATTCCGGGAGCCATTCTCATGAGTTGGTGACCCTACTAATATGCAGGATGACACCACTGCTGCCAGCTAAATAACTGAGTATACTTTGCAGAGCCCTTATGTGCAGGTCAAGCTTCTCCAATTAGCTTTATGAATGGAAAGCTGTTTTTAGAAATCTGGGACTTCTTTTTTCTGGTTGAAAATATTTGCCACTAAACAAAGGACCAGGGGTGAGTTTCTCGAAACCTTCTTAAAGCTAAGTCATTTGTAAGTTATATGTTAAAAGACAGAACTTACGAACGATGTAGCATTAAGAAGGTTTCGAGAAACCGGACCTGGATTTTTTCAACAAGAATTAACATGCTCAGGAACCAGTACAGTGCAAATGTCCTAAAAATGAATGGGTGCAAGCAAACTATGCCACTGAAGAAGGATGAGTAACCGAGCTAGAGCTGCGATTGTGTACAAACATTAATACACAGTTCCAGCTAGACAGGTGTTGGTGACAACTGGATGGTCTTTCAAAAACAGGTTTTTCCAAAAACAAAGTTAGAATTATTGCGGTTTTGATTTAAATGCACATACCAATCCCACTCTACATTCTGTTTCACTAGCCCCCTTCACTGGAAAAATCACTTGTGACCTTCCTCTGTGTATAAATGTTCTTACTCTGAATGCAATCAATGGCACTAAGATAACTCTGGAGAGGTAAAGGAAGCACATCTGGTAACATCTGCAGTGGTGCAGTTGACCAGCTTCTGCTGTTTCAAGAAGCTATGCTCCACAGCACCTCAATTTTGCATTAAATAATTCACCATCTTACAATTAACGTAACATTTCCAAAATCTTACGATGATCTATTAAAGCAACAGCTGTGCAAACAATAACCATTTAGATACAACACATAAATGTTAATATTACTGACTTCATAAGAATGTACAAAACAGCCTACTTCATTAACAGTGCTTATGTTCTGTGCTGATCACATTGGACAAGATGGGGCAAAAAGCCCTATGGTCTCTAACAGGACCCTTAAGGTCCATGATTTGCAAATTTTTGGGGGAACAAAAAACATTCCAGCCTCACCACAACCATGTGTTGGGTAAACAATAGTGGAAAATTAAATGAGGGTAACCAAAAGTGAGAGAGAAAAGTAGACGAAAAATCACCCCTTTTCACCCACAAACCTTTTGTTAAAATGGACTGCATGAAAAAATAATGCTACAAATTTATTTAAATTGTAGTTAAGGAAGCCAGCTTTAACACATGCCAAACTGACAGCTCTAATTCCCAAGTTTCACTTTTCACCAAGGATGCATACTGCATGTAGTTAAAACACTCATAAGAAGCTGGCATTAGGAAGGCTGTGTATCCTCACAACCCATTGTACTTGTGTTTCACAGAGAGGAGTCATCACACTACGGCATATGAACACACTTTCTTACTCTGGACACCATTCCAAAGCATCTTTGACATTACTCTCTACCAATAACTGTCAGGAATGAGGACAATGGTCTGGTGAGACTGAAACGAGATAATGTCCTCTGCAGTAAATTGTTTTTCTCTCTGTGTGTCTTCAGAAAAACATAGAATATTCATAAGAATATTCATTGAAACGCTGCAGATAAAAACATACACTGTTAAAGCTGAAGTTAGCAATGGCAATACCAATGTGAAAAACCCAACATGTGCAAACTCCATTTGACTTCAGAAAAGGAGCCCATGTGTATATCAAATGAACATAATTACACTGCTTGAAAAATATATTTACTCTAGTGGAAATGGTAATACCTCTCCTGGAGCCGACACCTTATCTTGGTGGAGGGTTTTGCGTGTTCCAATGATCCCAGGAGCTATGTTACCGGAGCTTTATGCCCCTGGTAGGGTCACCCAAGTGAAACAGGTCCTGGGTGAGGAATCAGACGAAGTACGGCTCACAAGACCCCTAATGACGGACAACATTTTGAATCCACGGTTTCCCTTGCCCAGACGCGGGTCACCAGGGCCCCCCCCCTGGAGCCAGGCCTGGGGGTAGAGCTCGATGGCGAGCGCCTGGTGGCCAGGCCTACACCCATGGGGCCTGGTCGGGCACAGCCCGAACAAGGCTTTGTGGGTTCCCCCTCCAATAAGCTCACCACCTATAGGAGAGGCCATAGGGGTTGGGTGCAATGTGCGTTAGGCAGCGGCCAAAGGCGGGGACCTTGGCGGTCCAATCCTCGGCTGCAGAAGCTAGCTCTAGGGACATGGAATGTCACCTCTCTGATGGGGAAGGAGCCTGAGCTGGTGCACGAGGTTGTGAAATTCCGGCTAGATATAGTCGGGCTCACCTCGACGCTCGGCTTTGGCTCTGGAACCAGTCTCCTTGAGGGGGGTTGGACCCTTTTCCACTCTGGAGTTGCCCGTGGGGCGAGGCGCCGAGCGGGGGTGGGCATACTTATTGCCCCTTGGCTGGGCGCCTATACATTGGGGTTTACCACGGTGGATGAGAGGGTAGCCTCCCTTCACCTTCGGGTGGGGGGGACGGGTCCTGACTGTTGTTTGCGCTTATGCACCTTTTTGGAGTCCTTGGAAGGGGTGTTGGAGAGCTCTTCTCCTGGGGACTCACTTGTTCAGCTGGGGGACTTCAATGCTCATGTTGGCAATGACAGTGAGACTCGGAGGGGTGTGATTGGGAGGATCTGAACCCAAGTGGTGTTTTGTTATTGGACTTCTGTGCTTGTCACGAATTGTCCATAATGAACACCATGTTCAGGCATAAGGGCGTCCATATGTGCACTTGGCACCAGGACACCCTAGGCCGCAGTTCGATGATCGACTTTGTAGTCGTGTCGAGACTTTGTAGAGGAGCTGTCAACTGATCACTACCTGGTGGTGGGTTGGCTCCGCTGGTGGGGGAGGAAGCCGGCAAGGCCTGGCAGGCCCAAGCGTATAGTGAGGGTCTGCTGGGAACGTCTGGCGGAATCCCCTGTCAGGCGGAGTTTCAACTCCTACCTCCGGCAGAACTTCTCCCATATCCCAGGGGAGGTGAGGGACATTGAGTCCGAATGGGCGATGTTCCGCGCCTCCATTGTGGAGGCAGCTGACCGGAGCTGTGGCCGTAAGGTGGTTGGTGCCTGTCGCGGTGGCAATCCCCAAACCCGCTGGCGGACACTGGTGTTGAGGGATGCCGTCAAGCTGAAGAAGGAGTCCTATCGGGCCTTTTTGGAGGCAGCTGATAGGTACTGGCGGGCTAAGCGAGATGCGGCTTCGGCGGTTGCTGAGGCAAAAACTCGGGTGTGGGAGGAGTTTGGCGAGGCCATGGAGAACGACTTCCAGACGGCTTCGAGGAGGTTCTGGTCCACCATCTGGCGGCTCACGGCGGGAAAGCGGTGCAACATCAACACTGTTTATGGTGGGGATGGTGCGCTGCTGACCTCAATTCGGGATATTTTGGGTCGGTGGAAGGAATTCTTCGAAGACCTCCTCAATCCCACCGACCCGCCTATCTCTGGGGCGGAGGTTGCTGACGTGGTTAAATAAGCTCCTCGGTGGCCGGGCCCCAGGGGTGGATGAGATTCGCCTGGAGTTCCTCAAGGCTCTGGATGTTGCGTGGCTGTCTTAGTTGGCACGCATCTGCACCATCGTGTGGATATCAGGGGCAGTGCCTCTGGACTGGCAGACCGGGGTGTTGGTCCCCCTCTTTAAGAAAAGGTACCGGAGGGTGTGCTCCAACTATAGGGGGATCACACTCCTCAGCTTCCCTGGTAAGGTCTATTGGGGGGTTCTGGAGAGGAGGGTCCGCCAGATTGTCGAACCTCGGATTCAGGAGGAGCAGTGTGGTTTTCGCCCTGGCTGTGGAACAGTGGACCAGCTGGTCAGCAGGTGCTGCATCGATCTGTCATGGTGAAGAAAGAGCCGAGCCAAAAGGCGAAGCTCTCGATTTACCAGTTGATCTACATTCCTACCTTCACCTATGGTCACGAGCTGTGGATAGTGACCGAAAGAACGAGATCGCGAGTGCAAGCGGCCAAAATGGGTTTCCTTCACAGGGTGGCTGGGCTCTCCCTTAAAGATAGGGTGAGGAGCTCAGTCATTCGGAGGGGACTCAGAGTAGAGCCGCTGCTCCTCCACATTGAGAGGAGCCAGATGAGGTGGCTCGGGCATCTAATTAGGATGCCTCCTGGACGCCTCCCTGGTGAGGTTTTCCGGGCTTGTCCCACTGGAGGGAGGCCCTGGGGAAGACCCAGGACACGCTGGAGGAACTATGTCCCTCGGCTGGCCTGGGAACGCCTCGGGATCCCCCCAGAGGAGCTGGATGAAGTTGCCAGGGAGAGGGAAGTCGGGGCTTCCCTGCTGAGACTGCTGCCCCCGCGACCCAACCTCAGATTAAGCGAGAGATGATTGATGGATGGATGGATGGATGGATGAAATGCCAATAATGAACAATGACAAACAATAGCGGATACTTTTAAGTATAAAATGTGTGATTATAAGTACATATTAGATTATAACCAAACATCAGCTGCAAGTGCAGTATCTGCACTGACAGCCTTGGAGTAAAATAAACCAGAATAGCAGGTCTAAAAAATAAAAAACACCAGTTTATCAAACATGGCTAACAGTCCATAATGGCCACTTTTCTATGCTGTGGCCTGTTGGGGAAGCAGCATCAGTTCAAGTGATGCCTTATCAAACTCACCAGGAAGGCCAGCTCTATCACAGGAATGACTGGCTATTTCAGAAAATGGCATGGTGGCCTTGGAACAATTCTGCCCCTCTACTCCAGGGGGTGCTCTCTTGAAGCACCTTTAGTCACTGGTATGCAAAGTGCTACTGCTTTCCTAACTGCTGCCATTAGGTAACACAGCACTTCCTTCCAACATACCACCCCTCCACCCCCAGCCGTAACACGTCAGGGCAGCATTTCAAGACAGCACCAGATGTTTACTATGCAAATTGTACATAAACCACCCTTTAACTTCATTATCTTTATATATTTCATAAGCAATATCATTTGCATGTGTAGTGTGTTTACACATTCTCTTTGTTTTGCATTATATGTTGGCTTCTATATATAAAGGAATTTCCCCTGGAACCAATAAAATATTCTCTTATGTTTTCTTTATCTTCAGGTGAGCACTCAGCATTTGGGGTCAACCTACTTAGCCAACTAAGTAAATGTATGACTCTAAAATTCCAACAGGGCCACACGACTGTACATCATGTTATAAACAATCATTTTACAAATTACAAACTATATGGTTCAGGGCTCTTCTACAAATGTAAATAAAAACTGAATGCCCTAATGCAGCAATCAGGATGACCTAAATATAAAAAGGATACAGTTAACAGAATAAACAGTCAATAACAATATTATTGCTTTGAATCAATTTTTAGAACTTTTAGTATTTCTGCATGGATGTCTCTGACCTGAATGATCTGATCTTCATCTAAGTCATAATTATAATTTCTATTGAACAAATTACGCACAAAATATTTTATATTGCCCTATCTCTATTAAACAAATGGAAATGAACTTCCATGACTTTTATTACTGTATATAGCCATAAATGGTTTCTGTAACCAATGACTAGTCCTACAAAGTGGTTAGGAGATATTTTGTCCTTTTCCCCTACACAAAATGGGTTTAGTCCATTAACATTTTCATGATTTCTCAAGTGTGAATTGATTTCTTCAGATCATGCTGAAGAATAACAATGTGATCCTGACTTGACCATTCTAAAATCCATCCATCCATCCGCTTATCCTACTGGGTCGTGGGGGGTCTGGAGCCTATCCCGGAAACAACGGGCACAAGGCAGGGAACAACCCAGGATGGGGGGCCAGCCCATCGCAGGGCACACTCACACAGCATTTGCTCACACATGCACACCTACGGGGAATTTAGCAATTCGAATTAGCCTCAGCATGTTTTTGGACTGTGGGGGGAAACCGGAGTACCCGGAGGAAACCCCATGATGACATGGGGTGAACATGCAAACTCCACACACATGTGACCCAGGCAGAGACTTGAACCCAGGTCCCAGAGGTGTAAGGCAGCAGTGCTAAGCACTGCACGACCATGCCACCCCCTCTAAAATCCATTCTTATTTTAATATTTAGATAACAAACACTGTGACATTCATCTGTGGAATTTCTGGATATAACTTGGAATCCATTGGTCCATCAATAACTGAAACCCTCCACCATACTTGACAGTTGGGATGAATTTTGAGTATTGTTGCTATGCAGTGTTTTTCTTCTCGTGATTTTTTGGAGAACAGTAGTTCTATTTGTAGCAGCCTCTGGTAACCTTCTCTGTATAAGTGACTAGTTAAATATGACTCTCTTTATTTATTATTATAACTCAGAGACAAAGTCACATTTCAGGAACAATTCATGCAGAGATGTAGATAATTGTAAAAGGTTTTTTTTATACAGTCCACCAATGATGTGATATCCTAGTCATCGATTCCAGTAGCAGCAAACATTGTCTCATTTTTTTAAGATTCTTCACTTTACGTCAGAGTAAAATTATTTCTCATAATCTGGTTTTTGAAAGATAGAGAAATAGACAGATGGATAGACAGACAAACTAACACAGACAGACAGACAGACAGACAATATCAAATTCTACAACCAACATCATACCTTTGTGCTCCCCCTATATGGTTTCAAAACAAAGAAAGAAACACACACATAGTGCCCTCACTCATTTTTAATTAAACATTTTGCCCAAAGAGTTTTATCAGTTTCTTCTCCTGGGTAATCTCTGAGCAGATCTCACACTAAAATTACACAAAAAAACTCACGGGGGACAAACTGAGTCAGCAAAAGAGACTCCTTGGCTGGATTGTACGTAAATGTGCCCAGGTGTAAGGATTGCCCCATATCAGACACTCATCGTCCTGATTCCTGCTACAGTTCTGGCTCTACAGCGGTTCTCACAAAACGCTGCAGTCTTTTGCCTCGTGCAAATTGCAAAGTCATCGCGTTGCAGAAGATCTCCCCAAATCTAACAGTCCTCCATAGCAATTTGAAAAAGACTGGATGGGGAGGTCGATTAACCCCAACCCATGCTCAAATCAAGGTCCCCCAATGAAACTTGTTGCTACGACAAAGTATTACAAGGTCGGTGTATAATTATGAATGCAATACATACACATATAGTCACATTAAGAGTAACATGGTACATGATACCGTTGTCTAGTCCTTTTGCGTGTCCATAGGGTGCAGACGAGTTTCATGCATTCCTTAGCAATGCACACATAAAAGTAATTCACACCGTAACTAGACTGGCAACTTCTAGAACTATCATACTCAACGATTTTGACTCACACACAACAACAAGGCCAAAAGGTGTAAACATATTCTTACCTGTGGCCATGATTTGGCCGTCAGAGCTGGCAGTATTCGATTGATCATTTGAGTACCTGCTCTCTAATCCGAATACCGCAGAAAACACAAGTCCACGTAGCAGCAAAATCACAGCCTGAGAAAAGTAAGTCATCGCAGAGGAAGCTTTAAAATCCTTTTCACGCCGTTGAAGAAAACGAAAACTGAGAATACCCGATGTCTTCTCGAGCAGGTTTACTCGAGTGTAAAAATCATAACCGTGCCCATCGACTGAAATTTGTACAGAGTTACAATTAGAAATCGATTAGAATTAATCGAATTTCGAGATTGGAACGTCGAACAGCAGTTCTTCACACAGAAAGGGAGCAGTTTAAACTGCTGTATAATTCACGATTTTAAAAACGTTAATGCATCTCCATATGAAAATATATAAATATGCTACAGTAATGTGACTAGTGTAAACATCTCGTTAAATGCCTATAAAATATACGCAAGGTTCAAAACTGAACTTTATCCGTGTCATCAAAAAATTATACAACGTTTTCTGTGTACCAAAAAGTGAACGCGACGTATGTTTTGAATCCCTTAGGCGATTCAAATGACACTTTATATTAAACTATTTGAAATACCAGGCAAATGGTGACTTCAAGTTGAACAAACTTCCAAAACCGAAAGTGCGAAAACGTGGAATTTCCAGCCTAAACAAATAAAATAAAAAACATAAAAATACAGTTGCTTGCTGCCAAGAAACGATGTATCCAAGCCGCCTTAAAGTGCAATAATCCAATCCTTACGACTGAATCAAGACAAATTGCTATTGTATCCACATACAGTATGCACACATCACTGATGTTTTACTATACTGAAGCAGTAAGACATATAGTTTCGCCTCTTCAAATGAAAGTATTGGATCTTCCACAGGAAATAAAAAAAAATGTTAACTACCTAATTTACAATCTGTCTTCAGTAACTCCTCGGTTAACAAAACGCCAAAAACCTCTTGTACAACGCAGTCACTCAGTTTTATTATATAAGTAAAACGTTTGGTTTTCATAAGATCAAGTGACACATCTGTCTTTTTGTGTTCCGCCTTTACAGCTGAGCGCTCGACACAGGACTAGACCGGCAAGGCGGAAGTCCGTATGCAAATTGCCAGACATCAGCAGCAAATTTATTCGTCCGCAACCCCACATCCCCGCACACCCTCATTCTACACACACACACACACGCACACATTATATATATATATATATATATATATATATATATATATATATATATATATAATGTGTATGTGTGTAGGCGGTGTATACAAGTTGTTTGTTATTGTGAACTCAATAAATTACTGCAACCAGAGCACACGTAGGTCTTATATTTAATCACCAGAATTAGCAATGAAAATGCTGTTATATACAAATTGAAATTGCATTTCTCGTCAGCACAAAACGCGGAATCACCACTATTTTGCTGCGGCTTCCCTGCTTTATCGCACTTAGGGGTGTCGTATAGGTTAGCCCTGTGCGTTTTTGACTGTATGTCTTGCGTTACCATTGGCTGTACGATCTAACATGGCGGGACGCCATTGGCTGCCTTTCAAACATTGTTCAGAATCACTAATGAATTAGTGAAATGCGGTAATGTTTTAACGCTATGAAATACGTGTTTGATATGTGTAAAAAGCAAACTGTTTAATCTTGGAGGGATACACAAAGTTACTCATAATGTATTTTTAAGAGAATATCGTTTTCCACATGCCCCTGCTTAATCATATTTATTCAAATATTTCAGTTTAATATTTAAGCATTTCCAATATAATATGCTGGACAACACTATATTTTGTACGTAAAACGATAACATGCTTAGGGAAATAGGAATAGGACAGTTCCTGGTACAACATAACACTCAAGCTGTGAGGAATGATGTACTTATCTTCATAGTACTGGTGGTTTGACTGTAGGGTGTGCAGTATGGGTATGGACACTGGCAGATTCAGAGGCTCCAGCACTTTTCAGAGACCCTTGAATACATACAGGTTACATAAAGTAAAACTGGGTGGGTGGCGTGCAAGGTGAAGTTTTCTCAGCAGGCCCTGATTTTTTAGCAAATGGTTGTAGGTAAGGATAGGAAGCAAAGTGCCAGCAGGGTAAGCAAGGCAGACATGATAGTCTTGGTAAACAAGTGGTATATGTGATACAAAATGTTGCTCCAGAGAGGCCAGGGTGAAGGAGAGAGAGAAGCAGGCAGATGAGAGGGAAAAAATACATACAAGCAGCATAATTTGATATGAGTGGTGGTGGTGGTGGTGGTGGGGGGGGGGGGGGGATCAGGATCATTCGGCAGCTGTCCAGAAAGGCAAAGGCACACATGCAAAGGCAGATCTTAAGACTACTCATAATACACCAAAGGGAGCCATTTATTCAAGGAGTTCAAGTAAAGCTGCATATATCCATTTGGACAAAATGTAATTTATGATTCATTCACCCAATCATTGATGAATTACAATAAAGGCCTTTAAATCTAACAAAATGAAAATCAATTAGTGTAAAAAAAATAGATCTGGGGCTGGAGAATTATAATCATATTAGGAAACTTAGGTATGAATTTATTTGAAAAGTTGCTACTTCTTAACTCTTTAGTCTGAAGAAAGATAACGCCTATCCATGTTAGAAAGTCCTAGTGTGGTTACCAGGTTTCTTTTGTTATGCTTATTACAGCCTCACGGGGGAGCAGGTTTTACGTTTGCACACATGGGATGAGTAGAAAGGAGAGACACAATGAGGAAAGTTTGGTAAATGGTGTGGTAGTACTGGGATTACATTGCCCCACACAATATGATTGAATGAGGGCTGAAGTACAAATGATCATGTTTTGTCTGATAAGTGGAGAATCTTAGTCATGTAGAAGCAGTGCAGAGTTTAAAATCCAATAAATAGTTCTACAGAGTTGCCATTCACTTGATATTATTGGAGTGTCACGTTGTTGACCAGGTTTGGAACAGTTTTTCTGGCCATCCCAAGATGTCAAACTGAGAGAAATAGATCACCAATACCCTATATGTGCAGACTCCTAATGACAGCTGATTTTAGTTTTTAGATCTAAGATATCAGAATTTTAGCTGAATGATGTTAGTAATGATGTTTTATTGTGAATTGCTCTTAGTCAAAAAAAAATTGGGAATCGTACATTTAGGACTGACACACACATAATTTTTAGGAGTTTCTCCTAAATTGGCAAGTTAGGAGCTACTTTTAGGCTTAAGATGCATTGTGAATACAGGCTGAGAGGTATATTGGACTCAGCAACTGAGAACTACCATTAGCATCCTCCTTCTACCCAACTAAAGGAACACTTACATAGATACTGGTGGATCCATCCCTCATTCTGTCTTCTTGCACCTCCCTTGATTTGTTTGCTGGCAAAATTACCAGTGTGATCCAATGTGACAACTGTGGTTTCTTTATTCAAGTTGTTTCTTCTGGGTTGGGAAAATGGTATGCGTTGTGATTTTTCTGTAAAGGGTGTTTCATTGGTTTTTATTTATGTAGGCAATAGCAATGTTCAAAGCAAGTGTCTGTTAATGAAATTTGATGGGGATATTCTAAGATTCCACTTTAAGACTAAGATTCCCTCTAGGACTTCACTGTATTCAGCCTGCTAAGTTTGTTCAAATACACCCTTTTATCCAGTTAGTGGTTAGTATACAACTTCCCTCATGTTTTTCTTGTAGCTCCACTTCAGGTCTTAAACAAGGTTGGATGTTACAACCATAAGTATGCCACACTTTAGGTGTGATATGGTCCAAAAAATATGTTTATTGACATTAGCATTACCATTTCAGAGAACATAACATAACAATTTCTGTTAAAATGTTCACATAAGCATGCAAAATGCTTGCAAATCACTGCTAACATTCACGGATTTTCTTGATAAAATCTCACTATCAGGAGATACCAAAGTGAGGATGACCCCCATCTTATACAGCAGTGGTTAGTTTCCTAAATCTCCATTAGCATCATTACTAATCCAGTAGATTCAGCACTGTTACGTTCCCTAATAGCAGAAGGGGCTTTCCTACCCTTCCCTTCCCCCATCTGAGCTATACTCCTCCCATGGCCCTCAAACTTTTACAAATTCTAGAATCACTGGATGGATCAACTGCAAATGCAAAAGCCAATTAATGTGTTCTTATCTGAATGCTTTGAGTTCTAGTTATGACACATAACTCAGAAAATATACTGATTAATTTATTGTATGATTACATTTACTGTCACACCCACGACACAAGCCAGACAAGAGCTAACAATCTGCACCTGTGGCCAACCTGTTAAGAGAGGGTTCTCTCTCTGCACGGCACGAGTGATCGTTATGTCATGTGGTGTTGTGCTGTCAGCATATCGAGCATCTCTCCCTTTCTTCTCCCCCCGCTGCTTTAGTCCAATTCAGTCAAGGGAGCCCTACCTTAAGCCTCTGCCTGTTCCAGCCCGCTGCACCTGTCTGCTTTGTCTGGGGTCCCCGTTTCTTTCCGTTCAGTTCCTGCCCCAGCCCTCCTGCCTTTGAAACCTCCTCGCTCCTACTGCCCTCCTCTGCCAAGCCCTGTTTGAAGCTGGAGCTGCTATGCCTGCAGCCGAACCTAAGTTTACCCATTTGTTCCCCTTGTTTGCCTGCGCTTGAATAAATACCCCACGTCCAAGGAAAAGTGACTCTCTTGCCTCTGTGAGAGTTTCTGATATTCAATTTACAAAATATTTCCTCAACAGTTATGTGGTTAACTGTATTTCTTTGTGTATACCTTAGTGTCCATACCTTAAGAAAATTTCATTTATATTATATATATTTATATTTCTTCAACATGCATTCTGTTATGCTAAACTTACTTGTATAACTAATACCACTCCCAAGGTAAAGGTCTCCCCACATCCCGCCTCACAGAGCTTTAGGGCCATCAAATATATTGCATTTACAGTAGCACAGGACAACATTTACCTGCTGTTTCACTATACTGCTCTCTGGGTGCAAAACCTTGGTACCCTTAGGAGGATGAGTCACTGAGGGAATTAGGAGTCTGCTGGCACGTGTCGTCTGTGCTGTACCCTGTACTTCTGTGGCCTGTACTACGAAAGGGGTTTAACCGAATCAAGAGTTAATTTGCGAACGCTGGGTTGACAAAATCGGGTTGTCTCAATCGCTGTTAATCAGTACTACAATGCCAGTTAAGAAGTTGATTTGTTAAATTGGTGTTAACTGCATTGGAGTTTGTGCGCGTTCACATGGAGCATATTCGGCAGCTCATGTCACCGTTTGGGTCATGACGTTATCTTCATATTTCACGGAGGAAGACTGCATGCTAATTATGTAGGGTTATGAGGAGTTTAAATCAAAGCTGCAAAGAAAGTCCAATACCACTGCAGCCAAGAAAAGCCATTCTCCATTGTCATTGTGTAATTACAGGTGTAAAATGTGATGTAGATTCCTCTGAGATATACAATGCTGTGGAAAAGAATTTCTACAATGGATAATAAAGTCTGTTATTCTCTCAGTCTATCTCTCTAACCAACCTTTCTAAATATTTACCCTCCATTTACTTCTCATTTGAACTATAATCAGCATTTGTTGTAACATAACAGTAAGATTGGTAAGAAATACACCAATGGTATGTACATTACCCTGGAAGGGCTATGCCCACTTTGTTTGTTTGTCTAAATTTCATGGGCACCTTGTCATGCATACAATTTAGTTAAACTTTATCCCGATTTACTAAATCTTGCTCACAAAATCGCTAAAATGTGGTCTCAATTTGTTATTTGCTGTTTAATTTAATTAGTTTCAGTTTTTCATTATTAAGTTATGCTTACGTTTTGGTTGTGTTTTTGCCAAAAGAAAATATGTCCACAAAGCCTGAAGCTGCAGTGAAATGTACGAATACTAAGTAGAGTAAGAGTTTACAGTAATAAATTATTTCATTCAAATTTTTACAGTAATGTAAAATGTGTTCCCTATTCGAACTTGGTCTTGCTTTAGTTCATTGTGCACTTGAAAAAAATCAATCTGTCCATAGCTCCTACAGGGCTCATACAGAAACATACAGACCCCATTGTCATTTTCTTCTTAGATCAAATGTTGCTATCTAGATTGTACACACACAAGCTCCAGTTAGTTGGCAATAAAACTGTGGCCCACATCATCACTCCTCCAACACTTCATTGGCCCTTCAAGAAGTTGTCCATGCATGAGCCCATCCATCTCCTCCATCAAGAGTTATTCTAAACTCATCTGTCCACAAAACCTTTGTAAAATCAGTCTTGAGACATGTCTATGCCCATTCCTGGTGTTGTAGCTTGAGTGCCTTATTCAATGGAGGTCATGTTTCAGCCATTGTGACCTTAGCAATGTCACATAGCACACTGCACCTTGTTCTTCTGGAAATTTATTTCAAATTACAGTTTTGGAAAATGCTATCCACATAAAGTTTTTGTGAAGTGGTAATAAGACTCACCAAAGATCAGAGAAATAAACATCCAAAAAAGATATCCTGTTCAAGGTAAAGTGTCTTGTCTAAAGGTTAACTCATACTTCATTCTTCCACCTATGCTTATCAGTTGCGCATGGGGGGAAGTGATGTAAATTTCATCATCAGGAGATGATGGTTGCGGCTGGTGTGTGTGTAGCCCGTATTTTGATGTCTAGCAGAAATCGTGCATCCATGTGCGATTATGGTGCATGTGCAATATAATTGACTAGGTATTTCCAGTAGGTGGCAGCACTGACTATCATAGATGAGTGGTCAACAATGAAAGAGTAGAGGCAGAACAGTTGCTGTTGTTGTAGTAGTTGTGGTGAGCAGTTGTGTAAGAAGGCTTTCAAAATATCATGGCATGCCATATTACAGTAATACCGCCCAAGCACAGATTAATGACTTTAAAATTAAAATTGTTCATAAAAGCATACCCATTTTACTACATTGTTTGTATTTGTGTTTGTTGCGATACATCTGCCCTCTCCTGATCTGGTGGAATATCATTCCTGTACACATGTACCAACCACAAAGATCCATATCCACAGCCAAATGTAGAAGGAAACACAATCTGCCACAAACATGACCATCTGCAGCCTGAAAACGCATGCAGAAAAGTGAAGTATGAATCAGTCTCAAAATTTGATCACTTCCAGTTTATCACCTCTGCAGTGTGCCTGCAAAGTTTGGAAAAAAAACAGTGAACTATTTAGAGTTACTGTTTTCACATTATCATGCATCTTTTACAGCTGTCATTTCCTTCCTTTGATGGAACATAGCACTGCTGCTTGTTTTTTGGTAGTTTATCGCAAACTGTGATCCAGTACCAGTTTATCACCTATAGAATGGATGGATGGTATACTGGAGAAGCAATTTCGTGTACTCTTCTGCCCTTTGAAGCTACAGTTACTACCCAGTTAGCAAGCACATTTGGGCCGATTCTGGCTGAGTTGTAGCACATTCGGTTCACTGTCGGCAACGGTAAAAGATTGTGGGCCGATTGTGGGCCAAGCACAGCAAGCGATTCTGGCTGACAGTTGGCATTTTTCATCTGAGCCAGAACCATTCTCAGCACGGCGAGCGATTCTGGCTGACACTCGGCATTTTTCATCTGAGCCAGAACCGTTCTGAGCACGGCGAGCGATTCTGGCTGACAGTTGGCATTTTCCATCTGGGCCAGAACTGTTCTGAGCACGACGAGCGATTCAGGGTGACTGTCTGCATTTTTCACCTGGACCAGAACTGTTCTGAACACAGCGAGCGATTCTGGCTGACTGTCTGCATTTTTCATCTGAGCCAGAACCTTTCTGAGCACGGCGAGCAATTCTGGCTGACAGTGGGCATTTTTTTTGTCAGACGACATTGGCTGACAGTCATCCATTTCAGCATTGGTAACATGCTTTGTGCTGTACCTAGCCCTCACCTGGCGTAAAATTCTGGCCTAATGTCAGACAAATGTTCTCAAAAAAAGAACTAGTCTTAACATGGAAGATCATTCTGTCTACAGTCTATAGCAAGGGTCACCAACATATATAGAGAGAAATGGTTTACATACAAAAAGACTCAAGCACTAGCTGTTGACATAGTACAGTCCCACTGATATGATAATTTTTTGTTTAACATTGGAAAAACCATTAAAACTTATTGGATTTTTTTTTAACTATATCGTCAATCATTATTTTTCTTTTGACTTATGTTTACTTAAAAAAATGAAAAGTAAAAACAAATGAAAGCATTAGTTTATCTTCTCTAAAATCTTGTCTCTTAAAAATATAAATCTGTTTGGAATACTTTGTGTATAGGGCATTTCCTATTGACCGTATGGTATTTGGTGATCTACACTGAACAACCAATCCTGAAATAGGTGGGCTTTAATGTTTCAGTTTAGACCAATCAATGCCCTTTAGGCATCACTGCAATGTCATAGGACTCCATTTGAGGCTGTTGACGGCATCGATCGACTTCAGATTGCTGATTCAATTTGAATTATAACGAGGGAACTGTGGTAAGTGAAATACTTCAGTTACTTTTGAAGTTCCATTTAACCTTTTTAGTCTTCAGTACTTTAGGCTTTAGTTTTCAGCTTAAGATTCTGTCGGAACGGTATGTTGGAAATGATCATTCATTTTAAAAAGCCAGTTCAAACAAGTCACATGCCTTGACATAACATAAATACAAGGCTCTCAAGTTTAATCAGATGTTTAACATTAGATTACATCTGCAGAGCTGTCAAGTCTCATGTATTGTCTGTGGGACACATGCATTTAACACAACACTCTCCCATGCCAAATTTCTCTCTCTGAGAAGTGATAAAGCTTGCGCTAATCCAAACCTGCACCTTCTGTTTTTTCTGTTCAAGGAGGACATGTCAGTTCAGTCCACTGCCCCTTTGTTACTGGTGATATCTGAAACCTGTTTCGTTAAAAATTAGCCCTGCAAGTTCCAATTTAATTGATCAACCAGACAGATTTATCAGTTATGCATGATCGTAAGTTGGTCAAGTTGTGTGTCATTGAAATCACAGCAAAAAAAATCAGGGATGAAATTCATATGGAAAAATCAGGGGCATACTGTATATCCTGTGCAGTATTGGATATAGCAGCCTTCTGGACAGTTACAGTTCAGCAATGAGTGTTTTTTTTGTCAGATCAGAACAGAGATTACATTTTAGATTGCATACATACATGCAGACAACTTTGACTTGTATTTTGAATAAAATGGTGAAATTAACAACCCTGTTTAAATATTGTTTACTTGTTCATGATATTCTGCCATGGACATAATGATTCATATCTCCTTATTTGTGTTTTGGAATTGTTTTATCCTATAAATGTTGGGTGCTGTCTTGATCTTCAAGGTATGATTTATGTTATATGCCTTATAATCAGGTGGCATTAATAGTTTTGTTTTGTGTGTTGTAGCTGCTGTAAAACAAAATTCCTTATCTAGGAGTGCAACGGCCCAGGAGCCAGAGAAAGATGGCTTCAGTTGGCACCTGACAGGGATGGAGGAAGGAAGGAATATGCAAAATGGCAAATGACACTTAATTATATGGAGCTACAGTGGAGACTCAAACCTTAGTCCCAGAGGAGTGAGTCAACAGTGCTAAGCAGTATGTAACCATGCCAATACCCCTACTTCAACATTCTTAGTCTTAAAGTTGTGTTATCAAGTGTTATCAGAGCAAAGGCATCAATATTTTTTCTTTTTTTTCATTTACCTTTATTTAACCAGGCAAGACAGATTAAGAACATGTTTCTTATTTACAACTGTGGCCTGGAAGATACATATATACAATATGACAATTATACTAATACCAGAGTTCAGAGGCCTTACAGCAGATTGAGCTCATTGTATAAATAATAGAAATGATTATCCACTAGACTCATGCAGAGTTTCCACAACAATTAAATGCATGTTAATTAGCACAGAAACAGGTACTGTACCAAGAATCACATTACTGTGAATGGAAAAGCATCTGAACCTGGGAAAGGGGGTAGAGAAGGCAGTACCACTGCTGTCTCAGTGTCTGCTCCAATTCATTCTTTTCATGTCTTTCAGCATGTAACAGTAAGTAACATGTTTGTGATTTTAATGCTTCCAAATCAGAAAAGCATTCGGTAAAAACAAGCAAAAACCTACAAACTGATCCTCTCAGGAACAAATCTATAGCACTTAATATTCATCATGAGCTTCAGTACAGAGAGCATTTACAAAACAAATGGTGGGCAGGTCTGAGGGCAGGTAGGGGTGAAATGAGTAGGGGTGCCTCACCCACCTCCCAGCGTAGTGATTGTTTTTGGCCTTCATTCTCAGGGGCCTCACACAAATGCATGGTCTGAGTAATGACAACTCTCTCAGAATTTGACATGTATGAGCAAGGGCACAGCTTGACATCCTGTGCCCCCTGCTAGGGTTACAAAAATCAATATGAGGTAATACAGATCACCCACGGTAGAATTTACCAATTATGTATTAATTGTTCATATTCAGAGGCCCCAATAAAGTGCTGGGCTAAATCTATGCCCCTCCAACAGTAAAAGTCCAGCTGCACAGCCACATGGCCATTCTGCTACAGTTTCCACTCTGGTGCCACACTTGCTGCCAATATTTCCAGTGTCCTATTTCAATATTTCACAATAAATCACAATAATATACTTATGTATACAATAATATACATATACATCTTTTGTACAAAATACCACATACATATACTTTATTATAACATGAATATAAATATTATACATAAAGAGAAATACAGAGTAAATTATATTTCATACTCGATGATAGCACTGGAGCCAATCACCTGCACTGGTTGGTTGGCAGTCACAAGCTTTCTGTGATCCTCAAATGACTGCGGCGAACAAAAAGATTTGGAGTAGGGGCATGACCTTCAAAGTTGAAAGGTCGGCAAGGACTGCCTGTGTTTAAGTCAGAGAGTCACTAGTCAAATCATTAAGATGGCTGACAGTTCCACAACACAGTTTTCACCGTTACAGTCATCATTCCAAAAACGAAGATAAGTCATAAGAAAATAAAGCATTGGATTAAAAAAACATAAATTTGATCATCCTGCCCCTCCCAACAGCCATGTGGCAAATTCAACTGTCCTTGCCCTGGCCTTTTGGGATTTCAGATTAAATTTAGTGACCTATCATGTTTACAGAAAGAGTGTAATATTTCCCCCCTTGGCCTCAGGCTAAAAATAAAAGCCACAGTATGATACCTTCTCTAGTGAACCAGGTGCTTCATGACCTAGCAAATAAATGTCTCACAGCATCTTAAAACTGGTACAATATAAGGTCCATGAGTCACCATGGATTAGTTAAGGGGCTCACTTTAACATTTATTACATCTCTCAACCATGCAGCCATTTTAACTGAAATTCATCAGCCTTCTAAAACTGTACAATAGTCTAGTTAGTCTAGTTGAGCAGTAGAAGAAATTAACATGTACAACTTCCCCATCCATCAGGTACAAAATGTTTGGCAAACACTTTATGGTCAGTTTTGTCTTCCTCTTGATTTATTGATATTGTAAATGAAGACATGAATAATGTATGTTTTACTACAAATAAACGCAGAAGCATGCACAACACAACATCTACACCATTAACATTTTAACTGTAAAGGACAGGGGGTTGGATTTAAATGAGCAGCCAGCATTTTGAAGACATGCATGCAGAAGACTAAGTTACCAGTAATGATTGGAATTCGGAGGCTATTTTGGGGGGTCTGACTGGGACGGGGGAGGAACTCACACTCACCTCAGCCGCAGCCAATGACGTCACCTCCATCAGGTTCTCAGCCCGGAAGGCAAACACTGCCGCAGCTAGCACTGAAGTGGAGAGTGGAGAAAACACCCATGATGCACCACAGACTAAGGGCACCCACCCAAAAAGCAACAGCTTTCAACACTCTGCATTTCTTTAACACATATATTATTGGAACACTGCTTCTGAAGGTGGGCATATGCTGCAAACTGTACAAATGAAGTCAAACACATTGGTGAGAAGAATCTGTCACATATCACCACTTGACCATTCTGTCATCTTACAACCTTAGAGGACGCAGAATGTTTTTGATGCAGCAGACCCGCATACAAAGTCATTTTAATAAAGGAAATAAATCTTTTAACATAGAAGTTACTCTCTTTATTAACAACCACTATTGGTTTAATACTTGCAGTGGTACAGATAGGAAACCAACAATGTACATGCTAAAAAAACACATGCATTCCATGGCAAACATTACACGGTTATGACATTTACTATTAACATTAATATACAAATGCACATATTAATTTACACTATTTAAAGACGTGCAGTACAGTACAAAGCACATCAGTAACTAATTAGTCCTGCTGACCAATCCCTTGGTGTCATATTATGTTAGTCAGATGTGGACAGTGGGTGGGATCAGAACAGACAGAAAAGTTCATCTTGGGGACCCTACACAGATGGTGCACCGCTCATACAATATTGTATTGCTAATATGCCGCAGATTCTGTCAATTTCATTTGAAGCATACTGCTACTTTAAGACATATGATTTAAATAGAGAGAACTATACCTTTCAGCATGTGTTACTTGTGACAGACACCTTCCAGACAGTATAATGGACAGCAAGTAACAGACACTACCTCTAGTTGTGATTCATTTAAGTCATTATGATTCGTGTTCTCTGTTTTTACGTGGTCCAGCAACGTACCAGCAACTATCTCCAATGAATCATACCCCAGTATCCGGTCCCAGAGCAGGAGGAGCTGGTCAGTGGCAAGGTAACCTGAAAATGCACGGACCATCCACTTGAAAGCAATACGTAACCTGCAGGGTCAAACAAAAGGAACAAATGTGTCTGTGTTAAATGGTTCACCAAGTCCTCCATTATTGGGGTTTGTCAATATTGTTTTAACCTAAGCATTTCCAGATAACTGGTATCAATGGAGGGTGACATGGTGGTGTAATTATATAATCAA
The DNA here is from genome assembly GCF_023856365.1 of Brienomyrus brachyistius. Classification (NCBI taxonomy): domain Eukaryota; kingdom Metazoa; phylum Chordata; class Actinopteri; order Osteoglossiformes; family Mormyridae; genus Brienomyrus; species Brienomyrus brachyistius. Next base: position 25,269,908 of record NC_064544.1, read on the forward strand.
TGTTATTCACTTCACCTATCAGTGGTTTTAATGTTATCGCTGATCAGAGAAGCATGAAAGCTTAAAAGTCTGTTTAGTAATTCAAGACCATGTATAAAAAGAGATATACTTACCTTTCACAGTAAACTACTACTTAAACACATTCCTTACAAAATTACATAATACTGTTAAAAATTCTGTATAAGAAATCATAGAAAAGTATACCAGATTTTTCATTTTAAGTGGTTTAATGTCAATGTCCAAGCACACTCCAATTGATGTAGTGATAATAGTGCACCACTAGATGGTAGTATTTCTTTGGTAATCTATAACTACTTCTCCATTACAGTGTTGCAAGACGCAGATTGACAGATTAGTATTTTCAAGACACAAATTCAGCTTACAGTGCTAACCACAGAGCAATTAAGCCATTCCCCTGTTCTTAGTGAGAACCCTGAAGGTCTGATCTTATAGTGGTAATCACAGAGCCACCAAGCCATGCCTCTGTTCTTAGTGGGAACCCTGGAGGTCTGACCTTACAGTGGTAATCACAGAGCCACCAAGCCATGCCTCTGTTCTTGGTGGGAACCCTGAAGGTCTGACCTTACAGTGGTAATCACAGAGCCACCAAACCATGCCTCAGTTCTTGGTGGGAACCCTGGGGGTCTGTCCAAGGGCGTAACTTTGGCTGGAACATTGGGGGGGTTGAGGTCTCCATCCATTACGGGAGAAACATGATTATTGGGGGGTTGTATTAGCTGGTTTTGATTTATTGGGGGGGCTACCTCTCACAGATAACATAGTTTTATAAACATTTAACAAATATAGATACTAAATGATATTAACCATTTGTATTACAAAATGCAAATAACCATACAATACTCTTAAACCAAGCAGCATTAATACAGCAAAACTCAAACTGCAATTTGCGCGATATGCATATTTTAGATTACAAACGCATAAAACAATAACATTTGCTCCAGTTACAAAGTATAGTTGCGGTACGAACGAACTGCATGCTTACTCAGCATGAACGCACAACTACACCATAAACCCAACAATACTTTGTAGAACTACAGCGTTTAACTATGCATCCAGCATAAAGGAAAGAGAAGAAGAAAAAAAAAAGTGGGGTCCTGCGTGATGCCTCCAATGGCCGAAATAATGCCTGCTCAAAACACTGTACAATTAACAAACCGCTCACTTAACAGCCTTTTCTACAGCGGCCCCCAAATGTGTTATACAGATTTGATCCTAAATTACACCTAATCTACAGTCTTGGGAAGGATAGGAAGAAGAATAAGGCATGAAATGGGTCTTATGTAACTCCGCCCTTTAACTAACACTTTGGCGATTTGTACTCTTCCATCTGTCCCAGGATGTACTGATGTAATTGTCCCTACTGGCCAAAGGGCTCTTGAAGCTTGAGGATCCACCACCAGCACAATGGTTCCCACAGCCAACTCCATCTTCTCCACAAGCCATTTCTGGCGTATTTGAAGAGTTGGTAAGTAGTACCGTATGAAGGCCCTTCAGAATTGGTCGGCTAGAATCTGGCTGTGCCACCATCTTCACAGAGTTAGTAGTGCCAACTCAGGATAGACAACTTGTGGGAGTGCAGAGTCAAGCCGCCACATCAGAAGAGTATTTGGTGTTATGGGGTCTGGATCCGCAATATCAGTTGATACATAACCCAGTGGTTTGGAGTTCAGTATTCCTTCAATCTCCATCATCGGCGGATTAAAACGGAAGTCAATTTGTTGCGCTGTTAGCTGATCCTGGATAACAGGTTGAAGGGCGGCAAAATATTGCTGAAGTTCAGTGTTCGTTCCTTTAAAATTAGTTCCCTGGTCGCATAGAACCTCATGCGGTTGCCCTCTTCTGGAGATGAACTGACGAAGTGCCATCAGGAATCGGTTTCCATGCTTGACAAGTGATTGATATAGACAGCCCGGATGGTAAGACATTTAAATAAGATACCCCACCGCTTCTCATGTCTCCATCCTATTTTTACAGTAAAAGGTTAACCCTAGGAAGGTGTGCCTGCAGCAGGTTTCCAGGCAAATCATCCCAGCCACGGTTTTTGCTCCATAACTGCTGAACTATGATCTTAGCTCTAGTGGTATAAGGTACAAGAAAACCAAGCGGATTGTACTGCTTGGCCAAGATCCGATAAATGCTACGCATGGTAGGTTGAGATGAAGTCAGCAGATCATGTTTGTAGTTTAGAGTATCAGATTGACAATGCCATAGGAGTCCAAGTGCTCGTTCCTCAGGATCTACACTGTCCTGTATGAACCACTTCTCTCTGATCTCGACTCCTGAGGTAAATGGCAGATGATGTCTGTGTAGTTACTGGCCCACTGTGTTAGGTCAAAAGCCCCTTTTGCTAAAAGCTGGCGAAGCTTCTTTACCAATTGCTTCACTCCTTCAGCAGAGGGTAGACTCTGCAGACAATATTGTCTACATAGAAGCACTTCTTGACTGATGTGCGGACATCCCTCCCAGGTACAGTGTGGTCCATCACATGTTTCTGAAGGGCAAATGTCGCACAGCAGGGACTAGAAGTAGTTCCAAATGGGAGGACTTGCCACTGGTAAACATCAGGTGGGTTGTTCCTCCACATGTCTCTCCATAGGAATCTAAGCAGTGTTTTATCCTCCTGCAGAAGCCTCACCTAATGGAACATCCCCTTTATATCACTATTCACAGCAAAGTGGGGTTCTCGAAAACGGAGAACACCCAAGAGCGTTGCACCCAGAACAGGTCCAGGCAACAAATGCTCATTTAGGCTAATGCCATTGTAAAAGAAAGAACAATTAAAAACAATTCTGTTCTTTCCATTGTGTTCTACAAGGTGATGCGGAATGTACCATCCTGGACTAACTGCCACCTCATCTGGAGGTACTTTTCTCACATTACCAGCCTCCAATAACTTACTGATCTCTCTTTGGTAGGCTGTTGCTTTCTCAGGATTGTGGGCAAGCCGCCTTTTGGTTCCGTGCAGATGCCCCAACGCTGCTTCCTTTGGGGCCTCCAAGGGGGGTAGGCTGGTTTTCCATAACAGTGGAGTGGCATATCTCTGGATTCCTCCAACATTGACCCATACAGTTTTGTTCAGATATGCTTCTTTCAACTGTATAAATTTCATTTCCCATCACTAACTATTTACACAGTCAACCATGCAGTAGGGGGTCCAATAAGGGGTTTCTCACCTGTGACCATTTTCAGATGGCAATATATCAAAGAATAAATGGTTTTTTAGAATGAATTTGCATCTGCTTACAGTAACTTCCTCAAATAACAAAAATATAGAAGAATATTGGATGTAGGTGTGGTGGTGACCACACAGCTTGGGGTCAGAATCCGAAAAAAGTGTCTGGGGTTGAACCAAAAACTGATTTTTGCAGGTCCATAACTTCCCCTGAGCTTAATTTTAATGCCACATTCTGAAAGAGAAGGGAAAAGTAGACCAGGAGAGCAATTTTCAACTCTCTAGCATGCTTAGAAATGAAGATATGGTCTCCTGAAAACCCTTACAAATTATAGGAGCGATTTGCGAGTGCAAAAAAAGGGCGTGGCACCCACATTTGAAAGGGCCATAACTTTGGACTGCATCAGAATTTTTCAATAAAACTTGGGGAATTTTCAGTGTTCTCTATAAGGATCAAAAAACCAAGTTTTCATCAAAATCAGGAATGATGCCCATGGAACTTTTCTGGACATTGGTTGATTTGGCACAGACTGACCCTGTCAGGAGTTCAAAAGAAAGACAGCTTTAGGAACAAAGGTGGCCCTCCTCCTCTGTGTCCTGCAACCGGGACATCGGAGCCGGCGTTTGGAGGGGAGCCACTCAAAGACAGAGTTCAGAGATGTGAGGGATCTTTAATGATTCTGAATGCTAGCCTGTGTGTCTGCTGGTCACAGGTGTGTGATAAGGATCTCTAGGGCAGAATAATCTTAGATAACACGTTGACTCGTTGACAGTGCTCTGTAGATGATTTCTGTGCCACATGCTGGTGGAATGGAACCAGCAGATGATGGAGAATGAGATGATCTTCTCTGTGTTGGAGGAGAATTTCATCAGGTGGTCAAAGATGGTGGCCAGATATTTATACTCCTGAACAAGCACTACTGGCTTACCATGGATGAAGGTGGTAACTGCAGCAGGCAGGTCCCTCTGTTTGTTGGTATAAGTCACCACCATCTCCTTGGTTTTACTGACGTTTAGTTCCAGACATGAGGTGTCACACCAGTCCACAAACTTCTGCAGAGCTTGACCATGGTTGTGTGAGGGGCCTGACGGCAGATTCAGGAGGATATCAGCGTACTTCACCAGATGGCAGTTGGGCTGTGCAGTTCTGCAGTCATCCATGTATAAAGATGAAGAGCAGAGGAGACAGCACGCATCCTTGGGGCTTCCCGGTCAAGGTATAAAGAAGGTCAGAGAGAATATTATTTACCAGTACTCTCTGTGATCTGTGGGTCAGAAAGTCCAATATCCACAGGATTAACTGGTAGCCCAGATGAAAGTTGGAGGCGAGTTTAGGGGTTGCAGAGTTGAAAGCTGAGAAATCGGCAAACAAGAGTCTAACTGATGAGTTGGGCCGCTCCAAATGTTTATGCATGGTGTCTATAATGAATGATTTTGTGTCGTTAACACCTTTGTCTGTGCGGTATGCAAATTGAAGCGGGTCCATATGGGAGTTAGTGGTTCTGATGATAAGGTGTTTTATGATAATTTCAAAACTGTTCATAAAAGTTTACCCGTTAAACTACATTGCTTGTATTTGTGTTTGTTGCAATACATCTGCCCTCTCCTGAGGGGTATTTTCCATACATCTCTTAAATCATTCATCCAAGATCAGAAGCCTCATCTCGGATAAGTTAATGGTGGTGAAACTCATCCTGTTAAGTTGGTTTTACTACTGTGTAGTAGATTAGTCTAGCTAGATCCATGATTATGCATGCACACGCTGCTTGAAAAACCCATATATATCGAGTCTAGAAACCTTGATTGGCAAGTCTCTCATTGGCTTCCACAAAACAGGGCACAATTTTTCATGCAATCAGATGTAATATGTACTAGAGGAAACGCATCAGAGCCCAAACCAGAAAAGACAGCTGGAAAAAAAAAAAAGTGTCTGACAAATTAAATGTGTAGATAGTTTTTAGTTATTGTATTTATCACTTGAATGTTGTATTACGTTTCCAATGTTATATTATTTATTTATTTATAATTTATATTAATTATAGATCAAATACAACCACAATCATGCAGGACACAGGAACAAGTACAAACATGACATTTCATTTATAAATGTATATATATATATATATATATATATATATATATATATATATATATATATATATATAGTGTGTGTGTGTGTGTTTGTCAATTTTATGTATATGAAATGTAGGAAATCTTTAATATTTATAAAACATTCCTTTTGAAGCTAGTAAGAAGGCAGCAGACAAAACCTTTGGAAATTCTGGGTAATGGGAATGTTAATTTGTTAATGTTAATGGGAATGAGTAATTTTAAAATTCTTCATAAAACTGTAATCTTATTGCATATACATTACCTGCAAAGGGATAAAATGCATCTTTAATTTCCTGCACTCGTAGGTGTCCGGGAAAAACAATTGTAAATTGCCTGGCAAACTGTACTCTTTGATATATTTTCCGCATCGCCTACAGTATACAAAAAAGGCCTGCTTGCAAAATTTCTCAAGGCAATGCACATTGTCTATGTGGCTGTGAGAGCCCAACTTCACCTAGTTGGACTTACATATATGGAGCTAATAAATCTTTAAGATATAATATTTCATCTCGGCTGAAGCGGTATCTTTCAAAAAGAATATCATGCAGCAACAATAAAGGATCTTTCCGATCACGCAAAACCCTCTCAATTTGAAATTCCTTTCTTATTATTTATGCACCGATTGCAATTGGTCGCTCATCCATGAATAGCGAGGCCATGACTGAACGGATTTCCATGTACGGACACTGATTAAGTGTGTGAGCTAATCCTTGTTTACGTAGAACAAACCTGATCTGAGCAAGTTTGAGGATTTGGATGTGCTGCTACTGTATGACAACACATCCAGTAAAAGTTTTCAAACATCCAGGTCATTTGTTCATTAAAGCAATTAGCTAAAGTGACAATAGATGTGGTGTCCTTAGTCACGACTGAAATGCTCAATTGAGTGTCGTTGGCATAGGAGTGATAATTAACATTATGCTTTCTCATTATGTTACCTAATGGCAGCATATAGAAAGAAAACATTAAAGGACCAAGAACAGATCCCTGTGGTACTCCATTTTTGACTGGTGACATAGACAATGGAGTAAAATTATTCCACACTTGAACATATTGATATTGATTAGCCATATATGATTTAAACCACTTCAACACTTTTCCACACAACATCAAATTTAAGTCTTTGAATGAGAGTAAAATTGTCAACCATGTCAAAGGCTGCACTAACATCCAAAAGCTTTACTACAGCCACATTGTCAGCATCCATTGCCATTGTTATATCATTTACGATTTTAGTCAAGACTGTTGTGGTGCCATGTCCCGGGCTAATACCCGACTGTCATTTATCCAGTATGTTATGTGTTTCCACATATGACTGAAGTTAAGCAGTCATATGTGGAATTAACTTCTCTAGAACATACATGGTACATTACAGACAGGTCTGTAATTGCCAAGCTCCTATAGATCCAAACTCGGTCTCTTCAGTTGTGGTCTGATTATTGCTACTTTAAATTGGTCAGGCACATCACCTGAGGACAAGGACGCATTCATTATGGCAGTTATAGGTCTTCCTATGGAAGACCTATAGTTATACAATTCCCATGGATTCCTTTCGAAGTTATGTGGGGATTGGGTCCAGTGGACAAGTGGTCAATTTGGTTTTACTTACTATAATATTTAACTCCTGTTCATTGATTAAATCAAAAACATTAAGGGTGTGTGCACATTCTGTTTGCATCAAGTTATTTGTAAGGCATTTGAACATATCTGAAGTCTAAATCATTGTAATTAATGATTTATGGACATAAAGAAGCCTATAAATAGTTCACTATCAATATTACCCGATAGCAGAGGTTCAGCCTTATTTGATGGATAAGCTATTGTCTCAAAAAGGTAGTGAGGGTTATTTCTATTGTGATCAGTAAGGATACAGTAGTAGGCTGAATGCACCTAATAGGGGCTTGCTTGAATTGTTGCAGCTTGTCAGGCCATGCCAACTTCAACACCTCTAAATCCATAAATCTAATCTGTGGCACTCCTGTTTGTAAACCATGGAGAATGTCTGGAGGTTTTGACAACTTTATTTTTCAAAGGCGCCATTTTATCCAAAACCTGACTAAGCACTGTATTGAAGCCATATGTAGGGTGACCATACTGCCCCCAAGTTTTTTGGTAGTACTGCATCTCAGGTACGCATAGCGTGAATGTATTGTGCACCCATGCAAGGGATTAACGCAACACATACATGACTTGCAGTACCACCAAAAACTGGGGGGGCAGTGCTGTCACCTTTTGTCACAGGACTGTGTGTTTATATATGGTACAGGTAGTAGTTAAAGTAGCATCTGATTTTTTTTTTTTAAGAATGAGTGGCCGGAAGAACTGTATGTTTTCAGAGGCAAGAGAAAGTATTGCGAGCACTATTGTGTCCCTCGGTATACAGTGTCTTCAAAATTTAATGGCAATGTGTATAAAGCACAATGAAATTCTTACTTGATTAATTTCATAAACAACGTTATTTTTCAGTAAAATTCTGGTATTTATAAATCTTGGTGATAAAATTTGTTTATTTGTCTGTTTAAATCACTCATGAATAGATGAGAAATTGATTTATTTAGAAAAAAAAAAGATTCTATATAAATACTGTAATACTTTTTTTCCAATATTGTGCAGCCTAATTACAAAATACTAACTTACTATGAGATTTCTAACAACATTTAACTTGGAGTAGTAAAATGATATGTGTATACAGAGAGCTACTAAAACATTGTGGAGCAATAGTTAGAAGCGCCCGCCACCGCAGTCCATTGGTGAATCACCAGACCACACTATTGGCTGAATTCAAGACTGCTTTTATATCTCTAGAGACAAATATCCTGCAAGCTATGGTGTCTGATCATGGGCAGCGGATTACTGCGATTGAATATAGTGATAACTAGCTCGGGGCGGCATGGTGGTGCAGTGGTTAGCACTGTTGCCTCACACTTCTGGGACCCGGGTTCGAGTATCCGCCTGGGTCACATGTGTGTGGAGTTTGCATGTTCTCCCCATGTCGTCGTGGGGTTTTCTACGGGTACTCCGGTTTCCCCCCACAGTCCAAAAACATGCTGAGGCTAATTGGAGTTGCTAAATTGCCTATAGGAGTGCATGCGTGAATGAATGGTGTGTGAGTGTGCCCTGTGATGGGCTGGCCCCCCATCCTGGGTTTTCCCTGCCTCGTGCCCATTGATTCTGAGATAGGCTCCGGACCCCCAGCGACCCATTAGGATAAGCGGTTTGGAAAATGGATGGATGGATAACTAGCTCAGCGAACGCATACAATCACTGGAAACAACATGTGCGGATCTACCAGATAGCAATGCCAAGTTAAAGGCTAAAACCGCTCATCTTGAGGCATGAAACCTAATAATATAAAATTGTGTGGCCTACCAGAGTCAGCAGAAGGCCCCGATGCAAGTGCTTTCTTCTCCAAGCTACTGTCTAAGGTTCAGGGTGATTAAGTCTTGCCCACTCCACCAGAACTTCATAAAGCCTATTGCCCCCCATGGCTATACCGATGTCTGGGGAGAAGCCATGGGCAGACATAATCTGTTTTCTTTGCTACCAGTCTAAAGAATAGGTTGTCCGTGAGGTCCGTAGAAGGAGGGGGAGCTGCAGTACCATGGGAAGGCCATTAGCGTCTATGAAGATTACACCCCTGAAGTCACTAAGTAGTGCTCCTCATACCGAGGGGTCATTGCAGAACTGTGAAATTGGTTAATTTTAAAACATTTCAGAGTGCTTAGTGTTATGACCTGCGCATCCAGTCCTCGTGTATGCAACGCCCCCTGATCATCCACGTGTGCTTCCCCGATCGAGATCACCTGATTCCTGTTATTTTCAACTCGTCTTATGTATTTCAGTCTGCGTTCAAGTCAGTTTCCCAAGGTCTGTCATTGATGTTGTCCATCGTGCTGTACCCTGCCCTGTCTTCTGGAATTAAAACCCCATTCCTGACTCCACAGCTTTGCTGCCTTCCTGCCGGCCATCCCCTGCTGGCCCTGAGTTGGCAGTTCCTGCTCTGCCCGAGGTGCCTGCCATGGCCCCGTCTCCAGCTAGGGCCCCACTCCCTGCTTCTGCTGCCACACCACCTGCTGCACCGCCCGAGGCGCTACCTCCACCTGCTGCACTGCCCCAGGCTCCTGCTGCACAGCCTGCAGCTCTGCCTGAATCCACGCCTCCAGCTGCTGCTCCCCCCGAGGCGCCGCCTCCTGCTTCGTCCCAAGCGCCTGCTTTGTCCATCCTTGAGGCGCCTGCTATGGCCCCTCTCCCTCCGCTCGTCCCTGCTCCACCCGAGGCCCCTCTGCCTCCGCCCGCGGCTCCACCCGCGCTCGTGACTCCGGCCCTTGTGACTCCGGCCCCGGTCCATGTCCCCAAGGAGGTTCCGAACTTCTCGACCACCGCTACTTCCTCCTTGGAGGTGGAGGAGCTCGATTGGGACCCCTCAGGGACCTTCCTCATGACTCCTCCACCCTTGCCTAGGCATAGTCGACCCCGGCCTAAGCCCCGCCTTTCAGTGTCCTGAAAGGGGAGAGGACACAGGCGCAGGGCTAGGGTCCCACCCACTTTGCCCCCTGGCTTGCCCTAGCTAGGGTTCGGCTGTCGCCTGCGGGTCCCCCTCCGACGCCTCGTTGCCCAGCCACGGTTCCACATCCGACTCCTCTTTGGTCGTCTGCAGGTTCCCCCACTGCGGCTCCTCGGTCACCTGCGGGTCCCCCCACTCCAGCGTGTCAGTGGACGTCACCCATGCTCGCTGTGGCTACGCCGTCGCCTGTGCAGCTCTCCCTCCCTCCTTGCCTTTGCCGGTGTCCCCTCCGGCTTCCTTGTCTCCTCCCCCTGATACCCCCTCCGACTCCCTCCTTGTCTCCTTCACCTGTTCCTCGGTCCCCTCTTGCTCCAGTCTCCCAGTCGCCTGTGGCCCCTCCAGCATGGGGCCCGTCGCCCACTGTGGCTCACGATCGTGATCACCCATTTTCTGTTATTTTTGGCTCGTCTTCTGTATTTCAGCCCACGTTCAAGTTAGTTTCCAAAGGTTTGTCATTGATATTGTCCATTGTGCCCTGCCCTGTCTTCTGGAATAAAACCCCCATTCCTGACTCCACGGCTTCGCTGCCTTCCTGCCAGCCGAGCGATCGTCACACTTAGAGATATTGTCAGGTTTTATTGGTTTGTTCAAACGTGAGACTCCAGCATGCTACATAGCCATCTAGCTAACTGTCCTATTTCTTTCATGCTCCATTTGCAATTACTTTTACAAGCATGCATGTAACCTAATGGCCAGTATACACTCTCTACATCTGGGTGTCCAAACTGCAGGCGTAAGAGGCCAGCAAGAGTGTGCATCATTTTCACTTGGATTATAGCTTTTCTATTTGTTTTCCAGTTATGCAAGTTAAACTGATTAGGCTATAATTTGCTGGATTACTTCTATCCCCCTTTTTGAATATGGGCGTTATATTAGCATTCTTCCAATCAAAAGGTACCACAGAAATATTTGTTTTTTGTTCTTGAAACATTTTGCCATAACTCCAACTTTATGGATTTCGTTGCATCAACTTTGAAAAAAAAATCTATGTGTCAATTAACCTGTATTGGGAAGCCAGGTCTCCAACTCCAAGAAAATGCGAGGCATTGCTTTGCCTAACTTCCATCATTACTGAGGCAGTAATATTAGCAAGCTACTCTTATGGATTAATAACCCAGATGCTGAACTTCCCTTTTGGGCTTGTATGGAAACAGACTCCTCACGGCTATCACTCCACTTAGTGATTGTACAGACAATCCCATTGTTACGAACACTATCAAAATTTGGACCCAGTTTAGGAAGCCTTTTGGTCTACATGGGTCCTCAATCTTAGCCCTTATCATAAATAACCATCTATTTCTTCTATCTTGTTCTGAATTAGCCATCCAGTTATGGGCCAAAAATGGCCTTACCACTGTTAGAGTACTTTGCGACAAAGATGTTTTCTATTCATTTGCTGACTTGGAGGAGAAATTCAGTCGCTTTTGCCAGTTTCAAAGAAAGCATTTTATACAAAAAACCATTTCCTCAGTTGCAACCCCTGCCCCCTCCCCCCAGACTCCATAACTAACACTCTCCTATCTTTGAACCACCATAAAAAAGGACTTGCTTAAAGTATTTATGAAGCCATCCTCTCTCTTAATCTTAAACCCACTACTAGTATACAAAGTTCATGGGGAAAAGACCTGGGATGTGATATCTCTGGTTAGAGTCAAGACCACACTCTTAAGTTGATCCATTCATCTTCCATTTGTTTTACAATGTAAAGCCCTGCTCAGGGTCAATCACACTAACTCCAGGCTGGCAAGGATCTACCCAGGCAGAGGTGCAAGCAATCACCTGCTGACCTAATGCATATGTTTTGGCCTTTTATATTTTCATGTAAAATATTCAATGTGCCAAAAGTATACTAAATATGGTTATGACCTACAGCCCTATTTGGGATCCCTCCCATGCCAAACACACCTGTAGCCACACAGCATGTTATTGCCTTCATCACCTAACTGGCCAGGTGACTTATCCTTCTATAATAGAAGCATACCTCCCACCCACGCACAATCAGTGGATCCGAGAAATATTGCATTGTGCCAAGCTAGAAAAATTAAGATTCTCATTAAAAAGCTCTCTTTAAATCCTTCTATAAAACTTGGAACACATTAGTACTTTGAGTATACTCCCAGAAAATTAAACTGGACCAGTCATGCAACCTAAATCACAGTACTCAAAAAGTACCTCTTTGGTCTGTTATATGCATACTTTAATCTGACTCTACTCATTCAGTCATTCATTCGTGTATGTCTTTTTTTAAGTCATTGTTAGTTGAATTATTTCTTATGATTTTATCTATCCATCCATCTATCCATCCATCCCTCCCTCCCTCCCTCCCATTTAATGCTTGAGGGTGTGATAATGGTAGGGGTAGAGAACTAAATAGATTTGCCCATGATTGGTAGTTCATGATACCTTAGGTTAATGTAGTACATGAATGTTCATTTTTAGAGCCTTGTGGGAAGAATGCAGAGAAATTAGCAGTCAGAATGGAATTCTCGATGTGAGGAGTATGGGGGAGTAAGGATAAAGATGAAGGTCAGGAAAGAGGCACTCACGGCTGAGCTCCCATCTCACGCAGGTGATAGAAAAGCTGGGGCAGGTGGATTTGCAGTAGCTTCTCAAACTGGAGACACAGTGACACAATGCCCTACAGAAACACACACACAGATGATTCAATTGCAGCCGCGCTCACACACACACACACACGTACAGCTTTGTAATTATATCTTTGTGGGGACTCTCCATTCATTTCTATGGGGAAAACTTTAATCACAACATGACAACCTTAACCCTTACCCAGCCCTAACCTTTGCACTATTTGTTAATTGTTTGTTGTGTGTTGTACATACATGTTTGCAATGGAGGAGCTGCTTTTATTGTCACTGTACATGTGTATGGTGGCAATAAATGGCATTCTTCTTCTATAACCAACTAAACACTTTTTACTTTTTTATTGCTTTCACAGATCTTTGTGGGGATCTGAAAAATGGTACCCACAACGTCAAACAAAAAGGTTTTTATTACATTTTGGGGGACGTTTGGTCCCCACAACGTAATATAAACCTAATCCACACACACACAGCTCATAAATTTCTATCATTGTAGGGACTCTATATTCATTTCTATGGGCATAACCCTAAGCCTAACTATAACACCCTTAACCCCTACCCAACGCTAACCTCAACCATAAGTAACCAAACAACCAGACTTTTGACATTTTTAGTTTTTTGATTACATTCACAGATGTTTATAAATTTGTCACCACAGAATAAGAGGTTTTGGTCCCCATATTGTAATATACACATGACCACACACACACACCTACACACTGTCAGACTCACTGAGGGAGAGGAGGAGATGGAGTGCAGCCTGAAGAAGTAGCGCACATACATCTCCCTGAAGATTATGTATAGCTGGGAAGGTTCATTGTACAGGAAGCAGAGGGGGGCCACTGTAACAGAGCCAAGGACATTGTGGGAGACTTAAAGGACGTTTCAATATAACCTACTTTATCGTTAACCAATACTTAAAAAAGTACTTCTTCAGGTAGAGCAAGAGTTTTCCAAAAAAAAAATTAAAGATTGCATAAACTTTTTATACTTTAATGGCTAAACACGATACCTGTAATATATAAACCTGCCAAGTCAAATTCCCTCACTAAGCTCATTTACCTGCAGTCAAGAAACAGTTGCAGGTCTGATTAGAACAAAAATCCTTACCATACATAGAGAAGCCATGAAAGGGAATGACACCTTCAAGAAAATACAAAAGTACATATGTTAAACAATAAATCTTTACTAGCAGCCATCCAGTTTTGTCTGCACAGAATTCTTACCATTGGGTGGGTAAACCAGAGCATATTCCTCAGTTCCCTGCTTGTCTGTTGGAGATCACATGGTTAGTATATGTGAGCCACAAGTGTTCTGGTCTAAAGCAGGCATTACCTCAATGCTCTCACCCTGGATGGAGGACTTGGGAGGTGTGGCACTGTTGTAGATGAAATGCTCCAGAACTGTTGTATCCCGTGAAAAACACAGCAAGATCTGATAGTACACACATACACACACATATAAATGCATACACAAAGTTATACCCCACACTCATTTATCAGGAACGATTCTCACTCATTTTTTTAAATATAGTTAAACATGATTAAATTGTAGGTTATTTTAGTGTCCGGACAGCAAAGTCCAAAACAAAAATACACAATGTTAGTACGACCAATTTTAATGGTATGAGACTGAAACTAGAAAGTAAACTGGATGGAGTTAAATAACAAAACTGTTGAAGAGGCATAGGAATTTTTTTAAAGCACATTATTACCAGCACAAAGGGACTACATATCTGTGTCCAGCAATGCTAAATCTAGGCAACTAGAATGTGGTTTTCTACTGAAATTAAGTTGAAAGTCAGGAGGAAAAGGGCTCTGTACCACAAATATTAAATAACTAATGACATCGTAATTAAGCAGATGTATCTAATAGGAGTGTAATTGTACACGTATTTGTACCGAAAATGTTCTGTATGGATCTTTCTGTTCGGAATGCATATGTACAATATTTATATTGCACAGTTCTAATATGAAGGTGAAAGCTGCTAATGTGAATGCAGTACAGATCAGGTAAAGTTAATTTTCTAAATGTGCACCTTAATGGATATTTATTTTATTTTTTATTTACTTGAGAGAATATTTATTTTGATTTATTTTTAAGTAAATGTTTCTTTTTTATAAGTAAGTTGCAGAGGTATTGACAGAGACTTTTTATTACGAAAGTCTTACTTTTTCAGCAAAACTAAGCTCACAATAAATAAATTGCAGGGCCCTGATGGCATCTTACGTATAGCTTTAAAAGAGATGAAGGGTATTATTTGCCAACCTTTAACTTTACTATTTTAGAAATCCTTATCGGCGGGTGTGGTACCTTCTGATTGGAAGCGTGCTAATATAATGCCCATATTCAAAAACGGGGATAGAAGTAATCGCTCAAACTATAGACCAATTGGTTACTTGCATGACTGGAAAAGTACTGGAAACTATAATGCAAATGAAAATGGCAGATTACCTGGATTCAAATAACATTCAGACGGATAGTCAACATGGATTTAGGAGAGGTAGATCCTGTTTAACCCTCTGGGGTCTAGGGGTAGGGAACACACTGACTGGGGCATGGTGACACATTTCTTTCAATATCATAAACTTAATTCATGGCAAATAAATTATTTCTTATATATTTGTTTTGGCATTAAACATCTTAATCTTAGTGTACTTTGTACATATGCCAGATTTATGTGAAGTTTGTAATTTGACATCAAAGCATAGATATTGCAAAATGCAGTTTGAAACACTTTCAGAAATATTATAAAAGTACATAGTAAGCAATGGTGACAGTTTGTTTTGATCCCAGATATTTGATCACCAAAGTCTTGGCTACATGAAGATGGCTAAATGGTGTAGTTTCAACATTTGATTTGATAAATAAATAAGAAAAACCTAATTTATGTCACTATTTCTGGGCTCCTTTCATTGAATACGTAGCAACTTTCATGTGTATGCATGAGCCATTCACACCTGGCCACATCCCCCCCCTCCCCTTTTATGGCGCTGATGTATTTGGATCGTGTTTCACCACTGCGTTGTTCATCAAATTACCATGCGAGTGCGATTTGAATACGCGGAAATGTGGCTATTTAGAATGTGAATAGCGATGCAGGTAAAACAAAGAAAGGTGACATGGTTTACTTTTTTACCTATTCAACCTAATTTAAAAAACTTTAATATTTCCAACAATTCATGTTTTGAAAAGAAGACAGATTGCGGATTTAGTCAGTGTTTTTTCAGCGAGATATAAACTGAAATAGACAAGAAAAATACCCTGCGTCACCACCGACGCACTGACCTCAGAGGGTTAAAAAAGTTCACTTCAGTTTTTTGAGGAAGCTACAGGAGATATTGATTATAAAAAGGGCTATAATGTGATCTATTAGATTTCCATAAGGACTTTGATGTTGTCCCGCAGAAATTACTTATGTTTCAGCTCAAAGCAGCAGGGAATTTAAGAACTGTAGCAGCTTGGATTGAAAACAGGAAGCAGCATGTAGTTATTAGAGGCACAATGTCACAGTGGACCTGTATTTGTAGTGGGGTACCCCAGGGTTCAGTTTTAGGACCAATATTTTTGGTAATTTACATAAACGATATCGACACTAATATATACAGTAAATTGGTTAAATTTGCAGACTACACCAAGGCAGACGGTATAGCAGACACTGAATTAGCAGCACAGAGGCTACAGCCAAATCTTGATTTAATTTGTGACTGGGCTGATACCTGCTAGATGAAATTTAATGTAGACAAATGTAAGGTAATCCATGCAGTGAGGACAATTATAAAGAACTGAAATAAAGAAAGTTGATTTTCTTGATTTCCCACTCTCAACAATGTGGGGATGCTGGGATATATCTTTAGGTATGTGGAGTTTAAGTCAAGGGATGTGAAACCAGTCTCTACACTGTATGGGTTTTTGTGTGATGCTGGTCAGGTTATTCTACCTGTTGCCTGTAAATGGGGTGATATCTCTTCTCCTTCTCCATCGTGCTGGCACACTATTTTAAAAAATATTAGGCGGGCTTCCAGAAATCCCTATAACCAGCACATTCAGTTTAGTATTGGCACAGGATGTACTGCACTCCACGATTGCGCTTCGCTTTAGCTCTTGATCTTGGTCCCCTTTGTAAACTGTGCCCACTTTAGAGCCCTTGGTACTTGGTACCACATCTTCTGGGAATGTCCACCTGTGGCCAATTTCTGGCACGCGGTTTCCTCCTTTATTTCTGATCTGCAAGATGTGACTGTCCCTTGTTCACCTCAATCTATATTACTCTTGGATTTCTCTCTTCTTTCCTTTTCCCCTTCTCTGCAGCAGATGATTTCTTTATCTTCTGTTGCTGCAAAGCTGCTGCTTGTCTCAAGGTGGAAAGACCCAAGCCATTGCACTTTCATAGTCTGGAGGGCTTCCCTGTACAATCTGATCATGTTGGAGATGTTTGCTGCTTGAATAAATGGTGTCTCTGATGTCACTATAAATAATTGGAAGCGCAATGCTTCACTTGTACAAGGGTACATCGAGGAGAGCACATCGCCTAATGTGTTTGGTTAATTTTGATATGGCTATGTAGGTATGCGTATGTATACATATATGCAAATATATTTTTGGCTACAAGAATGATTCCTGGTCTTACAGGAATGACTTATGAGGAGTGGTTAGCAAAGCTGAATCTGTTCAGCCATCAGCAAAGGAGAATAAGGGAGGACATGATCCAGGTATATAAGATTCTAACAGATCTGAATGCCGTTCAACCAAATAGTCACTTCAATATTAGTTTAAATACAACAATTCATGGCCATAGGTGGAAATTAGCGGGACAACATTTTAAACTGGATTTGAAAAAGCACTTTTTCTTTACATAGCATATAGTTGGAGTGTGGAATAGTCTTCCTATTAGTGTAGTGCAAGCTAAAACCTTGGGTTCCTTTAAATCAGAGCCAGATAAGATGTACAACTTTAAGCTATTAGTTGAATTCTCCCCAAGCAAACCTGATGGGCCAGATGGCCTTCCCTCGTTTTATGTTTTGTAAAATTACTATTAATTATTTTAGAAATCTGTGATAAGGCATAGATGGTTCATTTTGTAAACATTACTGGTATGAAAGCATCTTACCAATCTTCAGTTGGTAAATATAAAAACTGAAAGCACACCAGCTTGCTACTCTGGAGGCCCAAATATGATTAAACAACTGTGCTTCATCTGAGATGTTACCGAGTAGCAGCAACAGTTGCCTGTTTGATTTAGTTAATTTCAAAGCATGATCACAGCTGGTGCACTGTTTGTTGAATTCCTTGACAACCCAGAGGCAAGGCTCACTCAGAATCAACACACCCTTAAGCAACATGACAACCTCATCTCTGAGTTTTGCTATACACTGTTATATGCTGCACCAGGCTAAGTACAGTTTGGCCAGGTGGCCGATCTTGTCCTCCATTCTGATGCAAACAAAGCTTGAAGACCAATACATAAGATAAGGCATTCTGGAGAAATCCTGTCAATATGATTGCGATAAGTCAACAGGAAAATGGCACCTAATAGCAGGCAAGGCAAATAAATTGGCCACTTACCTGGTACAGGTAATCCTCAAACACAAAGTAGTAGTCATCATTACTGGCTGTGAGTTTCACATCCTAGTGAAAACACCAACAGTGAGAAAGTGGGATATAGATAAATAATATATATTTTTTATATTAAGTAAATCTGTGGATACACAATGCACAAAAACATAAACAAATCCTGCATTTAATTTTACGTTAAAGTTTTCAATCATCCATATTTGACAGCAACGTGAGATACTTGTTTTAAAGAGGTTGCCTTTTGAAAAAAGTTTCCTACCTTGTAGATCAAGCTGTCAACAAGCAAATCATGATGGATGACTCCAGATTTCAACTGCTCATAACGCATGACATCCTGTCCAGAATATAACAGCTTATAGTTCAGCATTCTTTTACTCATTTATTCTTATATATACTACATTGTGTGTGTGTGTGTGTGTGTGTGTGTGTGTGTGTATGTATATATATATATAAAGCATGATATATATGAAAACAAAGAAAAGGTGTAAACTTTTCCTGTTAAGGAAAAGTCAATTTTTCCATACTATACTAACATCAATAATTATGAGAATAATATAGTTTCCTAAAACATTTTAATCATAGCATGTCTTTGGACCATTTATATTAACCATCTGCCCTGGTTAAAAAGTATATGGTATCATGTTATGTCCTTTTTATTTACACAAGATAGATTCAGTCTAGTAAGGTTTGGTGCACTATTGAAACAGACAGCCAAATGAAACCAGTGCAATCATAAACTGAATTCTCCAGGGAAATTCATACTGAAATGTGAAAGAATGGGGTGAGAAAGAAAGATCACAAAGACAAAGACGACAGAAACATAAGAAGTCAGCATACAATAGTTTGGCAGCAAAAAGATAGACATTTAAAATGCCTGCTTTGTGACAGAGAGTCCCCAAAGGACAACACAGTATGCCAGAAGAGAAGGCCTATATGCCATATAATAGGGCCATTTTAAGGTGTTGCATATTGAGACTGAAAATGTATTAGTAGGAACAACATTTTCATTTATAATAAATATTTGTATTATTACAGTAAATTATACCCAACTTTCAAATGTTTATTCTGGTCAGGGTCACGTGGAGGCCTGGAGCCTATCCCAGGCAGCACAGGAGGTACAGGCTGGACAGGATGCCAGTGGTGATGATTATTACATTTAATGATATTTTAGTAATAATAATAAAATGTGTGAAGAAGGGAGTTTGTTTTCCTTCTATATCTAATCAATGGAGTTTTCCAAGACAGCAGATCACATTGGGATCTACTCTTTCAAGTGTTCCTGAGCAAATTAAAACTACCATGTCATGCTCATTGTCCACTTAAAAGTAATACTTTACTTTTATTGTGCTGTTAAAAAAAATGACATTCATTACTGAACAATACAATAGCTCTAAATGAAATGAAAATGTGTATTTATGGAGGTTTATTTAAGTTACCCGGGCTAGAATTTGTATCTGCTTTTATTACTAGACCCCCCTACACATTTTTCTAATAGCAGAGGAAGTATTACATATTTTGTGTATTGTTTACCAATACCTGTGTTCACAGCTATACACCCATCTTCTTCTTGAAATACAGAACATGACTGACACATCATTTGTTTGGCTGCTTTTAAAAGTGAAGAGCGGGGCAGGTCAGAATATGAGTTTTTTTTTCTTTCTCTAAAAAAAATGTATTAATATGGCTCAAGCTTTTCCAAAAATTTTGGAAATTTTTTTTAAACGTTCTTCATGTGGGTCTGATGCATTGAAAACATTGTTGTGGAGTTTGTAATATTCATTATCTACCCCCCCCTCCCCCTGCCCCCAAAGCAATTTTTAGCTTTTGGAACATCTGCCGTTTAATACACTTATTGTAATCCGATTGCCTGTATTTGCTTTTTAAGATGTGGTTGCTGGTTAACTTATATGTTCTTGTTAATTAAAATTTGGTAAGATGTGGTATTCCAAAAACTTTTTTTCTAAAAATAGTTGCCAAAAAGTGGGAGTAGTCTTATATTATTCGGGCCAATACAGTGTATGTTGTTTTGGGGCCATCACAACCGCTTATATTAGGCCCCAACTATCCCGTTTCTGAGACACTGTCCAGGCGCTGTTCAAGCACATATCAATCTTGCCCTACTGACAGGCAGAGTTTAAGCTGAGGGAGAAAACATTTGACTGGTGTCAAATATACAAATGGTAGACTCACAGGCAGCTTGCCACACAGTAAGCATGCTCCGGTAGAAGATAACTCTGCTAAATGGCAGCCCTTTGATTACACTAGTATGCCTAACAGGACAACTCACTGGGGCCTTTCGTAAACAGGCCACAGCTAATTTACTGTGAGGGTATCTGTTTAGGGGAGATATGAAAGAAGCCATTTAGTGGCCTTTTAGGGATGGACTGGTAGATGGGGCGGCTGGAGCAGCTGCCCCAGGACCCGGGCTCCCCCAGCAGCGTCAAGAACAAAACATTTATGAGGATTAAGGTGCTGATATGAACTTGTAGTATGCTGCTTTTGTATCTCTTATTTTTATGAATACAATGTCATTATGATGGAAGTCATACCATAAAAATATTTGGTACAATACATAAAACAATCTTGAAATTTAATAGTTTGCAATGTTTTGTAGTCAAACTATGTAGTCGAGATGCGTATTTAACAAAAAAAAGCATGTTTGTGGAATATGCTAACTGTCGTGGGTATGATGCTAAACTGCATCAGGCCCTGCAAGAGGTCCTCCAACTTGCAGGGAAAGAAATGTTAGGGGTTGGTGGCAGGTTTGCCACTCCAGCCACTGTAAAACACTTCGCAACAGCTGGGTCTAAACAGGAACTACACTCTTCTGCTTTCCGCTGGAGTAGCTCTGCTGCAGCCACCCACAAGAAGGCTGCGCGCATCATGAAAGGTATGCGGAAAGCTTTCGGAAGCCTCGTCCCTGGAAGAGTCGAAACTGTCGGAGAGCTAACAGGGTCAGGCCTGTTGGGCATCGAGGCTGGTGTGGTGCTGAAGTGTCGCCCGCTGCATGGCGGCACTTGGGTCCCAGTTTGAGTCAGCCCATCCTGGTAGGAGCGTGGAACTTCTTGTGTCTCCAGCAAGATGACCATCTTCCTTTGCTGTCAGGGAACGTTGCAATCGTGACCCGGTGGGCCGACTACTTTGAGCAGTTGCTTAAAGCTGATCCTCCGCCTAGGACATTGGACACCTCCAAGGTTTCTTGAGGCTCATCCTTTGATCAGCTGTGAACCACCCAATTTCACTGACTGGTGAATCAGCTGGGGGTAGGGAAGGCTGCAGGAATCTGTGGTATCTCGGGTGAACTTCTCCAGGATGGTGGTAAGGCTGTCCTCCAGGCATTGCAGGCAATCTTTGCTTCCATTAGGGAGTCAAGCATCGCCCAATTCATCGGAAAATGGGACTTGTAGTTCCTATCTGGAAAGTGAAGGGCGATCGCCTGGATTAAGGCAACTACATGGGGATAACACTGCACTCAGTGCTTGGTAAGGTCCTTGCTAGGGTCATCCTTAACAGGATCTGTGCTCGCTTACCAATGACCAGAGCAGTCTGGTTTTATGCCTAAGAAGTGTACCATCAACCAAATCCTGGCACTGAGGGTTCTCATTGAGCGCAAGTGCAAATATCAGCAGAGGTTGTTTGCAGCCATTGCAAATTTTTGCAAAACATTTGATTCAGTTGATCAAGCTGTCTTGTGGGACATCCTGAGACTTTGCAAGATCCCCCCAAAGTTGCTGGATGTCATAGCTGGCTTGTGTACTGGTACTGTGAATGCTGTGCAGAGAAAAGGGAGAACCTCCATGTTCTTCCCAGTTGATTCTGGGGTTCGTCCGGGGGTGAGTTCTTGCTCCTACTCTGTTCAGTGATTGCATGGACTGGGAGTTGGGCAGGGTCGTGGGGCCTCGCAGCAGTGTGGCATCTGTTGGTGAAGGAAGATATAAGGATCTTGATTTACTTGATGCTGTAATCGTCACAGAGTCCATAGAGGATTTGATCAGGGCTTTCAATAGACAGAGCGAGGAGTCTGAGTGTCTGAGATTGCAAGTGTCCTGGATAAAAACCAAGATCAAGGCTTTGAATGACTTCTTAGGCACAGCCATCAGTAATGTGTCTGTCTTTATGGAGAATGTTGACCTCGTTGAGAGATTCACTAACCTTGGTATCGGTCATTCATGTCTCTGGTGACTCTTCCTCTGAAGTCAGTAGACCGATTGGGAGAGTATGGGGGGTCATGAGGTTGCTGGAAAGGGGTACGTGGCGCTGCCAATATCTTTGCAAGAAGACAAAGGTCCAAGTCTTTAGAGTCCTGGTGCTCCCTGTCTTGCTGTATGGCTGTGAGACACAGACTCTATCCAGTGAGCTGAAACGAAGACTGGACTCCTTTAGTACTGTGTTTCTTCAGAGAATCCTTGGGTACCGCTGGTTTGACATTGAGTCACTAGAGGAGTCCCAAATGAGGCACATTACCTGCATTGTGAGGGAGCATCAGCTACGGCACCACAGCCATGTGGTGTGTTTCCCTGAGGCTGATCTGGCTCGCAGGATACTTGTTGCTGAAGACCCGAGCAACTGGACCAGGCCAAGAGGATGCCCACGTAACACCTGGCTGGCCATTTCTGGAAGGTGTGTCTGCCTGGAGGGTTGTCGCCAACCACGATTCTGAAGTTTTTCGTTATGTGGTGGATGTTGCAACACGCTGCATCAGTGCATGTTCCCTAATTTGACCTGAACTGGCCTAGAGTGCATGATGGGTACGTTATTTAGTGGGTACTTAAATTTCATCATCTGCAATTGCTGCAAATGGTGCAGGCAGGCTCTAGGTGTGAACTTGGAAAGGGAGGGGTATGATTCATTTTTGCCTCAGGGCCCACTGTATAATTGTTCTGCCACAGGCCTTTCTAACTCAATCTGTGATACTAGGCCCCTATGACTGTATGAGCTGTTAGTGTGACAGCAAGTGCATGTGTTCATACATTCTGTCACATCACTGTATGAAGTATGTCCAGTCCTCATACCTCAAGGTCATTGCCACAGTTGAGAATGAGAGCCCAAAGGGTAGCTCGGAGGCCAGTGGGACAACCCTGTCGACTGTATTGCTGTGCAGCTGCGCTGTCCTGCTCGCTCACCACTATAAGAGAGATCTGCAGAGTTAATTAATCTGAGGAATTCAAGCACAGTCCTCTAAACGTATCTAATCATGGACATGAGAAAAACAAATTTCCACCCCTCTTTCCTCCATTTTAGTCAGAAGCATTTTTTTTTCTGGAACACAGAGATGTTTGAAGTTCATACCCACACCCAGAAAACATTTCCCAGGCAAGCCTTGCCATTCATCCATAATAACCCCTAACCCCGAGTAAAAACTCTTAAAACTGTGTATGTTCTTTGTTTTTATATGCTGGGCTAAAGTTTGATTAATGTGCATCAAGGACATCAATGTTTACATTGTGCTCAATTTATGGTCCCTGTTAAAGAAGCTTCAGAAAGCACACTTAGACAGCCAAGACAGCACCACTGGAGATAGTGATGGGTGTACGGCCAAGTTTACACAGCACTGGATCCATAGCCATAAGGGGGTGAAGAGTCTTGCACTGAACCATCCCCCAGCTATCATGTCTGTTTCAGTCCTACAGTGTGGACAAATATGCAACCAGTCTCAGAATCACAAGGTGTGACATATCTAAGTGGAACCCAGGCTACTCACCTCGCTTCCCCAAGCGAACATGCTCATTTTCAAAAAGATCTGTACATGGGTAGAGGAAGGAAAGAAAAATTAAAAGTATTTGGGGACAAGGATACTTTTCAGATTCTTTTATCAGCCACATAAACAAATTTCCAGAAAACTTGTGCAGAGACAATTTTTTTGTAAAATATATGCATTTTTAATTTGCAGTTGGTTGACATGACACAGAACCACATAGCTAAACATACTTTGTTTCATTTGCTAAGCTAGTATTCACGTGCTATAAAAGTATTATAAAAGAACCTTTTCACATGCATACATCTGATATAATGCATTCTTTCGGCACTATGGCAACACCATTACCAACTGGTAATACAAAAATGTTGTGTAAACAGACATGTTCTCTTTACCTGGTGTGATATGGATGTTGTCATCGATGCCAAGCTGACTTGTTCCCAGACCTAGTTCTACAAAGACTTTTCTCTAAATAATTAGAAAATTAAAAGTAAAACTTTAATTGTGGGACGACACATAAAAGTATGTGTGTAAATAAAATTGGTTTATTCATTTTCTACTCATCTTAAAAAAGCACACACCATCTCAAGGATATTCTTGACATTAAGGGGCACTTGAATCAGGCCCCAATGAGATTTGCAACTGGCCTCATCACTGCTGTCATGGTTGGCGTTTCGCAAACTGATCAGCATCTGAAACCAAGTAACAACTACATTTGTCCCTCCAATCATGTGGTATGGTCACAGATAGAATGGAGAGAAGTAAAGGAGCTCTACCTCTAAGAAGTCCTTAGGGGCATAAACAGGCCGGAAATTGCTCAGGTCTGTTGAACCGAAAGAAGACAGTAATTTTCCACAAATCAACAACCTGCTTCTGCGTGTTTGTATAGCAAGGGTGGTGGTTATCACTCTAAATACTACAGTTTACTTTACATTTCAACTTGGCGAATGTGCCTAAAAATTATGTTACACTTAAGAGATATCATTGTTATAATATAATGATTTTATATAAATGTTTCACTGAATAGACACATACTTTTCTCAGCAGACTTGCTTTAGACACAAAGCAGACATTGCTGTGTGTAAATAGAGTACAAGTAGAACATACTGCAAATGGTTTTATTTAGTATACATAAAGTGTAACTGCTACATGTAGACCACATGACTTTCAAAACTACACCAATAATTGGAGAAAATAAATTTACTTGAACATTGAGTGTTTGAGAAAGTCAATATTGCAGTGGATATAAAAAGAGCATTGTTTATGGCTCTAGGAAACTAATAAATGAAATGGTGATTTTTCATTATCATAACCTACCAAAGGTGCAAGCTCGTTTAAAACATTAACCTGAACAGATTGGTGCTTGATATCTGCTGATAAATAAAACTCTAATAACATGAATATTTTTTTTCCATCAGAATCTAGTTGTCTAGTTATACTGTACTAGTCGTTGTGGGTAGATAAAAAATGAGAAGGGAAGAAGATTGTTCTCACAATATTACAAGAATGATTTTTTTCCCAAAACAATGAGAGAACATATAAATAAATGTAAAATTTAATTTATAATAATAAGTTTCTTGTTTTATAATTCACCCTCAAAATTAGAAGTAGCTCTACCTCCTCAACCTCTATGGACCAGCCGCCTTTAATACAAAGGTTTGTCAGGCAGGACCATGTGAAGAATGTTGATCTTGGATAAGCCATAAACCAGTCTGGACTATGACGGCACAGCACCTGGCTCATTGGTTCCCATCTCAGTCCACTTGTGGACCAGCTCCTTCTGCTCACGAACTGGCCTCTGAAAGGTCCAGAGCAAGCACAATGTCAAATATCCACTCTTTCTTATTCATACCACCATAACCACTAAACACTTTACCCTAACTACACAACCCACTAAAGCCTTTATCCTGTATCACTGGTGGAACAAAGACCACCTAAATGCTCAGCATTTAAGTTACATAAATCAAGTCAGCAAGGTGTACAAAAGCTTGGTGTGACTCAGGCCATCCACATACTTTATGTGACTATAGAAACTGAACGTACCTTGCGAGCTAATGGGACCCCAAGCTCTGTGCACATGCTGTTTAAGCTTTTCAGTATCCTCTTTTCCCAGCATGCCTGCAGTTAAAATAAATATTCTAAGAACATTTGTTACTGATGGATACAGCACAAAAGAACATCAATGTTGGCTCCCCAGAGTACACTAACTACTGATGCTTACCTGGGCTTTGCGCATGTAAGACAAAGGCTCCTTTGTGTGTTCAGGAGGGGAAACAGTATGGCTGGGAGGGGGCAAACTAAAAGAAGCAAAAAACACAATAAGAATCGTCTTCTTACAGAGTATAACTCAATTATGTTCGTTAGCTTGTTCGTTTAATTCAAACCAGGAATACTTTACCTTCATGTAATTATCATTTTAAGTACAAGCATATTGTTCACATAAAACATGTTCACTATTTGTAACACTTGGTAGTATTTAGTTTCAGTTTTATCATATATTTATTACCACATTGTTATGGGATAAGGCTGAGCATCATGTACATTTTTCTTGTATGAATTATACCACCACTTGAATATTATGCTGATTACTAAATCACACTTTACTGACACCTGTTTTAAAAGATCTCTTCTATTCATCCATCTTCCAAGTGCCTATCCTGGACAGGGTCAGGGGGGCAAGGAGCCTATCCCAGGCAGCACAGGTGACAAAGTAAATCATGGACAAAATGCCAGTTACAGGTAGTGGTGGGCAATATGACAATAATTTATCGTGACCAGTTACAATTATATATACGATAAGCTTTTCAGAGTTATAGCATGAATTATGATGCAACACTACTTAACACTATTATTGCAGTGACAGAACAAATGAGAAAGTACCGATCATATGATGCCTGCATGTTCAGAGACTGCAACAAAGCCAGACTGATGTGAAACATAGCAACTTCAGTCTGCATAACATCACAGAGTTGCTTGAATATCTCACTTCCTTGTCAATTATCTGTCTCAGTGTATTTTTACTTAGTGACTAGATCTTAAACAAAAAAATTTATTGATCTTTTCTAACCACTTAGCGAACCTGTTTTTTTAAAAAAAGCTAAAAATAGTGTACTTGTGTCACATGGTAAACTATGTTTCACAGATGGGTTGGCTAAACCATCAAATAAACAGTGTGCGGTAAATTCAATTAAAATTCAAAAATTTAAGATGAAATTTTTAATCAACTGAAAATTGAAATTAAATTGAAATCTCAAACTGAACTAGAATTTCAGGCCCTTTCGTGCATTCCCCAAGCGCATCAGTGAGCCATGGGCATCCATGACCCCATGTAACAACACATTATGTAATAACGTGTCATTATGTAATAACGACAGAATGCAGCAAATTGAATGATGAAAATGAAGATGATGATAATAATAGAGTAATGTTTCAACATAAAATTAAAATGTAGTCTACAAAGTTGTTACATTTTGTCAAGTTATTACATGACGCGGCATTTATTACATAATGTGTGGTCACACCCCACCACTGATTCTCCAGTTGGTCTTCCTTTGACCACTGTGTACCAGAAACACCCCACAAGACCCTACATTTTGGAGATGCTCTGACTTGCTTGTCTAGCCCTCACAATTTAGCTCTTGTCAAAGTCGCTCAGACCCTTATGCTTGCCCATTTTTCCTGCTTCCAACACATCAACTTCGAAAGTTGACAGTTCACTTGCCTAGCATATAATTGCTCCCTTGACAGGTGTCATTTGTAATGAGATAATCTTTGTACATAAAATCTGTGTAATGTACTAGGATTCCCAAGTCGGTGAAAACTAAGCATTAGCAAACAAACAAAAATTATTATAATGCAAGATCAGTTAAGATGAGCATGCAAACAAATGGCAAAGCAGCAGACAAAAAAAGGACAACAGTGTATTACCAGGATGGCCCTGTCACCCCCTCTTCCCTATATAGCCACTACTGCTATCAAACCTCTCAACCTCTATCTCAAACCCTCCTACAGTAAGTCTTAGGTGCATGTGCACTTCATCATATGACTGGTGTCACAATAAAGCCCAATTTGACATTACTTATTTGCATTCATATACTCGGAGTACTACATTACCATACCTGATGATGAATGGTAGTGCAAGGTGATTGTGCAATGCCATTGCAACTGTCCTATAGGAGCTTTTTGGAAATAGTAAATAAATACTTCTGCTACATGATTTGTTTTAAAATTACTGACAATGACCTGAATGTGAAAAAAGACATGTGAAGTGCATCTGTAAAGCTCATACTGCATCAGGTAAAGAGCCTCTGCAGACAAAGATGCAAGGTATAGGAAAAATCCCCCCTAAGGGCAAATTTATTAAGGGAAAATAAGGGGGAAATATACCAAAGGAGGTAAGCTGAAGGCAGCAGTCCCTTAAGGGAGGTTGTCCCCCCAGATTCACTGGCACAGCCTGCTTGGTTTTTCCTTCTATCCTCACTGTATTTGTATACATGATATAAGGCCGTGACACTGAAAACTGCCGTGGGGCAATTATCAGCCGTGAACCATGCCCTTTTTTTAGTGGCTGCCTGTAAGGAAACCATGGTTACTGGAAGCATGCGTGGTGCTGATTGTGCCCACCTGGTATGCAATGAATTCCAGCTGAGCTACTGCATCGCAATATACTGAACAAATGTTGCTTATTAGCTAAGTAGAGGCAGCACAGTAACAACCCTTCAGCTTCTCTCCTTCAGGATTGTAGGTTTGATTCCCATTCCGGGAGTTTGCATGTTCTGCCAATGTTGATGTCTCTAAATTGCCCACAGAATGTGTATGTCCCATGATCACAAAAAGGCCTACGATGTGATCCACTTAGATTTCCAGAAGGCCGTTGATATTGTATCCCACTAACGGCTCTTGCTTAAGCTCAAAGCTGCAGGGATTTTAGGAACTGTAGCAGCTTGGATCGAAAACTGATTAACTGACGGGAAGCAGCGAGTAATTATTGGAGGCACAATGTCACAGTGGGACTGCGTTCATAGTGGGGTACCGCAGGGTTCAATTTTAGGACTACTATTGTTCCCAATTTACATTAATGATACTGACACCAATACATACAGTTAACTGGTTAAATTTGCAGAAGACACCAAGGTGGGTGGTGTAACATATACTAAACTAGCAGCACAGAGGCTACAGTGGGATCTTGATTTAAGTAGCGATTGGGCTGATACCTGGCAGATGAAATTTAACATAGATAAATGAAAGGAAATCCATGTAGGGAGCAGAAATATATAGCACAGATATTTTATGGGTTCCACTGAAATAAAGGTAGCTGATTATGAAAAAGACCCCAGTTGATGCTTCCATGTCCCACTCTTACGTAAGGAAGCAATAAAAAAGGCCAATAGGATGTTGGGTTACATCTCTAGGTGCGTAGAGTTTAAGACAAGGGAAGTGATGCTACGATTATATAATTCCTTGGTAAGACCCCACCTAGAATATTGTGTGGAGATCTGGTCATCATACCTTAAACAGGACATTGCTGCCTTGGAAAGGGTGCAGTGTAGGGCTACAAGAATGACTCCTGGTCTTCGAGGAATGTCTTATGAGGAGAGGTTAGCTGAGCTGAATTTGTTTAGCCTTCGGCACAGGAGACTAAGGGAGGACATGATCCAGGTATATAAGATTCTAACAGCGGGAGAACATTTTAAAATGAATTTGAGGAAGCACTTATTTACACAGTGTGTAGTTAGAATATGGAATAGTCCTGCTAGTGTAACACAAGCTAAAACCCTGGGTTCCTTTAAACCAGAGCTAGAAACATTTTTAACAACTCCGAGCTATTAGTTAAGTTCTCCCCAAATGAGCTTTTTGGGCCGAATGGCCTCCTCTCATTTGTGAATTTCTCATGTTCTTATGCATCACGGAATAAGTTTAGGCTCACCATGACCCTGACTGGTATACAACAATGGATGCTCAGATACTCTTAAATGCCTTTAACATGCTCCCAGATCTCCATAAACTGTTAAAACCATAATTTAAAAGACTACGGTTTTATTACTGTATTTATATGTATCCTTTTGCTTTTAAACCTGCATATGACATACAACTGTACTGGGAAAGACCTATACTGTCATAGTCTCAATAAGGTGCTGGAAACATTCCTTAGAGACTCTGTTTTATGTTGCATAACATAATTGGTGAGGTTTTGTCATCCACACATTCATGCTATAAATCTATCATACCACCACATTCCAACGGTGCGTTGAAAGATACAGATCTAGTGACCAGGAAGGCCATTTAAGTACACAGTAGTCATTGTCATGCTCATGGAATCACATGACTTGTGCTTTGTCGCATAGTGCATTATTCTGCTGGAAGGAGCTATCAAAAGAAATGTAAATTGTGGGCATAAAGGGACACACAAGATCAGCACCAATACTCAAATAGGCTGTGGCATTTGTGCAATGTATATTGGTATTCAGCAGCCCTCTGTGTGCCAAGAAAACACATCATTATAGCACTATCAACAACTTGAAATGTTGACACACTGCTAGTTGGATCCATGGCTTCATGTTGTTTATGCTGAATTCTGATGCTACCATCTGCATCTCATATCAAAAATCAAGATTTATCAAACCAAGCAACATTTCTCCATTATTGAACTGTCCAGCTGTGGTGAATCTGGGCCCACTGAAGCTTCAGCTTCCTGTTCACAGCTGCCTGAAGTAAAACCTGATGTGGTCATTTCCTATTATAGCCCATTCACTTCAAAGATTGACATGTTCTTTTTTCAGATATGCTTTTCTGTTCATGATTATTGCAAAATGTGATTCATGAGTTACTGTAGCCTTGGCTGCCCATTCTTCTCTGACCTCCCATTAGAAAGTATTTCCACCTAAAGAACTGTCACTCATTGGATGTTTTTTTTGTTTTCTGCACTGTGTAAACTGGATGAGACCATTATATGTGTGAAAATATCAGGAGATTAGCAGCTAACAATACTCAAACCAGCTGTTACCAGCAAATTTTCTTCCAAGTTATTTCTAACATTTGATCTTGATTGTATGCATTAAGCTGCTGTTCAGGAATTCGGGCTTGTAGACCTGGTGGCATGATGTACCATTTAAACATACAGGTAAACAAATATAAAATGTGACTGGTCCACATCTTCACCCATATAATATATTTGGAATCAGTGTCTGAGGCTCCCCTTTTCTTTCCATTTCAGAGAATGTTTTGGTGAACAGTAAAATTATACACTGCCACTCCAGTTACCAGATTTTATCCTAGCAAAATGTTTCTGCAAGGTTTTTCCAAGAAAAAACATGGCGAATTTCATAGAACATCCCTCCAACAGAATGTAACACAAATAGAATCTATTTCAAGTCACAGCAAAGCTGTCCTCTCTCTCTTTCTCTCTCACTCTCACACACGCACGCACGGACACTGTATATGGCATATCTGTTATTTTTTTTTCTTCTGTTGAAATGTTACAAGCGTCTCACAGGATAATGATTATGACCTGTTGGCTGTAATCATTTGCCTGATACATTGTGTTGTATATTTAATCATTTTATCACTTTCTACTTCAATACAGAGACTATTTCTAAGACCAATATGTGTTGTACAGAAACAATAAGCTTAGCTATTTATAAGAAAACTAATCTCTCATCTTTATAGAAAGATTTATTATTATTATTATTATTATGAACTAATATTATTATTAGTTGAAGTTCAACTTACACATTTATCATCAATATAATTTATTAGTTTTAGCTAACTGAAAACACTACAAGGTAGTCATATGCTATATTTTCTATAATACACAGTCTAGAGAATGTCACGGATAAGATCTTTACAAAAATGTGTGAAATCTTTTAAAATTTTATGCGTCTGCGACAGTCCAAAAACACTTTATTCTATTTACTACTCACGTGTGCAACTCCCGATAGACTGCATTCTGCAGCTTTCTCTCCCATCCTGTTAAAGAGAGCATTTCAATATACCAAGAAACGAAACTATTAATCTGATGCCATGGTTTAAAAAGTTGTTACTGGTACATTGATGTAAATGTATAGTGAAAGCCTTCTCCCCCAGTTTATGATACACTGATATCTAATAACCAATCACCAAATCGTACAAGAATTTTGCTGAAATTCTGAAGCAAATGACATTTTTATACTTCAGTGTACATTGTGACTGTTCTTTTTAACTCACTAAAATTATTATTTTATGCCCATCCAAAATTTAATATTACGAATTGCTGTCAGATAATTTACAAATTCGGTCAGATATTCAGAAAACTGCACTCCGTCGACGTGACGTAAACCACTGCATTGTGAGTCCAAATGTAGCGATTTAGAAAACGAGCTAGACAGATACAGGAGAAGATTAAAAAAATGCTTCCAAAGACACAAGCAGCATTTACCAGTTTCCTTTAGAAAACTCCGTACGTCATCTTTGAGACACTCGCGTTTAATCTCTGGTCTGTGTAAACATTCCTGCAAGAAAAATGTCACCATGAACCATGAAGATATATGAAATATATTCAGTGTTAACAAATATTCACTCAGCTAAAAGTATTTCTTGTGACAAGTATTATTTATCTATAATATTTACCAATTGTTTCAAGTTTTATAGTACAAAGGAACGGTTATCTTAAATTCTGATTATTTTTTTTTAGCCATGAGTCTATTCAGCTAGCCAAACATTTCACGTGTCCCTAACCAAGCAATTCCTGATACATAATATTTAGTTATACGGAAATTGTTTTAATACTTTGTTTACAATAAATTTTCGTTAGAATTTGTGTTGATGCATGTTAAATCATCAGTCATTTCAAGACGCTAACTAGTTGGACGTTCAGAGGGTTAACATGACATAGCATTACACGTTACTTACTTT
Organism: Brienomyrus brachyistius; assembly: GCF_023856365.1. Classification (NCBI taxonomy): domain Eukaryota; kingdom Metazoa; phylum Chordata; class Actinopteri; order Osteoglossiformes; family Mormyridae; genus Brienomyrus; species Brienomyrus brachyistius. The sequence continues at coordinate 25,302,535 of NC_064544.1, forward strand.
GGCCTGTTTTTCCAGGTGAGAATGTAAATGATTGCCCTTTAGTCGCTGGACAACGTGAGCAATTATGTCCACCCCCACTTCATCATCCATCACGTACTTTCAATTAATGTTATTTTATTCCGGGGAACAATCTTATTTCAGCAGTCCATTTGACTTCCGCTCCATTCGCGGTAACTAAGCAACTGCGTGGTGAGTGCCAGCCGAAGAAATCGCCGACGGAAAGTAGAGATAACGAATATCAGTTCCTAATAGTGGTGCTGCCCACACAGATGTTAATGCGGATTACTACTAACTACGAAATGGTGCTACTCTTTGGCGTGTAATTTGTTCCGTGATGATAAAAGGACATGGTCCTTTCAGTGTATTGGGTGAATATTGATAAATTGGGACAGTTCTTTAAATTTTACTTTCTGTCTCATCTTAAATATATTATTATTTATTATAAATATGAAAACAAAAAAAGTATTTAGTGTTGAAAACTCTAGAACTGAGATTAATAGACCATAGAGGCGTAGAGATATAAGTGTACCAAACGTGTAAGTGTCCCAGTTTACCCTTTGTCCCACTTCATCAGTATGCACCCTATTTAACTGGACTGCATTGTAATACCTATATAATACATCGTATAAGTACTTAAAATCAGGATATCTATTGTTGCACTTAATTGCTGTTATAACGATAAAGCGAATAATATTGTGGTCCTGCACAGGGATCGCTGCAATAGTGTTTGTCTTGATTTTATCTTGCTTTACTAAGTATAACATATACAAATGCATACACAATATACTATTTATTAAGTCTTGAAATAATGGAAATTAAACATACTGGCAGGCTTATAACCGGATATATTACGCGTAGAGCATATCTGTCAAACGTCGTGGTAAGAATGGTTCAAACTCTCCGATAAACGGGGGGAAATAACCAATTTCTCTCAGCACTGTCTGCTAGGCTCTGAAATGTATACAGCGAAAGACTGGGACAGCTGGGTGACCACATGCCTTCTATGTCTGCGTTTCCACAGACAGTTATTTTTTTCTGCATGATTCATTGTATTGTGCAATTAATCCTGATTATGACAGTTTTATCACGGACTCATCTGAAGTGAGAAGAATTTCAGTGAAAGACTCAGCTGAAAATATTCTGTCACCTGAAAAGGCAATATTGCAAGATGTAAAAAATATTGAAAGAAATCAATTTCTTTCGTGTGGAATAGCTACAGCCCAGGTGAAGTTTTGTACCCAAAGGTACAAACAACAATAAAATGCCCCCAATGGTACAAAAATTTTCCCCAGGGTCCTGTACGTTACAAAGGTACACATTCATGTTCAGCTAGGGTACAATTAGCAGATCCTAGAGGGTAGAATTACAGTGACAAGTATCAAAGTTGCAAATTGGTAACGTTGAAACTGGGTCAGAGCGATTTGAGTAATAAAGTCACAATAAATCAAAACCGAAATTGAAGGGACGTATGAAAAAGCTACCAAGAAGGCCTCACGTTTTTTATTATTATTTGTTTTTACCAGTCTATAATAATGAACTGCGTACAGGATTCTATCACATCTGCATGTCAGGTTCTAACTCTCTTTTCGTATTGTACAAACATAGGCCTATTCCACTTGCGTTTTGTGTGTGGAATACACTTAAATAATAATGTTTCTCTGAACTATGCACTGTAAATATTAGCACTCGATCCTTCGTTATTTTTACCCATATTGTATTAATATTAATAATAATATTAGTAAACGTTTTATAACTCCGTGGAAAAGTTATCAGCCTTCAGTTTTACATAAATCTCATCGCATATTTTTAATTTTTTTAAGTTATCCTACCAGATAGAAAGAAAAATTCGGATAGTTTTAAATTTAATATTTATACTTATAAATCTTTATCTGGTCGGGTACGGTTTAATCTAATTAGAAAGTAGTCTTGGCCACTGAACGAAAAGTTAAAACTATCCGTAAGTATAGCAAAGGCGGAGTTTTCGTAATGCGGTGTTAGTGTTTTACCCCAAGTTCACGGGAAGGAGCCGCACAGTAGGCTACTTCCCTTACTACAAGGCTGGATCACGGGAAACTGTGGCGTTCTTTTTCGTAAGAAATCAAAAACCCTATGTAACAGACTGGTAACCTAATATATTTTGGAGACGGAGTCGTACTTGTAAAATGTACAATACAAAGGAGCGAGAAATTCCTTTGTCGGGTACAATCGAAATAATATATGTTATTTAAACTGGGTATTATCACAGAGTAAATTCAAATATTAGTGACATTTTATAATGGAATGTTTTTTACGTCCATGAGTGGAATTTAGTGGAATTTAAAGATAATTTTCCTGTTATATACAAGCGGCTATGGAAACATTCACCTTGCACAATATGCTCATAAATTCCACTGATATTTACAAACTATTATGCGGCCTTGGAATAAAGAACGATTCAGATTGCTATGGTGAAGTGGACTTGCAACCGGAGTTGAAAGGTAGGCTTAATCTTATTTAACATTCTCCTTCTCCACTGGTTGTTTCAGATGTAATATTTAATCATACGTAAATTTAAATAACAATGACAATAGTAATTATTTTTATTATGGTAATTTATTATTATATTTACTATAATATATTAATAGGAGATTTTCTGACAAGTAAAAACTTGTATATAAGCTAATAACTAATTTTGTAATGACAAATTCTTTAATATGGAAAACTCTTAAGCTTAAGTTTTAAGATTTAATAAATGACATATTTGCTGTAAAATCATAAACAGAGACTTTGGTTGGAATTGTATAACAAAAATGATTGACTTTAGGCAAGTCTATGTATAATTAATGTAGGCTATAGCTTTGCTACTTCGCTATGTTTAATCAAATTTAGGAGTGTATATATCAGGGGTGTCAGACTTCAGTCCTGGGGGGCCGGAGCCCAGTGTAGCTTAGTTTTCCCTGTTTCACTACAAATGATTCAGCTCCAGAGCTTTGTGGTAATTAGCACAAGGAGTTGAATCAGGTGTGTTAAATGAGGGGAAACCCAAAAAATGTGCAGGGTCCGGTCCTCCAGGACACACTCACGCACATATGGCTGGTTTTGTGCTTTTCAGATGCAAACCAGACGGTGCGGATCGTGCTATACAGTGTGATCTTCCTCCTGAGTGTGCTGGGCAACACCTTGATCATCACTGTGCTGGTGCGAAACCAGCGCATGCGAACTGTCACCAACCTATTCCTCCTGTCACTGGCTGCTAGCGACCTCATGCTCTGCATTTTCTGCATGCCCTTCACTCTCATTCCCAACGTCATGCGCAACTTCGTCTTCGGCAGCGGCATGTGCAAGGTGGCCATGTACTTCATGGGTGAGATCATGGTTCGGCGGGTGTTGTCTCCTATCACTCCATATTCTATGCTGGCGTGCTGTGGACATATATGACTGGTACCAAGTCATTTTGACAAATAGCAGTTGCTGGAAGCATGACAGCATGAGCAGTTTGCGAAGAAGAAAGAGACAAATAACAACAAAAATAACGTGCAGTGTTTTAATCTGTTTAAGTGATTTATGTAGCCGACCAAGTAGCGCACTGAGCTAACAAAGTACATATTGTGGGCCCAAATCTCAGAGAGCACACATACCCCCTCATTTGTAACCCTTTCCTTTACTGTAAGTCACTTAGGATAAAAGTGTCAGATAAATGAGCTAAATGTAGAACAACATTTTGAGTATCTATCTTGGAAACACTTCAGGTCAGTGCGACTATGCGTATCTGCACTACAAAACAATGCATTCATTTTTAGGGCTGAGAATGATGACATTGTGGTATAGTCATTTGCTTACATATTTAGAAAAGTATATGTGAAATTCAAAAAAAGAAAAAAGGAAAAAAAAACACGTGTTTCTTACCTAGATAGGTTCATGGTGCCGGCTAAACCCCTGCGATGGGTCGGCGCCCCATTCTGGGTTGTTCCCTGCCTTGCGCACATAGCCTCCAGGACAGGCTCCGGACCTCCTGCGACCCTGAATAGGACAAGCAATTACAGAAAAGGGATGGATAGATGGATGGGTGCTAATTAAACATGGTGGAGTGGTACAATTAAATAAAGTACTGGTGGATGTAAAAAAAAAAAAGATAAAATGATATACATTGTAAAAGAATTTTTATTCGGTTTGTTGTTTAAAAGTTTTAAATTGTCTTATAGTAGTCATGGCATTAATGGCATAAATTATAGGCTATAACTTACTATTTTTGGAGAAGGCTATATATTGTTCAAGTGCTGTTGATTTTTTTTCAATATAATTGAATCGACGTTCTAGCATGTTGTTAACACCTGAAATTAGTATGAAATAAGGTTTGCTCTTGAAGACACATTATTGATCTTTATCTAACTTAGGAATACATTTCCTTGTTTGTTCAGGTAGTCATGGAGTGACCAACACAGAATAGTACAGACATTTATTTAATTTGGCACAGTGTTTAAAAGGAGTGAAAACTTTTGAACTCCCCTGATGACTAAGCTGCTGAGTAGCCATGATAATTTTACTTTGTTTATTACATGACCTGCTTTTGTACTAGGAGCTGTTAATATTTATTAGAAACCTCAGATGCTATTGATAAAGACAATGGAACTGCAACCACTGATGTCTGAAACCAGCTCAATGTACGTACATTGTTAAATTGTTAAATCACAAGGAACAGCCTGGACTCATCTTCTGTTACAACCCTGCAGCCTTGCTCTTAAGTCCAGCTTTACAAGCAAAGATATTAAGAGTAACATTATAACTCTTGCAAATTGTGTTTTTTGCCACTTAAATGCTCAGAATAATCCTATTTTAGTCACTATAATCATTATGCCCATTAAAATATTTTTTTAATGTTACATTATTACACCAATGACATAATAATAATTATAAGAAAGTATTAATAATAATTAAAATGATAAAAATTGTATAATATGTAACCCATGCAACATGTATCCTGTTCAAAATTACAGGCATCTCAGTGACAGTGTCTACTTTCAATCTGGTGGCTATCTCACTGGAGCGCTACAGCGCCATCTGCAATCCACTCAGCTCTAGGACTTGGCAGACCAAGTCTCACGCCGCCAAGGTCATCTCTTCCACCTGGGTTCTCTCCTTCCTGCTCATGCTGCCTTACCCTATCTTCAGCACCCTGGTACCTCTCAAACATGACAACAACAGCACAGGAAACATGTGCCGGCTCGTATGGCCCAGCGACGTGATTCAGCAGTCCTGGTAAGAGTATGTCATGCTTCATTCAGCTTCTCTGGAGTTTCAGCATTATTTATTAAGCATGCTTTTTTATTTTACAAAACTGCTAATCAGTCTTTCAGATTTACTCAAAATCAATCATGTTTTGATTGGTTATCCTTATGTTAGCCCAAGTTAGGCATATTAAACATTAGATATTATTAACCAAGCAGTAATTAATTGTCTGGAGCATAAAGTAAATCATCTTTCAAACAGGAGTGTCCTGTCTCCTAGGTATGTATTCCTATTACTGTTCAATCCAGGTACTGTATGTGTACTTCTTACTTTACCTCTTCCTACTACAGCTGCATCCAGGAATGAATTCCTCTTATTCCTTTTCTTTTTCTTGTTCAGTTACTGCCCTTGCTACTGCTCCTCCACCGTAACTGTAAGTCTGTCTCCTCCTCATATGGTTCCCTTTACTGTTTTCCACTAGGTATGTGTTCCTTCTGCTGCTCCTCTTCCTGGTTCCAGGCATAGTCATGATGACAGCCTATGGGCTCATTTCCCTGGAACTTTACAGGGGAATTAAATTTGATACTATGAACAGGAAAAGCAATAGAGGTAGGAAAATGTCCAGGAACCCCTTAGTCTGCACTTATAACTGTTTCACCTCATTAAGAAATGTTCGATGCTGTGTATTATTCGCTTACTGCATGTAGAGAATGCACCCTGATACATACAGTGAGGGAAATAATTATTTGACCCCCTGCTGAATTCTTAAGATGACCCATTAAAGAACTGAGAAGTCTGTAATTTCACTGGTATGTTTATTTAAACAGCAAAAGATAGATTATTAACAAAACAGGCAAGAAAAAATCATTATGTAACAGTTACAAACCAATTTGTGATTTATCTAGGGAAATAAGTATTTGATCCCTAAGAACACAAGCTTTAGTACTTAGTGGAATAACCATCGTTTGCAAGCACAGCTGTCTGACGTTTCTTGTAGTTGGTCACCAGGATTGCATGCAGATCATCAGGAATTTTCATCCACTCCTCTTTGCAGACCTCCTTCAAATCTTTAAGGTTTTTAGGCTGTCACTTAGATAGACGAAGCTTGAGTTCCCTCCATAGGTTTTCTATGGGATTAAAGTCCAGAGACTGGCTAGGGCCCCCCATGACCTTAATGTGCTTCTTCTTGAATCACTCCTTTGTTGCCTTAGCCGCATGCTTAGGGTCGTTGTCTTACTGGAAGACCCACCTGCTGAAGGGGTGGCTGAAGGGAGGAGGTTCTCATCCAAGATTTTACGGTACATGGCCCCGTCCATCTTTCTTTCGATGCAGTGCAGCCGTCCTATAACCTTGGCAGAAAAACTTCCCCAAAGCATAATGCTTCCACCTCCATGTTTGACAGTAGGGATGGTGTTCCTGGGATTATAGTCAGCATTCTTCTTCCTCCAAACACGGCGAGTAGAGCTGATGCCAAACAGCTTGATTTTGGTCTCATCTGACCACATAACATTCTTTCAAGCTTCACTGGAATTATTCAGGTGTCCACTGGCATGCTTCAGACGGGCCTGAACATGGGCCCTCTTGAGCAGGGGTACTTTGCGAGCACTGCAGGATTTCAAACCGTAACGGCAGGATGTGTTACCGATGGTTTTCTTGGTGACTGTGGTCCCTGCTGCTTTGGGATCATTAGCGAGCTCCTCTCATGTATATCTGGGGCTAGCCCTCACCATTCTTAAGATCAGTGACGCTGCATGAGATAAAATCTTCTTTGGGGCCCCAGACCAAGGGAGATCGACAGTTACTTTGTGTTTCTTCCATTTGCGAATAATTCTACCAACAGTTGTTACTTTCTCACCAGGCTGCTTGCTGATGGTAATGTAGCCAATTCCACCTTTAAGGATGAAGATGCAGACAGGTTATTGACCCATTAAATGACAATGATGGCTTGGTATCTGTTAATACTTAATTAAGTACTACTTGTTCTGTGTTAGTACACATGTACTTGAGTTAATTTCTTGCTGGCTTGTAGGGGATCAAATACTTATTTCCCTAGATAAATGACAAATTGGTTTGTAACTGTTACATAATGATTTTTTCTTGCTTGTTTTGTTAATAATCTATATTTTGCTGTTTAAATAAACATATCAGTGAAATTACAGACTTCTCATTTCTTTATTAATGGGTCAACTTAAGAATTCAGCAGGGGGTCAAATAATTATTTCCCTCACTATACACCTACACATATAACACATTCACACTCATACTCATGCACATATGAGTACAAATCTTATACTGACAAGATCAATGTGAAATATGAATCTGGTCTGGAAAACCATCATTTGGAAACACAACAATGTGAAAATTCTAACTTTATTGTGAAATATCATTTGAATTATTTAAGTAATAATAGGTACATATTGTATACTAGTATTTAATAACTATGACTGTCTAATAACAATGTAATTACAAAATTATGTATTGTGAAATACATAATTATAGGCTTATAAAAAAAATCTTGTTTTTTTTTTTATAAAACGGCACATGAATTATTGGAATATTTTTTACATACTTGTTTATAAGTAATAATTTACTTATTTCATTTTGAGTGAGTATTGTGGAATTCCATATCAATGGCTATATATTTACTTATGGTGACACTTAATTTTATACTCAGAATCCACACACATATTAACACTCCCACACACATGCATGTACACTCACAGACCTCAGACTTTTGCATAAACATAGTTTCACTCTCCGATACACACATCTAGAAATGTTATACTGTAACATGCCAGCACTGCTCCTTTAATGCTGTATTCTTCCCCAGAGAGACAGGCTGCCATAGGAAGCCTGAAGCCCAGCGATGGAGACGGCTGCTACTTACAGCCTTTTAAGAAGGATCAGCTACACTTGCAGCAGTCAAGACAACCCAACCCCCAGGGGGTGGTCGCATCTGACAGCAACAAGCCCAAGCTTAGCCGTGTATGTAGTAACAGCTCTACAGCTAACTTAATGGCCAAGAAGAGGGTTATCCGTATGCTCATTGTAATCGTTAGCCTCTTCTTCCTTTGCTGGACTCCGGTTTTTACTGCCAACGCCTGGCGGGCTTTTCACCAGCACTCTGCCATCCAGCTGCTGTCAGGGGCTCCCATATCCTTCATCCATTTGCTGTCCTACACCTCTGCTTGTGTCAACCCCATCATTTACTGCTTCATGAATAAGCGCTTCCGCCTGGGCGTCCTTGCCACCTTCAGTTGCCGTGACCGCCTCCCACCTGGACACCTTAACCATGGGCCCACCACATTCCGAGAGACAGATGATAATGGCACCTTCACACGCCTCACATACAGTAGTATACGTGATTATGCCCAGGCATAATGCGTAGTCCCACTCCCAGTCCCAGTCTCTACTCCATGTAGGTGGAGTTTGTATGTTCCCCCCATGCCATCATAGGGTTCCCTCTCCTCCCATTTCTCCTACTCCCCCCGTCCAAAGTCCAAAAACATGCTGAGGTTAATTGGAGTTGCCAAATTGCCTGTATGTATGCCTGTGTGAGTGAATGGTGTGTCAGTTTGTCCTGTGATGGGCTGGCACCCCATCCTGTGTTGTTACCTGCCTTGCAACCATAGCCTCCAAGAGAGGCTCTGGACTGCTCCCCCTCAAACCCTAAATAGGTTTCAGAAGATGGATGCATGGCCAATTTAAGTATGACATAGATGTTAAAACTGTAATCTTCAATATCCAGAGCAAGCCACACCTTTAAGGGATCACCATTTGGATCAGAAAACTTAAAACTTAAACTTAAGAATTAAGTTTTGCTGTGTGTTTATAATGTATAATGAATATAATGAAGTATTTACTATATAGTTGTGTGTACATTTCTAATGACCCAGTTTATTTCACCCCCTTTGCCCCCAAATCATTGAAATCAGGTGTTCCAATCACTTCCATAGCCAGAGGTGTATAAAATGAAGCACCTAGGCATGCAAACTGCTTCTACAAATATTTCCCAAGAATGGGTTGCTCTTAGGAGTGAATTTAAGCATGGTAGTGAATTCAAATTTGTTACATACTTGCTGGGTTTCACTGTACCACCTTTGGTACTTGAAATTGCTGGAAAATGTGCTTGGAACTGACTGATGAACTGGCTTAAGAATTTTCCTTCTAGGAATGAAATAGGATGCCACCTGTGCAATAAGTCCATTCATGAAATTTCTTCGCTACTAAATATTTCACGGTCAACTGTTAGTGGTATTATAACAAAGTGGAAGCAATTGGAAACAACAGCAACTCAGCCATGAAGTGGTAGACCACTTAAAATCGCAGAGCAGGGCCAACACATGCTGAGGCGCGCAGTGTGCAGAAGTCACCAACTGTCTGCAGAGTCAATAGCTACAGATTTACAAACTTCGTGTGGACTTCAGATTAGCTCAAGAACAGTGCGTACTTCATGGAATGGGTTTAGATGGCTGAGCAGCTCTATCCAAGCCTTACATCACCAAGTGCAATGCAAAGCGTCAGATGCAGTGGAGCAAAGCACGCCACCACTGGACTCTAAAGCAGTGGAGACGTGTTCTCTGGAGTGACAAATCATGCTTCTCTGTCTGGCAATCTGATGGACGAGTCTGGGTTTGGCAGGTGCCAGGAGAATGGTACTTGCCTGACTGCATCATGCCAAGTGTACAGTTTGGTGGAGGGGCTTGGGCATGGAACTCTTAATGCTGCAGCATTCAAAGCCATTTTAGACAATTTCATGCTCTCAACTTTGTGGAAACAGTTTAAGAATGGCCCCTTCCTGTTCCAACATGTCTGCGCAATGTCAATAAGGACATGGATGAGCGATTCTGGTGTGGAGGAACTTGACTGGCTCCACAGAGTCCTGACCTCAACCCAATATAACACCTTTAGGATGAATTAGAGCAGAGACTGGGAGCCAGGCCTTTCAACATCAGTGCCTGACCTCACAAATGCTCTCATGGAAGAATGGTAAAAAAATTCCCATAAACACACTTCTATACCTTGTGGACAGCCTTCCCAGAAGAGTTGAAGATGTTATAGCTGCAAATGGTGGGCTGACTCCATGTTAAAGCTTATGTATATCTGCTCTCTGCTGTCTTTATCATGATTGTGCCCACTGTGTTTGGTCTTTCTCTTTCAAACACAGAAGGTTACTCCCACTGCGGCTCTGCACTCTTTTACATTGCTTGTAGCCAGTAGTTCTTGGTGTCACCATAACCTGGTGAATAATTTCTTACATACTTGCTATGTTTCACTGTACCACCTTTGGTACTTGAAATTGCTGGAAAAAGTGCTTGGAACTGACTGATGAACTGGCTTGAGAATTTTCCTTCTAGTTTATGAATGTTTGTCATTCAGAGTGTTGTAACTCTTATCCACTTCTTTCATGACACTTTATGAATTCCTGTAAGGGAAATTCTTTATTTGCCTACCGTCATGTTCTCCCTTAGACAAACACTCACACATATACAAGTGAGAGCAAGCTTGGGGGGTCTCAGAGAAGGGTCAGCCACTTATGGCATTTTTAGACTTCTTGCATATGGATGTTATGGATGATTATAATTAAATGCTAAGTTGTGTTTAAAGTCTAAAACTAAACTATCTAGCTGGCTTCTAATCTGTACTTCATGTTTGTGTAACCCGGTCCCTTTGGTGGTGTGGAGTATCTGCAGATGTGCTACATTTGTCCTTGAACCTCAGTGTGCAGGCACCTGCTGTGGGATTTCCTGCACCTGTGGAGGGGGCTTCAAAGGAGCCGCATGGTTCTGTATGGCAGCCATAGATCTTGTACACTCTGCCTACATGTAGTATTCCAGTGCTGTTTTTTAATATTACTCTTAATTTCTCTGTAAAACATTTGTGGAATGAAATTTTTCATGGCATGTTTTAAGTCTCATTTTATACTGAATGAGAATTTTTTTATGTAGGGATTCTTTACTAGAAGAAATATAATAAAATTGTATTCTGAAAAAGACCATTATTTACAATATGGAGAATGCTTTAAAAATGTATCTGAATTATTCATGTGCTTGTTGGCAGTGGGGGGCTTAATTGTTAGGAAAGTGCACTTGTAATTCAAAGATTAGCTACCCCCTTCGATGTTATGATGTCACATATGGGTTAAATACAGAGGACACATTTTGTGGTGGTGTGTCAACAATGACATAATTTTACTTCATAATAGTTTCTAAACTCCCAAATGACATTCACGCCCTGAAAATTCTCCTGACTATTTTTGCCAGGACACCTACCCACTGCATAGGCCACCAAAGTTCACCAGGAACAGTGTCTGTCTCCAGGCTACAATATTACTGTTCTGTAACGGAGCAATCTAGATTTTTTTTTATGCTCCATTCAACATCTCTGTACTTCATTTTATCTCACTTACTATGTCCCATTAGACCTAGACAAAGCTGAATGAACTAAACAGTCAAAACGCCGCATTTAAGGAAGTTGTGTCCTGTTATACAATCTCCCTATAGCTGTAAAAGTCTGCATACTCCTTTTTACACATATGCATAACTGATCCTTTTTCTTAAAAATAAAGAGGATTATAATAAACCCTTAATGTCCCCACGGGAAAGAAACTTAAAAACAAATGGGATTATTACACTGCAATGATTGTCAGAGTGTGAGCAACATCCTCCAGAGCCTAATCCATTTCTGAGAGTCCCAGCCACATTTCCTTTCAGAATACTGTGGATTGGGTCATGGACAGAACTGTATTTCACCTCCCTCTTAACTTTATATTGGAGGGACACAGTACCTGTAGATACCGCAAAACACTTGAATGTTGTTCCAACAGGGGAACCTGCAAAGGATCATTTTCACTAGAGACTGGGTATTGTTTGACTTTAAGTGCCATGGACAAAGAAACAGTGTCACATAAGATAAACTGCATAAAAGCAGACAAAGTATTCAATAAAAATTTTAAACTTTAGGTCTTGTTACAGCAATGAATTAGAATGTATGTTGATGCTTCCATGTCCCATTCTCGCCAGTGTGGGGAAGCAATAAAAAAGGCCAATAGGATGTTGGGGTATATCTCCAGGTGTGTGGAGTTTAAGTCAAGGGAGGTAATGCTAAGATTATACAATTCCTTGGTGAGACCTCACCTAGAATATTGTGTGCAGGTTTGGTCACCATATCTTAAAAAGGACATTGTGGCCTTAGAAAAGGTGCAGCGTAGGGCCACAAAAATGATTCCTGGTCTTAGAGGAATGCCATACGAGGAACGGTTACTTGAGCTAAATCTGTTCAGTCTCAAGCAAAGGAGACTGAGGGGGGACATGATCCAGGTATATAAGATTCTAACAGGTTTGGATGCTGTTCAACCAAATAGTTACTTCAGCATTAGTTTAAATACACGAACTCGTGGCCATAGGTGGAAATTAGCGGGAGAACATTTCAAGCTGGATTTAAGGAAGCACTTCTTTACGCAGCGTGTAGTCAGAGTATGGAATAGCCTTCCTGATAATGTAGTGCAAGCTGAATCCTTGGGTTCCTTTAAATCAGAGCTAGATAAGATTTTAACGACACCGAGCTATTAGTTTAGTTCTCCCCAAGCGAGCTTGATGGGCCGAATGGCCTCCTCTCGTTTGTATAGTTCTTATGTTCTTAAGAAACCATCTGATTGCAAACATAAGGCTATGGTAACAAACAAGCAAGCTGCATATTGACAGTAACCGGTAAAGGGTACTATACTATAGCAGACTGTTTTACTAAAGTGATAACAGATACCACTGTGTACCAGCTAGGAGCCAAGAAGGTGAATCAGCAAAAATGAAAAAGCAGAAGTACCAGGAATATTGACAGTCAATAGACAACAGTAACATTTAAGGCACCATGGCTGCAGGAATACTAGAGGCTACTAAAGACCAGTCAGCTGGTGAGCTTGTAAGCTCAGAGAACAAAGGGTACAGGAAAAATTTACAATGGTGAGGAATATACAATAACAGTACAACACACTGTGTAACTTTACTTTTCTTTATTCTTTTTTGCCAATATTGTTGATGTATTGTTTGTGTATCCAGTAATGAAATATGGAACTGAGCAGGTGTAATATGTACAATAAAAATCTATCAAAAAACTGTCCTGCTGTTTCACGTTATTGCTAAAATTTTACAACTGCACAGGTCCTACCACATAACCCCTCAATGATCACCGAGGACACTACCACACAGATACTCCTGCTCATTTCTATAAACACAGTGGATATCAAGTTCTACTGATTCAAAGCTCTCCTTTCTGCATCATCTCCAGATGTGCAGAGGAGGTGATAGAAACAGAATTACTAGAATGGCTCCAATAGTAAAAGAGCAGAAATGATTGCATATTTGCCAGACTAATTTCTGGGTAGAATTCCGGGTCTCTCAAAATAAAATTGCACATGCAGGTCATTATCTACAACAAAAGCTGCCATGACTGAAAGGCCTCTAGTTTACCTGCACGCATCTGGATTTTAAAGTTTCATTCTTTTTGCTTAATCATTCCACCACATTCTTCAGCTGATAAGATGACAGCATGAATGGGAGCAGAAGAGTAGCACACCACACATCTAATCACCAACCATCATATGGAATGTGGTTATTGGAACGTTGGTGGAACGATTTTACTGCAAGAATTAGGTAAGAATTGCGTCTTGCACCCCACAGCCTACCCTGCATCTTGGACCAATCTGGTAATTCTGTGTCTACAGCAGGCAGGAAAGAGAGAGATAGTGGGGGCCAGGGATACCACCCAGGTTAACAAATGCATGCAGACCCTGGAGACTGACTCATGAGAGGTTCACACCTCATCCTCCAGGCTACACAGCAGTGAGAAAGAGGTTTAACACTACAAACTTGACCTTGGCAGGCCTCCGTCTCTGTCCACTCCTTTGTAAAACCTGCCTCTCCTGCACCCTGTTTGCTTAGCAGTACATGGAAATTTACTTTAATTGTAATTTGGCATGTTTGAGTACACACATTTTGATCAGAGCTCATAAAAAAAAAAACAGCTGCTTTTGAAGAAAAGAAAAGCGTAAGTATATTAGAAAAGCATCACTTACATTAAAATAAAAGTAGAAAGTCTTTGTTCTGTCAGCATGTTCAGAAAGTTTCATAACATTTCTCACTCTTAGCTGGTGGAATAATAGGGCTGATATAAAAATCATTCGCAGAACTTTTAACCCCGCTTAAACCATAAGTTACTGTGGGGCCAGGCCTAGAGAGTTCATGTAAACAGTCATAACCAGTAAGGATTGTCAATCAAATGTCTGAAACATGCCTACAGCCATCCCTTTTCGCATTAATTTAATTAGGGCCCACTTCCAAATTGTACAGGTCAACATGTTTGGTGAAGCTTCAAAATCAGCAGGAAAGCAGAATGTCAAGGGCAGCAAGACACCCAGAAAGTGTGTTTAGTAGTGCACAAAAACTCCACCTTAAATGGTCAAGCTGGACATTCTTAAGGCTCTTCCTTTGAAGATCATTATTTCTACTTGTTCAAGGAAAACAAAAAAGAACGGTTTGGAAAAGGCGAAGATCTCGTTTTCATTTATGACAATGGACACAAAAGATTTCTGCTGATATTCATGCAATTTCTTGTGGTAAAGCAATTTAACTGCAAAATGCTGGCAGTTAGCCCCCCACCCTCCCAACTAATCATTAGTGCATCATCATGGTAATAGCAAGTCCACTCCAGGGCCAGAGGCAGTAAGGGCATAATGCACTTATCATTTGAAATAAACAGCAGGGCAAATACTATTAATAATAAAATTAAAAATACATCACATGAAACAATGGGCATATAAACTTGTGAACAAGGCTGAAAACTTAACTCTTTTTTTGCTTTCATAAAGGCTTAAAAAAAAATCAACTTTTATGCTAAGGGTGTGTTAACAATACCAAATACAAATTTGTGAAGACATTCAAATCACAGTATTTGTTATCTCCATGTGTACATAGTTCTATTGTAATTAAATCATGATATTGCCTTTTTGCCTGTCTGTTTGGATATTATCATTGTGAAGCATGCATCGCTATGAAACCAGCAATTGCATAAGGACAGTGTGCTGGACCCTGCACTACCAATAAAAAGATATCTGAACAAGTCAACGATGCGAGACGTCACAAATCTTACATTCGTGACAAGCTGAAATCAAGGTGGAAAAATTATCACCCTGGATGGAGCGCTCGGAACATGGACTACTCAAGACAAATACTTCCACTAACATTTTTATCGTTTTGTAGTTTTCAGTCCAAGTTCTAAACAGGTTCCACCTCATGCAACTTTGTAAAATGTTAAACGAGAAATGTACTCAGTGTTGCATTTGTGCAGATGAATACAAGAGGGCACTGACTCAACAAAAAAACTAAACTGTTGTGCTGTGGAAGCCAGACACAAAACATAAATGCTTCTTTGTCAAAATACTGCTTTAAAATACTAACATTTAACGCACATTTTTTTCTAATAAAAAAAAACCCTTTCATTAATTATTTCTCACCACACAAAATTCACCAAAGACGAATACCGATAAAATACCGACTATCACCTACACAGTGTATGAAACCCTCTAATTTTTTTTACATGAAATGTACTGGAAACTACAGGCAACTCATGATCTAATGATGCCAACATCAACCTAAATCACCAAAACGGTGTCAGTATTAGACATGTTTCTCATCCTAAGACAATGTATTAGTAGGCCACCTCACTTTGATCAACCGAGATGGACTACCATAAACCAAGAACGAAAGTTTTTTTCTGTTAAGTCGACTACAGATCTGTAGAAGAGTGGTCTGCAGGAGGTGCCTCGTCACCTTTGTCTAACCCCCTAATCACAACAACTCAGAAGGGTAGACATACACATTCAGGAATGATGGAGTTGGTTCCAGTTAGAAACTTGGGCAAGAATAGGGAGGATAGAGGTCCATGAACTGGTGAGAGGACTGATGAGAAATGAAGTGTGAGAAATGGAACCTCCAACACAAGCTCTGCATTGCCAAGGACATATGCAGCACTGGCGATTCTGGGCTATCGTCAAGTCCGCTGCAAGTAATGCTTCTTTCTAGAGTCAGTGGTAAGCACTTGTTTGGTCTCCTAAATTGAAGACCTAGGTCTTTTGGTTTAGCAGGCCGTATGTCAAAGTGGAGGACATGTGCTTAGGCATTGTTAGCCAGACAGGAGCCGTTCTAGCACCAAACGGCACTGCATAAGAATTTGATAATCCAGTGAAAGTACAAAAGGAAAAAAAAGTGTTGGTCTTCCAGGAAATGCAAAGATGTCTTCAGCGAATAATGTAACAAGATAGTCATTAACTCGGTGTGAATAACATGGCAAATTAAAAAGGCAAACTGGAGAGTAGCAAATTGACTGTAGTCAACAGTAGTAACAAATCTTCACAACTGCAGTAAGGCCACATCAAATTTAAGTGTCAGTCATTTTCAGCATCTCTAACAACAGGGTTCTGGCGACAATTCTAGACACCTGGAAGACTAAGAACAGTTTAGGTTATACCTATAATTGACAGCTGTACAAGAAATTCAAGATTTTATACACTTGATACTTTTACAATGACAGCATTGTGGAACACACAAAGGCAAAATCTATCGCAGACTAGGCGAAATGAATCTGGCATTTATGTTTGACAAAGATGTACACTTTTCTATGGCTACCACTTTTCTAACACAGTAACAGACGTGACCACTTTGTTTCTGTAACTTGTAAGTTGCAGCAAATAAAAAGGAAGAAATATAAACCGCTATGTTCCTTCATTATCATTAAAAGGAAACATAGCGCATGTTCTGTATTGCAGACAAGGCAGAGGCAATGCTTAAAGCTTTTCTTTTAAAGACTTCATATAAAAGAATGATAAAATGAACTCTGAGATTCTTCCCCCCCAAAAAAACACACAATACACCTTCGGTTTTTGCTTTTAAAAAAATCACCAGAATGCAGTTTACAAAAAAAATAAAAATAAAAAAATTCCACCCCAAAACCAAAAATGCTGGCATTTGACAAAAACATAACGTAGCTACAATACACAAGCCAGGCCAGAATTGCAACCTGAAACAGACTTCAGCTCAGAGTTAAAATAGAAACTATTTGGTAACAAAAGTGTACTATATGCTTAATACAAAAAGGTATGGAGAAAATGTACCTTTACTAAAGCTTATACAATATCCTTGGTCCGTAAAAACTATGTTATTACCACATTTTATATGTGTTCCTCTAATAGAGTCCCACCCCAACAGTAATACATCTTGCCCTTTACAGAAACACAAAGGAGGAGGAAAGAAGCAAAAAATAGACTTTTCTTTTAATAAAGTTTTATACATGGCTGACGTATCATTGGTGCGGCCAGTTATAGAGCACGATTGGGGACACTGGAGTTCTTAGGAAAGTGGATTTCCATTATGTCTATCCACCACCAAGGCCAACTGCGCATGTTCTTTTAGCCTTTTTTTATTATGGATTTATTTCCTCTCTTTTTCCCTCTCGTTTCTTTCCTTCGTGAACCTTAAATTTTTTTTTATTCTTTTGCAGCACTTTGAGGAGTTCACCTGTAAGTCATTTTACGTGCGTTTTGTGTGTTAGGACACAACTGCAGCAGCAGCTGAAGAGGATGTGACGCTAGTGGGGTTGCTGTTGCCTCCAGCATAGCCAGCATCGCTATTCGTGCTACTTCCCAGCAGGCTGGAGCTGCTGGCACGCAGGATGGCCCCAGCGGCATTGCAGTGGGGTCGCGGGCCCGGCTCTGGTGTGTAGGTGAACGTTAGCGTGGTGGAGTAGATTATCCCATCGTTGCGGACCAGTGTGACCGGTACTTGTACCGGCTGTCGCACCCATCTCCAACCCTCGCGGAATGCTGAGATGTCCGGCACCACACACAACATGCTCTCTGCACACCTGCAAGGGGAGGGAGGACAACAGAGGAAAGAAAAATAAGTAAAACAAACCCCCATCTGTATTTCCTTCTCAAAATCCAGAAAATCTTTTTCATTATTTCTGCTTTAAGAAAAAGCTTCAGTTGTGCCAGTACAATCAGTCCTGCTAAAACGTGACTAATGCGTTCCTGAAAAACCATGCATTCACTAAAATCAAGTACTAAAATATAAATCTCCAATGGGGAAAATGGGTTTAGGGAATGTGACTCCAAAACTTAATTATGAATGAATTAAGTAAAAACAGTGGTACCAGTGGCCAATAATGTAATTCATTCATTCTTATTTCTCATCAGTCATCCTGGAAAAATATTATATATTAATATATTTCATTCATATAAAAAGATATAGCACATTTATAGCACAAATAATATATAGTGGGTGTACAACAGAAATCATTATTGACAAACTCATTGTTAAATCATTTTGAGCATACTTGTAATGAATATACTAGAACAAATACATCTGATGGAGTTGACAGCCAACTGACAGAGTTGACATCATACAAAACCACACAAACATTTAAACTTGGAAGCACACATAATGCCATTTCAGACATGAATCGCCTATTTATGGTTGTTTCAAATTTTAAAAGAACTCTATTGCACTGAACCTTTAAAATATCTGAAGGAGTTTGAAGGTGATGTTATGGAGTTGACAAAATTGTTATTTTTTTGTTCCACAGCAGTATTCCCTCCTTTTACTGAAACCAGGAAGTGAGGATGCATCCTTAGGATATAGCTGATATAATTTAATCAGCAATAAAAAGTGTTTCTGTTGATATCTAACAGAGATGATTATAAAAGTTAATTTATCACACCTAAAATTATCAGAAGGTATTGATAATTTTACATTTCAAGGACCACAGAGGTGCCAAGGCTGGGCTTGTGCCAGCGACCTTCTACTCACAGGCCCACTGAGCCACACGCTGAATTAGTACGTCAATACAGAATATGTGTGAATATATGGGTAAATTATTGTGCATTTTGAATAAGAAATAATATAATAATAATTTCAAAAATCTCCCCTATGGGTTTGATAATCTCATGAGAATTGCTTAGTAACTGCTTCAGCTGAACCTGCCAAACTCGCTAACTTATCGATTGCAGTCGGGAATAATGATGGCCAAAACATCACTTCACGAACCATTTCACATATTTTCTGGCCCCTCTAGATGGCCTGCATCGGGGCAATTTGTATTCTAAATAGCCACAGTGTGTATTAAAATCTCATTTGCATGGTAAATTTAATGAACAACGCAACGGTGAAACGCGATCCAGATACATCGCCATCAGTGCCATAAAAGGGGGGGTGGGGGGGATGTGGCCAAGTGTGAATGGCTCATGCATATACGTGAAAGTTGCTACATATTTAATGAAAGGAGGCCAGAAATAGTGACATGAGTTTGGTTTTTCTTATTTATTTATCCAACTGAATGTTGCAATTACACCATTTAGTCATCTTCATGTAGCCAAGACTTTGGTGATCGGATATCTGGGATTAAAACAAATATAAAAGAAATAATTTATTTGCCACTAATTAAGTTTATGATATTGAAAGAAATGTGTGATCATGCCCCAGTCAGTAAATGTGTGTTCCCTACCCTTTGACCCCAGAGGGTTAATTTGTCCAAAAGGTTGTTCAAGAATCAAATCTGGTCAAACACCAAATCAATTTTTCCTATCAGAAATAATGTAAATTGGATTAATCCATTCCAGATCTCCAAATGATTGCCTATTTAAACCTGCATAATTACATACCTAATACTAAAACCATAAACAAAAACTGTAAAACCCATAAAAACATGAAATAAATGAAAATTTAACAGCACTTCACCTGTGCTGTGGAGAACTACTGGCATATAATTATTTCCTTTTCAAGTTGTATTGTGGTTCTCACAACTTTTCATTTTGGTCTGCGGCTATAATTAACCTTCTTAGGATCCTTGGTGGCTTATTTAAAAACAAGAACAAAAGCAAAAAAAAAAAAAAAAAAAACTAATTCATAGAGTGCTTTGTCAGATTGGTTACAGCACAAAAGGGCTGGTTGGTCGACAGCTGAAAATATATTCGACAACCTTTTTTTTTATACCCAACAATATGGTCAAGAACCGAAATGTGAGACATGCGAGAACCAAGGTTCCTCTATACCACTGTACAATGGATAACGGTATGTGGAGGGGCACTGAAGGCAGCATGGCTACAGACAGCCTGTGAAAGGCAAACGCAAATGAATTAAGATACGTTGCTGTGTTTTTATATGATAATTTGCAAGTATTTTTCTTTTGTAGACAAACACTATGACCTGCGTAATGCGTGGATGTATAAAAAGTTAGATTTTAGATTTGAAAACCAGTTTGACTGATTCACTGAAGAATGGGTTCAGAAGAAAGACATCACTATAATTCACTTGAATAGCTGGGCAAGTAATGTTTCTTGCTATGACCATATCGCACTGCATACCTTGCTATGACCATAATGCATTGTAAAGCGTTTCACTCAGACTGAAAATCAAGCAAACACAATTGCGATTCCGCTTTTTATTGAACTTGGGTAGTAGTATATTAATTGTGTTGATCCATACACACAGATTCATAGCGTGATATCAGGCATTGTAGCAGAACTGATGCTGCATTCCATTTGCACTTGTAAATTCCGAGTCCTAGTCAGACATTTCACCTGGAAAACAACCTTAGGACTCATTAACTCGGAGGAATCAACACAACCCCGAGTTTTAATTATATACCGTTTATTAGCATTTATATCTTATTTGTGGTTCATTAAATCGGTTGTACACACAGTTCTGTCCAACTGCTATATGTGGACATGTTGCTATTGTGTTTTCATGCGCAAAATACTGTGTAATGTGTTGTTGTCCACTGATATTGCTAACAACGGCTAACAGTAAACCGGGCTAGAACTGGAGGCATTTCATTAAGCAGGGTGGATGACGTGTTGGATTTAAGGTAGTCTGGGCTACAAACGAAGGTGAACGAAGATAAAGGCCATTAAAAGAAATTCATAATCAGAATACTAGGTGACATTAAATCAGAACTAAAATAGGATTTTAGAAGTCTTCCTATTTTTAACTATTTTGGAAAATGGTTTTCACACACAACCTTAACTTCAGTGAATATAAAATCCCTGTTTAAAAACCACAACTGCTGCAGCATAGAGGCTGACATACTTAAATTACCTGTGCTATCTAACAAACCAAAAATAGTTGTTTCACACATTTCCAAAATAATATAATAACATCTTATATTTTCAATATAGCACCTCAAACTAAGCTATTCATCACAAACCTTTCATGGTGACTGATTTCAAGGGACTGTCTCAAACCACTAAAGCTCTTTAACATGTTTAACATGATAAATTGCAGAACTACACCTTACAGAACGTCCTTTTTAACAGACTTTTTTACTCTGTTCACAAAATTCCACTCATCATAAGAATGCTGACACTGAGTATGAATCAATAGTAACTGACTACATTTTTGTCAGTGTCAACACCGATTTATTTCGAACTTCTTAAACCTTTAAACATCCTTTAAATATCCTGCCATTAACCATTTCATATTAAAATAGGTGCATTAGCATTCTGTTGCAGAAACCCTACAGGCCTACCGCCCTCATTTTTTATCCCCCTTTTTTAAAATCATAAACGCTTAACTTAGTAAGTGTGGAGGTTTCATCAGTTCAATCAGTATTTAAGAGCGCATGGACATACGGAACAGACAACACATACTTTGCATCATTACCTGTACATTGTCTCAGCCTCAACATCACCAAACCAGACTCGAAGATTTGGAGTGAAGTTCTGTCCTGTCAGCTCCAGCATGGCCACATCACCCCCACCATTCAGCTGCCAGGAAAGAAAGTGGCTACTCAGTCTACAGTAATTGCCTCACTACATACACCAAGCTGTAAAACAGCTATGTACACAACTGTGTTAAATGGTTTTGGTGAGGGAAAAAAACAGCTAAAACTATTTAAGAGAAGTGTTATATCCTGGGCTTACCATAAAAGTACAGGATTTTACTTAGAGCTGCCCCATGTTAGTAAGTTACCTCTACCCTTTGTCAAGGCTTTTTTTTGCCACCAACTGTGGCAAACACTGAGTTGTCTTGTAATGGTACAAGTGTGAACAGGAGCACCCGGAGAGGCTGGAGACTGCCCATGTCTATAATAGCCCTCAGTGTCAAACCAGTCTGTCTTGGGCCCACCTGAAGGCTCTCCACTACTGGAACTGGTGTGACTGGTGAGTGCACAGGCCCCATGCCCTCATAGAAAGTGTACTCCGCTTTATCTGTGCTGATGATGGTCCACGAAGCCCCGTCATTGATCATCTCCTTATTGGGCTCTTTTGGACAGGGAGTGGCCTAAAATGGGTAAGGACAGACATTATTATAAGAACTGTTGTTTCAAGTTACCACTCAAACCTGGCACATCCATATCTGCCATGCTGTGTTTATTTTTGTTTAGGGTGACCAGTTGACCAGTAAGACAATGAGATGATGTAACCAGTGGAATCAAATCAGCAAAGGGCCATCTGATGAGTAGAGACCAGTCAGGATGTTCTTAAAGTAAGTTTTCACTCATCCACACTGCAATGGAGTTTTCAGAAGTATATGGCTTTGAGAACATTTGCGAAAGGAGGTGAAAAGTTTAAGGTAGTGCGGAAAAAAGGTGAAGCTTTTGCCTCTTTTGTGAAAACTAATGTCTCTTTTGACATGTAACATGTAGCAGTGTGGACTCTACGATCAGACCAGCCCCTCCATATTGACCAGAATGCAACAATGAGCAATAGACAATAAGCCTATCATTCTGGCACCAGAACTCTACCTGTCAAATGAATCTATGTGAGACAGAGTGGCAATCCTGCTTTATTAGATGTCATACTGCCTCTATCAAACTTGATCTTACAGTCAATATTGAATGCATCATTTGGCTAAACATGGAAAGCTTTAAATCTCATTTTCTTTTCATTTATATGTGTAAACATACAGTTTACTAGCCACTATTACAATGCAACATATGCTTTTTGGTTCCAGAGAGGTGACGCCACTGCACTTAATAAACTGAAATTTAGATTATGGCCATGCTCAGGGGCACCATAAAGCCGCGCGGGGCAGTTAAGATGATTCCAAGAGCTCCTGAGTGAAAGGGGCCCTAAAAATCTTGAAACGTAATTCAAATCAATCTTGGTTGGGGGTCCAGTATAATATGCTTCCATGGGGCCTAAAATCCGTAACGGCCTCCCGTCCATGTTGCTGATGGCAAACATTCCCAGAATAAACCATTTTCGGGCATTCACTGCATGATGGGAGAAGCCAAAGAGCAGTAAAAATGGCAGTAATGGAGTGCTACAGGGGCCAGGTGTCATGTAGACTTAAAAAGGCACTACTGAAAAAGAAAAGCAGTATGTAATCAGACACTAGAGGTATGCATTAATGAGCTGGCAGCATAGCACTACAGTGACCTGAGGACCTTACTTGGAACTGGATGATCCTCTCTTGGGACAGGCATAGATACATCCTCTCTGTATCCTTCAGGTAAAAGGCGCACTTGTGGAGCTGTGACACGGGGTCATCGGCATCAAGCAATGCTGTCTGCTTGTCCACTTTGCGAATTATCTGTCAGACAATGTACATGTACACAAACACAAACACAGGCAAGACAGGGCCGGCATGACGAGGCAGCTAAAATATTATAAAACGACTAAGCTCAACAAAGCTGTATTTGCTCTGAATGGTGGGGGGGAGGGCGAAGGACAAAGGAGGAGCAACAGGGAGGACCGAAAGACTGGGGACGGGCAAGATGGACAGTACCAGGCGTGGGAGTGCCATGCCCGTGACAGAGCACACCAACTTCACAGTCTGCCCATAATGGATGTAGCCGTCCCTCACTGTGAACTCCTCTCCCTCAGACTCTTCATCATCCACTGTGGAGAGCCAAGAAAGAACAGCACCCTAGCTTACTCATCTTGCTGATATAGGCAGACACTGATATAAACCAACACCTAAAATTACTAGTATTAACTGCAAGGTGCAGCTTTACCTGAACTGAAAATCACATTTTACTCTGTTCTGCACTGATTAGGTCATTTTTTTATATTTGTGTATCAGAACCTTGTAGCCTTCGCTGGTTAGCAGGGAACATTTGGGAAATCCACACCTGGTTTTAATAAATAAGAAGTTTAAAAAGACAAGTCTTTTCTTATTTGGGTTCTTCATATTAAATCCTTCTAAGCAGTATGACATTGAAAGACTTTATACTAGATGCTTTCAAAACAACAAACATGAATCCTTGGAAAGTGCGATCTCTCCCCCTCCCCCCATCTAATACCTGCTCCTGCTAGCTCCTAAAATCACTCTCCTTTACAGTGACCTGTCTCTATGCAATCAGGTTCAAGAGAGATAGTAAAGACTATGTTCAGCATACTGGCATGTTTTGTGGTGCACCTAAGTGTGCCAATCTTGTAAGTATGTGTATTTATGCCTTTGTGCTGTAAACAGTGTTATCCCTGTGAAATGTTTTGCTGTGGATTACGTGTAGTTCAGTCTAACCCCAAGAGTCGTGTAAATTGTTGATTCCCATGTCTGTGTCACTGCTAGTTTGTGCTGGCAGCAAGCTGCTAAGTTCAAAGGCAGAACTTAAAGCAATATCACCTATTTCTTAATAATGACCCAAAAGCTTGCCTCAGTACGTAGTGATATCACAAAAACAAACTAAATGACTAGCAATTGTATGCTTACAAAATAATACTTAATCAAGATATGTAAAATACTGTAGATATAAAAGAAAATCATTATAGAAGTGATGTTTTTTAAAAAAAAAAACTTTAATATTAAATAATTTTAATACTTTAATAGTTAAGTGCAAATGAACGTTTATCACTTCGGTATCACAACTACAACAAGTAATAGAAAAAAGACAATTGTTGTATTAAAAATATCTTTGCAAAGTTTGCAAATTACAGTAAACTGGCTAAATCAAATTTCGCAAACCTAAACCGTTTGCAAACTACACAAGCAAAGTAGAACACTTTTTAGAACCAATTCTTGCTTATGAGCCATGTCACACACTTTGTTTATTCTGCAGTCCAGCCTGATCATCTGAGTTGTTTACCATGTGACACAGATGTAATATTTTATCAGCCAGATATACTGTTTTTGTTTAAAAAACCAATTTTACTAAACACAGATGCTTCTCTACTTACGAACTTTCAGACATATGAACGAAGAGGACTAAGTCCAAATTGTGTTCCTTGGGCTGCTGTTTCCTGTCCGCAACATAAATTTTTTTTTTCTGTGCGCCAATCCTGCTTAGTATGACTTGCTCCCAGCATCGTAGTTCTTTGTACTTGCGTATACCCTTAAAACGATGCTGAATAACGACTTACAAACATTTCAAGTTACGGATGGCCGCTCGGAACATATCTCATTCGTAAGTAGAGGAGTGTCTGTAGTTAGAAAAGATCGGTTAAGTATTTAGTTCAAGGTCTAAGCTACAATCCACTGAGACAGATAATTGATAAAGTAATGTGATATACACAAAGCGCTGTGATGTTATTCAGCCAGAAATTGCTTTATATGACATTGGTTTGTTTTGTTGTAGTACGTTTGCAGCCAGGGGTGCAGGAATCATGGTGGCAAGAATATTTCATTTGACTTCAATAATCCCCCCAATAAACAGACCTTTAAGTTCTCCCCCATTTCAAACTCTCTCCTACCATGTTGTTGCAGCCTCCGAACACACAGGAATCGCGTGATGTGTTCACCAGTTTCTTCTGTCATTATAATAATAGCGTTAAATTTGAAGCTCATAGCTGCACTTATGCCTACTCAACTGCTTAACAGCTCATGTTTGTAATGTGCCATTTGAACCAGTTATGATAAAATATCTCCTACGTAAAGTTTGAAAAAGATACACCTTTTGAGTGCTTGTGCTAAAGAAATGAGTGCCTGCGACTACCCCTCTCTTTGCTATCACTATGTGGTGTTGCTTCAGTTTTAGAGTGATTTGTCTCAATAACCATCTAATGAATCTGCAATTTTTGAACATCGTCTGTCAAATATTTTGAGTTATTGCACTAATTAATTCAAGTGTTTTAGGCTACACATCTCTGGTACCACAATGAGGTGCTGCTTCAATTTTGGGGAGATTTATCTCAAAATTAGAAAAGTTCCAAATCTTCACCCCTTTAACGTGTGTGCAAAGTTCGAAATCAATCCTTCATATTTTTATAGTTATTGCACTAAAAAGCATTACTGTCTGTGGCAGACTGGTCCCATAACCATCCAGAGTATACAAAAAGACAGAGCAGCACGAGATCTATTTTGATGGCAGTTCCCCCACGAAATGGTTGGTCGAACATTTCTGGTGCAGTAGGTAGGACAACAGCATGACTTACAGAGGTGGATGTAGAAAGCCCCCCATTGTTGAGAGCTGGCATGGAAGTTGCCCCCTTCCACATGAAGGTAGCGGGTACTGACAGTCTGAGAACGCAGGCGGTTGAAGAGCGCTACTTTGGTCCCTGACGCAATGCAAACTGTGCAAACAAACAAAGCAAGAAAAGACAAGATGTTATACCTCTTCTTGCAGACATTTAAATTTTAACTTTTGCCAAGAGCATTGTAAGGACAAAAGATTTATGGTTTTTAAATTTAAATGCTATGCCCATCTCCACCACTCCTGAATACCATGAAGGTAATATTTTACACTCCACAAGCTTGTAAGCTGCAGCATCCTCTGCAGGTGGAGTACAGAATGTAAAATTCATTCCCACCCCCGCATTAACGCTCGCGGTCTCTGTCCCCCACATTAACATTAGCGGTCTGCATCACCCACATTAACACTCACGGTCTGCATTCTTCAAAGACTGTTTCTTCTTGGAGGGTTTGGATATGACCTTGATTCTTTTGCTGAGGAACACGCCAATGTCTGCGCTGTTGCCATAGAACATCTTGACTGACAACATGAAGTGCTTTCTTTTGTCCGAGTCCGATATGTACAAAGTTTTGGCTGTGCAATAATTCTATAGAAGGTGGGGGGAAATAAAAGATTGAGGAGAACAAAGTTACAACATGTAAAAAACAAAAATCAGTGTCAGCCACTATCATTTCACACATAACATTGTGTTTGTTTTTCAGCGTGTACACCTTTCCCTCCAGGTTAAGCTGCTGCATCTCCTGATCGCTATTCCCAATGCCTATAAAAGCACAGGGCTGGGCCTCCTGCTCCGAGCTCCCATCTCGCTCCATCTGCTCCTTCTTCTGCTTCCAGCCACTACCCATGAGGTACACACAGGGAGGCGGGCAGAAGAACCTGGAGATACCAGAAACAGTGATTCCGTAGACTTGCATCTAGGCAGACATATTGACATTATAATACCTTCATGCATGTAAAGCATAGGCTAATCCCAGGAGATGAGACTGCATACAAGAATGATGTCCAGAGACACAGTGTTCAGTGAACAATCTGATACTGAACACCTCAACAACAAAAGGACCAGTGTCAACCCAGCCACACCCTATATCAAGTTCTCCTAGGAACCCTCATCTGTGAAAATGTTTTTGTGACCATCAATACCCCCACAGCAGTCTAGAACTCTGAGGCTATATTTCCTGAGGAAACAAGAAAAACTTGGCAGAGAAGCAGCTGATGTTTTATTGCTTCTCCATCGAGAGTGAGCTGGCATACTGTATTTCAGCATTGTATACTGGCTGTTCAGAAACAGACTGGCAAGTTCTCCTATTAAGCTGCTATATTTAATGTAATTTAAGACTTCTTACATTTATTGCGTGTTGTTAATGTCGATATTTGTTGAGTTTGCGCTTATCAGAACCACATTTTAAACTTCATTGTATGTTATGAAATGACAATAAAAGCTATTCTACTCTACAAGTTTCAAAAGCATGTTCATTTCACAAGTTTTACCAGTAGGTGGTAGCACCATACATGTGATGGCCTTCTGAAAGAGCACTTAAAAAAATAAATATACAGCTCAGTGCTTCATTCATCACACCTCCAGACTCAACTGCTGACACTACTTATCCAGGTTAAAATCTCTGGTATAACACTAGGAGGATCCTGCCCACAAACAGACACCATACTCTGCACCGGTCCAGTTTTGTATTATTGGTTTTGCTATCTGGGTGCCTGTGAGGAACATACCCAGGGTCTGAGGATGCTAAGCCCACTATAACTTGTAGGAGTAAAGATGTTTTGGGATATTATTATAACAATGATCACTGCATATCATCTTGCCCTCTTTTGACACACAAACACACGCACATACCCTGTTTCTTGGTTGCAGTCACAGGTTGTTATAAAAAGAGTTTAATTTTTCCGAACCACGCAACATGAAAACATCATATAATTTTATAATATAATATATACATTTACAAGTCACCATCCCACACACACAGTGAAGGCTGGATCCAATAACGAAGTCACACCATTCACACCAGAACATTGAGGGTTTAAGGGCCTCATTCAAGGTAGAGGTCAGTCTTCTGCTGAGCCTGGGGCTCCAAAATAGTTGTAAAAATTATAGACGAAAGCGTGACAAAGGGAGCAGAGGTGCTGGACTTCTAAAACTTACCTCTTCTCATTTCCATAGGATTTCTGTGCGACTTTGGCATGCAGGATTAGGACTGTCTGATCGCCTCGTTCCCTCAAGTAGTTCCGCATAGCTTCCCTGCATAGTGCACAAATAAAGGTCAGAGGGCATACAAATGCAACCACTATGAGCATTACTACTTGGCTACAATACCTACCCACAGCAAGACATCACAGCAACTAGGGATGTACAGATACCACTTTTTTACAAACCGATACGAGCATGAATATTTTTATTTGCGTACTTGCCGAAACAGAGTACCGATACTGATATTTCTTAGATTGGGTTTCCATGAAAGTGCAATTATTTGGGAGGCATGTTTTATTTCCTTCTTTGCAGATTATAATAAGCCTATAATAAGGCAAACCATTAAAAGAAAGCTATTCCAAGGCAAAAATACACAGATCTTCCTGGTTTTAACAAAAAAAGCCTTCTAAAAAGCAATGTCATCACATTGAACAAAATGTAAATATCCATCCATGCATTTTCCAAACCGCTTCTCCTACTGGGTCGCAAGGGGTCTGGAGCCTATCCTGGAAGCAATGGGCACGAGGCAGGGAACAACCCTGGATAGGGGGCCAGCCCATCACAGGGCACACTCATACACCATTCACACACGCATGCACACCTACGGGCAATTTAGCAACTCCAATTAGCCTCAGCATGTTTTTGGGCTGTGGGGGGAAACCGGAGTAACCCAGAGGAAACCCCATGACGACATGGGGAGAACATGCAAACTCCACACACGTGACCCAGGCGGAGACTCGGACTCGGAGACCTGGGTCCCAGAGGTGTGAGGCAACAGTGCTAACCACTGCACCACCATGCTGCCCCCTTTAGCAGTACAGATCTTCCCAAATCGCAGATATTGTTGGATGTTCCCAGCGAAAATCAGTTGGTATTTCACAGAATCTCCAAACTTAAGTTTCCAGGTCGTCGTCTCCCCATAGACACTGAAGTCAGATAGGACAACAAATTACATCTGCCAGCTGCGGCCAGTTTCATGTAGTGAAATACCATTGAGTGGTATCGATGCATGGCATCAGCGATTTATTTACGAATACGAATAGGAGTATTTTAACGAGGTATCACCCCAATATCAGATACTGGTATCAGTGCAACCCTAACAGCAACAAACTAAGATCATTTGAAAAATTCAGTACTGGATCTCAAGAGAACGAACTGAACAATATTGAGGTGAAGTAATGAGAAGCTGTTGGTAAGAAGGACGAGTAACAAAATGATTAAAATGACAGCGTGGGGGGGACACTTGTGTTCACCAAGAAAGAGTTCTAATTCTAAAAAATGCCAGCTTCTCCTCAGCTGTTTGGAAGTGGTTTAATTATCCATATAACAAATTACTGTCGACTGAAATCTGTGGCTACTAAAGGTAGCAGCAAGGGGCAGGAGTGTGTAGCTGTACGAGATGAACAAACTAGCAGCTGTCAATGAACACCAGCAAAAAAAAAATAAAAAATACGATAACGGAAAAATATTACAGATGGGTGACTTAATATCTCCAAAGATATGGTGCATATACATACAGTGGAAATAAATGGGTTCATTCAGGTGCTAAATAAAATGGAGCGCAGATATGAGCTACCCAGCCAAAAGTATTTTACCGAATAGCCCAACCCATCTCTACAGCGGTAAAAGTGAAAAAAAGTGTTAAACTTATGGCTTAGTTTAAAAATTTACATAGCAAAAAAATTTCCCAGCCCTAGTTTCAATAGTGTTTTTTTTTTTTTTATTGTGTGGCTTTCAAAGGATCTGTAGTACAATGCCAAAACCAGCTCTCCAGTACTCCACACTCAAGCAACAGGAATATACATACAGACTGACCTCGCCAAACAGAATACTTGGGCTGGGTATTGGCGCAGATGCCCAGATTCGATTTGATTCCATTTCACAAGCTAATGATTTCATTCAATCCAATTCAATTCCAATTCAACATTAATCCAAAAGGAATGAGATAACATCATGCCAAACACCATGCCAAAACATCATGGCAGTGAGGAAGTCCATCCCACCTCCCAACGACCAGGTGCTCTGTCTGACCATGGCTGATGTGAGGAAGACACTGCTTAGAGTCAACCCGCGGAAAGCTGCTGGTCCAGACAACATCCCTGGTTGCGTGCTCAGAGGATGTGCAGAACAGCTGGCGGATGTTCTCACAAACATCTTCAACATCTCTCTGAGCACCAGTGTCATCCCAACATGCTTAAAAACCACCACCATCATCATCCCCATGCCAAAGTAGTCTTCAGTGTCCTGCCTCAATGACTATCGTCCCATTGCACTCACGCCCATCATCATGAAGTGCTTCGAGAGGCTCGTCATGAGGCACATCAAATCCCAACTGCCACCCTCACTGGACCCCCTGCAGTTTGCATACCATCCCAACCGCTCTACGGACGATGCCATCACCACCACCCTTCAGCTGGCCCTCACCCATCTGGATAAAAAGGACACTTGTGTGAGAATGCCGTTCATAGACTTCAGTTCAGCACTCAACACCATCGTTCCTCAGCATCTGATCGGGAAGCTGAGACTGCTGGGCTTAAACACCTCTCTCTGTAACTGGGTCCTGGACTTCCTGACTGGGAGACCTCAGTCAGTCAGGATCGGGATCTTTCCCTGAACGTGGACAAAACAAAGGAGGTGGTTGTCGACTTCAGGCAGGCACAGAGAGATCACTCCCTGCTGAGCATCGGCAGCTCCTCGCTGGAAATCGTCCGCAGCACTAAGTTCCTTGGTGTCCACATCACGGAGAACCTCACGTGGACCCTCAACACCAGCTCCATTGCCAAGAAGGCCCAGCAGCGTCTCTACTTCCTGCGGAGACTGAGGAGAGCGCACCTTCCACCCCCAATCCTCACCATGTTTCATAGAGGGACCATAGAGAGCATTCTCTGTGGCTGCATCCCAGCCTAGTACAGGAATTGCAACGTCTCGGAACGCGAAACCCTACAGAGGATTGTGAGGACAGCCGAGAAGATCATTGGGGTCTCTCTCCCCTCTATTACAGACATCTACACCACACATAGCATCCACAAACCCATCAGCATTGTGGATGACCCCACACATCCTCACACACACTCTTCTCCCTCCTCCCGTCTGGAAAAAGGTTCCGTAGCATACAGGCCTCCACTGCTAGAATGAGGAACAGTTTCTTCCCTCAGGCCATCAGACACCTCAACTGGAACTGAACACAATCCCCCCCACCACACACACACACACACACACACGTACATCTGTATATAGTATTTATTGTTATTTATTGCCTCAACTCTTTACTCTTCTATACCACAGCATTTTTGCACAAATAACCCTCGCTGCTACCATACAGTAACTCCATTGTTAATTTGCACTGTATGTTGTCTTGTCTTGTCAATTTGTACTGTTATGCTTGTGTCCTGTCTGCACTTATGATGTTTCTCTGTCTTTGTCCTGCTCTGTATTGCACCATGGTCCTGGAGAAACGTTCTCTCATTTCTCTATATACCGTGTGTATGGTTGAAATGACAATAAAACCTACTTGACTTGACTTGATATGAAATACTATATAGCAGCTTTCCATGTTTGAATATATGTTTAAAAAGCTCCAAATGGAACACTGAAGGCAAATTGTGAAGACCATTACAGAAAGGCCAAAGGCTCGTATACGAAAATCTTTGTATTTGATAAATATAAGGGTATAGTTCCTTGAACAGAGAAACCAACCTTTTTCAAACCACAAAAATGACATCTAACTAAGAACAACAACTGAAAATAAAAATGGGCAAGCCAAAATGCCATGTTTCAGAAGGACTAACTTATGTGACAGAACATAAATTAAAGGCTTTTTTTTTTGGGGGGGGGGGGGGGGGGGAGACCAGGATTGCGATCATAAAATCATACAATCGATATTTTCCCACCCCTATTGAATACCCAATGTTGGATTCCTCACCCCCCATCAAAAAAACGCAACACCATTACCTACTCCACTGATGATGCCAACCACTCAGAGTCCATTATGTAATTTTTTGTTTTATTGGTAGTATTAAGTACAGTAAAACCTTGGATTGTGAGTAACTTGGTCTGCGAGTGTTTTGCAAGACGAGCAAAAATTTGTACTAAATTTTAACTTGATAAACAAGCGAGGTCTTACAATACGAGTATTTACTTTATATTTTTTATTAACTATTTTTATATGAATATTTTTGGGTTGTGGAATGAATCATCTGAGTTTCCATTACATCTTACGGGTAAATTCGTTTTGATATACGAGTGCTTTGGATTACAAGCACGTTTCTGGAACAAATTATGCTTGAAAACCAAGGTACCACTGTATTTCATTACATCTGTAACAAAGCAAGTGCTTTGCAGAAACTTAAACCAAAGTCACATCTATACTGAGCAGTATGTCAATATCACAGCACAGAGTAAAGCCTCATGTCAGCATACTTTTTGCTGCATGTGTATTATGTTTGTCTCTCTCTTTAGTCACTGAAAAATCCAATATACCATAGAAATGTAGTACACTATAAACTAACTTAAATCCTTAGAGGTCCTTCGACATGAAGTCTAATATATCAATGAACAATCAATTTACTCACAGTAAAAATGCAGATTGGGAACAAGTTTTAAAGGATGACCAGCAGAGAGATAGCAGTCAGAGGTTTAAGCAGCTATGACTCAAGCAAAGTGACTAGAAAGTGAAGATGAAAGCTTTGACAACACATCTTCTGAGAAAGACAGTTAGACAACAGCCGCCACTCATATTGAAATCCACCTTCATTGGTCGGGACTTTACAAGTTACACATTCTGAGATTCTAGGGTTTTCTGTTGTATGTCAAGCCAACTAGAAAAGAATAGGGGAAGGAGGAAAAAATAAAAACCCCCTGATGACCTGACCCCTTCATGGCCTGGCAATCTGCGGGGGTCCTTTTGGTGCATCAGCTTTCAGAGTGAGAATCATTAACATGGGGGGTGGGGGGCATAAACGGGCATCTGTTGCCTAGTTGACGCAATATCTTGTACAACGATGTCTGGCTGAGGGACCGCAGGCTACATTGCAGTGGTAAGTTCAGCCACAATAAAATAATTCCCAAACTCTCCTCATATTTAGTCATTCTGGGTGTTCCTTTTGCCCAGGGCCGGCCCGTGGCATAGGCAATATAGGCAAATGCTAAGGGCGCCATCCATTCAGGGGTGCCACCTCATTGGCTGCGTTAATTCAAGAGAAGTTAAAGAAAGAAAACTTAGGACCACAGCTTATACAATAACTCCAATCTCCATGAATATTGACACTAACTTAAAACACTTTCTCAGCCGCATAGCACTAAACTGCACTAAACTGAGCAAAACGAAAAAGTTACCAACAAAACTGACCAGACCCCAACCCAAACACAAGATTAGTTCCGCTATAGAAATACTAGAAAGATCCTTACAAACATATTTATAATTTAAGTTACGTCGCTTTTTATTTTGGGAATATTTAAATCTAATACAATATAAATGGCTTACAAAGTATTTCATGTGCAGCCTAGCATTAGTCAGTCAACAACTGAGTAACTTATGGTTTGTTATGTGTGTTATGTGTAAGTGGCTGGATTGATTAACTCACAGCCTGAGTTTACGGTCTCTTTAAGAGCAGGTAACACAAACTTGTTCTCTATGCACAATCTAGTTTGATTCCTCATAGTGGCAGAGTTGTTAAGGAATAGGTGATTGGGACTGTCCATCATTAGATCAGTACTACCTACTGGAAAAAAGAAGAAAGGGAGGGGAGAGACACGTGCTGTACGTGGGCTTCGCGCGACTAACAGTTCTGTTTTTTTCCAGTCGTATCCCGTTTCTATTAATGGGGACATTGTACCTTTTGGGAAGATTCTAAGCCTCATAGTGCTATGTACGCTTAGATATAGCACTCCTTTTTGAGAGTTAAGTTCAGAGCCGAGTTTGCGCTTTTGGTAACTACGCCACCTCATTACGTGGGCTAGGCACTAACTAGTATTAGCATTGGGATTCCATTTGGCAGATATTTTTTTCTTCTTCTTCCTCCCTATGCCTTTATAGTGGGGCAATCTATGCAGTGGGGGTTGTTTTATTTTGTTCTGGAGTGACACCCTAATTGTAAATGCAGTAAGTCTAGGAAGCACCGTGCATACGGCCCGTGGTTCCTCCGGCAACGCGGGATAACGAGACTGTTGGACGGAGTGGTGGGAAAAGGGACGTGAGTACCAGAGACTATCTTCATAATAAAGCAGCTAAGCACGCCATCGTATCACCTCAGGTCTGCAACGGGGGGGTTTTGTTTGTTTAATTTCTGAACCTACTGTGTACACAAATTATAGCTCCAGAAGTATTGTGTGTAATTGTAAATAATTTTATTTGGTGACTTGTCATACGATTACCAGTTGAGGAAGACCCGATTGTTATGTTGATGCGTACGTTGCTGCCTGCCGCATAATGGATGATTTTTCCCTCTTTTTTTTCCATTTTGAGTTTTTCCAATGCCAGAGAGGAATGGCTGAGTTATTCATTGTTTTTGTAAAATAAAGTGTGTAGTGTTTCCACAATTTCTGTGGAAGGGTCTTTGTAAACAGATTTAATAAGAGGGCTCAGGACGGTGATAGCCAGAGAACCCAGGTCAGCCCATTACGTTAAAGTACGTAGAGAAGGGTTACACATATACTCAATTCATATTTCTGTATTTGTATTTTTAATGTGCAATTGGTTTATTTAAATAAAGCAATATCTAAGACAAAGCCACCTAAAATCTTGCCTAGGGCTGCAAATTTGTTAGGGCTGGGCCTGCTTTTGCCTGAACCATGTACTCATCTTGTATTTTCAGCTTTTGTTTGATATGTCCGAGACACACTAAAGAATCGTATTGTAACAGCTGCTAAGGCTTACATGTTCATCGTTTGGTCATAGCTATACATTTAACTAACCCAATTTAGGCAAAGTATCGAATATAAAACTATGCTCCGAGGAAGGCATTCCGCAAGATTTGGGTCATAAGTTTAGTTCCATAACCACTAGATGCCACTTAACTATCCATTAAAAGCTAGACGTTTCAGAAGTCAAGCTGCTTTCAAGCACTGCAGGTCCAGTATGTAACAAATAAAACAAGTCTTTCAGGTGTTTTTCTTTTATATGTTCAATAC
Source organism: Brienomyrus brachyistius (assembly GCF_023856365.1). Classification (NCBI taxonomy): domain Eukaryota; kingdom Metazoa; phylum Chordata; class Actinopteri; order Osteoglossiformes; family Mormyridae; genus Brienomyrus; species Brienomyrus brachyistius. Next base: position 25,338,467 of record NC_064544.1, read on the forward strand.
AAAAAATATCAAAAGAGGTGTGGTGAATTTCAAGAATCCCATGAAAACCAGTTCTCAACTGGACGCATTCAGGCCCAGGTCAATCCCACCACATTAAAGAACTTCTCTTATGGTCCAAAACAAAAGCCACATACTGGAAGCCTAAATGATAACAGCATCTGCTCTTCAATGATTCTCTATCTACAAGCAAACATCACCCATGCTCCTAAGCAAAGAGGCAGTGAGTAACTGCTTTAATCATGACTATGTCATAGAACTGCACCATCTTTCTCTGGGCGTACACAAAGGATGAACAGATAAACTAACAAAACAAAATGATCTGCACAGGGGCAGTGAATAATTCACAACCTTATGCTCAAAAAGCTACATGCAGACACACAAATCTGCAGCATCGCCATATGAATGTTTGAAACGCATAAAAAGTGTTACCTGATGATCTTAGCACAATGGTGACCGAAAAAACATTCCCACAAGGTCAAAATGACAGATTACCACCACATTGTGGGGATATTTGGTCCTCACAGTGTAAAACACACGTGACCACAGACACATACACACAAGCATGGCTACGTTTTGAATTTCGCATGGATCTTTAAGAGAATATTTGAAGTCTGTGTTAAATATATTTATTTAGTATGGATCAGTGGTTCTTAAAACAATTTTCTGTGTATATCTATGTAAAAACAGGAAACAAATTCACTTACCTAAAAGAAATTAGCCAAGATGCCAATTTCTACTGAGGAAAAAGTTAGGACACCCTCTGCCCTAATAGCTAGTATTTCCCCCTTTGGCTGAAATAACCTCAGTGAGATGCTTCATACAACTGTATCAATCTCTAACATTGACTGGCACTCTTCAACACAGAATTCCTAAAGCTGGGTTATGTTTGAAGGGTGTCTTGTTTGCACAGTCCGCTTCAAATCACCCCACAAAAACTCAATGGGATTCAGATATGGCCTTTGGTTTGACCATTCCAGAACTCTCCATATCTTTCTTCCAAGCCATTCCTTGGTAGATCTAGAGGAATGTTTTGGGTCATTGTCATGTTGCATAGTCCACCCCCACTTCAGCTTCAACTTCTGGACTGATGGTCTCACACTGTCCTCAAGCACCCTCTGATATAATGAAGAATTCATAGTGGATTCTATGATGGTGACCTGGCCAGGTTTTGCTACAGCAAAGCAGCCCCAAACCATGACATTTTCACTTGCATGGTTCACAGCTGATATGAGGATCTTTTCTCCAAAATCTGTCTTAAGTTGTCCATTCTGGTTGACTGCCTGTCAGAGATTAAAAAATGGCTCAGCAATAATCATTTGCAGGTGAATTCTGGTAAGACGGATGTTCTAATTGTTGCTCCCCCTAGCCTCAATCCTGAGATTAGTCTCAAGATAGCCTCTGTCTCTCCAGTTGCAAAATGAAGCTTACGTAATTTGGGGGTTGTTTTTGACCAGGTGTTAAGCCTTGATTCACATATAAAGTCTGTCAGCCGCTCTTCTTTTTATCATATGAGAAATCTTTCTAAACTGAGGTCAGTGGTTTCTAAATCAGAATTGGAGATGCTAGTCCATGCTTTTATTTCTTCACGTCTAGATTATTGTAATTCTCTGTATTCAGGTCTGAACAAATCTCTCCTTTCTCGGTTATAGTTAGCTCAAAACGCTACTGCTAGGCTTTTAACCCAGTCTGACCAGAGAACGCATACTACTCCAATTTTGTATTCTCTGCATTGGCTGCCAGTTCTTTTTAGAGTTCATTTTAAAATCCTGGTACTCACTTATAGAGCGCTGCATGGTCAAGCTCCCAAGTGTATTGTTAGTCTATTCCAACTCCAATAGCCAGCCGGGCTTTTAGATCTAGTCAACAAGACCTTCTTGGCGTCCCCCGCACACGACTTAAAGCACGATCTGCACGTGTCTTCAGTCAGCTGCACCTAGACTCTGGAACGCTCTTCTACTAGCCTTGCGCTCTGCTGAGTCAGTAGACTCTTAAAATGACTCTTGTTTAAGAAGGCCATTGATTAGAGTTAACGCTACATGGGCTAACATTTTTCAAGTCTTTGTTACTCGTTTTTTTTTTTCATATTGCGTTTGGTATGCTTATTTTTTGTACAGCACTTTGTGACTTGTGTCTGTGAAAAGTGCTTTATGAATTAATTTTACTTACTTAGATTTAGGCAAAGCATGTCCTGTTACTGTGTCAAAATAATTCAATTTTAGATTTATCTGCCAAAGGACAAAAATCCTGGTCATTGTCTCTGGTGAACCTGATTTTTTTTTTTTTTTGCATTTTGACAGCAATGGTTTCCTGCTTGCATACCTCCCATGTAAATCAAACTTGTGCAGTCTCTTTCTGATGGTAGATGCATGTTCCTTGACATCAGGGTAAGGCAAGGACTTCCTGTATGTCCCATGATGACACTTCAGGGATTTTTGGAGATTACTTTCAGCATCTTACGGCCTGCTCTTGGGCAGAACTTACAAGGACAGCCTGACCCGGCCATGTTGGCAGTAGTTTTAAATACTCTCTACTAAATTATTTTATAAACAGTGGAATGGCTGATTTCAAACTTTGAGGTCTTTTTATATCCCTTCCCTGACTCATATGCATTTAGAAGCTTCTGTCTGAAGGCCTCAGAGAGCTCTTTGGATCTCACTGTGGTGATACCACTCACTTCAACAATCAATACCAAATCAAAATAAACGTCTGGTTTAGATAAGGCAAAGTTCTGTAACGATGTTCAGATCATATTCACCTGATGGTAACTGGTGTACCTGAATTTAATTCTAGGCATTTTAAAAAGTAATAAATGTGAGGGTGTCCCAACTTTTTCCTCGGTGGAAATTTGCATCTTAGTTCATTTCTTTTGTTAAATAAGTGAATTTGTTTCTTGTTTTTGCATGTTTCTATCCTGTATGCATTCGTTTTTTTCCCTCAGAACAGTACAGCAGTTTGGCTTTTTAACAACTGACAAAACCTTATGTTCTGATATTCTACTTTCTTTGCATTGTATTGACAGTGTGCAATTAAGTTCATGTGGTCAAATCTGTGAATTTTTTTAATTGCAGATAAAATTGTTTAAATTAGGACTGAGTGATTTGGCTAAAAATGTTGGATCACAATATTTTCTGTTATCAAGATTCACAATTTAAAAAAAAAATTTTTTTGAATGTATGTTGGAATGTTAGCCATTTATCAACTTAACCAGCAAATTCCTCCTTACAAGAAACACTGCTTGTAGCATTATAACAAACTTAGTTATTATGTAAAATGCAGTACATTAAAAAAAGAATCATTCATTATAGCAAAAGTGCTTTTAAAACATTTAAAGTTTCAAAAGTTTAATTTACAAATCAACATTTAGCAGTTTGGTCAATAAATGCATACTTTTGAATGATGTAGGATTTTAAGTTTTTCTTCTGCGAGTAAGAACTGCTTGCTTCTGTTTAGTTATTTCAGAACATATTCAAGATGCTGCAGTTGAAGATGATATGGTTGCACGTACACGCATAGGTGGTGTTTGGGGTGGTACTGCTTCAGGTGTTTAAAAAGATTGGTTGTGTTGCCACCTGTTGTACAAATGGTATCTTGGCAAAGTTTGCAAATTACAGCAGATTGTATTTATGAAATCCAACATAAACCAAAGAATTTCCACAAAATTAAAGCAGAACCTTTTTGGAACCAATTCTACCTCTTCAGCCATGCCGCACACAAATTTGACAGCATAGTTGATTCATGTATGGACTATGTATTACAGTGTGACAAGTAGAATATTTTTAGCAGTCCAATGGTATATGAAGTTTGTTGTTTTTTTGTTTAAACCAAGATACTAAGTTGAGATCCACTGAGACAGAATTGACAACAAAGTGAGATATACAACCAGCACTGCAATGTATTGAAAGCTGAAACTGCTTTGATTCACATCAGTCCATTTTGTAGTACTGTCGCATCCTATGATCACACAAACATCGTGTCATAGGCACTTGCTGGTTCCTTGTGTCATTATAATAGTGTTAAGTAGTGCACTTGTAACTGGGCATTCATTAGAAACTCAGTTTAGCCACACTTATGCAAAGTTGACTCCTTGGCAGCAGATATGTCTTGCATTTGCCTCACTTTATTTGTGCAACACTTTCAACCAAAGCGTCTGCTAAATAAACGTAAATGAAAATGTAGTGTGGTTTCATGATTCTTGTGATACCTCTGAAATGTGTATTATGGATACAACTGTAACCGGTGACAAAAAAATACTGTCATATCGCCCACCACTAGATTTAATCTGACCAATTCTCATTTTACTGCAGGTTACAGTCTGACTGTATCCTTTGCATAATGAAGAAAAAAATCCTTGAAAAAATAATTATGTTGATAACCTATTTACCAAATCAAGGCAGAAATAAATTTTGAATGGACCCAAATCAACTTGGAGCCATAATTTACACCAATATACTAAAAAAAGCTTTTGATTATGTCTGATTGTGCATGGATGTTTAATGACTGCACCAAAACAGTAAAGCTTAAGCAGTTACAAAAATCAGTTTTACAACACATATACAGACTAAGTTCGGGGTTGTGGAAGCAGAAGTTCCAAAACAACAAATGGATTTTTTTTCTGTGTGCAGCATGAGCAGAGGCCTACCTGGTCAGGCGTTGTGGTTGAGGACGTTCCCCAAACTTCCTACAGAGGGAAAACATAAATAAATCATTTATGTATACACCATGAAAATGCAGAGTCAGGTTTTCTTAAAAAAAAAACTCATTCAAGTGCTGAAGTCAGACAACTAAAAAAGTACAATAAAATAAAATATTTGACCAGCAATGATGTATTAAAGCAGCATGATAATAAACAAGGCAGTATGTCAGAATAATACGGAGGGCTTCAATTTCATACAGTGGGACTCAATTCAACATTTCAGCCAGTATGTGAATCCAGAAGTGAACAGATCCTACCCTCAGTCCTTGAGGCACAACATTTTTAAAGCAGCAGATTCTCAGCAGCTAGGTTTTAATTATTCTAAAGGTAAAGGAGCTAAAGTGAACAGCAGCACCTTTAAAAACACTAGCACATCTAGCACACTAGCACATCTTTCCACTTTCAACTACATGTCAGATAGGACATAGTTGGTTTACAGGTATTAGGAGTGAACAAACCCAAAGCAGACCAGAGGATAAGTATGCAGTACAAAAAACATGGTACATATTCCACTCTGATAGCTTAAGTGAGAATAGTACCAGTACCTGATTAAAGCCAACTGAAAGAAAAGTCATGCTTAGGCAACTAGAAAAGATTATATTCAACGATTCCTTTGAAGTAAACAGAATTGCCTGAACCTTAAATCAGCATAGGACCAGTTTACTTCAATAAAGTTAGGACTTGAATATAACAAATTTATTACCAACTTGAAACAAGAGGAGGATCAGCAGCAGAAAAATCAATGGCATTCTCACAGAAAAATCAGGGCAGAACAGAAATCTTTGTACTGCTTCTTCCCTAGCGAAACACATTCCTCCGGCATCAAAACACATGTACGTGTTGTGACAGAAAAGATGCCCTGGGCTGTGAGTAGTTAGAACACCAGTGCAGAGGAACCATTACAGTTTGCCATTGCGCAGTTAGAGTCCATTTATACTTAACGCTCACAAAACACGGCGGCTTAGGCATCATGGTCACCATGCATATCGTGCGGTCCTTACACAAAATAGGCTTATTTGAATAGTTAGAATAAAAATTCAAGCACATTACATGTAGATATTAGAGCTTTAACAGTTTACATACATTATATGGACAGAAGTAATGAAATACTGGGCCACTATACCTACAGAAACATTTATGACCTCCCATTCTAAATCTACAGGCATCAATATGGAGTTTCTCCCCCTATTGCAGCTATAAGAGCTGCCACTTTTCTGGCCGAGTGAATTTTAGTATATTCATCCAGACGAGCATTTCTGAGGTCAGGCATTGATGTTGGACATGAAAGCCTGGCACACAGTCTTCATTCTAGTTCATCCCAAAGGTGCTCAATGTGGTTGAGGTCAGGGCTCTGAGCGGGTCAGTCAAGTTCTTCTACACTAAACTCACCCAACCATGTCTTTATGGACCATACTTTGTGCACTGCGGCACAGTCATGCTGGAGAAGAAAAGGGCCTTCCCCAAACTGTTCCTAAAGTTAGAAGCATGCCCAAAATGTCATAATATGCTGAAGCATTAAGAGTTCCCTTCACTGGAACTAAGGAGGCTAGTCCAACCCCTGAAAGACCCCATACCATTATCCCTCCCCCACCAAACTTTACATTTGGCACAATGCAGTCAGGCAGGTAATGTTCTCCTGGCCTCTGCCAAACAAAGACTCATCCATCTGACTGCCAGACAAAGCATTTTTTCCTCCACAGAGAAAAGGCATTGCCCTTGGTGATACGAGGCTTGTCTGCAGCTGCTCAGCCACAGAAGCCTGTTCTATTAAGCTGCCAGTGCACAATTTTTGTGCAGTGGTTAATGCCAGACTAAGTTCGGAACTCAGCAATAATAATAGTAGCGTAAACAGAGCACTGGTGATTTTTATGCACTATGCACTCGACAATTTTATGTGGTTGGCCTCTTTGTGGCTGATTTTGTTGTTCCTAAATGCTGCCATTTTGCAATCATACCACTTACAAATTATCATGGAGTATCTAGCAGGGAAAAAAAATTCACAAGCTGACTTATTTTAAAGGTGGCATCTTATGACAGTACTAGGGATGTCCCGATACAACGTTTTAACTTCCGATACAATACCGATATTGCAGCCTTCAGTACTAACCGATACCGATACAAATCCGATACAATAATTAGCACAAATCATGAATACTTTTACCCATTTCGTTGTGTGGAATGTATGAACAGCTAGATCAAACTGAGAACAAAAGTCAGCAACAGTAAGTATGGAAAAAAAACGACCAATTTATTAACTATTGGTTGCATAAATGTGAACCTTTTACATAAGAATATATAAAAAAGAATTAAAGAATAAATATTAAGACCCTGAAAAATCTTAAATAAACAAAAATATATTTTTTAAAGTGCAAAATACTAATTAAAGGTAACTTCAGTTATTTTTTACCATCAGCAAATGGTAGGAACAGCTGAGATAAGGAACATAAGAAAAAAAAAATTGTTAATTGACCAACTGCTAAAGGTTGAGTGTCCAAAGTTTCCATTTCAATTTGTTTCTTTAACTCAGTGGTCTTGCGAAAGTCCTCATGCAGAGTTTTGTGATGCTGCTTCAAATGCGCGATGAGGTTGGACGTATTAAACTTTCCCGGTTCTGTTCCACCACGGGAAACTTGTGCATGACAAGTGTTGCACTGAGCTACACTGTCTTTTTCGGACTTTGAAAATACTGCCACACGGCCGACATCGGTCTTTTTCTTTGCTAATTCGCTAGCAAGCAGTGTTGTGATCACGTGGGATTTGCACGCTGGCTCTGGACGCTGCTGGATAGAATAGCTGTAAACGAGTTTATAGCGGAACGGACTGCTTATATCGGAGATTTTTAACGCAGTCCGATATAATCCGATAGTTTTTTTTGGGCTGATATCGGACCTATTTCCGATATCAATATCGGATCTGGACATCCCTAGACAGTACCACAAATTAATTCACTAAGCTTTTCAGAACAAATCATTCTTTCACAAATGTTTATAAACCTGACTGCATAGCCAGCTGCTTGATTTCATATACTTATGGTAATGGGTCTGAATGAAACAACTGAATTCAATGATTAAGAGGTGTGTCCCAGTCCTTCTGTTCATACAATGTATGTTTTCAGGAGAAGTACATAGAATGAATCTAATTAGCACATTAGAGGAACCTAAATTCACAAGATGTTCAAGGAAACCAGTATGCTAATTGCAGCTTTGAGTTCACTGTGTCATAAAATCAGTGGTTTAAGAACATTTCGGTCAGCTCTGTTATACCGAACCCAGATTTGTTCATGGAAATGCATCCAACATGCTAACTTATTTGAGATGACATTATCCAAGTGTGTGTGTATGACTGGAGTAAAGCAAAACCTACCTGTGAAACACAAAAAAAAGCTATACTGAGCCAATAAATAATTATATAATCTTAAAATATTAATATACTATAATCAATATAATTATTATAATAATTACTATTATTATTATTATTATTATTATTATTAATAATAATAAATAATAATAATATCATCATCACAGTCAGACATCGGACATTCGCGAGGTCAGGTTCCAGAACTGGTCATGAATGAGGAGGATTCGCAGATGTTTGGTAGAGTCACTAAAAATGGTAATATGTACTTATTTCTATTTAGTTTACATCCTAAATATGACCCCAGTCATGCTCCCAAAACACTTTAATTTAAAAAGTTAGCTTAATACATTAAACATTTCTTTTTTTTTTTAAAGGTAATGTAAAAATAGGGTATAGTATCGCCTAGCCAATATTTGTCACACTAGCACAATCACAGTACAGTATACTAATGTTACCCCTACTAATTCATAGAACATGGCATTGACTGCCATTTTCCTTTGCATTCACAGTAAGGTAAAATGAGTAAACAAACGGGACTGTAAATGTATTGACAGAAGTTATACACATAACCAAGGTACAATTCGATAAAGTACGAAAAGGAAACAGGTACTGTACGTATAAGGTACAGGTATTCAATCAATTAAAAATTACATAGACGTACAGAAATAAGTTGTAAAACTACTATGTGTGTGCTAACCACAAAAGAAGAGAGAGAACAAAAATACATACACATTAAAAATACTGAATAAAAAAAACAGTAATATGGGTACTCACCAAAGATGAATATCGATTTAAGATAATGATGATTTATGAATTAGCTGTGCAAATCATGATTGCGCGAATGCACGAGGGCTGACTGTATTACGCCTAAAGGATAGGGCTGGACGATTTATCGATTTCAAATCGAATCGCGATTTGAAACAACGCAAATAGCAAATCGCAAAGGCTGCGATTTAGGATATACATTACACAGCACGTCGGACCCAGGGTTTAACCTGCTACAAATTCATGCCATGCTCCCTGTGTGACAGTCATTCTCACCAATCACAAGTGGCCCAAGAAGGTGTATAGGCCCACAAAGAACAAACACGTGAAACCCAAGGAAAATGTTACATTTGCGGTGCGGAAAAATACTGATTTCGCTACTGAGCCATAAGTGAATTGCCTTCCTATTTCATGGTCCAAGATTGTTTCAGAAAGGTCCTATTGATGGATAGAACCAGTGAGCTCCTTGTAAACTCCAGCAGCATCATGCTTCATAGTAACATACCTTTTGTTTTTGTTAATAGGCAATAGCATTAGGATACCGCTAACCCATCAAAACAACGAGACAGTCAGTAATTCCCACAACCGCGGAGTTAGTGACCCCCAAAAGTGTCGTAAAACCCATAATACAGTCGTGGTTTATGTCATACGTCTTTGTGCTTATTAATTTAAGTATTTCCAAAGATTAATCTTAATCCCACAACAGTGATAAAATAAAAGCCTTGCTTTAACATAAATACTAAAAGAATAGATCTCTTTGCCATTACAGTTGGGTATAGACACGTGGTCTTATTTAAAAAAGATACAAAAAGAGACGCAAATAATGTTTATCCATTTGATTTGTATTTGTCCAAGTAACAAAGCAAAGGAACGATAAGCTGCTTCAGTCGAAAACTGCATTTTACTTCTCATTTCAAATAAAATGCAGGGTTGGCAACTTCGGTCTGATGAGATGAGATTTTCTGTTATCTCTTCTGCATATACATTTACATGTATGTAAGTTTTATTACCTTGTAAATAGTCTTTTTTGATGCAGCTGTTTTTAAGTTCAGAATGGAATATAGATTTGCCTTAAGATTTCTTGCATGAGAGTCTGAAAGAGTTTGCAACCTTGAACATGTACATTTTTTTGTTTCACCTGTATTGATTTGTATAGAAAACAAAAGTTGTTAAAAAGCAGAAACATCGACCAACATGAAATCACCAATAAACAACTTCTATTTATTCAACATTTTATAAAATGCATACTACGTCTAAAAATTTCCAGCTTTACTTACAGAACAGCCAGACTGTTATGAACATTGCGGCTTTTTGAGTGTTGTTAGCTGCTGTTATTAACAATAATCACAGATTAGCACAAACAAAAGTGCTGCATAAACGTAGTTCTCGCTTGTTCATTGGCATAGGTAAAGGTGGTTCTAGTGTTATTAGGGGGTAATCAGCTTTACCTGCAAGATCGTTATTTTTCTTTTTGCTGCAATTGTTTTCATTTATTACTTTAACTTGACACACCACATCTTTAAATTCTCATCCTTGCATTAGAATATAGACCAGTTAATGTTGATGGTATCTCATGCTGCGTCGTGTTTTAAAATTACTACACACTGAATATTGAACTGAAGCTTGACAATAAAAAAAAAAATAAAAAAATAAAAATCGCAAAATCAAATCGTAAACGCAATGTCTGTCAGAAAAATCGCGATTAGATCATTTTCCCCCAGATCGTGCAGCCCTACTATAGGAGTGTTTATTGTTATAGATATGCGACCATCGCTAGTAGAGAACATGGAAACATGGAATTTAGTTCATCATGATTGTTACGTTATATTTGATGTATTTATTTTTAACAATGTGCAAGTAAATATCTATTAGATTTTATTCAGACACATTGATAGTTTACATCTGTTCCTAATGGTGCTTGTATTTGCAGAATATGATACAACAAATTCTTGTTCAATGCTGTGCCGAAATTGCACTGAACCGTGAACCCAAAACACATGATTTGTGTACTGTTACACACCTAGTAGATTATTAAATTACACACCTAGTACATTATTAGAAACAGAATGTTCATGCACAGCAGTAAATGTTGGATAAACTAAGTGAATAATCAGCCGATTCTGTGTTATGTCCAGAAGTTATAACGCATAAAAAATGCCATTATTATCGGAGCATTTCTACATCCCATTGATTGCCGCCAAACTACGCCATAGCTGGTTACCATAAAATTGACTGGGTTTCATCATCATTTTGACGTTCACACCACCTAAATCATGCTGCCCCACTCCTCACCACCTGACGATATGCCCTCCCATACATAATGAATGACTTTAGGTCACTTTAATGCTCACTAAGAGTATGAACATGCCATAAACTGACCGGAAATTTCTCTTCCTTAAAAGATTTTTTATTTTAAACAATGGATCTCATTACTTGACATTGCCATCTTGCCCTCTTCGAAGTTCACAATAGTGTAGACTAGGGAGGGGCGATATGACCACAAATTAAATCGCAGTGTTTTTCACTTTTTAGATGGTGACGGTATTATATCGTGGTTACTTTTTTGCAAGTTTTGGGAGGAGCAGCATGTCCCTTTATGTAAATTTTACAAATATTTTATTTCAAAGACACAAAATGTGTCATAGGTAATGTTTTCTCATATCTGTTTTAAAATTGTCGGAGCAACAAGCTGTTTCAGCCAAAAAGTAAAGTGCATTTTACAGTTCATATGAAATAAAATGCAAGGTTGCCAACTTTGGTCAGCTGGCAGGAGTGAAATTTTCAATTCGAGACAAGTCTACACACATGCAAACGCATTCACATGTAGGTAACCATTTTACCACCTTCTAAATGCTTTATTTTTATAAATATGCTGTAAACAATAAATCCATTTTGTGGCCGACAAATCACACCGGTAATGACTATGACACTGGTGTACCGCCTACCGCTAGTGTAGTCCGTCGACAAATCTTAAGACATATTTGGGTAATTAATTACATCGACGTAATGTCCCAGCATGACACAAGATCTAATAAAAGGCAGAAAAATTGGGAACTGACGCTACAAGGCTGAGATGAGTTTCAGGTACATATACAGCCCCTGCTGGAAAAAAAACCTCTACAAAATTTCACCATCTCCACTTTTGCAACACTTCGGCCACAACAGGAAAGTGGGAAGCATCTCTATACAGGAATACATGACCTTAATCTGACCCACGTGCATATTTTGTCGTCACTCACCACACCCTAAATCCTAAAACTATCCAAACTCTCTTTAAATTAAATACATTTAGAGCCTCCTTCCAACCCCCACCAACCCCAATGAACCAAAGGAATTCTGACAGTTTTTTTCATACTCATACCATAAGATTAGACACACACACAGAGTATATTTATATTGTTTCTTCCATTTTTCTGTTGTTATTCTATTAGGACATGAAAAAGGAAAACCTGAATTTGTTTTCCAAGCAACACCAAAAGTATATTACAACAGTTCAGCAGAATGTAGCAAATAAGAGCATTATGTGACCCAGGAACTGCAAGTTAGAGAACACAAAATAATAAATGAGCCTTGGATCAAAAACAGAAAGAAGATGCAGCACTTCTGCAGTCATTTGTCCATTGCAGACCTGATATAAACCAGAGGAAAGACTGAAAATGAGACCCACTACCACCCTCACGTAGGACAATGACACTAACTTCTTGCTTCTGGTGTATGCTGCTAAGAGAGCTACTCCTCTAAAGTGAAGGTTCAAAAGTGCATGTCCTTTGTAAAACTTCATTTCTCCAGCATTGGCATAACCAATACTTGCTCAACAGGCCAAAAATAGGCCATATTTTGCACAGAAACCTCAAGAAAACTGCAACTGACAACATTTCCCTTTTTGCACCATAGTGTGAAGACCAGCAGAGGAAAAGGAAGTTCTGTTGGGTATTATTTTTATCCATTTAGCTTTACATTATTGCTTTCAGCTTCCTTTCTCATCTCAGCTATACCTCTCAAAAACACTCGGTATCCCCAAGACCTCAACTTATTACAATGCATTAATGTTATAAATGCATAGAGATAGGGATGTAGACCACCATTTAAACTCAGCCAGACAATGGTGACATAAAAGGCCATGTGATCTCTGAACATTGCCTAACAAAATATGCAACAGAAAGCATGATGTTCAGTCTACTTGAGGTCACTACCCTCAGTTTCTCACTCATACACCCACACTTCAAATATATTTGATCACACAGGAGCTGGCAGGCTGTTCAACAGAACAGCAGAACGACATATACGATTTCCAACTAAAAAGATGGAAATTCTGCTTTACAGATCATAATGTCATAGTGACACTCCCTTTCAAGAACTCTATTTTAACAAAAATAGTTTAAATAAAATAGATGGCTCCGTGGCGGTGTACTATGGGTTTAAATCCAATCCACATCTGCATGCGTGTTAATTTTATATGTTCCACCAGGTCCAGTGATATGCTATACTTACAGAGAGGGAACACTAACTGTGATTAGGGAATAATAGGGATGGTCAAATAAAATAAAAGGAAACCACAATATAATAGAATGTGTCCCAGTTCCATGGTAGAGAGTGATGCAACAGTTTGTGGCAGTAGGTAACAGCATTTCATGTTATCAATGCAAAGGGTGTTAGCAGATTCATTCTTAAAATGTACTTCTTCTGGACTTACAACTTCAATTTTCTTATTCATTTTTTATTGATCTTATAAATCAATTATTAGCATACATTGGTCAGAGTAAACAATTAAAAATTAGCTGCTGCTATTCTGCAATGGCAACACAATGCTGACATAGAATCTCTATTACAAGAGGTCAGGCAGACCTCACTGTCCAACCATACAACTCCAGATTGCTGATACAGCATGTATTGGGGGGAAGGTGTCAGTCTCCATTAATTACTATTGTTTTATCTATTTATCTAATACACCAAGCTAGAAATAAAGCTGATATCAGATTACGTCTATTGAAAACATCGTCAAAAAAGTTTCTCCTTCAGCAACTTGTCCTTCAATATACTCCATGCAGAAACTGCTCATTCTCAAACTGGACTTTGAGTTCCCATCAAAGCTGGCAAGACCTCAGTTTGTTGCATGATTTGCATTTGGTAGCACAAATAATATGCAAAGCTACTTTGTACTAGGTATAAAAATAAGGAAGTGAGCAGATCTAAACCCCAAGTTCTGGACTCATGGAATTCTAAATGTACAATAAATAGGCCTAAGAAATGGAATGTGTTAGTGAGGATTTATCTAGTTGAGGGATAAACCAAGAGATGAAAGAGGGACCAAGAGCTGGTCCATCTCACTCATTTGTGCCTAAAGGAAGAGGAGAGAGGGGGGAAAGAAAAATTGGAAAACAGTTCAGGGAATTCTCAACTAGAAGTTACACGTTTAAAGCTTTGGAAAATGTGCTATAGGCCATGGCAGGGAAAAAAATGCTAGTCATACATTGGTACCATGTCACCAAGTTTGGTGGCCAGAGAAACGGATGTGCAAAGTGCATTGATTGGCTGCACCACAATACTGTGAAATGTTCCAAAAATAGCCACTGACTGACTCAGTCAGAACTGACAGCAACTCAGTCTCAGCTTTGAGCAACTCATGCCAATCTAACCAACTAGTCTGCCTCCAACCTTCCTTGAGTCTGAAGCCACACTTGCATAATAAATAATAATAAAATAATAATAATAATAATAAATATAGTGCACTTTACATTTTACAAAGAAAATCTCAAAGTGCATAGACAGTGAAAAAACATTAAATTAAAAACAGCATTAAAAAGGAGGAATAAAACATTAAGTATATTAAATGACAAAAAAGAACCCAGAAGAAATGGTCCGATTTGGATGGAATTTGGTACACATGCAGACCAGCAATGGGTTTGTAAATGATTTGATTTACAAGGAATTGGCACATCTAGTCACCAGACACAGAGGATGCCTCTCAGACACATTAGACAGCATTAGCATTACACTTGATGGGGTTTGATAGGGGTCGCATTGTGGGTTTGCCTGAAGCCGGGTGGTCACATCGTGCAACTGCCCGGCATGTGGAGTGTGCAGATGTCACAGTCACCCCATGTTGAATCCAATGGGCACGATGGCACCCAGACACATCATGACGGTTCAGGTCACCCAAGACAGACAAAAAGGGAGGATCGATATAGTGTGTGCCAGGCATTACAGAACCCCATGACATTCTAGCCTGCCACCCGGACACGGGTATTGGACTCTCTACAACACCGTTGTCATCCTATACCGTGTCTCGACGACTGACATCAGCCGGACTACGGGTTTACCATCCCGTGCGTAGGCTACCATTAATACCAGCGCAGAGACAACTGTGTTTGAAGTGGTGACATAACCGGGAGGAATGGACTGATGACGAGTGGCATCGTACAATGTTCGGCAATGAATCTTGGTTCTGCATTACCACAGACAACCGTCGTGTGAGCGTATACTGGCACCAAGGGGAGTGGACCGATCCTGCCAATGTTGTGGAGAGACATCATGGTGTGGGGAGCTATAGGGAATGACTTCAGGTCATCTCTGGTAGTGATTCTGGGGGCCCTGACAGCACAGCACTACATCAGTCACATCCTGCATCCACCTGTTTTACCCCTACTGAGAGAGCAACCAGGTACAGTCTTTCAACAAGGCAACACCTGTCCACATACGACATGTGTCTATGGACTGCCGGCATCATGTTGAGGTCCTCCTGTGGCCAGCCAGGTCCCCCGATCTTTCCTCAATAGAACATGTCTGGGATCAGCTCGGACTTAATTCGAGCTCAGTGCCAATCTGCAGGATCTCAAGGGTGTAAACCAACTTGCCACTGGAGAGGATACAACAGCTGCATGACTCCCTTCTGCACCATATCGCCGCATGTATCCAGGCCCAGGGGGGTGCCACTCCATACTGATACGGAACCAGTAGTGTGCCCATACTGCCAACTCTGTTGTCCATTTGATCTGATGTTATAATCATTGCAATACAGTCACATGACCTTTCACCACGTGCAGATTAATTTAATTACCACGACTTCATTTTGGTGCATAGCAATTTTTGTCACCGAGTACAGAAGAGATGATAGAAGGGAACCACCATCTCCCTTTGAATGGCCATCAACATGGCAAGAGAAATGAGGGGGAGAAGAACTGAGACTAAATAGCAATCAAGAAGAGAGAGAGAGCGGACAGAAGATACTCATAATGAGGGTTATCTAAGGTCAGTGGGAAAGGGGACAGGGTTTGCCTGGTTCTGTAGTTAATGCTAATAGTCCCAAACCTTCCCAAGCTCTGCAGATGCAGAAGGATTCTACTACTCCAGATAAGCAGAAATCTGGAAGACACTGTTGGACAGCAGCCCAGAATATCTCTACGGTACGTACATGCACGCAGAGCCCAGAAACAGTCTATTGTAAATGCACAGAGAAACATATTGCAAAAAAAGGTTTATCATTTAAATAACCAAACAAATGCATACATACAGAAATATTTGTACAAACATAAGCCTACGCAATTCATTACTCTCAATGATTAGACAAAAGAAAAAGCACACAGCACAAAGAAGGAGGGGTAGAATAATCGCACATAGAAGAATAGGTCTGGGCAACATGGAAAAATATTTTATCACTTTTTTTTATCCGTAGGACTGCCACTATAAATTATTCTTATAACTGAGCAATTACGGATTAATTTGACAATTAAGTTTATATTAAAAAAATATATACATAGACCTATATAAAATATTTTTCTCCCTTTCACCTTTGTCTTCCCTTTTCCTTGTTTTTGTGTTATTCTGTCTTAAATATGTCATGATGTATCACAACACACCATGTAAGGCACCTTGGGGGGACTCTTGTGAAAGGCACTACATAAAAATAAACTGAATTTAATTTCATTGAATATTTATACATTGCATATTGCAAGTGGTAAGAAGCAGGAACCAGTCATGAATGGGGTGCCAGCCCAACTGCATACTCACTCACACAAACACAGTCAATACAGGCACTCCAATTAACACGTTGAATGTTTTAAGGACTGTACGGACTATAATGCACACATGGGGAGAACATGCAAACTCCACACATAAAAAGTGGCAATGTATGGTGACAGTGCTGCTCACTGCCTAATTGTGCCGCCCTCAATATGTCTGCATAACGTGTTATGCACATGCAACTGTCAAACAGTAGGCAAATATGTGTAAACTCTGCAAATATAGTTATGGCTTAAATTTTCAACATTGTGTAGCATATGCTTTTAAAAAAAAGCATGGGTTATCCAAGTCAATCATAATCATTTGCTCAGTCATAGGTTAAAAAAAAAAAAAAAAAAAAAAAAAAAAAAACAGTAACTGGTCAACAAAAGACATTCATCTTCCCCCATATGGAAATGTTTTGGATTCCAGAGAGGACAATAAGTAAAAGCAACTGATTTTTTTGGTATTTCTGTGTCTGCTGGCATAACCCATGGCAACACCACCAATCATTTGATGGAAGCTATTCCTATACTACAGTTTATATTGCTAAATGTCCCATCTGGCTACAATTATGGGTAGAATTCTTTCATAAATATGGAAATATTTCAAATAGTGCAATTTGAAATTTCTCTACTACAGTACAGCCCTACCCAAACACAATATTGACATAAAACACATTCCATGGTTATTATATACCATATTAGGTAAAATAATGTGGCTATGCAATAGGGCTAGCCTTTGTTTTAGTGGCAATTACCTTGATATACAGCACTTGATGAAAGTAAATTTAGCAAAATGATGACAGACAGGTTAAGATACTCCAGGAGGCTAAACGGCAAATGGTTATCTATATAACAAGTCTCTCAATTTCTGCATTTCCTTTTACTTTTAATGTGAAGTATTCCCACACAACTGAGGTTTTCTATCTATTTCTCTGGACCTCATTCACTATGCTCCATCTTTCTTTGCCATATTGACAAGTAATTGAGAAGGCAATTTTTTTAAACCGGTGCTTAAATTTTTTTTTAAAAGGGAGTAAAACATTTTAAATCATCATGAGAACTCATGCAAATGTGACGATAATGACAATTATCAAGGGTTATGCTAAAAGATAGAACTTACAAACGATGTAGTGTTAAGGTGGCTTCTGGAAACTCACCCCATTTGCTTTGCTACATTTTTGCTTAAAATTCAATTAGAATTCTTCTTATACAGATTCAAAATAAAAAAAAATGACAGTGAATGGCTGCAAAGTGAAATGCAATTTTGATCATATGCAAAAATTAGTTGTACAGTGTAACTAGTAAACGTCAACATTATGGGCTTGTTGCTGGGGTTTTGTCTGACTGCTTTGGTGCTCATTCCAGAGATCCAGTTAGAAATTGCTAGTATAACCATCACCTATCGGGTATTGAAGAAAAAAAGGCTGTATCCCATTTTGAATCAATAGGGAATGCGATTTGTTCTGTATTTCTTTAGACTATAAGTGAAAACTTAAATGCTGCTGTCTGTGACTGCAGGTGCTTGTATTCCATACGCTACAAACGGTGTTCAGAGTATTAGTCGGCACAAGTTTTGAGCAGAGTTTACACTACACTGCACCAGTTTGCTGCATGCTGGACTTTAAATTGCCAAAGTACCACGATACCACTAACATCTATTTTAAAAAGATGTGGTTGTGGCAATCACTTTCTTTACTGATACCAACACCGAAATTTTCTCTGGAGGAGTGCATGTGTCTTCAATGATATGAGCCGCTAACTCAATCAATCTTGCTGTGCATTTGTTTGCCATAGGCTGCCATTCAGAAAACTACCATATGACTGGCTGGAATAACCTTCATTTCTATGATGGAATCCTTAATGGCCCTTAGTTTATTAAAGTTCATATTCTTATTGTCATATAAAATTTAAGTGATGTTGATATTCATATCACCCAGTCCAATTAAAGCCTCAATGTTATCTAAAGCTGAGGCGCAAGGCAGAATATGAGCTTACCTCCACCGCCATCTTAACAAAGACTTCGTTTCCATCGGTATTCCATCACTTTTAATGTTTTAGACAGTATTAACACTGGCCCATAACTTTGCAAAATAGAGGATGTTACCTTTGAGGATATCTGTTATTGCCAGAAATAACCAACAAATAAGTAATGACCCCTGCAAAATGCTGAGCCCTTTGTTTAATTTGGTATGCTAACCATACCAACATTGGTCCAACTGAAATGTCACATGGCTCAAATCAAGAGAGCCATCACTACAGGAAAAATACTTATATCAAAAGTTAATACCAATATTGCATGTTGTACATGTGCAAATCTTACTTTGCCAGTCATCTAGATTAAGAAACCTTTTTCTTACTTTCAGTTCTGTACGGACATTATAGCGCAGGGAGTTTAAGTTTCACTAAAACATTTTACTCTCATAGGGGGCAAAAAATAATAATTAAAAAAAAAACGTAGCTAGCTTTGCAATTTTAAGTATTATTCCTTTTACAGATTATCCAATACGTTTAAAAATCAGTTTAAAAGTTTACCTCTGCTTCTTTTGCATGAGCACTGCCTGTGTTCTCCGAGGCAATTGTATTCATTTTCATCCTTGATGCTTAAGTCAGTCCTAGACGGATTTGTGAGAATTTTAACAAACTACTTTTTGCTTTATAAATACGCCAATATTTGTTCCAACAAAATCACATCGCCGGGACAGCACGCTACATGCTATATGCCTGCTGTCCTAGTAAATTAAACGAATTAAAACAAAACACTTTTTAAATTTCTTGTCATGCAGTTCTGATCTTTTTATCTCTTCTTCCAAACAGATCACAATTAATTTTTTTTTTTTACTTTGTTTATCATTGTTTTCTGTATTTGTAACTGTTTTCAAGGTGGTGTTTGTATTGTTTCAGAGGCAGTTTATTTGCATAAGAAATCAAGAAAGAATTTCAGTTCCCACCCCAAAGTACGAAAGAACCCCAGCTGGTTTGTCACTTTTGGTACTGGTACTCAACCAGAAGTCAATGTAAAAGTGAAAGTACCAAAAATACTATACCATACTTGATGCGGTGGAAAAGCACCCTTATGGGTGCAATGGATCGCAAAACTCACGGTTCAGATCATATCACGGTGTTTGAGTTATGGATCGGATCATTTTTCAGATCAACAAAAAACAGGGCAGACAACCTTGCATTCCATTTATTATACAAGAACTTGAAGAAAACAAAGCAAGCAACTTTCAAAATGCCCTGTTCAAGCAAACATGCAACTGGTTTTTCTGTATCTTTTCACAGCAACTCTACATAATATGGACGTCCATAGTGGACATCAATCATTATTTTTTTCCGGCTTGTTAGGTCGAGTTCACTACTTATTTTTCTTGTGATGTCAACATAGCCAAAAGGGTACTCAAGATGATAAAATAAGAGTTCTCAGGAAAACAGATCTGTAGTAACTGGACACTTTGACAAAAGTAGCCCTTTGACAAAAGAAATGGAGGTGGATTCCACTGAAAATTCCATAGCTGATGCTATTGAATCTGGGATTTTTTTTGTATTCCCACAAAAAATTTAAAATTCCACCATGTGTTATACTTAAGGAAGGAACTCTCCCCCACTGAGAAATGAATTTCAAGCCTTGAATGCATGTCCTCTATGGATTGTCAAAGCATCAATTAGTTTAGAAAATAATAGTAGCAGTAAAACTACTTCCCACTATTATGTTTTAACTTTTAAAGTTAAAAGTTAACTTTTCAATCATTCCACGGTTCACAGGCGTGTCAAACTGTAGGGGTATCTCTACAGATCACATATTAACTAGGGTTTGTTATATCACTGGTATGTTTGTCAAATTCGTGGTAAATTCATAGTGGTAAAAATAGATACACATTTATTATGGGTGCTTGACATTCATTCTGCTACATGACATGCTCAAGCTCAAGAAAAACGGTTCACAAGAAACAACAACAGGGCAACAAATTTTTCTAGCTTGTCTGCTAATGCTAGCTGACTAGTCTAAGGGCGCTTTTCCACCGCACAAAGTACGGTACTTTCGCTTTTCCACCGAGTTCTGGCCGAGTACCAGTACCGAAAGTTTCAGAACTGAAAAGTGCCAAACCAGCTACTTCGTTGGTACTTTGGGGTGGGACTTGCAATCATATTTGCTGTCAATTGGTTATGCAAATAGCCTGCTGCTGAAACATAAAATACTACCGGCATCTTTTGAAACACACAGCAAACAGCGAGAAACTAAATAAAAAGTAGTAGAAACAAAAATATAAAAAAAGTAAAATGGAAGGATGGACAAATGAAGAAACACAGGCTTCAATTGCAATATGATCGGATAAATAGATCCAGCAAGAAAAAGTATTTGCCATAATAGCAGGCTGCTTGGAAGAAATGGGGCACACGCGAAACAATATCACTTGAAAATCAAAAAGCTTAAGCAGGACTAAAGGAAAGTGAAGGATCATAACAGGAGTGACGCCGACAGGAAAACCAACACTGGGCAATATTTTTTTACAAGTTTTTACGGCAATGAAAAAATCGATACAAAAGTACCACCATACTTTTGGTACTTTATAGAAGTACCGAAAATAGCGAAAGTATGGTACCTCGTGCGGTGAATATGCACCGTAAGGTTGACATATCAAGCCGGCAACCTTGCTGTATCCTTAATACCAGAAAAGGTAACAAGTTAAGATTCTTTGATAATGTTATACTATTGCATGTTAAAAACAAGGTTTGTTGGGTTATATATGTACCATTTTTACCACTTTTAAACAGTGTTTTTTTTTGGACCTTATACCTAAGGATAAGGAAGTGTAAATTCACATTATAACAGTATTACATTGAAACTATTTGCATGCTGCAACTTACTTTTTTAGTAGTTCATAAGCTCAAATGTAGGGGGAGTTTACATCCACCGAAGGCTAGGATATAATTTATGCTTAAGATGGACATTACAAGTTACACTGGGGGTGAGAATATTTACATCTATACTGACAATTTCTTGAGACTAAAACAAGCAGTTTGTTAATATCTTAGACAGGTATGTACAGGATGTCAATGCTTATTGTAAACAGTGCACCAACAGCACCAAACACTGACATCTGAAGCACCCGACTCAAATACATACGCTTTCTGATAGAAACCCCTATCTCATAAGAACTTTTCAAAACAGTCCTCCAAAAAAAGGTAACCAGTTGTATCTGTTGACTCACAAACACAAGGGTGCTGCACAAATCATGATTCTCTAAGTTTTTTCCTTAAATTTAAACATTTATTGCACTCAAACTGTTTTGCACAACAAAATATTACTGTGCCAAATATATGATTGACCCAAAAGTGGCATATCAACTTCTGAGAATATAAAAGGAAATGCTCAATTGGCCATTCAATTTGGGTAACCAAAACAGTCATACCAAAAAGTTCCAGTACCAAAAGTGCCAGTGGGGCTCTTTTTGGTACTTTGTTGTGGGTCCTGAAACGCTGTCTTTGTCGATCAGTTATACAAATAGCCTGCCTCAAACACATCTTGCAAACTCAGAGAACAATGAAATGAGGTAATTAACAATAATAATAATAACAAAAATAATAAATAAATTATAAAAGATGCATGGACAAATGAAGTGACCCAAGCCTTAACTGCAATCCAGTTGGAAAAACCAAAGATCAGGGTAGGATGAAAAGAAAAAAGTATTTTGTATAATATTGTAGGACAGTACGGTATTGGAAATTTTCTGAAGTATTGCAATGTGATTTTGTTTTAATAGATATTGAGGTATTTATAAAACAAAAAAAGGAGTTCAACAAATTTCTCATGAAGCCTACGTGTGATTAAACAGCAAGGATGGAAATGATTATGATTGCTGTGTGTGTTCTCCAACACAATCATGCAGAAGCAGTGGAGGCAAACTGATTTTTAAACACATACTAGCTAATCTTGAAAACAATTACAATTGTAAAACGATCATTCTTTGAAGGAGTAAATTTTTTTTAGCGAAACAAACTGTTATAATTTCAGTATACAGAATTGCAAGTAAGAAAAAGCCTGATCTTAATCTAGCTGACTGGCGAAGTAGGAATTGCACGTGTGTAACATGCGATGTTGGTATTAATATCGCACACTGGCCAGCCCTATAATATATAGCTTTTTTTCTAATTCAGTACAAGACACCCCGCCTCGCATTGTGATGTGGTTTAGTGCCCGTGCCAATTTTTACACCAGTGGAAAACCCAACACCTTGAAGTACTATACTTTTGGTACTTTCTTGGTTTGATCCAGCTCTGATAATAAAATGCAGAACCATTGTAATTTAGAAATTGCATAGAGGTGTGAATCTGGATGTTTTTCAAATTGTGCAGCCCTACCAACTACAGAAAAAAACCCAGCTGAAGAACAGATGGTACCACGTTCAGAGCAAAATAATTCCCACAGTTCTAAGCACAAATATCTACTTCCGGCATTCACCACATACTAGCAATCCCTATGATAACAAAGTCACTAGGGTTAGGTATTGCCACCGATTTCCCCAAATCGATTCCATTCCATCTTACAAGGCGCTGAGTCAGATTCTAATTCAAAATAAATTCGATTAGGGATATTTCAACTACAATACCAATTTTGCTTGGAAAAAAGAAAAAAAAAAAAAAAAAAAGATTCAGAGAACTAATGCAGTAAATTGTACAAGAAACCCACTGACCTGCAGCATTATTACAAATATTAATAAGTGAATTAAGAATTCGCCTCAAAACAGCTGCAACTTTAACATGACCAGTGAGTTTCAAATTGAATGTTTTTGCATATTACGTGTCTAAATGATTTCTTGTTAAATAGCTTACAAAATTTGTGGAATTTCCGCTAAACTAAGGGGGGCAAAAACTTCACACATCCACAAGACGCCATACCCTATAAAAGGTACATATATATATATATTTTTTTAATCATTCTTGAGATTTTACGAAACAATACTGGATCATGCAAATGATGATTTCAAATCAGAAAATCTTTTAGAAATATTAAATCCAGCCATTCATCCATCGCCTTGCAAACAGTCACCATAGACAACTCACACTGCTAGATGACCCAGCACAGCACATTTGACTGATGACAGTCAATGGATAAGCAATGATCTTCTCCAAGGATTGTGAGGGGCATCTGTACTCCCCTCTCAACAATTCAGCCAAACAAAACACCGGAGTCATGGACTTAGAAAAAATTGACTATCAAAAAGAAAACCTAAGCAGACCTATGTTTTTAGACAAGGTCAAACTCCCACACAGCTTTCCTGTAATTAGTATATGCATCTTTTTTGGAAACCATGCCAAGGAATTTTATACCTTTTCTGGTGGGGGACACTCACTCGGGAGGATGAAAATCCAAGAACATAAACAGGTGGCGAAAAAGACACAAAGTAGTTCAGACAGACAGATATTCACAAGTTCCACCAATGACCCCCCCCCTTCCCAAAACTGTTACAAAGATTGCAAAACAGCAACTGGCTGGAAACTTGCTGAATGAAACTAAAGAAACAGACAGGAGATCACTTCATGTTTTCTGAATGAGACATCCTGAACATTGAAAATCCAGTAAATAACAGTTCCCTGGCAACGCTGCAATCACTACTAATAGGAGAAGACTTCCTTACTGAATGAGGAAATGCCTTAAGAAATGACTGGTGGCTACAATATTTTAAATAAAAAAAACAAACAATTGTTAAAATTGGGCATTAGCAAGTTTTTCACAAAAAGCAGTGAAATAAATTTTTTTTTAAAAGAATTCCATAGATTTTCTATAACCAAACTGAATAATCATGAGAACACAAGAAATTTACAAACAAGAGGAGGCCATTCGGCCCATCAACCTCGTTTGGGGAGAACTTAGCTAATAGCTCAGAGTCGTTAAAATCTTATCTAGCTCTGATTTAAAGGAACCCAGGGTTTTAGCTTGCACTATACTAGCAGGAAATATTCCATACTCCAACTACATGCTGTTTAAAGAAGTGCTCCCTCAAATTCGTTTTTAAAATGTTCTCCTGCTAATTTCTACTTTTGGCCATGAGTTCTAGTATTTAAACTAATATTGAAATAGCCATTTGGCTGAACAGCATCCAGACCTGTTAGAATCTTATATACCTGGATCATGTCCCCCCTTAATCTCCTTTGCTCGAGGGTGAACAGATTCAGCTCAGCTAACCTCTCCTCATAAGACATTCCTCTAAGACAAGGAATCATTCTCGTAGCCCTACGTTGCACCTTTTCCAAGGCAACAATGTCCTTCTTAAGGTATGGTGACCAAACCTGCACACAATATTCTAGGTGGGGTCTTACCAAGGAATTATAGTATCGTAGCATCACTTCCCTTGCCTTAAACTCCACATACCTAGAGATGTAACCAAACATCCTATTGGCCTTTTTAATTGCTTCCCCAGACTGGCGAGAGTGGGACATGGAAGCATCAACATACACACCAAGGTCTTTCTCATAATCAGTTACCTTTATTTCAGTGGAACCCATAAAATATATGTCAAATTTCATCTGCCAGGTATCAGCCCAGTCGTTAATTAAATCAAGATCCCACTGTAGCCTCTGTGCTGCTAATTTAGTATATGTTACACCACCCACCTTGGTGTCTTCTGCAAATTTAACCAGTTCACTGTATGTACTGGTGTCAATATCACCACAATAGTGGTCCTAAAATTAAACCCTGCGATACCCCACTATGAACACAGGCCCACTGTGACATTGTGCCTCTAATAACTACTTGCTGCTTCCTGTCTGTTAACCAGTTTTCGATCCAAGCTGCTACAGTTCGTAAAATCCCTGCAGCTTTGAGTTTAAGCTAGAACCATTTGTGGGGGAAAACATCAAAGGCCTTCAGAAAATCTAAGTGTTTTACGTAATCACTTCCTTAATTTTTAGCCAACACAATGACTTATTTACTAAAATGTAATGTATGAAACAAGGCGTACAATTTACAATACAGAATAAACAATTTCTAAATACCACTGAATTTCATTCAAAATTCTGTCTCACAATTGCATGTGGCTGCAAAATAACATGGCAACAATGACCAAGGTCAGTCTGCCAAACTGAAAATCACTCAAAACTCATAAGCAGTTGAGAGAAAGTCCCCTTCAAACATTCACAAAACAACAAACCTGGGCCAAAATGCTAAAAAGCAACATTTGTGTGACTGATCTAACTTTTCATCTGGGGGACACATAATTTTACTTTTGTAACACAGCCACAATGCACAATTGCATTGAAAATTAAAGATAAAAAAAGGATTGTACCAGGATTAGGACTAGGAAACTCGTGTTTACCTGAATTTCACCGTATTATATTACAGCACTGTTTTCAGAGCAAAATCTGAACTACAGTTTGACAGACGATTAGGTGTCAAATTTAAATTCAGTTTCTTTTTATATAGCATCTTTCATAAGTGTCGTTCCAAGGTGCTTTATGTAAGGGATGGGCCGATCCAAATTTTTTCAGTTACAATCCAATTTTGATAAACGAAATATAAATAAAAAAATACAGTAAATATATGAAACAATGTAGGCCAAAAAATCTTTAATTAGGCTACTAGAAACATACATAACATACTGTTCCACCTAGGTTGTACATCTGGTGTTTGAGGCATTTGCAGTTCAATCTTATAAGTACACAAGTGGCGAATGCTTAAAATGCCAACCGATTTTTCTCCCACTGGCAAAAGTGTTACTTGCGCTTCATTGCAATAGCAGCCCCTCATGTACCATAAGCTGTAGCCTGTGCATAAAGCAGGTCAAACTAGCAATTCTCAAAACATCCATTACTTTTTTCATATTACTCGCATTGTCTCACACAATCACATTTGCTTTTAGTGGAATTTTCCACTAAATGTTACTCCTACCTCTCAAAACTTAGATTGCAAATAGCTGTGCTATTAGTTGTAAAAAGGGTAAAATGATTCCAGATCATCACCCTCTTTTCTGATGTTCTTACACTACTCATACTGCAAAGGGTATGCACATGACATCACAGCAAGCAGAAGTCACTGTGCTCACACCCACTAAGTGGCAGCATTAGCGTACAACTTGAATGCGATGGGGGAAAAAAAAAAATTTTATGGGAAAAGAGCTGTCACGTGATTGTGCAAATCAATACAAGAAAAAATATGAGCTCTCCTTTTATAAACTGCCAAAAACTAAAAAAAGTATCAGATGTGGATCAATCACATATGGCGATACCTGATCCATCTAACAGGTATGGATTGGTGCATCTCTACTTTAAATGGGTGTGTTGAGATATATTACATCATCATTAATTGGTAAATGACTTAAATGAAGTCAATGCATGATATTGCAGTTCAGATTACTGACACACTTGCAAATACGTTTCAAAGACCTGATTCTAAAACTGCTTGGTAAGACAGCACATGCAACTAGTTTATCTCAGTTTTTCCAAGCTCTGAAAGGTCCTTTGCAAATATTAACATAAGCAACTTCAAAATTGAAAACTGACTGAATTACTGTATTGCAAACCACACAATGGAAGTAATCTGTCAAAAGTAATTAGCCTGGGGGTGGCACGTGGTTGCAGTGGTGCATTGTTTGGGACCAGGATTCGAGTCCTGCCAGGGGTGCTTGTGTTTGGAGTTTTCATGTTCTCCCCGTGTCATTGTGGGGTTTCCTCAGTACTCCAGTTTCCCCCCCCCCACAGTCCAAAAGCATGCTGAGGTTAACTGGGGCTGCCAAATTGGCCGAAGGTGTGCATGTGCAAATGGTGTGTGTGTGTGTGTGTGTGTGTGTGTGCGCCCTGCAATAGGTTGGTCCCTCATCCTGGGTTGGTCCCCATCTTGTGCCAACAGCCTCCAGGATGAGTGCTGGCATCACACAAATTTAACTGAATGAACTAAACATATTAATAAACAAGTCATCAGCATTGCAGCACAAGATACAAACAGGGCGAAAACAAATGAAACGGAAACGACTGTAGAAAAACACGTCTTCACATTTTCATTTCCTATACAAGATAAGTTTCTCCTTTCACAGTTTAAGACATCTGTCAATAGTCAGTCACATTTACCTGAAAAAATCCCACATATGAAAAGCTGAAAATGCTAAATTACTAAAAAGTTGCTTTTCTAGTACATATAGCAGTTCCATGTCAAATCAGACAAACTGCAGCACAGACAAGACTATGTATATAACTAAAAAAAATGCTGTGAAAAGCTGCCTCTCGCATCCCTTCTTTAATAAGTGACAGGGGGATTCTGGATTCTCTTTTACATCCCCAGATGTCAAGACTACACATGGCTGTAAAAATACAACATATTAACAAGGAATCCAAGAGGAGCTCCTCCACCCCCTCAAACACAATCAGTATCATTTAAGTTTTACTCCAAGTGACTTACAATAATTCACAACATAATCCATTTAAAGTTCCACTGAAGTATCCAGGTTCACTACTTTCTAGTAATACTACGACATAACTCCACAATAAAAACAAAGGCTTCCTTTACGTTGAGTCCTACACGCACTCCAGGATCCTTACAAGCCTGACATATAAATAAGAAAAGTAACATATCCTTAGGCTAAGGCTGTATGCAATGTTGAATCAAGTGAGTCATGGATTCATCACTGCAGGTAAGGCACTGACTGTTCCTGCAGACTAACTTCAGTCCTGTTTGATGTGCACTGAAAACAACCCTAAGACGACTAAAACTAAAAAGACTTTCTCATCACTACATTCAAGCCGATAAACAGTTGGATGGGTGGAGTTGAATTACTCAGTCCTGTAAGTTTTTTCTCTCATGCCAACTCACAGTCAAAGACTAGGAGCATCCAGTATAGGTCCCCAGTTCCTTGACAGCTGTATGCTAGTGAATTATCATAGGTGTGAAACAAATCTAATGAATATGCAGATGCAAAGGTCCAGCTGTAGAATATTTATGCGATGTTGTTAAATGGAGCTAAACATGTGGAATCATTTTCTACTTTTATCTACCTTTATTTGACAATAAAGGCATATAGCCACACAGTAATATAAAACTCTAACATCAAGTTAAAAGGAAAGTTATTTTATTGCAAAGATATGGGAGTTGATCTTCACCTGGTCTCATTCTAGAATATCTATTTGTTTTGCTTTAATCAAACATCTTTCCTTGATCAAACTTTTAGAATTATGGGTATATTTTACAACAGCTACGGCCTATCATCTCAGTTTTGGTGTTTTGTGGCTGGGGTATGGACTGCAAAAAAGTTCTGCAAAAGAGGAAACAAAAAAATAACTGTGTACATTTACAAGACGGGACTCACTATATTAAGAAAAACATCACTGTAGGGCATTTTGTTGGAAATAGATGGGTGAGTCTACCACTGATGTCACAAGATGCCCAAAGTCATGACAATGCGTAATGACAGATAAAATCTCCAATAACCTCATCCAACCTAAGCAAAACACAGAACTAACAACCTATCTAAAATGAGTGTAACCCGGGGAACTACTACACTGATTTGAATGAAATGCAGCTAATGCAGGATGGTACACCAAGGATCTTTAGGTGCAATGGACCAACAGAACTGGAGACTTAACTAGCCACACTAGCTACACCCATCTGGCTGAAGTGATAGAAACTAGTGTGATGAAAGCACTACCAGTTACAAAGTGACAAAGATTGACCCGCTGGACCAGTCAGACTATGGTATGGAAGCACTATCCGAGTTGAAAGACAACTTATTCTCGCCATCTCTACCCCATCAGTATATTTATGTTTACACACTCTGCTCATGTCCCACTTGGCTAGCTATTTAGACTATGAGAACTACAAAAACAATAAGATTATATAAACTTTAGATTCAGTACATTTTTTTTTTACTTTGTTCCTCCAGTTGTTTCAGTCATTATTTTCAGCATAACTAACCTTATCTACTATTTAAAAAAAATCGTGCAAACAATCAAACAAAATATCACACAAAACGTTTTTGTAAAACCCAAGCACGTTTTCACCAAAAGGAAAAAGATCAATGGACCAGATGGATCACAAAGCATTAACGCTGAGTTAACATTTTTAACACTATACCCTAAAGAATAAGGAAATAGCACACACAAATTTAAGTCGATGTAACCGGAAGCGAGATTACTATAAATTTAACCCAATTATAAAACGAAGTTAATTATGTATAAGAGTCTAGTTCGCTTAAGTATTTCGTTTCATATTACACAAGAGCTAAATAAGCTATAAAATTGTTTACACACCTGTACACCTCAAAGTGAAAAAAAAATTGAGTTAATCAATCATAAGCCTTAATTTCAATATATTAAAACGGCAAATAAGTCCTTATGAATACCGTATGATAACTAGCAATTATTGGGATACAAAATAGGTTTTAGTTAACATTTCAATTCCGTCCTTCATGCGCGGTTATCCATCTTTCTGGACGAGAAGCTGTTCATGTCCTTAACTGTTCCCCCTCGAGTCGAATAATTGTTGGTCGGTTTTGGAACTACGCACAAACACGGTGGTGTCCGGTACACGGCGGTGCACGTCGGCGTGTAGCAGCCCACACGCGCGTGTGCAGACGCCTCCGGTCCCAGTCCTGGCCACGGGAGCGCGGCTAACTAGCTAAGCAGCTAGCAGAAAGCGAAGCGCGCACAGGCAAACTTTTACCGAAAACACGGAGACCAAGAAGGAGGCACAATAGCAGCCCAAAGTTAAACGGACCCGGTCACGTCGTTTTTAAAAAAATAACACTTTAATTGTGTATAATCGGTTATTTGTAACTTAGTTAAAGAGAAACAAAACGGGGAGGGGGTGTTCATTTCCCAGCATACTTATTGTACTCGCGTCGTTGTCTGGCGAGGCACAGTGATCCTAGAGCTAGCCAGGCTGTACCCCGAGCGAAGCAGGAGAGCGGACGGCTCCGTGCTGAGAGCCGCAGCGGGGCAAGGCGTTTCAACGGCGATCCACGGGATGCCAACAAACTGCCCAGGGGACACAAAGAAGGCGCGGCCTCGTAGCCCGCACCCAACATAAACCCGTTAATTAAACCTCGCTGAACTATTTTCACTTTAACTCCGCTGCCACAGTCACCGCCGCCACCGCCAACCCCGACTCTCAGACTTACCCTGTGACAACAGGCGCCATCTTCCACAAACTCTCACACAAACTCTAACACTCGCGAGATCCCTGCTCTGCTAGAGCAACGGACCGACGAGACAACAACACGCAGACTGGGGACGGAGGGAGAGGGGGGCGACAGAGGAAGACGGGGGAGAGAGAGTGAGAGAAAAGGGCAAGCGCCACAACAACAGGCGTGGGAAACTTAAGAAATCACGCGAGACTACGAAAACTCTCACAATAAACCATAATGGAGCGAACCTTGTGGCATCGCGAGATGTGCGCGCTGTTGTTTTAGTGCATTTTATGGTGCTATAATGTATTCCCACTTGTTTTGGGTGCAATAAATTATGCCACCGATCGGAACAACGTTTGCCTCGAAATTTCACATAATTACTACAAAAACCGTACACTTTCCCAGGCAAATGCTGCCAAACTCCCGTAGAATACGTTTCTAAATCATTGAAAGAATAGTTTGTTTTGTTGATGAATGGTCAGTAAAAATATAGCGATAGACTATATATAGCAGCTGCACTGGTAATTAATGCAAGTGAACGGTTACAGGTGCAATTGAAAATGGCAAATACGTAACATTCGGGGGTTTAGGTATGAATGTGATTATAGATTTTAAAGAGTTTAAATCGCATTCTTGCAAATAATCTTTCGACTTGTCACTACTCATGTAATAGCCTCTAAACAAGTTCCAACATTTAGCTAAAATTTACAGAAAAAATTCAGTGCCATGTGTCAGAAAATACCTCCATGGTCTCGTGGGAACAAGAGAGAAGGGTGATTTATGTCGGTGTAATGCAGGGCTGTAATCCAATGAATCAAAGATCTGTTATCTTTTCTGGGAAATACCAAATCCAGGAATCCAGCGACCCTCTCACAGTGAGTATTTCAACAGAAAACAGAATCTATAACAATTGAAAACATCAGGGTCAGAAGTAAATTATAATTCTACACTGTTTAGGGTTTATACTGTGTTTCCTTGGCAATGCAGATATTAATATTTGCATAACTCTTGTGTGTGTCCTCATCTTGTTAGGCATTTTTTTATTACATTCGGTGGCTTACCTACTTTCCCTTTTCACAATTTCAGGTACAGTGTTCCACTTACTTGTTTGCATTTTGCTAAACTGCTTCAAAGATGTCAGAGATATTGCCATGGGTGTCATTTTCCCTGTCCATTGGTTTTTCAGATTTTACATGGATATTACTGTATAATGGTAAAGGCTATGGGACTTTGCAGATTTTTAGAAAATGAATATGGATCATGGTATAACTGTACTGGAAATAACAAGAATTCTAATGAGAATCACTCTGCTCAGTTGGTGAATCTGCCTTCTGCTAAAGTGCTATAAAATCTAGGGGTTTGAATTCCATTCAGACACTGACCAAGAGGGTAGGAGTTTTCTTCATAAGGTGTTTGTGAATGACTGCTGCTTGATTTGGGGGCTGCATGTCCAGGGCTGAGCCGAAAGAAAAGTTCCAAACATTTTATGTGGGAGTGAAGTTGTCTCAGTCTACAAATACCTGGATATTCCTTCCAATAACAAACGGGGCTGGTCTCACAATACATATATGCCTTGTACAAGAAGGGCCAAAGTTTTCTCCACCTACCGAGAAGACTGAGGTCCTTCGGTGTGTGCACGACACTGTTAAGGACATTCTGTGATATAGTTGTAGCATATGTGTAATATTCTACGCAGTAGTCTACTGGGGGTTCTCCCCATGTTGTCCTGGGGTTTCCTCCGGGTACTCCGGTTTCCCCCCACAGTCCAAAAACATGCTGAGGCTAATTGGAGTTGCTAAATTGCCCGTAGGAGTGTATGTGTGAGTGACTGGTGTGTGAGTGATCCCTGCAATGGGCTGCCCCCCCCATCCTGGGTTGTTCCCTGCCTCATGCCCATTGCTTCCGAGATAGGCTCCGGACCTCCCGCGACCCAGTAGGATAAGCGGTTTGGAAAATGAATGAATGAATGAATGAATGAATAGTCTACTGGGGTTGCTGGGGCTCAGAGAGGGACAGGAAGAGACAAATTGGCTAGGAGTACTGACTTTGTCCTGGGCTGCTCTTTGGACTCCACTGAGGAGGTGGATGAAAGGAGGGTGTTGGCCAAACTTACATCAATCGTGGACAATCCCTCTCTCCCCCTGCATGTGACAGTGGGAGTGTTACGCAGCTCCTTCGACAACAGACTACTAGACCCAAAAGGTAAGAAGAAACGCTTTCACAGGTGCTTCATTTCATTTGCCATTAGACTCTATAACACCACAGTCAACTAAAGTCCATTGATTTCTCCATATGAATGTGCATTACACATGAATGCTCTTTACATCTGTGCAATATACACTGCATATATGTAATTTCAATATTTATATCCACTGGGTGCAATACCTATATTATTTATATCCAAGTAAACTAAAGTTTCTGTCCTGTACCATTATTAGGTATGGAATGTCACTACACATGAATGTCCATCACATCTATGCAATAACCACAGTATGTGTACAATATGTGTAATTGTATACACAATTCATAATTTCATATTTTTTTATTTTTTATTGCTATTTATTTATGTTTGGCTGTTGTAACGAGCAAATTTCTCTGGTGTAGGATCAGTAAAGTATTATCTTATGCTGAAAACATACACCACATGAAACAACACTACCATATTTCACTGTATTATATTGTAGCACCGGCCGTGTTATCCTTATTGTTAATAGTTGCATTTCCTTATCGCACGTGTGTGTTTTGCCCATGTCTTGTGTGTACCCGGTCCGATCCTCGTGTTTAATTAGCTTATGTAAATCTCCCACCATGTGTGCATCTTGCAGTTCAACTTCGGACAACCTTGTGTTTCTGTTGTGTGTAATTGGTTCGGTGCTTGTTGGCTGCCTGATGTATTCCTTTTAAGGACTGCCAGTAAAGAGCATGTTCTCCCCGGCAAGCGAGTCTCTGTGTCTCTCTCTGCTCCCATGATGCCTTTGTCCACCCAACGGCACAATATTAAAGTTTTAGTTCTGAAAGAAGTTACTTCCCTGCATCATAATATGCATACAGTTTAATTGTATTTTAATGAGGCTGTTTTTTTAGTGTCAAGGCTTTTAAAAATGTATTTTGGTGATGAAGAATATGAATTTATTTATGTGACGAAAAATGAGTCAATGTTTTATTTCATTACTGATTCCTGCAAGCAATTTATGGCAATTTGTGTTACATTTATACATGTACATAGTTATAAATTTGTTTTTAATGTAAAAGATTTCTTAAGTGTCCAGTGAAAATAAAATTAAATGAAGCTTGATTTGTCATTTGTACAAGTACATGTACATTGAATTTCTTCTTTCCACATATCCCATCTTGCTGTTCAGGGGGGCAAAAGTATTAAGACACCTGGTCATTACACCTACTGGAAATTTTATGACATCCCTTTTTAAATCCATAGGCATCAATATGGAGTTGGTCCCCCCTCTTCCATCCATCCATCCATTTTCTGCTGCTTATCCATTGTCAGATCAATGCCAAGGCCTCCCTTTCACCATCCACCTCCTTCAGCTCCACCAAGGTGTTCCCAGGCCAGACAAGAGATATAATCTCTCCAACGTGTCCTGGGTCTGCCCCCGGGCCTCCTCCCAGTTGGACATGCCCAAAACACCTCCCCATGGAGCCGTCCATGAGGCATCCTAGATAGGTGCCGAACCAGCTCAACTGGCTTCTTTTGACGCAAAGGAGTAGTGGCTCTACTTTGAACCCCTCCTGAATGTCCGA
Organism: Brienomyrus brachyistius; assembly: GCF_023856365.1. Lineage (NCBI taxonomy): Eukaryota > Metazoa > Chordata > Actinopteri > Osteoglossiformes > Mormyridae > Brienomyrus > Brienomyrus brachyistius. Next base: position 25,373,155 of record NC_064544.1, read on the forward strand.
GCTCCTCACCCTATCTTTAAGGCTGAGCCCAGACACCCTGTGGAGGAAACTTATTTCTGCTGTTTGTATCCGCGGTCTCATTCTTTCAGTCACTACCCAAAGCTCCATACTTAAACTCCTCCACCAGAGGCAGCAACCCAGCCCTCATCAGGAGAGGGCAATCCATCTTTTTCTGGTCGAAAACCATGGCCTCAGACTTGGAGGTACTGATCCTCATCCCGGCCGCCTCACACTCAGCTGCAAACCACCCCAGTGCATCTTGCAGGTCCAACAGGACCACATCATCTGCAAAAAGACATGATCCTGAGCCCCAGAACCAGATCCCCTACACCCTTTGGCTACACCTAGAAATTCTACCCATAAAAGTTATGAACATAATCAGTGACAAACGGCAGCCCTGGTGGGGTCCAATGCAAACTAAGGGCTCGCTCCATGTGTACAGGGACCTGATGACCTGCAACAACGTTCCCCCTGCCCCATACTCCTGAAGCACCTCCCACAGGACCTTCCGAGGGACATGATCGTATGCCTTTTCCAAGTCCAGAAAACACATATAAACTAGTTGGGCAAATTCCTATGAACCCTCCAGTAACCTTGTGAGGGTGTATTGCTGGTCCAGTGTTCTGTGGCCAGAACAGAATTTGCATTGTTCCCCCTGGATCCGAGGTTCGACCAACAGGTGGACCCTCCTATCCAGTACCCCATCATAGACCTTACCAGGAAGGCTGAGGAGTGTGATCCCCCTGAAGTTGGGACACATCCTCTGGTCCCCTTTCTTGAAGATTGGGACCACTACCCCAGTCTGCAAATCCAAAGGCACACACAATATTGAAGAGGCATATCAGCCAAGACAGCCCAACAACATCTTTCAAGAATTCAGGGCAAATTTCATCTACCCTCGGAGCCTTACCACAGAAGAGTTTTTTGACTTAGCCCTAGAGATAGGCAAGTCCTTAGTCTTTCAGCTCTACTTCCTCCAAGGAAGGTATATCAGTGGGATTCAGGACATCTTCAAAACATTCCTTCCACCGCCAAACTATATCCCCAGTTGAGGTCATCAGTTCTCCAACCCTGCTATAATCAATATGAGTAAAGCCCTGTTTTCCCCTCCTGAGTCACCTGGCAGTTTGTCAGAACCTTTTCGAGGCCAATTGACGGTTTTTCTCCATAGCCTCAACAAACTCCCCGTACACCCAAAATTTTGCTTCAGCAACTGCCAAAGCTGCTTTCCGGCTAGCCTGCCCGTACCTGACAGCTGCTTCGGGAGTCCCACAGGCTAAGTAAGCTTGGAAGGCCTTCTTTTGTCTGACATCTCCTTTTACCTTTGGTGTCCACCACTGGGTTTGGGGATTGCCACCACAACAGGCAGCAACATCCTTGTAGTCACAGTTCTGCAATACCACCTCAGCAATGGAGTTACGAAACATAGCCCATTCAGGCTCAATGTCCCCTAACTCCCTCAGGATGTAATAGAAGAACGGCCGGAGGTGCAAGTTAAAGACCTCCCAGACAGGGGCCTCTGCCAAATGCTCCCAGCATACCCGAACTATGCATTTGGATCTACCAGGTCTATCCGGCATCTTCCCACTGCCAATGGATCTAACTCAGCCCCAGGTTGTTATCAGTTGACACCTCAGCTCCTCTCTTCACCCAAGTGTCCAAGACAAGCAGAGGCAGATCCGATGATACAATTACAAAATTGATCATCAAACTGCGTCTTAGGGGGCTGTAGTGCCAGGTGCACTTATGAACAGCTTTATGTTTGAACATGGTGCTCATTATGGACAAACTGTGGTCAGCACAGAAGTCCAGTAACTGATCACTGCTCAGGTTACGATCAGGCAGGCCAACCACACCCTTCCAGGTTTCACTGTCATTACCCATGTGTGCATTAAAGTCCCCTAGTAGAACAATGGAGTCCCCAGAAGGGGCGCCTGCCAGCACCCCCACCAAGATGACTAGATACTCTGGACTGGTGTTCGGTGCATATGCATAGACAGAGCCTGTCCCCTGACTCGAAGTCAAAGGGAGCCAACCCCCTAGTTCACCGGGCGCCGGAGGAGGAGGAAGAGACCGGCAATCGCCCCAACAATCGCCCTGGGGGCGTGTTCCATCGTCCCCACCGCTTCTCTTCCTGGAGAGGATCAGGAGTGTATCCCAATCACCCCGGACGTCCCCAGCGCTACGAAGCTGTCTCCCAGGGCAGCTTCCCCTATCCAGAGAACACGCCGGGCCGTTGAGCAGCTTGAGCAGCCGCCTCCGCTGCTCACTGCAACCGCCGGACCAGAGGAGCTCCCTCCGCTCCTGCCGCCCGCGGACCCCGCTCCTGTGCAGCCGCCGCCGCCCGTGGACCCCGCTCCCGTGAAGGCGCCCTCTCCGCCTACAGCAGCTCCCGAGGCACCCCCTCCGCCTGCAGCAGCTCCTGAGGCGCCCCCTCCGCCTGCAGCAGCTCCAGTCTCTTCTGCCCTAGTCCCCGAGGAGGTCCCAGAGGACTCCATCTTGGCTCCTCCCTCTCCGGAGGTGGAGGAGCTTGAATGGGACCCCTCGGGGTATCAAAATATTAACCACTTTGTAAAAGTGTATATAACATTTACAGCAGTTTTAAGAAAAAAACAAAAACAATTTGTATAACAGTTTGTAACTGACAATTTATGTCATTGAAATCAACTGTTTAGCATCAAACCAGATAACAAGCTGCAGAACAATCTCAAACCTCAACCTAGGCATTTTCACCAGAACTTGGTAACAATGAAATGTGTCTCTCACAATCTAACACACAAGTTTGTTTTTGAGAGATTGTAATTTGGGGGAAAACCTGTAAACATCTAGTTCCAAGAAGAGCTTCTGAAATGTCTCAAACGTGTTCCTCAGTTGTTTGGGATAGGTGAGGTTTAGTGCATATGTGAATCCAAGAAGAATTGCGCAGGCTCTAGTCAGATTTCCCCAGCCAGTCATGACTTGCACACCCTCCAAGACAATGCTAAAGTCCTCCTGGTCATTCTTCTTGCAGACAGTAATTTTCATTACATGCTGTAGTAGACTTTGCTGCACATCCTTATTGTCACACTGTAAAACAAACATAACATTTTATTATGAAAATCTGTTATTTATGCAGTTAATTTGTGTAAGATGTTCAAACTAGTTTTTCCTCATAAGAACTTAAAATGCAGATACATCAAGGAAGTACAGTAAACCATTTCTAGGTTCATATCTTTGTAACATTGTAAAACACTAACTCCCCAAAACTTGTTTCTCTTGAGACTGACACTACAACAAACTCAAGTATACTATGGCTAATGGCGGACAGGATGTTTTCAGAAATGTTGACAATGTTTAATTTATTTAATTTATATTGCTGACACTAGTGCAAGAATTTTTTTACATGAGGAACGTACTTATGTTTAAGATGTATTTCTGTTTTTGTAAAGGAAAACAAATGCTAAATGCAGTTTTCTGCAAACAATAAATATCTGAATTAGTTTTAGACACTTACATTGTACTCCTGGATGAGGTCTACCTCCTTTTCACCCAAGTAATAGACCAAGGAACGGAGGACAACATCTCTTGTCTGTTCTATGTTTTGATGTGAGGTCTAAGCCACCAAAAGTGTAGAAATTAGTAATAGTACCCAATAATAATCAAGCAAATATCAGTCATATAATGATAAAAAATACCAACTAAAATACCTGCTGTATGGCACCCATTTTCTTCTTCAAAATCTGTCCGAGTGCTCCTCCTTTGCAGGAAAATATTGTGAAAAGTGTAGTAATCCTGTCACGCCCACACGGGCGGAGTCTACCAGAGTCATCACAGCGATCATAAGTGGCAAGCAGTCAAAAGACACTGACAGACCGAAGGACGCTGCGAAGTATTGAGCCAATGTCTTTGAGCCGTATTAAGCATTCTCTTGTCTCTCGTCTACCCGCTTTCCCATACCTGGTCCGTTTATCCTGTGTGTTTACCTTACCTTTTCCTCGTCCTCTTCCCAGACCCGTTCCCGAACCTAACCCGTCTACCCTGCTGAGACTGGCAAGTCCTGTTCCCGCTTCCCCGTGTGCTCTTGTCCCGTGTCTCCCTGTTGGACGGATTCCCCGGCTTCTGACCCACGTTTACGGACATTGACCATTCTCTTTGCTTTTCCCCATTAGAATTAGCGCTTCAGTGCTTTCATTAAAACTCGCTGTAGGTCGCATATCTGGATCCCTGTCCTTCTTCATCGGCCGGTATCACAGAATACTTCGCCTTAACAAGATGGATCCAGCGCACAGCGCAGCACTGGAGACGCGCTTGACTGCCGTTGAACAACTCTTAGCGATTCAAGCGGCTCAAGTTCCTCTGCCTGCATCCCCACCTCGGCCCTCCACTTCTGTCCCTATAGCACTGCCAGAACGCTATGACAGCAACCCCGACACATGTCGGGGTTTCCTCATGCAATGCAGAATCTATGTGGAGGAGCATCCCGAGATGTTCCGCACCCAAGCTGCCGAGGTGCGATTCGTTATCTCCCTCCTGACCGGCCGGGCTCGAGATTGGGTGACGGCGCTATGGGCCACTCAGAGCCCGCTCGTCGATTCTACCCGGGACTTGGAGGATTGGTGCGGTACCGTGGGGCTTGGCAACAGATACAAGGATCCCTCCAGACCCAGGCAGAGAAATGACGGACCCATGCCGACATGCGATGACGATTGCGACCTACATGTCGGGCTGGACAATTAGTTTGGCTCTCTACAAAGAACTTCCGAATACCGGGGTGTCATAAGCTGATCGCCAGATTCATCGGTCCCTTTCGCATCCTTCGTCAGGTGGGACCAGTGGCCGTCCGATTGCAGTTACCCAAGGTATATCGTATCTGTCCCACTTTTCATGTGTCCCTAATCAAACCCGTGAAGTTCAGCCCCTTACACCCGGAGATCGCCCCAATGATGGACCCTGCTGTTGAGGTAGAAGAGGAGACTCCCACCAACCAGATTCGGTCCATTGTGGATTCACGCCGGCGTCAGGGAAAGCTGCAGTACCTGGTTGACTGGGAGGGCAGTGGACCCGACGAGCACAGCTGGGTTCCCACCGGCTCCATCACGGATCCATTCTTCCTGACGGCTTTTCACTTGGCTCACCCCGTGAAACCGGCTCCGCGGCCGCGGGGTAGACCCCGTAAATGGCTTCGGCCTCCAGGAGGCGGCCGCCGGGGGGGGCAATGTCACACCCACACAGGCGGAGTCCACCAGAGGCGTCACAGTGATCCTAAGTGGCAAGCAGTCAAAAGATATAGACAGACCGAAGGACACTGCGTAGTATTGAGCCAATGTCTTTGAGCCTTACTAAGCATTCTCCTGTCTCTCGTCTACCCGCTTTCCTGTACCTGGTCCATTTATCCTGTGTGTTTACCTTACCTTTTCCTCGTCAGAGAGTAAGAGGATACCGCTTCTTTCAAAATGATTTATGACCTAAAGGTCATAAAGGTCACGGGGGGCGGAGTTTGGGGCGTGGTTGTGGTGGTACGATGTGACGTCATGGGAGAGGGATTTAAATAAATTATTTATTATTTAATAATTTATTATTATTTAAAATTATGTATTTATTATTATTATTTATTTTAAAAATTATAATTTTATATTGAGGAGAGTGCTTATGAGTGTGTATTATTTTTAAGTTATTTATTTATTATTTAAAAAATTATAATTTTATATTGAGGAGAGTGTGGGGTTTTGTCGGGCGCCGCCGGGGCTGAGCGGGGTGGGTTACCTGATGGAGCGTAAGCGTACGCTGTGCGGTACTGTGGTAAGGTCCCTGGGCTTTGGAGAATCAGCAAAGGACTCTGAGAGAGCGATGCTATGTGTCTGGTGCGGTACTGCGGTAAGGTCCCCACGACTTTGGATAATCCGCGGAGAGAGCGATGCCGGAGAGCTGAGAGCCGTGCTGCTCGAGTCTGATGCCAGAGAGCTGAGAGCCGTGCTGCACGAGTCTGATGCCGGAGAGCTGAGAGCCGTGCTGCGCGAGTCTGAGAGAAACTCTGAGAGAATGAGACTCTGGGAGAAAATGATAAAGTTGGAGCAAAGAATGAGAGGAGGCGGAGGGTCTGACGTCCAATAAAAACGCTTGGCGGTAGTTTTGACAGTGTATGTGTTTTTTTCCTCACGCAACCGTTTGTATTACATTAGCGTATGGGGCCGCACTTTTGTACATCCCGGTAGGTCAAATCCCGGTCATCTCTAATAACTTGGGCCATACATCAAGTTGGACATTTTGTCTCCCAGTAAATTCTGTTTGAAGTTTTGTTTTTCATATATGACCGCGCACAAGTACAGATATGGGGTTAAAAGAGAAACGCGGCGACGAACATAAACCATCCGCAGATAATTTTATTACGTCGAGCGGGGGGGTTTTCCTCCTATGTTAAAGAGGCACGAGGCCTTACCATCCGTACCATGCCCCCACCAGCAGGCCGTGGAGAATATAGGGAGCTTTGCGCTGTAGGGCCAACACTAATTTTTTTAAAAATACAGACATGTCCAGCACTCCCGAAATGAAAGATTCAACCTCACCTTCTAAGACTCAGCAGGAGCAGGAGGCTGTTATGCGGCCTCCGGGGGCTCCCAGGAAGATTCGTACGCCATGTAGACGGGTACCTATGATGCAACCGTCGGAAGACCCGAGGGCTACCTGGGAGCTGCCCAACGGGGATATACTGATCTGCCTCTTTGACAACGTTGCGGAGGAACTGCGCGTCTTTCAGGTCACCGGAGATGGCCCAGACGCCGGGAAAGACGACCCGCATCTGGCGACTTTTTCCGAAACGGAATGGGGAAACTTGAAGACTGTTGTTACCCCGATGATGGAGGAGAGCACCGACCCCGACTTTCAGCCGGACAATGGTAGAATGGAGATTCACTATAGAGATGCTGGCAATGGTAAACAACGTACCACCTTTATGACCGGGGAGCTGGACAAGAGAATGCTGAATATATGGCAGCTACCTAAATAACCCCCCAAAAGCCCTACTGAGCATGGAGCCCAACCCACGCCCGTACATCATGGGGCTCCCTGTAAAACCGGGGAGCTCATGTCCCGCCTGACTGGTGTACATCTATCATGCCTGATTTGTACCTCGCATATCTGCGCATGTGCAGCACTACATCTATCATGCCTGATTTGTACCTCGCATATCTGCGCATGTGCAGCACTACATCTATCATGCCTGATTTGTACCTCGCACATCTGCTCATGTTTTAAGAACCTAAATAGCGGCTAGAAATGACCGACCAGGTAGGCAGAAGTCTGCTTTTCTTATCTCACAAGTCATGGAAGGGTAGGATGGGGGACACATAAGTGTGGGGTAGGAACTGTGGAATCAGGCAGGGGTGTAAGAATTTAGGATATAGTCCTGTTATTTTAAAGAAGGTGTACATGATTATTTAATTACATTTAAAATCAACCAGTAAGCTGCATTTAGCACCATGCTGCAAATACACATTAAAAACTTTAAAGAATGGTAATATAACTTGACCATAGTTTTTAGTTACACAAATATTTTAAGACGTAACATGAAAGTTTTTCAAAGTAAGATGTACAAATGTTTTAAAATGTAACATGAAAGTTTTTCAAAGTAAGATGTACAGATGTTTTAAGATGTAAGATGTTTGGGTGTTTTACAAAAACATTTTGTTATGTGTTTGCAGCCCAAACGTATTTTTTAAATGTACAAAGTTTTATGCATTCATTTTGTGAATTAGTTTTGAAATCTAATATGAACATGGCTTTTATTTTACAAAAGCAAAGTTGTAAAAATTTTGTAGGCTTTTTATCAAAGGAGATTTTGTTAATGTAACATGAAGTTTTTTTTTATTTCAAAGTTACACAAGCGTTTTAAAATGTATGATTTATACGTGTGTTGTATTTTTCAAGCTTGTACAAAAATGTTTATGTACATTTATCAAATGAGTTTTTAAAATGTACCATGACCGGGTGTTTTATTATTCAAAATAAAAGTTGTACATATGTTTTGTTATATGTATGCAGCACGGTTGTGTTTTTAAAATGTACTAATTTTGTGGGGTGGTGGGAATAAAGCGTATTTAAAGGGGTACCTCTCATGGAATCTACCAATCTTTACCAACTGATGAGCCCTGAGCCACATGGGGACTGAGGGTTTTAACCGTGAGACTCGACACCTAGGCATTAGATCCTTATGTCAGCAGTGGTCCCCATGCATGTACACAGTGTAGGGTCAGGTCCAGAGAAAGCTGTTACTACGAGTGCAGCTGATTAATAGCATTTAATTTATAACAGTAGGAGCTAGTAAACTGCATTTAGCACTCGCATTAAAACACGTTAAAGACTTTAAAGAATAAAGCCTTAGTTATTTTTTAATAAAGATGGCTTTTCAGTAAATGTTGGCTTTCCTACAAGGTGACCCCCGAGGCCTATGCTTATAGTATCCGGGTGCCTGATTTGAGATGCTTACTGAGGATGCCATGTTAACACCGGTAACTGAGCTGCACCATGTGTCACACTTAATGAAACTTAGTCCTAATTCAACAGAACCAGTCGTCATCCACTTTGCAGTGAGATTTCTGAGCGAAAAGTGAGCGAAGTTTCATTTTCTTACTTTACCACCTATCCGTTAGTAAGGTAAATGGAGGCGATAATATGTCGGACACATCAATGGCACTGAGCGCGAGGGAATGTGCGGTGTGGCGCGAGCTGCTAGCTGATGTAACAATGCGAACAGTGGGGCTCTTACGTTTTTAAGATGCGGCTAACTATCCCCGAGACACTTTAGCCAGGTTCGTGTACATTTGCTCTTAAAGCTGCTGTCAACGCCAGGAGGGAGCTGGCTAGCAATAACATTTTTAGCTGGTCTTAAAGCTTGCTGTATTTTTCAATCAATACATACACGGTTTAGAAGAAAACCTAATCAACATTTAAATAAATAAAAAATAAACGTACAAAACTATTGACATCCACCAGAAGCATGTGCATATTTTTCAGGTTTGCATGTTGTGTGTGGTTGTCTAACCACCATCGGCCTAGGTGACGGAGAAGCGTACGGTCGTAAACTGCATGCGCTTATGCCAACAGGTGTTTAAGTAGCTACAAACATAGACACTTTCTTTAACATAAAACATTTAAAGGCACATTCTGTTTTGTCGACATTCTTAATTTTATTCAAGTAGCCTCTAATCACCTTACACTTGTTCTATTTTACTGTAGAGTATTTTAAAACAATGTCACTGAAATGTCACCATATGTCAAAGCTAACAAGGTAACATGATTGTATCAGCGGAACAAAAAGCCGTCGCTTGGATATGTATAGACAGATCATGTGTTGCTCAGCAAATCGACAGCATTTTGAAATCTATTTGTATTTAGACAAATATATTGGGAATGAAGCGTCGCGTTTTAAGAGGTAGACGTTGAGGCAGAATTTAATTTGGTCACAAATGTATTTTTCTTCTGCAGCTAGAAGTGTCGTCTGAGCCTGATTTTACCTGGCATGTCGGTATGAGATTCTTGTAGTAGAAGTTATGTGAATTGCAGTACTCTGAAATTAAGTGATATGTGTATTAGAATCATGAAGTGTCATCTTCCTTTTATTTTAGGTTCGCCCCGGGCATTTTTATGAACTGTATTGTAATATCAGACAGTGTGTGTCATGAATTTCTGAAGGCATGTTATATATGACCATTTCTTGGAAACGTCTCTTGTACAGTAGTTGCAGTTTGTCAGGACAAGAGTGTTTGGCTAATGTGACATGCTGAACAAGTCCTGTGATTAAAGCATGTCTGCTGCTTAAAACATTGTGTTGTATGCTGAAGGTTTCTTGCCGGTACATGTTGAATTACCGTTACATTAGAATATTCAAGTATTATTTTTTAAATCATTTAACGAAATAGGTATTTATCTCATCATTGATGACTGTGGTCCACCTGTATGACAAGTAACCTGTCCCGGACAGAGGTTTCTTCAAGGCCTGTTGTGGGAACCCCATGGTGTAGCATTATGAGAAAGTATACAGGGAGTAGTACAAATGAGCAGTCGCCCTGCCCCTCTTTTACTCATTTTGGAAGCTTAAATTACTAAATTGTGTCTTTAATGCTAATCTGTATGATTCTATGGTCTGAGTGAGTCTCCAGTACTACATGAATGGTAAACTTAACAACTCTACTTCTCTTAGCTTAATAATATTTTCTTTCTTGAGTTGAATTAGTTTGTGTCTAATTTTCATTTGATTGATTTTCTGCACATTTGGATTATTTATTTGCCCCCCTTGTTTTAAAGGCTAGAGGGGGTCTGTGCTTGTGAATCATACAGATTAGCATTAAAGACACAATTTAGTAATTTAAGCTTCCAAAATGAGTAAAAGAGGGGCAGGGCGACTGCTCATTTGTACTACTCCCTGTATACTTTCTCATAATGCTACACCATGGGGTTCCCACAACAGGCCTTGAAGAAACCTCTGTCCGGGACAGGTTACTTGTCATACAGGTGGACCACAGTCATCAATGATGAGATAAATACCTATTTCGTTAAATGATTTAAAAAATAATACTTGAATATTCTAATGTAATGGTAATTCAACATGTACCGGCAAGAAACCTTCAGCATACAACACAATGTTTTAAGCAGCAGACATGCTTTAATCACAGGACTTGTTCAGCATGTCACATTAGCCAAACACTCTTGTCCTGACAAACTGCAACTACTGTACAAGAGACGTTTCCAAGAAATGGTCATATATAACATGCCTTCAGAAATTCATGACACACACTGTCTGATATTACAATACAGTTCATAAAAATGTCCGGGGCGAACCTAAAATAAAAGGAAGATGACACTTCATGATTCTAATACACATATCACTTAATTTCAGAGTACTGCAATTCACATAACTTCTACTACAAGAATCTCATACCGACATGCCAGGTAAAATCAGGCTCAGACGACACTTCTAGCTGCAGAAGAAAAATACATTTGTGACCAACTTAAATTCTGCTTCAACGTCTACCTCTTAAAACGCGACGCTTCATTCCCAATATATATTTGTCTAAATACAAATAGATTTCAAAATGCTGTCGATTTGCTGAGCAACACATGATCTGTCTATACATATCCAGGCGACGGCTTTTTGTTCCGCTGATACAATCATGTTACCTTGTTAGCTTTGACATATGGTGACATTTCAGTGACATTGTTTTAAAATACTCTACAGTAAAATAGAACAAGTGTAAGGTGATTAGAGGCTACTTGAATAAAATTAAGAATGTCGACAAAACAGAATGTGCCTTTAAATGTTTTATGTTAAAGAAAGTGTCTATGTTTGTAGCTACTTAAACACCTGTTGGCATAAGCGCATGCAGTTTACGACCGTACGCTTCTCCATCACCTAGGCCGATGGTGGTTAGACAACCACACACAACATGCAAACCTGAAAAATATGCACATGCTTCTGGTGGATGTCAATAGTTTTGTACGTTTATTTTTTATTTATTTAAATGTTGATTAGGTTTTCTTCTAAACCGTGTATGTATTGATTGAAAAATACAGCAAGCTTTAAGACCAGCTAAAAATGTTACTGCTAGCCAGCTCCCTCCTGGCGTTGACAGCAGCTTTAAGAGCAAATGTACACGAACCTGGCTAAAGTGTCTCGGGGATAGTTAGCCGCATCTTAAAAACGTAAGAGCCCCACTGTTCGCATTGTTACATCAGCTAGCAGCTCGCGCCACACCGCACACTCCCTCGCGCTCAGTGCCATTGACGTGTCCGACATCTTACCGCCTCCATTTACCTTACTAACGGATAGGTGGTAAAGTAAGAAAATGAAACTTCGCTCACTTTTCGCTCAGAAATCTCACTGCAAAGTGGATGACGACTGGTTCTGTTGAATTAGGACTAAGTTTCATTAAGTGTGACACATGGTGCAGCTCAGTTACCGGTGTTAACATGGCATCCTCAGTAAGCATCTCAAATCAGGCACCCGGATGCTATAAGCATAGGCCTCGGGGGTCACCTTGTAGGAAAGCCAACATTTACTGAAAAGCCATCTTTATTAAAAAATAACTAAGGCTTTATTCTTTAAAGTCTTTAACGTGTTTTAATGTGAGTGCTAAATGCAGTTTACTAGCTCCTACTGTTATAAATTAAATGCTATTAATCAGCTGCACTCGTAGTAACAGCTTTCTCTGGACCTGACCCTACACTGTGTACATGCATGGGGACCACTGCTGACATAAGGATCTAATGCCTAGGTGTCGAGTCTCACGGTTAAAACCCCCAGTCCCCATGTGGCTCAGGGCTCATCAGTTGGTAAAGATTGGTAGATTCCATGAGAGGTACCCCTTTAAATACGCTTTATTCCCACCAACCCATAAAATTAGTACATTTTAAAAACACAACCGTGCTGCATACATATAACAAAACATATGTACAACTTTTATTTTGAATAATAAAACACCCGGTCATGGTACATTTTAAAAACTCATTTGATAAATGTACATAAACATTTTTGTACAAGCTTGAAAAATACAACACACGTATAAATCATACATTTTAAAACGCTTGTGTAACTTTGAAATTAAAAAAAACTTCATGTTACATTAACAAAATCTCCTTTGATAAAAAGCCTACAAAATTTTTACAACTTTGCTTTTGTAAAATAAAAGCCATGTTCATATTAGATTTCAAAACTAATTCACAAAATGAATGCATAAAACTTTGTACATTTAAAAAATACGTTTGGGCTGCAAACACATAACAAAATGTTTTTGTAAAACACCCAAACATCTTACATCTTAAAACATCTGTACATCTTACTTTGAAAAACTTTCATGTTACATTTTAAAACATTTGTACATCTTACTTTGAAAAACTTTCATGTCACATTTTAAAACATTTGTACATCTTACTTTGAAAAACTTTCATGTCACATTTTAAAACATCTGTACATCTTACTTTGAAAAACTTTCATGTTACGTCTTAAAATATTTGTGTAACTAAAAACTATGGTCAAGTTATATTACCATTCTTTAAAGTTTTTAATGTGTATTTGCAGCATGGTGCTAAATGCAGCTTACTGGTTGCTATTAAATGTAATTAAATAATCATGTACACCTTCTTTAAAATAACAAGACTATATCCTAAATTCTTACACCCCTGCCTGATTCCACAGTTCCTACCCCACACTTATGTGTCCCCCATCCCACCCTTCCATGACTTGTGAGATAAGAAAAGCAGACTTCTGCCTGCCTGGTCGGTCATTTCTAGCCGCTATTTAGGTTCTTAAAACATGAGCAGATGTGCGAGGTACAAATCAGGCATGATAGATGTAGTGCTGCACATGCGCAGATATGCGAGGTACAAATCAGGCATGATAGATGTACACCAGTCAGGCGGGACATGGGCTCCCTGGTTTTACGGGGAGCCCCGTGATGTACGGGCGTGGGTTGGGCTCCATGCTCAGTAGGGCTTTTGGGGGGTTATTTAGGTAGCTGCCATATATTCAGCATTCTCTTGTCCAGCTCCCCGGTCATAAAGGTGGTACGTTGTTTACCATTGCCAGCATCTCTATAGTGCATCTCCATTCTACCAATGTCCGGCTGAAAGTCGGGGTCGGTGCTCTCCTCCATCATCGGGGTAACGACAGTCTTCAAGTTTCCCCATTCCGTTTCGGAAAAAGTCAACAGATGCGGGTCGTCTTTCGCGGCGTCTGGGCCGTCTCCGGTGACCTGAAAGACGCGCAGTTCCTCCGCAACGTTGTCAAAGAGGCAGATCAGTATATCCCCATTGGGCAGCTCCCAGGTAGCCCTCGGGTCTTCCGACGGTCGCATCATAGGTACCCGTCTACATGGCGTACGAATCTTCCTGGGAGCCCCCGGAGGCCGCATAACAGCCTCCTGCTCCTGCTGAGTCTTAGAAGGTGAGGTTGAATCTTTCATTTCGGGAGTGCTGGACATGTCTGTATTTTTAAAAAAATTTGTGTTGGCCCTACAGCGCAAAGCTCCCTATATTCTCCACGGCCTGCTGGTGGGGGCATGGTACGGATGGTAAGGCCTCGTGCCTCTTTAACATAGGAGGAAAACCCCCCCGCTCGACGTAATAAAATTATCTGCGGATGGTTTATGTTCGTCGCCGCGTTTCTCTTTTAACCCCATATCTGTACTTGTGCGCGGTCATATATGAAAAACAAAACTTCAAACAGAATTTACTGGGAGACAAAATGTCCAACTTGATGTATGGCCCGCATGGCACGTAGGGTAAGGCCTTGATGATGATACTCGTGCCTCTACCACAGGAGGAAAACCCTCCCGCTCGACGTAATAAAATTATCTGTACTTGTGCACGGTCATATATGAAAAACAAAACTTCAAACAGAATTTACTGGGAGACAAAATGTCCAACTTGATGTATGGCCCAAGTTATTAGACATGACTGGGATTTGACCTACCGGGATGTACAAAAGTGCGGCCCCATACGCTAATGTAATACAAACGGTTGCGTGAGGAAAAAAACACACACACTGTCAAAACTACCGCCAAGCGTTTTTATTGGACGTCAGACCCTCCGCCTCCTCTCATTCTTTGCTCCAACTTTATCATTTTCTCCCAGAGTCTCATTCTCTCAGAGTTTCTCTCAGACTCGCGCAGCACGGCTCTCAGCTCTCTGGCATCAGACTCGCGCAGCACGGCTCTCAGCTCTCCGGCATCAGACTCGAGCAGCACGGCTCTCAGCTCTCCGGCATCGCTCTCTCCGCGGATTATCCAAAGTCGTGGGGACCTTACCGCAGTACCGCACCAGACACATAGCATCGCTCTCTCAGAGTCCTTTGCTGATTCTCCAAAGCCCGGGGACCTTACCACAGTACCGCACAGCGTACGCTCACGCTCCATCAGGTAACCCACCCCGCTCAGCCCCGGCGGCGCCCGACAAAACCCCACACTCTCCTCAATATAAAATTATAATTTTTAAAATAATAAATAAATAACTTAAAAATAATACACACTCATAAGCACTCTCCTCAATATAAAATTATAATTTTTAAAATAAATAATAATAATAAATAAATAATTTTAAATAATAATAAATTATTAAATAATAAATAATTCATTTAAATCCCTCTCCCATGACGTCACATCGTACCACCACAACCACGCCCCAAACTCCGCCCCCCATGACCTTTATGACCTTTAGGTCATAAATCATTTTGAAAGAAGCGGTATCCTCTTACTCTCTCTCGTCCTCTTCCCAGACCCGTTCCCGAACCTAACCGGTCTACCCTGCTGAGACCGGCAAGTCCTGTTCCCGCTTCCCCGTGTGCTCTTGTCCCGTGTCTCCCTGTTGAACGGATTCCCTGGCTTCTGACCCACGTTTACGGACATTGTCCATTCTCTTTGCTTTTCCCCATTAGAACTAGCACTTCAGTGCTTTCATTAAAACTCGCTGTAGCTCGCATATCTGGATCCCTGTCCTTCTTCATCGGCCGGTATCACAAATCCAACCTTAATAAATGTTGGCTCAAGGTGCAGAGTAATAATTCTCCTAAACTCTTCATTAATCTAAAAAATGAAACACACAAACACTGATTATAATTATGTTCAGTTGACAACCACATTATTATCTGTGACAGTATTTAATGACAAAATGTAAAATCCCTACCTGGAGAACGTCAAACAGAGCAGGCCAGTGATCTTTAAATTCTGCAACAGTCGGGCAGAATTCAACCACCTCATGTCTTCGGAGAGCAAGGGTTTTTGACATTTTTTCTTTCACCACAAGCTTCATTGTTTGCTCAGAAGTTGCTGTTAAAATTATTATTCATAAAGAAAAGTAGTTATAAGGGTTTACATTTAATGTAATGTTTGTGGAATATTTTTATTACATATTTTTAATCATCAAAATCATGAAATTGGAATGGTTTCAGCCTAGAAACCCAATACTGCTAAACACACTGATAAACAAGTCTAAACATTTTTAAATATCGTTAAAGACTAATTTTAAAAAAATTTGTATTATAGTAAATCTCAAATGTGTTCAAATAACTTCATTCAGGTCGAATTTTACATAGATTAATCAAAGAGAAAATGTAAATTGCTATAGATATCTTACTCTTTATGAAGACTGATACTGCCTTAATGATTGCAAAGATGTTTGTATTCTTCAACTAGTCAAAAGCATGGTTATGTCCTGAAACGCCATCGTGTTGCTCCTAAGGTGTTTGTGAATTGTTTTGTTTAAGAGGGCGCCTTCTAACGTCGAGGATGAATGAAAAAAATGCATATATTGCATGAAATGATTAAACACTAATACATCTTTACAATTTGAAGCGAATATATAAACACATCAACACTCTTAAAAGATAAGTATAATCATAGAAACTGCCCCATCTATCAAGTTTGATGCATGGCCATAATCATTTTTGCTTTAGCGACCAACATGTCCATTCTAGCCTCAGCACGTGCATGTGAGGAGTTACGACTAATGAGCTTGAGTTCAGATTTTCACATCAAATAACATTGCATAATTGTAAACCTTTATTTTAAAACACCTGGTTAAACATAGTCACTGTTTCACATGCCAAAATGATCACTGTCGTTCAGATTCAAAAATTAGTGTAAAACAATTCCTGTACTAGCGTAAGTAAGCGGTGTCCTGAGGAGCTTATTTAAGAAATCAAAATAAAATGCAAAAAATAGTAAGGGGCTTAACTTACCTCTTAATATTTTACACTGATCATCTGCTCCTTCAAAACGCCATCTGACCACAGCTGTTGTTGCGATTCAAATGGTGACTCAATCAAACCCAGATAACTGGACCAATTCTCTTAAAATAAATATGAAACCTTTTTTCCTCAAAATTTTAGCCTAAACGGTTCCTCAAATTAAGCCTAAAAATTGCACTCATTTCCTTAAAAAATTGGTAAAATTTATTTCTTAATTTTATTAGTGAAATGTTCTCAATATATTATAAGAAACACAGAAAACCTATTTTTTTAATTAAATATGCACATTATTTTTAATGATTACATCAATTTGATTAAAGAAAATTACAAGCCTCATGATTCATTTTTTACAGTGTGGACTCCATGAAATACCAGGACATTTTAAATCAAAATTTGGCTGCCTCTGCCAGGAAACAAAAATTGGACTGTCATTGGATATTCAAACTGGACAGTGATCCTAAGCACATGTCCAAATCAACACAAAAATGGTTAGCTGACTGCAAAATCAAGCTTCTGCCATGGTCATCTCAGTCCCCTGACCGGAACCCCATTGAAAACCTGTGGGTTGAGCTGAAGAGGAGAGTGCATATGAGAGGGCCTAGGACCCTGGATGATCTGGAGAAATTCTGTAAAGAGGAATGGTCTCAGATGCCTTGCTTGGTATTCTCCAACCTTTATAAAATGTTATAGGAGAAGACTCAGTGCTATTATACTGGCAAAGGGAGGTTGTACAAAGTATTAAAAGCAGGGGTGCCATTAATCGTAGCACATGTGTTTTTGTTGAAAATAATTATTTTTTGATGAAGGATTTGTTTTTCTTTCAATAAATTTATTTTAAGGAAAGGTTGGATTTTTCTCATTTTTTCAGTGTGATATGAAACTACTTCACCAAAAGGTAGATTTTTACTAACCCTTTTTACAAATCATTATAAGGGGTGCCAATAATTGTGGAGGACACTGTATACCACTTACACAAACCTAGAAAAAACCTGAAGAAGCATGCTTGGACCTGATAAAATCCACCAATGTGCACCAACAGTATTGGAAATGTGTGTATAGTACCGCTACTAGGGGTGTTTAACATCTTTTTGTCACTTTAGTCCAAATTGAGTGCTAGATACCAGACTATAGATATGTGACAATTCAATTCAATTATTTATTTTTATTTCACATTTTCACAAAATTACATTGTCTCCAAGCGCTTTACATTATCCCTTCCCAAAGCCCCCAATGAGCAAGCCAGAGGTGACAGTGGCAAAGAATAAACCAGACTCAAAGGGGGAGCACCTCCTCCAGACCCGAGAGATTAAGCCAAATGAGTAAGAAGGCAAAGTCATAATTCACATTGTCCAAATTTTAAGATTTGAGTTTCAAAGTAGGAGGCAGGCAGGTAATGTCAAGTAGGTGCTGGCGCTGCTTCTGATGAGAGGACAAACAGTGCTACAGCAGCATGGCATACAGGAGAAACGTCACAAGCAGAAGGACGAACAGGCAGGAAAGAAGGCATAGGTAGTGGAGGTGTCACAGGCAGCAGAGTAGGCAGAATATCCTGATATTTTGGGGTCTCCAGGCAGCACATCCCAGGAGGGGTAGGGGAAATAAAATGTGCAATTAGCGAAAGTAGGGGAGACTAGAGGCAGTGCAAACAGTTAGGCGAGTGCAATATGTAACCTCCGGCAGATATGGCTATGGCAGCATAAGTAGGAGGAGACATGGTGAGTCCGGGAACTGTCAGTAGTCCAATTCCGAGTGTGACACTAGAGTGACAGCACTGGCAGTTCAGTTCATCAAAAATCAATGGCACCGATCCCCACCCAGCTCTTCACCTCACACTATAGGCCTGACTGGAGGTGAGTAGTTAGCTAGAACTATAGAGTCCCTATAAGCTAGAGTAAACAAGTGTGTTTTTAGTCTAGACTTCAATATTGAGAGCGAGTCTGAATCCTGCACTTCCATAGCTGTGGAGCTTTATAAGAGCTTACAGCCTACTGTAGTTCTTTCTACTCAAGGTACTAATAGATAACCAGCACCTTCAGATCGAAGGAAGCAGGGAGGGTTGTAAGAGACATTCAGTGCTTTATAAGTTAATAGCAGTATTTGTAGTCAATCTGAGACTTAACTGGAAGCCAGTTTATGTAAGTTTATGTAAGGATGCAGATGAGCAACCAGAAAGGAGGGCATTACAGTAAACCAGTCTTAATATTATGAAGGCATGTATTCGTTTTTTTGCATCATGAAAAGAGAGCACCTTCCAAAGCTTGGCTATGTTCTGTAGATGGTAAAACGAAGTTCTAGTAATACTTCTTATGTGAAAATCAAAACACAGATATGAATCAAACAGGATACAAAGATCTCTGACCACTGTGTTAAGCTGAGTAGGAAGACCAAAGTGGAGGTTGTGAAACTTATTCTGAACAGCCTTGGGTCCAACTAGCACTACCTAGAGAAAATGAAAAATAAAAGCAAAGACATTGTAAAAATACAAGTGGAAGCAGCACATTAGCACTCTGGTTTTGCACATCTCAGGATGTCTGCATTTCCAGGTGTTAAAGATAGTAGTGAGGGGGACGTAGTGGAGTGTCAGCAGTTAGTTCTATGACAAAGTGACTTGACACATATCATTAGTGCTCCTCACCAGAGCCCCTGCACAGCCATCTGCTCAGGTTGGGGCTGCTCATCAGGGTTGGCGTCATCCCCTCACAAGCAAGTGGCTGGTCCCTTACTCACCTGCAAGATGAATGCAGACCAATGCACAACCAGGTTAAAAGGCCCCAAAAGTTGAGGTGTTTTGTGTACAGAGCAGTCCCTCACATTGACTTTTTGCAGATCTTACTTAATATGCTATGAATAATAATCATTACATAATTCAATGGCTGGAAAAGTAGTTTGTCCTAATATTGTTAACAATAACCTAATAGAATGACAAAAACATATGCTTACAAATTAGTCATTACTCTGTGATTCAGTTATTTGGAATACTACAATGAACAAAACAATATTCTGTATTATCACATGACTGTGAACTGGTACGGTTGCCATGCAAAATAAATACAAAAGTATAGTATGGGGTTGTTTCTGAAAGTAAGTGTTATTCTGTAGTCTTGTTTAAAGCTGAAAATACAGTTTGGAAGTTGGATTTCAGATAAGCCGCTCATAGTCCTAGAATGAATAACCTCCCACTTTCATTTTTCCAAAATGAAAAACCCAAGAAGTAAAACTACGGATCTGCTTAATTATATTTGTAATAAAACAAAAGAGAATAGTATAGGGAGGGGAACAGCAAATTAAGATGAAAGAAAAGTGGGAGAGAGATACAAAGAGACAAAATGTGGAGAAACGGGGCCCAATATCCTCTGCCAAAATACAGAAATCTTGTAATAGTGGTCAGAAAATCTCCACGAATACCCCGGGAGAGTATGCTTGGAAGGTGACATGAAAAGTGCGATCTCAGAAGTGTGTATGCAATTTAGAGGCCTGGGACAGTAATTAAAGTTCCATGATGTGTTTCCTTAGAGAGCTGAATTCATGTTTGTACATGACATATTGTCACTGTCCATTAAAAACATGTTAACTCCAGAAATACAATATTTCACACACATTTTCCGTGAAACTACTTTACTAAATAAATCTAAAACAACACTGACACTGTCACGCGACGTGGGCGCGGGTAAGGCGAACGGGTAGGCGAGCAGACAGGAAGCAGGCAGACAGGCAAATACGGGGCAAAACTAGGGGTTTAATCAAGGGACTGGGAGAGGGAAACATCGGACGCCAACTAACATCAATGACAGACAAAGGCATTAGGCAAGACGTGGACTTAAAAGGACAAGACTGGTTGAAAATAATCAGACACAGCTGGGCATGATCGGGAAAGCACACGTGGAATATTAGGGGGCGTGGCACACACGAGGAGTGGACGGGCCGGGCATCACAGACACCCTTAGCCGCACAAATAGAAACCTGTCTTTACACAGCTGTTAGTGAATGGTTTTTAAATGGACTAAAGCCAAGTTCATGCCTTTCCACATATACAGACTCTTGAGTATACACTACATTAGTCTGTGGATACAGATGGTCACAGTAGGCACATGTACACAACAGTGAAATTCCACTAAACCTGGGACCTGTATCACAAAATAGTATTTCTTACTTAGCCGGATAACGTGTTGGACTTAAGTAGTCTGATGCAAGAACATAAGAAATTTACAAACGAGAGGAAGCCATTTGGCCCATCAAGCTTGCTTGGGGAGAACTTAACTAATAGCTCAGAGTTGTTAAAATCATATCTAGCTCTGATTTAAAGGAACCCAGGGTTTTAGCTTGTACTACATGAATAGGAAGATTATTCCATACTCTAACTAAACACTATGTAAAGAAGTGCTTCCTCAAATTCATTTTAAAATGTTCTCCCACTCATTTCCACCTATGGCCACGAGTTCTAGTATTTAAACTAATATATATTTAAACTAATATAATATTACTAGTATTTAAACCCTCTATTTCCCTTTTATTGTGAATAGTTTTTTCCCTTTCCCCCCTCCCTACTCGTATCCTTATCTGTATGTTGGCTCTTACCTTAGTATGTGTAGTTTAAATTCCTCCTCTTATATTGTATTTTTTATTGTACTTTTATAACTTGTAATATGCTGGTGTACTGCTGCTGGAAACTAGAATTTCCCAGAGGAACCTTCCCGAGGGATTAATAAAGTTCTATCTATCTCTATCTATCTATTAAAATAGCCATCCAGACCTGTTACATCTTACATACCTGGATCATGTGCCCCTTTAATCTCCTTTGTGCAAGACTGAACAGATTCAGCTCAGCTAACCTCTCCTCATAAGACATTACTCTGAGACCAGGAATCATTCTTGTAGCCCTACAGTGAACCTTTTCCAAGGCAGCAATGTCATTTTTAAGGTATGGTGACCAAACCTGCACACAATATTCTAGATGGGGTCTTACCAAGGAATTGTATAATTCTATTCACACACCTAGAGTTGTAACCCAACATCCTATTGGCCTTTTTAATTGCTTCCCCAGACTGGCGAGAGTGGGACATGGAAGCATCAACATACACACCAAGGTCTTTCTCATAATCAGTTACCTTTATTTCAGTGGAACCCATAAAATATCTGTACTTTATATTTCTGCTCCCTGCATGGATTACATTTATTTACATAAAATTTCATCTGCCAGGTATCAGCCCAGTCGCTAATTAAATCAAGATCCCACTGCAGCCTCTGTGCTGCTAGTTTAGTATATGTTACACCACCCACTGTCTTCTGCAAAATTAACCAGTTTACTGTATGCATTGCTGTCAGTATCATTAATGTAAATTAGGAACAATAGTGGTCCTGAAATTGAACCCTGCGGTTCCCCACTATGAATGCAGGCCCACTGTGACATTGTGCCTCTAATAAC
The DNA here is from genome assembly GCF_023856365.1 of Brienomyrus brachyistius. NCBI lineage: Eukaryota > Metazoa > Chordata > Actinopteri > Osteoglossiformes > Mormyridae > Brienomyrus > Brienomyrus brachyistius. Next base: position 25,395,288 of record NC_064544.1, read on the forward strand.
TACCTGCTGTTTCCTGTCTGTTAACCAGTATTCGATCCAAGCTGCTACAGTTCTAAAAATCCCTGCAGCTCTGAGCTTAAGCAAAAGCCGTTTGTAGGGGACAACAAAGGCCTTCTGGAAATCTAAGTAGATCATGTCGTAGGCCTTTTTGTGATCAATTTCTCCTGTAGCTTCCTCAAAGAACTATTAGTTAAACAGGATCTTAACTAAAAATACAGGAGTTAACTAAAAATTAGTTAAACAGGATCTACCTCTCCTAAATCTATGTTGGCTATCCCTCAGAATTTTATTTGAATCCAGGTAATCCACCATTGTCATTTGGATTACAGCTTCGATTACTTTTCCAGTTATGCAAGTTAAATTGATTGGCCTATAGTTTGCTGGATTACTTTTTTGAATATGAGTGTTTGAATATTACCATGTTTCTAATCAGAAGGTACCACACCAGTTGATAAGGATTTCTGAAATAGTAAAGTTAAAGGTTCGCTAATAATATACCTCATCTCTTTTAGAATTATAGGTAAGATGCCATCAGGGCCCAGTGATTTATTTATTTTGAACTTAGCTAAGCTTTGTAGGACCAGCCTCAGTTATATATACACTGGTCATAGACGACGTTGTGTTTGTACTAAATGGTAGTAAGTTACTTGTGTTCTCTATTGTGAACACCCGTGTAAAATAATCATTAAACTCATTTGCTATATCAATTTCATTTTCAATTATAAGGCCCTTATTAATCTGCAAATTAGTGATTTCGGCTTTTAGAGCTCTTTTGGAATTAAAATACTGGAAGAAACTTTTATTGTATTAGCCTCCAATGCAATCTTTCTTTCTACATTCTCTTAGCGAGTCTAATGTTATTTTTTAACTCAACCTGTAGACTTAGATACTCCTGCTTTATTCTGAAATCATTAGTTAATTTCCATTTGTGGAAGAGAGCCGTTTTCCTACTGACTTTTTCTTAATTTCCTTAATAAGCCACCTTGGCTGCAGTTTCCTAGATTTAGTTTTTCTGGAAACAGGTATGAAGTCCTCTTGCACTTGCATCAATGTGTTTTTAAAAAATGCCCATGCCTCTTCAACAGTTTTGCTGTTTAAGTCCATATGGTTTACAGTTTCTAGTTTCAGTATCATTCCATTAAAGTTAGCCTTCCAAACATTGTATATTTTTTTTTGGACTTTGCTCTTTGGACACTAAAATTAACCTCAACTTTAATCATGTTGTGATCTCTAATTTTCCAATGTTATCCTGGTTGTTAGAGAAAACAAGATCAAGAAGGGCTTCTTCCTTGGTAGAGGTATTAACAAACTGAGTTAAAAAACAATCCTGTACTAATTCCACCATCTCAAGTTCATTTACAGAAGAGCCAGAGACTATGTCCCACTGTATCCCGGGTAAATTAAAATCACCTATTACCAACACATCATTTTTATTACTCATAATCCTGATATCGTCATATAACATTCTGCTTTCCTCTGCAGCTACATTAGATGCTCTATAACAAACATCAAGAATTAGGCCATCTGAGTTTTTAGCATCAAGTTTTACCCAGACAGCTTCTGTACTTTTATTTTTAACAGTGAGCTCCCTTACCTGCAAGTTTTCTTTTACATATACTGCAACACCACCTCCCTTCTTTCCTATCCGGTCTCTACGGAACAATGTGTAACCATCCATATTATATTCTTCTCCATCACTGTCACTCATCCATGTTTCTGTTATTACGTCGAAGAGTCTGATGAAATTAAAGCCTCTAAATCATGAATTTTGTTTCTAATACCCCAAGCGTTTAAGTAGAGACCGCCAAGGGTAGGCCTTTTACAGTGCTCACTTTTAATATTAATTGGGGCTTTCCATCTCCCCACAACTACATTCATAACTAACCTCCCTGCCTCCCCAGTTCCTACTTTAAACATTTCTCAACTACTCTACACATACGCCTCCCCAATACACTGGTTCCCCTCTGGTTCAGATGCAACCCATCCGGCTTGAACAGGTCCCACCTGTTCTAGAAGGTCTTCCAGTGCCCCATAAACCTAAACCCCACTTTCCTACACCACCCTTTTAGCCACGCATTTAATCTCCTTACTCAGCTAATTTAGCCTGGCTTGCACATGGCACAGGAATCATTCTGCTTCTAAGCTTATCCGTGACTTCTATAAATTTATCCTGCAGAACAGCCCTCCCACCCTTTCCTATACCGTTGGTGCCAACGTGCACCACTACTACTGGGTTCACCCTTGCTGAGGCCAAAAGCCTGTGAACACAATTCGGAAGGTCCGCTACCTGGGCACCATAACTCACAGGTGCACACATAACTGTCTACACCTCTAATAAATGAATCCCCTACTACCACAACCTCCCTCTTCCTGGGGGGAGGGGGCTCCTCAGTGCCCAAGGAGCCTCCTGCCTCACCAGTCTCTTCTGGCTCTAAAGCTGGAAGTACCTGAAAGCAGTTAGACACAGTCATTTCAGGTGATGCTGCCTCTGTAAACTGTATACACCCTTTTCTACGCCTATAAGGCCACTTAAAAAAAACAAATTGGTTCTCGTCCCCGCCCGACCCGCCGAAATGCCTCCGACCCAAATTTTTTTTTATTTCGTAAAAATCGCATGGAAAATGCCCAAGAATGACGAAATTTGAATTTCCCGCGCATTCCACATCGACGATTGATCCACATTGTGTAATCCTAGTCTTGGAATGGTTTCATGAACCTAAATTTGTCTCTACCTGAGATGGGCTGGTGCAAAGATTTAAATCTGGGGAAGTGATGTGTTACATGTTCTTAAGTACTTGTTTGTAGAGTTGCATTTCCTTGTTCAACCATTCAGGTTCCTGTATTTTGTAAATTCCTCGTGTTTTAACATGTTTTAATACACTTTCTTTTTACATATTTTAAATTCTTGGTTTTTCATTTAGAATGGGAATGACAAACAGAATATTGGTTTGAAATAGTATCATTTTTATATTCACGAATGAAACATCAGCATAAAGTATCCAAATCCATAGTTGGGAAGGCATTTATGAGAAACACATGGATCAAGGAATTTACATTCTTGTATTTTCTTACATTTAATATATTTGAAACACAACAAACTGGAAGAACTGAGGAGGCGTACAACGTAGGTCTGCTCTCTTCGGTATGTATTTTCAAATATGTATTTTCTTACATATTTGAAAGTCCAAACAGTCAGTCAATATTTGTAAAATAAATAAATAAATAAATCCCTCCCCTCGACCCACCCCCTCCAAAAAAAAGGACGAGAACCATTTTTTTTTTTTTAAGTGGCCTAACCTACGATCACCCAACTCTCGACTTGGCTGTTCTTCATCTCCCCCCTCCCCGCTTGTGACGTACACACCGTCTCCCTAAAAGGTGTATTAAACTCTCTCCTCTAACTCCTTGTTGTGCCTGATGAGAGCCATACAGTTGCTCTTCTAGGTCAGGAACCTTGACCATGAGTGAGTCCACTAACTTACATCGCTCGCAGACAAAGTCCGACTGGACGCAAACATCCAGAAGGGCAAACACAACACTGAGCTGGCCCCATAATTAACTAGCTCACTATGATCCCGTCCTCTACTCCCAGCCCAGTATATTAATATAGCATATTTAACTTTTACTTGATTTAATTAACGTACAGTTAATATAATAAAGTACCGAGTACAAACTAAATTAAGACTTGCGTTAAAACGGAACTTTTTGAAGTATCCGATTGGGTCAGAGAATCTTAGAAATTACACTTTTAAAATATCAAAATTAACAATTACTTACCCGAGAATAACTTCCTACTGAACCACCTTTAACTAAAATAAAGCGAAATTGCTCTAGGGAGGTCGAAAAACAACAATGTCCTCCCAGCCCCGACTGGCGACCGAGCAAAGATCAAGTGCAACTGTCCTTTTCCAAGTTAACGTTACCGATATTAGATATTACCCCGCGGGTGCTCTTGGCGAAGGTACGCGGACAGAAAGCCGCTCACGCAGCTGTCGGTAACTCTCGCGCTGTTTATTAACAAAGACAGACAAGCAGTCACGCCGACCGAGAAAAAATGCAACCACCCACGCAACCGTACTGGCACACAAACACTTAAACGTACTTCCAAATAACTGCTTCAACAGGCACACAACACAAGTGCACCCTGCGTCTACACCACTATAGTCTGTTTCAACTGGGGTACAGTGTTGCCAACTATTTTCAATGGAAAGTAGCTAAAGTCTGCTCGAAAAGTCGCCAAATGTCGCTAGATGACGTCATGCGTATAGTTTCATGTTGATGACGTAATTACGTCGTATTTGCATTCTGCGTGTCTTCCCTAATCCTTCCTCACGTGTACAATATAAAACTGTTATCAATTACGTTACATATTTTCTATCAGACAAAACAACGGAACTTATTAACCAGCAGTTACATCCTCTGCAATGGAATAAGAAGAAAAAATAAATAAATAAGAAAAAAGAAGAAGAAACGGTCAAATTCAATAGTTTTATTTCAAGCAAAGGAGAAGCAGGTAAGTGATTAGTCCGTGGCAACACCGTTTGCACATGCGCAGCTCATTCACATCTATGTCAGCTGCCGTGCGGTAACGGGAATATGCTGCTCCTTTCAGCCGGAGCTATCGCTCACTGATCAGAGCAGACACAGGTAGAGTAACTGTACCGGGAAAGCAAGACCTCACGCTTACAGGACAGTACTGGCGACATTTGGAAAATTGCTAAGGTTTGTCCAAAAGTCGCTAGATTGGTCGCTAGGCGCTTTTTTGAAAAAAAAGTCATCAAGGGGGTCTGAAAAGTCGCTAAATCTAGAGACAAAGTCGCTAAGTTGGCAACACTGCTGGGGTATGTTAAATCAGACAAGATGTCTGACTAAGCAAGAAATCCGGCTCATAATACAGGTATCCGAAGAGGGCAGATGTATGGAAACAAATACAAATACAAACAGTGCAGGTAAATGGGCAAACTTTTTATGAAAAGTTTTAAAGATGTTACTAGGCTTGGGCAGTATTAAGGTAATATATAGCATACATGGCATATTCAAATGTTTGTAAAAGAATTAGCCCGGATGCCCCCTCACCCCACTCAGCCATTTTTATCGGCAAAATTTTAAAAAGGAAGAATGTTGTTGCTTTTGAAAATAGCAAGGTCTGGGTAGTATGAAAAATTAGATATGTGGGTACCTCCATACTCCCTCATATAACTGTTCTCCATAACTGCTACGACTATTGTTATTCTACTCTTTCTACATTGACCTCTGCTCTGTGAAAGTCAGTGCTGCCACCTACTGGAAACAATTAATTTTTTTGCACATGAGCAGTCAATGTGCACCAATGTCATTACCTGATCCAAACCACCTACCTGATTTGTACCTCGCATATCTGCACATGCGCAGCATTCTTTGACACTGCCCAAACCGTTCATTGCGCTATTTCACAGTAAACAATATTGTCTTTGTTTATGGCCAACTACAGTGACCACTTTATTGTTTAGCAAGAACTGGTGTTAGTGATCGCATTGACTGAAAAATATTGAAACTCAGACACGTGTAGGTACGGAACTTTTTTAAAGAGACAGAGAATCCAAAATCTGAATATCTGACTGAGTATTCCATTCTGGACTACTGGAGATCGCTCACAAGCAGTAAAATGAACCTAAAGCCATGAAACAAAATAATGAAATAATAAAATGAAGTGGGACAAATCAGGCACCATTGTAAAATATAACGTAAATTGAAATACTGCACAGGCATGGAATATGTGAGGTACAAATTGGGTAGGTGGTGCATGTTGCACCAAACATTAAATCTGGGCTATCTGCTGGTTAAGTCTGATGCAATGCATGACAAAGAAACTGTTTCCAGGGCCTGACGGTCCAAACAAACCACTATGGCGGAACTAGTAACATTATGTATTGTAATTTCTTTCTTCAGCAAGGCATCATTAAGGGTGAAAAATGGGCTAAATCCTTTAATTCAAACAAAGACTGATGAGTGTAGCTGTTCTCCCAGGCGGAATTATCAGTACATTATTTTCAGTTTGATATACACTGAGAAGCACATTTTTTGACATGAGCAAAACCTAAATTCACAAGTAAATGTTCAACATGGAAAACATTATGCTAATTGTGGCTGTGAGTTTGTTATGGCTAATACTGGTTACAGTCAATTCAAATCAATTTATTTTTATATAGTACCTTTCACAAGAGTTGCCCCAAGCGCTTTACATTGATATGTTGTGATAAGTGCAACATCATAAACAGAGAACAATACAAAACCAGAGAAATGGAAAAACAAAGAAACAATAGAAAACCAGATGACAACAGAGGAGAGGAACCAGCATTTTGTTCTGCTGTTCTGTTTCCTGTGAGCGCCGAACTGGTTGGTAGCGCGCAAACTTTTAAACTATAGAACTATAGATATCCCTAAAACAATAATTAGAATAAAGGCATCGGAAGGAAAAGCTCCAGTTAAATCATCTTCCGCTTATAAATCTCCAAACTTCAACAGATTAACCACCTTCACGATGACCTCCACTTGTCTTCTGAACAATGTTGTGTGCAAAAGGTGTATTTTCAGCTTTAAACAACACCAGAGAAAAACAACTACTTTCAGAAACAAGTCCCCAGCTATACTTTTTGTATCTGTTTTGCAGGACAACTTTCCGTATGTTCTGCGCCTGTGTTCTGTAGCTCCTGTGGCACATACAGCGTAGACTGTCCTTTTGACACTCCCTATAGTATAGTGTGCCAGAAGCGTTTAGTTAGTGTAGAGTTGGAGGACAGGATTTGAGCATTGGAGGAGCGTATTAGCACTTTATTGAAGATTAAGCAGATTGAGGGATTTGGAGCATACAGCCAGCTTAGTCCCTCCTGCCACGACTGTCTCCAATCCAGCACTGGCAGCAGCAGTCAGTGCACATGAGCCTTGGGAAATGGTCAGACGTGGTCCAAAAAGCTCTAAGCTGAGAGCTCCTGCACGGCATTCGGCTGTTTCGCTTAGCAACAGGTTCTCTGCTCTCTGCAATACGTCTGCCGAAGCAGAAAAGGTGCTTGTGATTGGAAACTCGATTGTTAGGAATGTTAGAGTTTCTAACAGTTATAAAGCACCAGTTTCTGTAAAATGCCTCCCCGGGGCCAGAGTTTCCGACATTGAGGCAAAATTGGACACTGTCTCCAGCAATGAAGCCTCCACCTTGGTTGTTCATTGGAACTCTGATATAAAGTCCTGACAATTTGAGGTATTAAAGAGGAGCTTCATTTCTGTGTGTGCAAAAGCTAAGACAAAATGCCAGAATCTAATTGTCTCTGGTATCTTACCAATTCTCTATAGAGAGGATATAACCTATAGTAGGCTACTGTCCCCAAACCGCTGGTTAGACTTGGTGTGCATCTCAAAATATATTCTTTATCGATGATTGGGACAATTTTTGGGAACGGCCTGGCTTTTATAAAAGGGCCAGCCTTCATCCCCACGAGATCCTCGCAAACTCCATAACATCTTTTCATCACTACTCAACCCTCCACCACCATCTGCTCCTTCCTCCCTGACTTCTAAAGATTTTTCCAATTTCTTTGCCGAGAAGATTGACGGAATCTGTCAGACATTCTCTCCCTCCTCATCCACTACACTACACACTAAGGATTTCCCTCCCCCCTCACTGGCCCAGTTTTTCAGTCTTACAGCAGATGAGATCATGAAAGTCATCTCATCTTCCAATCCTACTACCTGCCCACTTGATCCAATCCCTTCCGCATTGCTTCAGACAATCTCTATAGACCTTCTCCCCTTCATCACCACTATCATTACTGGCTCCATGACTCCCGGTCATGTACCAACAGCATTCAAAATAGCCAGGGCCTTTCCCATCTTAAAAAAACCCACTCTCCCTCGGACACTTGCAACTACCGACCAGTATCACTTCTTTCCTTCCTTTCAAAAATCCTCGAACGTACAGTCTATAACCAGATCTCTCTCTATCTCTCTCAGAACAACCTCCAGGATCCTAATCAGTCTGGCTTCAAAGCAGCTCACTCTACAGAGACTGCCCTCTTAGCAGTCACTGAGAAGCTACATGCTGCCAGATCAGCCAAACTGTCATCTGTCCTCATCCTTCTTGACCTATCAGCAGCATTTGATACAGTCAACCACAAGACTTTCCTGTCCATCCTTAGGAGTTTTGGCATTGGTGGCTTGCTTCCTACCTAGAAGGCCGAACATACCAAGTAACATGGAATGGATCCACATCTACCCCACATTGTCTTTTCACCGGTGTCCCTCAGGGCTTGGTTCTTGGCACTCTCTTATTCTCCCTCTATACTAAATCTCTTGGTGAGGTTATATCCTCACATGGCTTCTCCTACCACTGCTATGCCGATGACACTCAACTCATCCTCTCCTTCCCTCCCTCAGACACTCATGTCTCCACTAAGATCTCTGCATGCTTGGCAGACATCTCATCTTGGATGACCGCTCACCAACTAAAACTCAACAGTAGTAAAACTGAACTGCTTTACATCCCGGCTGACTCATCCCCCCTCCAGGACCTTGCGATCTCCTTTGACAACTCTCTGATCCGTCCTTCGGTTTCTGCTCGCAACCTTGGAGTTACCATGGATGATCGGTTGTCCTTTTCCTCACATATCGCCAGTCTTTCTCGCTCTTGTCAGTTTCTCCTCTTTAATATCTGGAGGATACGTCCATTTCTTTCCACTCAGGCTACCCAGATACTCGTCCAGTCCCTCGTCATCTCACGCCTTGACTACTGCAACTCGCTTCTAGCGGGTTTACCACTGCGCGCCATCTGTCCCCTCCAACTTATTCAGAATGCAGCTGCTTATGTTGTTTTCAACCTTCCCAAGTTCTCCCACACTACTCCTTTGCTACCCTCTCTCCACTGGCTTCCTGTAGCTGCCCGCATCAGATTCAAAACACTGATGCTCGCATACAAAGCCAAAAATGGTCTGGCACCATCCTATCTAAAAGACCTCATCACACCCTGCACTGCACCATGATCTCTCTGATCCTCCAGCACTGCTGGACTGGTCCCACCACCCCTCAAGGCACAAGGAAGACACACATCTCGGCTCTTCTCTGTCCTGGCACCTAGTTGGTGGAATGAACTCCCCCTTGATGTCTGAACAGCCGAATCCTTGACTGATCTTCAAGCGACAACTGAAAACAGTTCTTTTTCAGAAATACTTGAAGTATTACTTCTGTATTCTTACTCTAAGCTCTTTTCCTTGCATGTGTGTATAACAAACAAAAAAAAAAGTTTCACACTTTCCCAACAGAGTATTCAGATAGATGGTATTCATAGCCTGGGTCCTTATTGAGCTAGTATCGGAAAAATTCATTGCAGAGTCATAAAGCACTTATGTAAGTCGCTCTGGCAAAGGGTGTCTGCCAAATACTGCAAATGTAAATGTAATCCTAACTGCATGGGATTATTTATGGTAACCCAAAACATGGTAAGTAAATTACCGGTCACAGCACAGGAAGCACAAAGGTGAAGGCAGGCATGAGGGAAAACTAAGGAGCTTTATTTAAATGAAAAACAAGGCAAAAGGAAATAGACCATAAGGGGTCAAAAACTAGGCAGGGAGATCAGGGGAGAAACATGGGGCATAGGGTAAATGGAGCAGTACACACAGTCAGCAGCAGAACATTGCAACTTAACACTACAAACTGGGGAGCTCAGGACAAGTAGGCACTATATACACCACAGATGAGAAGCAGATAAGAGGCACTTGGGATCATCCACACAAGGGCTGAAATGAGAGGCAGGGTTAAACGAGGAGCAGGTGTGGCTTGTTAGCGCCACACCACAGGGAACACAGGGGAAAAAGGCATGCAGGGCGTGACATTACCTGCCTGACTAAGAGTACCATCCTGATTATTCACCCATCTTCAGATCATGTTTAACCTTGATCCAGGTGCTCCATAACACAGCATCCTGTAAATCTAACAACTACAATAGAGTTGAGTGAGCCTAGAAAGAATATTGCAAGTGTTATTAAACCAAGACTTATACCTAAATGTTCAACTGGGGGCTTCTGTGCGAATAACTTAATACTGATAAGATAAAATGAGCTACAACATATACCCATCATAAAATGTGCACTATTGACCGTTGCCCTTTAGGAAGTAAATCACTTGTCAATGATATGGTACTTGACACTGGTGCAGTTTTTTAACTGACACAGACACTATTCCTGTTGTTGAAGCCTCACAAGATGAGATTAGGTTCATACAGAAATCACGAGGTTCTGGGCATGGAGGCGGCCTGGCATATGTGAGTATAAATGAGTATGGATGTCTTTCTATAATATCTCAACACCTTTGTCATGTTTCCAGCCACATACCCACACTGTGTATGTGAGCCTATGTATGTGTGTGTGTGTGTGGGTCATATATACATTACATTATGGAGACTAAATGTCCCCACATAGTCATAAAAACCTGTTATTTTGACCTTGTAGGGACTACCTTTCTGACAGTTGCAAACAGTATTCCATGCATTATTCACTACCATTTGTAAAATGTTCAGTGTATGCATGCTTCAACTCTAAGCACATGTGTGTTCATGAGGCAATGACAAATGTATGCATACATGTACACTCTGGATAAACTGGATCCATAAGGGATGGATCGGGTAAGCTGTACGGATCAGGTAGCAACAGTATGCAAGCACTGGAAGTAAAAAACACACACACAGATGGGCACAAATACATAAAAAAGTTACAAATTTCAGATACTTGCTCATCAGATGTAACAAAATAAGATACATTTCTCACACCAGCATTTTGTAATTTAAATACAAGTAATTTGTAATTTTAAAATGCAAACATACATGTAAAATAGTAATGGTACACAAGAAATGTATGTATTGTTACAACCCTAGTAATGTGTAACATTTACAAAATTTACAACTTTCCCTAATTCTAAATAGAATAATCATTTTGTGATTTAGGGGCGGCATGGTGGTGCAGTGGTTAGCACTGTTGCCTCACACTTCTGGGACCCGGGTTCGAGTCTCCGCCAAGGTCACATGTGTGTGGAGTTTGCATGTTCTCCCCATGTCGTTGTGGGGTTTCCTCTGGGTACTCCGGTTTCCCCCCACAGTCCAAAAACATGCTGAGACCAATTGGAGTTACTAAATTGCCCATAGGAGTGCATGTGTGTGTGAATGTGCCCTGTGATTGGCTGGCCCCCCATCCTGGGTTGTTCCCTGCCTTGTGCCCATTTCTTCCGGGATAGGCTCCGGACCCCCCACAACCCAGTAGTGTATGAACACTGGAGGATCTGGACCCCCATCCCTGCCTTGTGCCCATTGCTTCCGGCAATCCCAGTAGGATCAGCGGTTTGGAAAATGGATAGATGGATTTTGTGATTTTGTGATGTATTATAGAATTCATGGTAAAATAAAAAAAAATACATAAAATACAATCTCTCAAAGTATTTTGTTACAAATGATATCTGATACAAATTACAAAATACTCAAAAGTAATTAAATACGTATTTGAAATACACTTCTTAAAACAATAAACGGAACACATAAATCATACATCAGATCTAGGTGAATGAAATCTTCAAGTTGAAAGACTGATCCAACTTTCATTACGACTCATAATGTGGCTTAATAGTGTGTATGTCCCTCACATGCCTAAATGCACTCTCGACTGGCTGGGCATATCCCTGATGAGACAGCAGATGGTGTCCTGGAGGATCTTCTTCCAGACCTGGATCAGAGCATCAGCTCCTGAATGATCTGTGGCGTTTCTTGGCAGAGTAGGCTGGACTGATACATAACATCCTAGTGGTTCTTAATTGGATTCACGTCTGGGGAACGTAGAGGCCAGTCAATGTCATCAAAGCCTTCGTTATCCAGGAACTGCCTACATACTGTCACCACATGATGCCAGGCAATATCCTGCCCACTGCATGAGTATAAGGCATGACAATGAGTTTTCATCTTTGTACCTAACAGCAGTCAGTGTACTGTTGGCTAATCCAGGAGATCTGTGTGACCCTCCAAGGATAAGACTCACAACACTGACCCGCTGCCAAACCAGTCATGCTGGATGATGTTGAAGCAGCATAATGTTCACCATGGCGTCTCCAGACTCTGTCATGTCTGTCACATGTGCTAAGTGTGAACCTGCTCTAATCTGTTAAGAGAACGGGGTGCCCAAGGTGAACCTGCCAGTTCTGATGTTCTCTGGCAAATGCCAATTTAGCTGGGCTGAGTTGGGCTGTGAGCATGTCCTGTGAGAGAATGTTGGCCTCTTATGCCACCCTCATGGAGTCTGTTTCTGACAGTTTAGTCAGAAACATGCGCACGAGTTGGTGGTTGCCTTTCTACAGTCCTGTCCAGCTCTCATTATGTAAAGATCTCATGGCATCTCCTACATGTTCATGAGATTGTGCTGGAAAACACATCAAACCTTCTTCCGACAGTACATATGGATGGGCCATCCTAGAGGATCTGGACTACCTGTGCAAATCCACAGGGAGGAAGGAGTGACTGTAGTTATTAACTTCTTATACTTACTATCAACAGGTGTGGTGTCTGACACTGCAGGTTAGGGTTCTGTGTCTGTGATTGGAAAGTCACCAGGTGAAATCCCCTAGTCAGCATAGTGATTGGACCCTTAACCCCAATTGCTTCAGAGACTGTTTGACCCTGCTTTCTGAATTGTATAAATCTTTGTATAAAAGCACCTTGTAAATAAATAAATTTCATAGACACACCATCTGAATCTGTCTGTTTTTCACAGAATGCTGAATATAACATAATGCCATCTAAACTGGATGGGCAAAATCAACCCTGTCAACCTCTGACTGATATAAGAAAGAACTGTCAATACAAAATTCAGCATACCATGGTGAAATAGTGCTCACTTGTGTCTACGAAGGAATTTGTGTTATGAGGTTCCTAGCAATTTTTTTACCCATCCATTCATTTTCCAAACCACTTATCCTACTGGGTCGCAGGGGGGTCCGGAGCCTATCCCAGAAGCAATGGGCACCAATGGGGGCCAGCCCATCGCAGGGCACACTCACACACCATTCACTGTCACATGCATTCCAAGTCCATGTACATGTAGCAAGTCCAATTAGTCTCAGCATGTTTATGGACTGTGGGGGGAAACCAGAGTACCTGGAGGAAACCCCACAACGACATGGGGAGAACATGCAAATTCCGCACACATGTGACCCAGGCGGAGACTCGAACCTGGGTCCCAGAGGTGTGAGGCAACCGTGATAACCACTGCACCACCATGTCCCCTTTTTTTTACCCTAAAATTGGATATACATATCTGAAAAACTTTTTTGCTTTCTTGCAAATTGCTAACAGATGGATATCCCAAAACTTATGCAGTACTGTCTGTCATCTTACTCATGTTGAGGATTAAAATAATAATAACAGAGGATACAGGAATTTTCCATTGTTTTATTTTTTTATTACTTTTACTATCAGAAAAAATTTGCAGGCAGAATGAATAAGTGAACGGGGCGGCATGGTGGTGCAGTGGTTAGCACTGTCGCCTCACACCTCTGGGACCCGGGTTCGAGTCTCCGCCTGGGTCACATGTGTGTGGAGTTTGCATGTTCTCCCCGTGTCGTCGTGGGGTTTCCTCCGGGTACTCCGGTTTCCCCCCACAGTCCAAAAACATGCTGAGGCTAATTGGAGTTGCTGAATTGCCCGTAGGTGTGCATGTGTGAGTGAATGGTGTGTGAGTGTGCCCTGCGATGGGCTGGCCCCCCATCCTGGGTTGTTCCCTGCCTCGTGCCCATTGATTCCGGGATAGGCTCCGGACCCCCCGCGACCCAATAGGATAAGCGGTTTGGAAAATGGATGGATGGATGGATGAATAAGTGAGGGAATTACATTCTTGCATTGCTTCTCCCAATGAGTTTCCAACTTTCCATGACCTAACTGTCTTTGTAGGGCAAATATCCAGTTCTCTGTCCCACCAGAGTTCACCTCTGTTCATACACAAACAATGAAGTGGACCGAAAATGGAAAGTAAAGGTCTTATTCCATTTCACTTCTCCCACTGCAGTGTTCATGTTGCACCATGGTATCCCAGAGGTTATTCCAAAGCTTTAACACTCTTCCTGTTACTTAACTAAAGTCATATGTGTCTACATACTGAGACTTTTCTAGCAAATACTTGCTTGTAATGGCTATTTTTTTAATTGAGCTGAAATTCGCGTCATATCACAAATTGAGAATGGCAAATTAAAAGTCTCACCCCCTTCTTAAAAACTACATTTTAAATGGAAAAATCCCATAATAAGACATTGTTCATTTCTACTTAATTCCACCATTAAAAAACACTGCATATTTGCTGAAAAAAAATTCTGGATTTTGTAGCATATGTCAGTTTCCACACAGCATTTTTGCTTGCAGATTAATTAATCTGGGAAAAACAAGAGCTTACTTTGCTCTGCCTTCTGTGGGACAGACTGTGACAATCTCAGTACTGGACACACTGGAAATTCTGGAAAAGCTGTAAATTAAAAAGCAGCTCCAACACTCTTACCACAGATTTTTGTGTTCTCTGCCAGCTGCAATATCATTTCTGTCTCATTCTCTTAAACAAAGCAGCATCCAAAAAGAATCCATGTAATTATGGGTTATTTTAGAAATGCGTACAGCAGAACACTCCATGGCTGGGCATTCTCAGAGAATGTGTGGTTCACTCATAACAAACAAACAGGGTAACATAAGCTAGGCACTTTGTGATGCTTGCCATTGCATAGAGCCCTTCCAGAACTGAGCCTGTTTCTCACATTCAGTGTTGTACAAACTGCAACACAGAGCTCCCTGAAGAAGGAAGTAAAAAGCTTTTATTAATTTTGCACCAAGGGAATGTGGATAGGCAGTTACACCTGAGCATGTTGGGAGTGAGAGGACAACAGTCAAGGTGACGATAACCATCTAGAACAGAGGGGGATATGACAGAATCTGTACAAGGTCAGCAATTTGTTAGCTGAAGTTTCTTGGGCCTAGCCTAACACTGTTTTCAAAGACAGAAACACACAGCTATGCCAAAACATAAAAACAAACAGAAACAGAAGCAGAGAAGCATACAAATTAACCAAACACACAAGTACATACAAACAGTGTGACTGAATGCTTATCAAAAATTAAATACAGATTCAACCATACAGTACTGCAAAATAGCTGTACTTGGATTATGTGACTGCAATTTTTTTTATTTTTTTTTTTTTTTATTTTACAAAGTCATTCTCTCAAGGCACAATATGGTTTGAGGTCACCCATCTATGATGATGACAAACCCCCATGGCCTGTACCCCTTGGGGGCACAATAAGTTACAAATTGAGGTTCCTGTACACTGCATAATAATGACTGATACTTCCCCCAGAGGTCAAGTCAGACAAACTATGTTGCAATGTCTCTTCCAAGTCACATTTCTTCTGCATAACTCCAAATACCATCCATCCATCCATCCATCCATCCATCATCTCCCGCTTGATCCGAGGTCAGGTCTTGGGGGCAGCAGTCTCAGCAGGGAAGCCCAGACTTCCCTCTTCCCGGCCACTTCATTCAGTTCCTCCAGGGGATTCCCGAGGCGTTCCCAGGCCAGCTGAGAGACATAGTCCCTCCAGCGTGTCCTGGGTCTTCCCTGGGGCCTCCTCCCAGTGGGACATGCCTGGAATACCTCACCAGGGAGGCATCCAGGAGGCATCCTAATCAGATGCCTGAGCCACCTCATATGGCTCCTCTCAATGCGGAGGAGCAGTGGCTCTACTCTGAGTGCCTCCCAAATGACTGAGCTCCTCGCCCTATCTCTAAGGGAGAGCCCAGCCACCCTGCGGAGGAAACTCATTTCGGCTGCTTGCACTCGCAATCTCGTTCTTTCGGTCACTACCCACAGCTCGTGACCATAAGTGAGGGTAGGAACATAGATTGACTAGTAAATTGAGAGCTTTTCCTTTTGGCTCAGCTCTTTCTTTGCCATGACAGACCTATGCAGCGCCTGCATCACTGCTGACGCCGCACCGATCTGCCTGTCGATCTCCCGTAGCTTATAATAACAGAACAGATTATTTTAAAAGGACCCATTAATAATAATACTTACAATAATAATAATAATAATAACTTTGATTACATCCACAATAATACATTTTTGTTTAGTCACTCAATAATTCTTAATTTTAGCCTTCCATCTTCACTACTGCAGATCTTTTTCGCTCGTGCTACGTCCATAATAATATGTAAATATTGGTTTGTCTGAGGGGCTGCATGGTGGTGCAGTGGTTAGCACTATTGCCTCACACCTCTGAGACCCAGGTTCAAGTCTCCGCCTGGGTTACATGTGTGGAGTTTGCATGTTCTCCCTATGTCGTCGTGGGATTTTCTCCGGGTACTCCGGTTTCCCCCCACAGTCCAAAAACATGCTGAGGCTAATTGGAGTTACTAAATTGTCCATAGGAGTGCATGTGTGAGTGTGCCCTGCAATGGGTTGTTCCCTGCCTTGTGCCTATTGCTTCCAGGATAGGTTCCAGAGCCCACCCCCGCCCCAACCCTGTAGGATAAGCGGTTTGGAAAAAGGATGGATGCATGTTTTGTCTGACAACTAATCTTCATCAACACGTCAGTGAAGACACTCTTAAATGTAAGCTTTTTAGGCCTACATCAGTGAACTCCGATTGCAATGCAATGCAATTTTATTTATATAGCGCATTATCACAACATTACATTGTCTCAATGTGCTTTACATTTCTGCCACGTAAAGACCCCCCAGTGAGTAAGCCAAAGGCAACGGTGGCAAGGAAAAACTCCCTAAGAGGAAGAAACCTTGGGAGGAACCAGACCCAAAGGGGGGGCCCATCCTCCAGGGGCCGGCAGAAGAGTCAAACAAAACAAGATTATATAATTTAAGCTAATACAGGGGTTGAAATGCAGGGGCAGACCGGTGCAGGCACGGGGTGCTTAATGCATGATGGCAAGATCAACAGTGGCACAGCAGCAGGGGAGGAAGGAGAGGCATCCGTGAGCCAAGGGCAGGCAGGCTATTGGTTCGTATTTAGCTTGTGACCTTTCCTAATTAACTCTCTTCATTTCGATATATCTTTATCTGATTGGTTACTTTAGTGTACGTTGGGAAAACACACTAGCACCAGCGGGATTTGTATATCTCAGCATGGTCGTGAGTAATTGTAAATAGACCCTGTTTGTGTACTGTAAATAGCACTTGTTGTACTGTTGTGTCAATAGTTGTATTTCCCGATTGTGGCGTGTATGTTTGCCTGTCCCTAATGTGTATCATGATTTATCCTCACGTGTCCTTAGCTCTCTGTAAATCTCCTACCTTGTGTGTACCTTACAGTTCAGCGTCTGACCTCCTCGTGATTATGTTTGACTTTGTGCTCGTTGGATGTTTCTAGTTCAGTTAAGGACCGTAGAAAAAAAGTAATTTTTTTCCCAGCAAGCGAGTGTTCTCGTTCATCGCTGTTGGTGATACAATATTTTTTTAAGTAGTTTTGCATTCCTTTCTATTAGTAACTTTTGCATTACTAATAACAGCAGTTCTGTGTCTGATTGATCACAAAAAGGCCTACGACATGATCTACTTAGATTTTCAGAAGGCCTTTGATGTTTGAGGTTTTAGGAAGTGTAGCAGCTTGAATCAAAAACTGGTCAACAGACAGGAAGCAGCGGGTAGTTATTAGAGACACAATGTCACAGTGGGCACAGTGTTCATAGTGGGGTACTGCAGGGTTCAATTTTAGGACCACTATTGTTCCTAATTTACATTAATGCTATTGACACCAATACATACAGTAAACTGGTTAAATTTGCAGAAGACACGAAGGTGGGTGGTGTAACATATTAAACTAGCAGCACAGAGGCTACAGTGGGATCTTGATTTAATTAGCGACTGGGCTGATACCTGGCAGATGAAATTTAACATAGATAAATGTAAGGTAATCCATGCAGGGAGCAGAAATATAAAGCACAGATATTTTATGGGTTCCACTAAAATAAAGGTAGCTGATTATGAGAAAGACCTCAGGGTGTATGTTGATGCTTCCATGTCCCACTCTCACCAGTCTGGGAAAGCAATTAAAAAGGCCAATAGGATGTTGGGTTACAACTCTAGGTGTGTGAATAGAATTATACAATTCCTTGGTAAGACCCCACCTAGAATATTGTGTGCAGGTTTGGTCACCATACCTTAAAAATGACACTGCCTTGGAAAAGGTTCACCGTAGGGCTACAAGAATGATTCCTGGTCTCAGAGGAATGTCTTATGAGGAGAGGTTAGCTGAGCTGAATCTGTTCAGTCTTGCACAAAGGAGATTAAAGGGGCACATGATCCAGGTATATAAGGTGTAACAGGTCTGGATGGCTATTTCAATATTAGTTTAAATACTAGAACTCGTGGCCATAAATGGAAATTAGCAAGAGAAAAATTTTTAAATGAATTTGAGGAAGCATTTTACACAGTGTGTAGTTAGAGTTTGGAATAGTCTTCCTGCTAGTGTAGCGCAAGCTAAAACCCTGGGTTCCTTCAAATCTGAGCTAGATAAGATTCTACCAACTCTGAGCTATTAGTTCTCCCCAAACAAGTTTGATGGGCCGAATGGCCTCCTCTCATTTGTAAATTTCATATGATCTTATGTCTGTATAAAGTACAAAAGAATTATTAGACTAAAAAGTATAAACCTAAACGATACAGGCATGTTCGGTTAAGCATTAAACTTTGGGGATCATGTACACTATGCAACTTTATTATGTGTTTTATATGTATTTATTAATAATTCCACTGTATCCATTTAATGCCAGTGACTGTAAACAAGATGTGAATTGCACACACAAACACTGAAATATTAATTAATATTAATTAAAATTGGCCCGTAAAGAAATCTGGAAAATCAAGGGATGTTGCTGGCTTTGTTGAAAGACATTACATCCAGAAAACTGAATGTAAAGCTTTACTGTGGCATCATAGTTAAGGTTTAAACCCGAATTTCCCTTACTGGTATTCACGAAGCTGAAGTTGTCTCCTTATTGAAAGCTCCTTATTCAGATTTTCCAGTCCATCTTAAATGCTGCACACTCAGAACGAATGATGTGCTTGTGCTTGTAGGGGGACTCATTTACCGACGCTTACCTTCAGAATTTAATTTGGTTTTTGATTCGTATTAACATTATGTGATTTCCAGGCAGAAGCTCAAGGAATTAAAGGGTTTGGGCCACAAGAAATTCACTTCTGTATGACCTTTATATCTAACGGGGAACATTACTCATCTACACATTTGGTGACATTTTTGGACAAATTTCAGACAGAAACAAAAAGGATTTTCACTTTCAAATCTAGCTGGGAATATAGCTCACATACACATTAGTTGTCATCATGCAATGATTTCCAGGCAGGAGTTCAAGGGATTAAATGCTTTGAGCCAGTGAAAACTCACGTCAGAGTGACAGTTTATGATGTCTACAAATGATATCTTTTGTTACCTGCCTGGCTTAATGTATTATTTTCCTTCAAATACACCTGGGACCTGTCTCACATACACATTGATAAACATTATTTGACAACTTGCAGCCAGCACCTGGACAACAGGAATAAACAAAGCAAAAGTGGTGCGTTATTAATTGAAAGCATATTAATATGGACATAGTCCTGATTCACTGACATCTCTGTGGCTATGCAACCCAATTTCTCTCCCCATAAATGTTGCATTTCTAATAATTGACATATTCAAAAATAGATCCCTGTTCTATCAAAAATGGTTCAACACTTGACCCTAAAGTATTTCCAGTGGGTAATATGTGCCTAATGTAAAAAGAAAAAAAAACAATAATTGTAATTGATATCACTTGTAGACATCATATACTGCAAACCTGAAGTGAGTTTTTACTGGCTCAAAGCATTTAATCCCTGTCTGGAAATCATTGCATGATGACAACTAATGTGTATGTGAACTATATTCCCAGCTGGATTTGAAGGTGAAAATCCCTTTAATTTCTGCCAGAAATTTGTCAAAAAATGTCACCAAATGTAAATATGAGCAATGGTTCCTTTTAGATGTCAAGGTGAAAACAACTTTGGACCAGTCTGTTTACAAGGGAGATTACTTTCAGACATCATACTGAAGTGAATTTTTAGTGACCAAAACCCTTAAAATTCCTGGGTCCCTAGCTGAAAATCATCACATAATATTAACCTTATAAGAAGTCATATTTTTGTTTAGATGTAATAGTATGTTTAGGTCCTTGGACTTTTGCTTAGATATGGTCAAGTACGGAAATTCAATGCAAGTATAAAGGTACATACGTTTTTATGGTTAAAAAATAGAATTGAGTCATATTATTTTCAGATGTCATTTTCTATCATGCTCAAGTGAATTTCCATTTGATCACAGTATTTTATTCATGCTGGCATCTACATGCATGGAAGTGTTTACATTACAGCATTGAGGTGCTTTGTTCCTTGGATTTTGGTCCATGGATCAAAAGATTATTCAGAATTGGGAGTGGAAAAACGTTTGTGTTTGTCTCATTTTCTAATAAAGTACACACATGCTATTACTGAAACTGCCCAGATATGTACTTTCCTTAAAGTGGTAACAAGTCAACCGAAGCTAGTTCAGTTCATACGAATCGAAAACCAAACGAAATTCTGAAGGTAAATGAGTCCCCCTACAGGCGCAAATACGTCATTACATCCGGCCTCGCAACATTTAAGAAGGGCATCATTACTGTGTTTTTAGCTGCCTCAGAAACACTGTTTATGTTTGCTGCATAGCTACGTATAGCAGGGAAATAACTTCTCTGAAGTGACACAAGAAAACAAAGAAGAAATACTTTCACAGGTCAAAGATTCATATTTTTTGACATTCACAAAATAAGCATAACCAAAAGGCAAACCATACAGGAAAACAGTCCTGTGCAAAAGTTGTTTGCAATCAATGAAAATTATGCTTTAATCAGTCCCCCCTCCAGGATTGTGTGATTTTCCAATAACAGAAATTACACATACTTTGCAACGTCTGCAAGACGTTCAATAAAATTTTTCAGATTTATTGCTTTTCCGCAAGGAATGGCGAAATCACAGACCACTTGCATTTGGACCATGACATCTCCTTTGTCATTCACATTCATGTGTGTTTTTGTTAGGTTCCGCTGTGGGGAAGATGACCACAGAGAATACATCTCTTTTCTCAAAAAGATGAGGCATTTTAAGTTATTAAGTTGAGGCATTATATAGAGCACAGATGAACATAGTCTACATAAAAGTAACAAAGAGCACTTCAGAAATGAAACCATACATTTTTTGCCAATGTACCTGACTGTGCCAGATGTTGGAATAACTCACGGCCACACTTCTATGGATGTGAATCAGTCTTTAATAACACAGTCACAGAGCTGTTGCTCAGGGAAAAAAAACAATCCTGACGTAGCACATATCTCATCCATTTTTGCAAATTTAAGCAATTTTTTCCCACATCCAGAAGAGAATTTTGGAGAAATGCACCTGCAAAATCCATCACTTGTGGCTGCAACAATCACCCAAAAATTCCCAATAGGGACTATTTCAATGATTTAAATGTTGGTATGAAAATATATTATGTGTATCAAAGTGAGTTTGTTTTCAAAACCTATCCTAAAGTCACCCCAGAATTGACCAATGTATTATTTAACTCAATCACTACCATACCATATTTGACTCATCAATACCTCATTGAGTTAACTAATTAATTTTCATGACCACAGCTGGGCTCACATACTACGTTGGGGGGCCATGTGATGCGACTTGAAAACATATAACATAGACAATCCATTCAGTGACACAAACGTGCCTTGATTGTTCATTCAGGGTTCGTACTTTTTGATCAACAAATGTCCATGACTTTTTCACGACTCCAAGAATCAATTTAAAAAAAGATTTTTTGTTATAAGCCATTCAGGAAAAGTGTTCTAAGTTGTTATGTGATCATGATTGTATAACACCACTATAAGCATGTAGTTTGTGTAGAGGAACCAGGTGTTATGATCTTGCATTCATCCTTTGGATATAGATGTACCTTCCATATTTTACATATATGTATGCTGCTTTCTCTCTTGTTCAGAATCACACTATCAAAAAAAGTTGCATAGTTTAATTTTCATATGGTCTAATAATGGTGAGCTGAAAAATTTTGAACCACACTAGACTATCTTTGTGTAAAGTTTAAATAGGCATAACAATAATAATAATAACAATAATAATGCCATAAACAAACATTTCGTGTCGCGCTTATGTCACGTCAGGACAATTATAATGACAATATTTTGTCTTTTAGCACAGACTTTTACAACTTAATGGTATATTCACACAGGTTATTGGCATTTACTTCACTTGTTCCAATTTAGACATATTACTCAGCATAACAGACAAAACAACAAACCTCTTTGTTGAAATTTTTACAAATGTCGAGTATCAGTGGTTATGATTAAAAGCTGAAATATTATCATATGGTAATAATACAACACAAGAGACAAGATACAGCAACCAATATAATGCATTACAGACTGAACCCTTTTCCCTTGAACAGAAAAATATTAGCCTAGGTATATCTTAGTACTGAAAGACGTTTTTGACATGTAAATTTGTACAGTGTTGTTGCAGTTCAGGGGCAGCATGGTGGTGCAGTGGTTAGCACTGTTGCCACACACCTCTTGAACCCGGGTTCAAGTCTCCGCCTGGGTCACATATGTGCAGAGTTTGCGTGTTTTGCATGTTGGACTTGCTACATTGCCTGTGTGTGTGAATGGTGTTTGAGTGTGCTCTGCGATGGGATGGCCCCCTATCTTGGGTTGTTCCCTGGCTCGTGCCCATTGCTTCCGGGATAGGCTCCGGACCCCCCGCGACCCAGTAGGATAAGCGGTTTGGAAAATGGATGGATGGATGGATGATGCGGTTCAAAAATGCATGTCGCCACCAGTATTTAAATGTTTTTTAATGCCAGTGCTCCCATACTCATGACATGTGCTGACGCTAAAGGACAATCAAGATATCGAGAGACAAAGTTATACTGAATTTACTGTTTGAAAAAGAACACTCAAAAACCCCATTACTTTTTTCCCATAACTTTTCCAGGTCTAGAAAACATGATTTTCATGATAGTATGAACCCTGTTCATTAGCCAAGGGAACAGGGGCAGGAAGTCAGAAAGGATATAGGACTAGATTGCATGTAAACACCTTTTATATCCTCTCTGATAAGACTGAATAGAAGAATGGCTAGTGGATTCAAAGAAAGATTGCTTGAGGAAGTCTGAAAATATCTACATTCACATCATTCCTCAGTATAGGATTTTAAAGACTCCCAGGTGCTGCAATTGCAGGTCTGTCCATCTGTTAGTGTTATCATCATTTTGTTTAATTTAGCTTTTATATATTTTAGGTGTACTCATATATATATATATATACACATATACACACACATACATATAGCAGCTGCCTATTTTTATAGTCCCAAATCATTTACTCTAGTTAAATAGTATTTGTCTGCATTTTACTGATATTATTTCAGGTTCATTTTTAGAGTTTTCGTAGTGTCAGGGTCGCGGTTGTGCGAAGGGGCAGGAAGGATTAGGCAGGCAGGCAAAATAAGGGAAAACTGGGGGTTTATTAAAAGTACGGGACATAACACTAGAACTAACATCACCTAACATCAAAACAACAGGGTATAGCTGGGTACAATTAGGGAAGCACACGTGGATAATCAGGGGGGCGTGGCACACACGAGGATCTTACGAGTCGGGCATGACATGTAGTTATTTTCATCTTATTTTATTTCAATTTATGAAAATGTTTTCGTTAGTGACATCCCTACCTTGTATACTGTATACCTAGTAAAATTCTTTTTTTGTTTTTAATATAACATCCATATCACACTTCATAAATGAAACTTAAAAGCAGCTTTGCTCTACGGCTCCACCGCAGGCCTGGCATCAACGAATGTGGTTGCCTAGTACATTGGCACAAGAAGTATGAACACGGATAGTGAATAAGAAAGTATCCTAGCACCATGCATGAGAAATTCGCTGACATAGAGATGACACCCAAAATATGAAAAGGATTAATCTTACTAAAATTACTTGCATAACTGAATCACCATGACAAAAAAAACTGGTAGAATTTTGCTCAAAAAGAACCAAGCAACTGAATTCCAAATACAATAAAAAGATGCTATATGTTTACATATTTATTATTCTTTAAGGCCAGAGAAAACTGCATGAATTCTGCAAACGATTATCACAGGCTGTATGAATTTGAAAAAAAATCCCACATACACTGTACATTACATTCAGTCCCATCTGTTCATTTATGGGTGTCCCATTCCATGATTACACAACCTCCAGAGGTGAATTTTAAGGAATCCTTCATTTTGATTTGAAGGGATCAGACCATACTTTCACACCTGTTAAAATAAGATAACAAAAATAAAGTTTAATTATAAACATACTGTTATGGATATGGAGAAGAGTACTTATCTATGTTCAGAATTTTGTTGACAAAATTCTAATTTTTTTGTTTTTGTTCCAAAACACATTTAACTAAACCCAATACAGTATAGGGTCACGGTGACGTTTAGCTATATCTATTAATCTTCCTCATGGTAGGTAGATCCTAAACCCAGGCAGCACAAGACACGACGCTGGGCTACATTCTGCACATATACGTACATACTACCATCAGAT
Organism: Brienomyrus brachyistius; assembly: GCF_023856365.1. NCBI lineage: Eukaryota > Metazoa > Chordata > Actinopteri > Osteoglossiformes > Mormyridae > Brienomyrus > Brienomyrus brachyistius. The sequence goes on from NC_064544.1 coordinate 25,420,018, forward strand.
ATGGGGAATACAGAGCCGCCAACCAGCTGGGATGCGAGAGAAAAACCCAGTTCGACAAGGGGGGGGGGGCATATAAAGTGCATATACACAATGAGGAGGCTGGATTCAAAACCCTACCCCTAGACGCACCAGCGACCATTATTACACAGTGATTCATAGAGCATTTAAGGGATTAGGACGAATGCTCTAAGGTGACTACTGCAGTTTCAGACTTCGGTCCGGGAAGCAAAGAAACAGCGAACCTACCAACGGGCTGAACTTCGGCTTGGTTGATTCCGGCACGATTTATGCCCTGCATCTGTTCTACAGATAAGGAACACATTATAGTATTTTTTCCATTTACAATCACATACTTGCCACAGCTAATAACAAGTATTACAACGAAACTGGACAATGTCAAAATTGTCACTATGTTTTTCTACGAATCAGATGAGCTGCTAATTAGTTAAACAATTTTGTTTATTTCTTGCTGTGTATGATATGGTCTTGACACTTCCCATTATAAAATCGATAAATGGTTCTGGGTTCTTATTAGATTAGTAGAAATGATATGAAAATTGTAAGCGAGACGGTTCGTTGATTATATTACTTACTGTACTCTTTTAAGTGTGCGAGGGGATAGAAAAATATAGGATAAAATGCAGCAGCAACAGCCGTTATAAAACCACCAAAAATAATCGCAATTCTTCGATTGGCACCCATCGCCGCACAGAAAACTTTACTCCGAAATTACTCCGAACCACACCACCTGCCCAACTTGTACCTCGCGTATACCGCGCGTGCGCAGTATTACACTTTACGGCATATTTTACGACGATGCCCCATTTGTACACTTTTAATGTTCCTTTTTATTAAACAAATGAACACGATACATACAAACACCATACATAAAGAAAGGAACAACCCGAATGAATAATTATACTACTTCGACTGAGACAGAGTAGTGGGCGAGTGAAAAACGTCACGGACGTATCGAAAGGTTAGTGGGTGTGTCAAAAGATGGGCGTATCGAGCGGAAGAGTGTCATAGGTGTTGTAGGCTACGTTCACACTGCCATGCTGAAGTGACTCAAATAGGATTTCTTTTGCCTTAATGTGACACAGATCTGATATTTTCAGGGCTGTGTGGACACGCAAATCTGATCTTTTGAAATCGGACTTGTGTCACTTTCATTCGTGGTACTAAATCGAATACGTATCCGATTCGCGGCCATGCGACTTGAATGTGAACGCTCAGATCGGAATTCAAGTGGCTTTTTGCTTATACGCATGCGCTGAAATCATCAATCTGCACTGGCAGCCTCGTACCCACACATCTCTTGGTGCAGCAGTCTCAGCAATAACTGAGAAAACAGAAAAAGCTAGCCGCCTGATTTTTTTCTCATTTTCGATCTGCTCATGTACAGCTGATTCATTGTTTATAGTCCTCCAGAGCAAAGCGAGTGAGCTACTAACGCCTCCATTTTTAATGCCATGAGTCGTCCCATAGATATGACGTTTTTTGTTGTTGGTGACGCAGTTAACCTGTGTAAAACATATCAATGCGCGCATGCGTGACGTTTCGGAGGATCGATGCGTTCACATTGCAGTCAGATACAGGTCACTTGTAGTTATGAATGTGAACCGTCAAGATAGACAAATCCGATCTGAGCAAAAAATCGGAATGGAACGATGTGGCTGGCAGTGTGAACGTAGCCATACTGTCATAGGCTGAATAATGGTGCGTTCGATTATCTTTCTGAAGTCGAAAATTCCGAGGCGCGTGACTTGATCGTACTTGTGTTCTCGTGCACCCGTTTTACGTCATCTTCCATTGCCGAAGACCAGTTCCAATACTATACTGATCACAAGATGCGAGGACCGTAAAATCCCCGGATGTTAGTCTTGCTCCTCCCCAAATATCAAGGATACTTGCATCTTTGCCAAACGAGAAGAATCCCGTAATTCATTGCGTGCAGTTGCGATGGAGAAGGAAGAAGTTACGAGACATATCTGTAAGTGTTTAATTTTTGTATTGTAACTTGGCCTCACAGTTGTCAAATGTTTGATTATTTTCTATAAGTAATGCTTAATAGTTTGTTTTCACTTTAGATATCGGCTAAAGTTAACTTCAACGATAACATATGCCTTGCACCCCCTTGCCTTGATTTTCATTCATGAGGCTTTACAGACAGTTAGGTTATATGTACAAGACACAGGATTTCATTGACTGCATTTTTATATTACACACCACACACACACACACACATAAGCAAACACACACCTGTTTAGGCAAAAGCACACTCTTCAATTTAAGGTATAGGTCATAATATGAGGTTATATATGGATGTTACTATATTATGGGGTTTGTTTTAGCTGTTGTTTTTGCTCTTTGTTCTTTTTCTGGATGCTTGCATACTTTTGTTAAACATGAACAAAAGGGCTTTGCCCTTTCCAGGCCACAGTTGTAAATAAGAAACATGTTCTTAATCTGTCTTGCCTGGTTAAATAAAGGTGAATAAAAAAAAAAAAAATAAAATAAAAAATGAAACTGATAAAGCCATACAACAATCACAAGGACACACACATTAACCCTAATATTATAAAACAATACAGGGCCTAAACTATTATTACAGAAAAAGATCAACTGTACCATTTTCTTTTGTTGCCATTTTCTTTCTTCTGCTCTAGCCTCATAGTGTTAAATCACTACAAAATAGAAGGGTCTTGGTCTTCACTCTGCCTTCACACGTAATTTCTTCTCATAAGGAAAAGACTGGAAACAATCCTGTAAGATGCAATCAACGATGTTATTCCGTTCATCTCCGAAAATGTTGGTGAGTGGATCCATCTCGCAGAGGAGTTACTGAGCAGCTATGGAAATAACAGGCAAAAAGGTAGATACCTTATTTCCCCAGCGATAAGCCACCCCACTTTATAGGCCACTACATTCATTTTATGAACAAGCACTTATGAATAATAAAACAAATTTCACATAGTCAAAAATACCTGAAATCACCAGTCTCTCTAATTCACAGAAAAATACCATAGTTTGAAAAATGAGGATTTCATAAACAAAATGTAATGCGTTTTGTTATTTATGAAGCTTTCAAGCTGCCCTCACACTCAAGGTCAGGTGCTCAGTACATGATTGGCAGTGATTGGCCACAGTGTTGTGTCAGTCATATTGAAGTGAACAACTATCCTATCACAGTAGGCATTTCTTTCACGGGTGGGACTTATTTGCCATAAGAATTCATTGAACCTGGAAAATCCACCAGCCGCCAGGGTCTGGGATGATTATCATCTAATGGGGGAAAATATTGATCGAGGTGAAGCTTGTTTCACTGAGATTCTCTGTTTCACCGCGGTTGGAAGTGGCGCTGTTTCAAGAGTTTGACCAGAGCCGTAAACTGTTGAGGAGCTGAAATTAGAAGATGCACCTTATTTTTATGAGCATTTTATGGTTTCACACCAATAAAAAGTGATTGTCATGAAGATTATTTTTTCTTGGTGAAACATTGTTTCACCTGCAGTCTTGTAGGAGCCGCCACTGGTGTACAACAGGTATAAACGAAAGTTTTTTGGGTTAAAAGTGAAACATTACTTTTACACATATCTGGGTTATACTTAAATGAACATTCAGTAATAAAGTTGTGTTTAACGGATCAGGTTCCAGGGGTTTTCCAAGTTTAAATGAAATCTGTTTGCTGTTATGGTATTATATGCTGTTATGTACGGCTTTGTTAAAACTTTATTACATTAGGTTACCATAACATCTACTTAGTTCCCTTCTCTTCTAGCGTATCTTGGGTCACACGGGTCACCAAGCAGAAAACGAATGTATTGCAAGTTAATGCAAAACTCCAGCGAGCAAAATAACCCAGCTAGCCTTCCAATTTATATCTACTAAAAATAGATATAAAAAATGAGTGGGGGAGCCGGACCAGGTAAGAAACCAAAAACTTACCAGTTCCATGTGGGATGGGAGGAGGACTTTTTTTCACCATGTGATATTGGACCACCATAAATGTATTGAATTGTATGGTGCTGTAAGGGTTCATTCATTGAACAAGGAACAAGCATATACTGTTTATTTTTGTTCTTCTTTTTTTGCCCATAATTAATAGATAGAGGAAAGTAGGCATATTGTTTGTGAAATAATGCTTTATTACCGAATGAGAATAATAAATTAGACAGTTTTGACACCTGTGGTTACCTGCTAATAACCTTGCAGGTTAATGTGAGATGAGTACTCTCACGTATGTCCTATAATTATAACTTTCTAGCTACTGTAAAACATTAAACATGTATCTGGCCCATTGATTGAAGGGCTTGGAGCATGCCAGCAGTACAGGCAGTACAGTTATGGACAGACATTCATTTCTTGTTCTCAAGGTGATAACTGCTTTGCAGTAGGGGGAAGAATTCTCATTGTGAAAAATATTTTACGCTTTTGTGAAGCTGTCACAGTACTGTGTAATTTTTTTGAAAACTATATACCTTTTTTTCTGCTACCCAATTGACTCAACATGCCTTGAAATTTACTTTGTTTCCAAATTATCCAAAGACTTGAATGTTGTGTCAGTTGAAGAATTAATGAGAAAAATTGTCCTCTTGCCTTTTAAATTTGGATATGTGGCAATGCCACAGTTGCACTAGCCTACTTATTTTTTGTATTTTTCAGCATGCTACCATTTGCTGTTGTGGACTTTTTGGCTGGTGGAGGTGGTGTTGTACCTTGCAAGTGGTTCACAGGACCAGAAGAAGATACTTGTCACTGTCCACCAGGAAAAGTTAACAGTCATTTGCAAGGCACTGAAGGAAGAAATTGTTCCAAGCACAGACTGGCCACAGTTTAAAGTGTGTGTCTTGGGAAAAGCAGGTAATGTTTTAAGTAGTTATAATGATCTGATTATGACTGCCTCTAAATAAAAAACAAACAGGGAATGATAGCATTTCTTATTTTTTATGTATGACCTACAAGAAACATTGCCCATGCAAGAACAAAACTTCTGAAGTGTAAGGCGAACTCTGACCTGCACGTACAGTCAGAATCTGGAGGAGGAATGGGGAAAAGAAAGTGGAGAAGGAGGTAAGACTATATTTCTCAATCATGACACAAAGTACATTGGCATTTTCTTATAATGCAATAATAATGTATCATGTTTAGGAATGTTGTTACAGGTGTTGCTGGGAGGGATATTTTCTGTGGGCATGCATCGATCCAAGAGAGGCGGGAGAGCAGAGAGAGGCTGATGGGAAGGCGAGGGTGGAACGGGAAATAAGAATTAGAAGGAAGGGTGTAGTGGAGGACTGTTCTACAGCTGTGTTTTTGGAATATAAAAAGAGTGTGTACGGCGTGACTGTGGCCGGCAGCAGCCAAATAAAGTTAGAGTTCAGCCACTGCTTCATTATTCCCATAACGGGAACTTTACAGTAATTTTACATTCTTTCCGCAAGAAACATTGTTTTACACTAGAGTAAGTCAAAGATGTTAAGATTTGCTTCTGTGTTTCTTTTATGCTTTTCAAGGCAAAGAAACCTGACAGGGTCTGATGAAGAATCAGGCTGTACTAGGCATCCACCATCCAGTGCTGGGCATCCACCTCCTCCAGTTACAGAGAATCTGCTGTTAAAGACTACTCGCTCACTCAGCACCCGTCCCTTTGTTTGTATGGTTGCCAGAGACTGCATATTATGCTTTCCGGAAAGCCTGCTTGGACATGGCTGCCCATCTGGAATAGGAGGGTGCCTCGCCATGCAGTGTGACCAGGTACATGGCTGGCGGTGGTGAGCGGGCTGGTCACCTGATCGAGTGAGACTGTACAGTGGGGCTGCTGCTGGTGTGGTACTGTTGGAAGGTGAGCGATGTCCCCATTAGTCTGGAGCCTGGAAACTTTGTGGATAAGGAATTCTAATACCACCTGTGGCTGGCTGTGTCTGCAAAAGACTTGGCCATTCTGAGAGCGCTGTTGGACGTCATTCCGGTTTTGTATAGTTCTGAAAGAAACTCTGTGGAAATGAGAAAGTTGGAGCGTAGAATAAGAGGAGATGCGTCTATCGCTTTCCTGCAATAAACGCTTTGCACCCCTACAGCAGTCTCTTTGTGTCTATGAAAGTGGCTGGGAGGGGAGTGGGTAGTGTGTGTGTTTCTGTGAAACTGGCAGGGAGGGGAGTGACCCCCCTTTTCTTTAATATGCAGCTATTTGAAGAAAAGTTGTTTTTGAAGTTGGGGCGAGTAGATTTCACATACAGCTGTTATTTACAACCCCGTAGGTCATCCCGGTCAAACCGTAACGGTCTCTGTCCGTGCACAATTACATATAGAAAATAAGCACCAGCCACACATCAAATTGATATTTTGCCTGTTTTTGTGCATAAAAAGCTTTTCTTGAGGTTAGGGGGTAAAGTTGGGGAAAAGTAGTTTTCCCATACAGCTGTTATTTATACTCCCCATAGATCATCCCGGGTCGAGTGTGACGTATCCTGTGTGTTTCTGTGCATAACTACAAACAGAAGACAAAAGAAAACACCGTGATGTCAAATAGACATTCGACATAATTAATAAATAAGATCATCGGAGGTAACCTAAAACTTGACACGCTGTATTCTCATTAAAGAATCCTAAGAAAAGTTATATCAAACTCACGCACTTTCCACACATATCTTCCCCTAAAAGGAACGCAACCAGCCACAGATATTTATTACGCTGAGCGGCCACCGTGCCAGTTTCCCCCCCCTTCTGTAAAGAAACAGAAGTATCCCAAGTATCATCTATGGCCTTACCCTCCCCCCACTGGAAAAAGAAACCTACACAGGAGTTCCATATGTGAGTATATTATTTCTTATATGCACGTTTTATGATAAATGCTATACATTAAAATAACTTGAACATTTTCTTTAATTTTTTTTAGAGATTGCGGTATTCTGTGTTCTTTCTATGTGAGACGACGCGGATCGAGGGGGGTCTGTCGAGAGACAATCTACGTAAGACCTGAATCAGCAGGTATGGACGGAGCAACACTCCCCTCCTATACCCGAAGCCTTATTAGAAGAAATGGACAACATCAACAATGCGGTCGGACCTAATAATGAAAATGATACGCTTTACTTTGTTCAACATGACTCGACACCTGCAGTGTCTACTGAAGCGAGGGTCAAAGAGCCCTGTTTCCCACTGTCCTTAGAGACATTATTAAGCATGATAAATGAAAGGCTTTGGAATAATCGCCTATAATGATGCACTATAACAAAATCAAACGTGACGTGAAAACGTTTCACCTGTTTCACCTCTCGCTAAAAAGGTCAGGGTCATTTACAACGAAGGCAGATTGTTGACTAGTGGGGAAACTTTGCCTTTTGGGTACTGACGTCTACAGCTACTATTATACCTAGCTGAAATCAGTTTTAGGTTGGATATTCAACGGACATTCAGATCTAGACCCTCCAGACTAGCCAGCATAAGGCAGTCGAAAGACGGCCAGATCAGTTCCACAGCCTCGGAGATGCTCAAGCACCACTGAATTAGGGACCGTCAACGAATTACTGTCAGAATAATAAAATACTGATTGCTTGCAATAACTTCAATGCAATGGGATCCAGTAACTACAAAATGGGTGCATATTCTGCAACTACCTCACATACACAGGACACAGTGAATTTTACTCTTTTTTTTTTTTACTCTCTCTTTATTGTATTCTATATGATCATTTTAAAAGTAAAAATGGGTAAAAAGATTTTTTTCCAATAGCTTCTAGGCAATGGGACCTTATGGCCCCCAAATGGGTGCAAATTATAGTATATAGTATATAGTATAACTATAGGACACAGCAACTTTCATTCAGTTTTAACCCTTTGTGTACTTGAAGTGATTTTTTTTTTCTCTAAAATTAGGGCTATTTTTTCAATAGCTCCTAGGCCATAGGAGCCTGTAACCCAAAACCAGGTGCCAATTGTAGTGCTACCCGAGGCCTATAGGGTAACTTTCATTTGATTTTAACCTTTTGTTTTTAATAGCTCTGAGGCCATGAGAGCCTGCGACCCAAAACCTGGTGCAAACCACTCCGTAAAGTCTTCTCCAGCACATCCCAAAGCCTATCAGTGGGGTTAAGGTCAAGACTCCGTGGCAGCGAAATCATGAGTGAAAATCTTTTCTCATGTTCCTGAACCATTCTTTGACAATTCTAGCCTCATAAATCTTGCCATTATCATCCTGGAATATGCCCATGCCATTAGGAAAGAAAAAAAATCTATTGATGGGATAACCTGGCCATTCAACAGATTCAGGTACTCAGCTGACTTCACTTTATTGTTGCATAACGTTGCTGAGCTGTAATAATGATCCAATCATTGGCTTTTAAGTACTTGCTGATTTAAATTCAAATGGTGAAATTTTTTGGCCGGGCAGTGTATGTTGAATGCTTGAATTGTTGAGACAATTTTTGGTTACATCATCCCCTACAGCTGCATTTACACCAAATTAGGTGTAGTGCTTTGGGGCCACCTTGATTTAATTTGGACATCACGATTTTAAAATTTTCCATTATTGACAATGTACATCAAAAAGTAAACTGCAGCTGTCACGCTGAGGCATGATTCAAGGTCCACTAGGTGTCTTGCAGGACAAAGGGAACTTTATTACAAACACAACTCTAATGACTTAGAAACAAATGGAGACCAAGTGTTACGTGCCGTAAGGTTCAGGGGAGGGGTTGCCCTGCAGGTTCTGCTCGTTATCATTCGCATCTTGCTCCCTTCGACTCCGCCTCCCGGACCTGGCCACGCCCCCATCTTTGACGCTGCTTCTGGATCTCAGACTGAAAAGGCCATGGTGGGAGAACAGCGGCAGCTATGCTCACTGTTTGACTATTGTTTGGTTTGTTTGGTTTTAGATTTATGGTGTATGACAGTTTTTGGTCTATTGGTTTCCGACTTTCATTTTGCCCTCTTGTACCTCCGCTTTGGTTTGACTGTTTCTTTGGTTTGATCTCCCGCCTGCCTGTTGATGATTCTTTTGCTTACCCCCTCGGACACTGTCGCTCTGGTTTTGTGTTTCCTGTATGTTCGTGTCTGTCTCGGTGCGTAAGGAGTGACTGCCTTTTTGTTTATGCGTATGTGTGGTTTACTGTGGTTTTGGCTAGGGAGTTAGATTTATTTTTTGTCATTTCGTTTTCTCGTTTTCATTTCCTTTAGAATTAGCTTAGCTTGGGGAATCATTTGTTAGCGCTGTTTTGTTTATTGTTTTGGCCCATGTCACTCCCGAAGTCTGTTGCACCTTGTTTTTGTAAAAGTGTCTGTGATTAAATATAAAAAATACAAAAAAGGTCCCTTTGTTTCCCATGTTCCCTTTTCCCATCCCTTGGTTGTCTCGTTTTCCCCTCTCCTTTCCCTTTACCTTTCTGTCGGTCCTCAACCCTAGACTGGGGATCGTAACAATAGGATGTTGGTGGTTGTTCAATTTCAAGTTGTGGTTGCGATTAAGTAAAAGATAAAAAGTAGTGATAATATAGCAAAGCAGTGGCAAAACTACATTCTTAAAGCAGGTTATATGCACTAAGATAAGAATTATAGAGAAGTCCCCCTCTACATCACCAGTCACAAAAATAATTCAAATTTAGGCTTAGCCAGATTTAGGTTGATAAAGGGATACTTTTTGTATTAAGCTCTTGTCAAACTTGCCATGGTTAATATATGATTTTGACCTGATGCATAATCTTCGCTTCACATTTCGAACATTACATTCTTCTTCCAGAACTGCTTTTGGATTCCCCACTGAATTATGAATTTAAAGGCATTACTCTGGACTCTTATGGACTGTGCTTTGTGGACTTCTGGACTGTAGTGGATATACTGGTGGTGACCTTTGCCTGTCTAACAAGCGAGTTTTCCAGAGCGGTCATTATAATACACACACTGGATAGTTCCCCTTTCCCACTTTTTTTGTCTTCTAATAAATTGTTTTATTTATGTATGTTTTAACAATGTATGTTCATGTGATCCTCTTAGTTTTTAAAGTCCAAACTTAATTGTTTGTGGTGAGAGGAAATGAAGAATTAATTTTTCTATTAATGCTCTACAATGCTTTGAGTCACTACAAAGTCATGAGCCTAACACTTTTGACCAGGAGCGGCTTATTAGAGAGCTCGATGATCATACACAAACTGTCTCTTCATTTACTGCTGCTTTGTCCAGATATGATCCTGGTAATACAGCTGTCGATAATCTACTAAGATCATTGTATAGATGTTTTTGCAACTTGCTATATGAATATGAGATCAGTCAGAGATCCACTGCTGTGACCAAGAGTTTGATGCCCCCAACAACCTTGACTGGCTATCCAGGGCGGCCCCGATACCATAGCTGCTGAACAGATTTCTCACTGTGTGTCCATTGGTATGACATGGCAGAGAATTGCAACTTGCTTTGGAATCAGTCGAAGAACCAGACAAACTCTGGGAGTTGAGCCATTAAGATATGCAGTACAAGAACTGGACAGCATTGTGACTAACATACTACTTAACACTCCATATACTGGTGAATCATATATATTGCATGGGAAGCCTGAGGTCACGTGACTTAAGGGTTCAGCGTTGGCGGGTCAGAAAGAGTGCATCAAGTGGATCCCATTGGGCGGTCTTTCAGACGTCGCCATGCGATATGCAGAAGAGTCTACAGTGTTCAGGCCTCTAAGCAATTATGGTAAGTAAGAGAAAAATTACTCTTTGTGCACTCATGTCCATGTCACTGTTTAAATATAAAATATGATTTTGTTTCAATATTACTACTGAGTTGTGATGTTTTATTTTACTGTCATAGATACTTAGGTTGACTCTTCCATCCATCCATTTTCCAAACCGCCTATCCTACTGGGTCGCGGGGGGTCCGGAGCCTATCCCGGAAGCAATGGGCACGAGGCAGGGAACAACCCAGGATGGGGGGCCAGCCCATCGCAGGGCACACTCACACACCATACACTCACACATGCACACCTACGGGCAATTTAGTAACTACAATCAGCCTCAGTATGTTTTTGGACTGTGGGGGGAAACCGGAGTACCCGGAGGAAACCCCACGACGACATGGGGAGAACATGCAAACTCCACACACATGTGACCCAGGCGGAGATTCGAACCCGGGTCCCAGAGTTGTGAGGCAACAGTGCTAACCACTGCCGCCCCCTAGGTTGACTCTTGTTCTTAGCCATTATGTGTTTTCTAGTACCTGGAGAAATACATTGAGCAATGGAGTGTCAAATGTAAAAACTGAAATTCCTTGTATATGTACACATACTTGTACAATAATACTCATTCTCATTCTGATCTCCCAACAGGCATTTTGATGGAAAGCACAAGCTAATGAGGTGGCGGATGGTCAGGTATGGCTGCATTGATGGCTTCAGCCATACTATTATATATTTGCAGTGTTTAACCAACAACAGAGGCTCAAGTGTCTTGTCGTTGTTTTTAGAAGGAACAGAGAATTTCGGTTTAGCCTTAAGGGTCAGATGTGATCTTGGTATGGAGAATATACTTGTTGCTCGTTTTATGTTGGAAAGAAGGGGAGTGAACAGTGTTATTACAGGTGTATCAGTACGCAACCAAGGAACTGAGAGACTATGGGCAGAACTCAATAGAGCTGTCTCTAGACACTTTATAAATATATTTAATTTCATGGAGAAACAGGGGATACTTGATTCACTGAATGACCTAAATCTTTTTTGTTTGCATTATGGTAATTTACCCAGAATTAAACAACCACAGCCTCTCCACACAAGGGAGACAGACACCTCTTCAGCTGTGGCATACAGGAATCATAAATAGTGCAGGAATCCATTCAGTTACAAATGACATTTTTTATGTTGATCAACATTATGGAATTGATGGACAACTGCCTCAACTTCAAACTAATAATAACATTATAATTCTTGACATTGATGTAAACATTAATTAGACTATAATGAATGTTAATCAACAAGTGAATCCACTTGAAAATCATGGAATCGATGTGTTTTCTTCACTATTGCACATTCTTCAGTGACCAGCATGGGAATTATGCCACAGTCTTTGTTACATTACAACTTGTTCCAGCTTTTTCTTAAAACAAATGAACATAGCAAAGTGCTGAAAGTAGAATGCATACATAGCATGATATATTCATGCCCTACCAAACCCGGATGCATTTCCCATTGAAAAGTTTAACTTTTCCTTAAATATCTGGTATGACACATGCAGTAGTAACTTGAGGTAGTTGACACTTGTCTTGGCCACAGGGAACATTGGTGTAGAGGAGAAATCTTCATCTCCTTTAAGAATGAACTGGGCGGAGGGAGTTGTGGAAAAGCCAATAGGTGGTACCACAGATGCTCCAGTTGCAAAGGCCAATGTCTTCTGTAGTTTGGATGGGCCCTCCTCTACTTGCATAAAATCAGAATACAAAAAAAAAAATACATTTGGTAGTTGTCAAATTAAAGTGTATATGAAACCGAAGAAGGGGTGACATGGTGGTGCAGTGGTTAGCACTGTTGCCTCACACCTCTGGGACCCAGGTTCGGGTCTCTGTCTGGGTCACGTGTGAGTAGAGTTTGCATGTTCTCCCTATGTCATCGTGTGTGCTCTGCGATGGGATGCAACCCCATCCTGGGTTGTTTCCTGCCTCGTGCCCATTGCTTCCGGGGTAGGCTCCAGACCACCCGCAACCCAGTAGGATAAGAGGTTTGGAAAATGGATGGATGGATGAAACTGAAGAGCAATCTAAATTAGGTGATTGTCCAGTAAGAGGATTTAACTTTTTTTACTCCAAAGCATCAAAAAGCATTAAAAAAGTGGATTTCATCTTCCAAAAATCTGATGGTGCTAATCAATACAACAAAAAAAGAACTGTTTAAATGATGCATAGCATTTAGCTAAAGTGTTTTTTGTTATACAGGTATATTTGGTTCCACAAAAAGAACATTTACTTCTACACTATATTGTCAAAGTACCTTCTGCATCCTGGAGATAGTCTCTCCAGAAGGTAATGACCAAGATCTTCCATCTGGTCAGCAGTCAATGTGGTTGGCTCAAAGCAGAATATCTGGATACTTTCGGATTTGCTCCAGAACCCCTAGAGTTTTTAGTCCTTCACAGAATCTGCAAAAAAAAAAAAAAAAAAAAAAAACATAGAATAGAAATCATTTAGCAGAATATAGTCAGTGTTTCTAATTCACTTATAAATTATCAATGTGTTACTGGTTACTTTATTAGTTTATAGGCTACTTGAATTATAACCTATTAATAAGAATCCAGGGGCGGCATGGTGGTGCAGTGGTTAGCACTGTTGCCTCATACGTCTGGGACCTGGGTTCGAGTCTCCGCCTGGATCACATGTGTGTGGAGTTTGCATGTTCTCCCCATGTCATCGTGGGGTTTCCTCTAGGTACTCCGGTTTCTCCCCGCAGTCCAAAAACATGCTGAGGCTGATTGGAGTTGCTAAATAGGTGTGAATGTGTGCATGAATGGTGTGTGATGGGCTGGCCCCCCATCCTGGGTTGTTCCCTGCCTCATGCCCATTGCTTCCGGGATAGGCTCCGAACCCCCCGCGACCCAATAGGATAAGCGGTTTGGAAAATGGACAGATGGGTAAGAACCCATATCATGTTTGAAGCCTTTTGATTGCAGCATTAAAATTAGGCAGCATTCGGCAGGTAAAGGAGCAATATTTACTGGCAGGCACACAGAAACGATACCGAAAACAGAGTAAAGACAGGAAAGTTTGCTGATCAGGCAATATCCAATTAGTCACTGGAGGCTGACGTCCTGGCTGTGAAAAATTATGTTTATTCAGAAACCAAATTTCTCAAAGACATCAAGATATTCATGGCTTATCGATGTCTGCTCCTCTCTCGGTGCAACACTCAATAGATCCTTAATTAAAAACAAAAGGCTGTCTATCTTGTTTGATACCACTGGATTGCAGCATTACAAATCGGCAGTATTCGGCAGGTAAAGGAGCAATATTTGCTGGCAAGCAAATGGGATGATTTATCAGCCCAATACCCGAAACGGAGTAAAGAGAGGAAAGTTTGCTAATCAGGCAAAATCCAGTTAGTAACTGGAGGCTGACGTCCACGCTGAGGCAAATTACGTGTATTCATAAACTGAATTTCTCAAAGACTTTTAGATATTCAATTCAATTTATTTTTATATTGCACTTTTCACAACAAAGTTGCCCCAATGAGCTTTAAAGGAGTGTGTTGTGGAACATCCTTAACAGAGATAACGATAAAACACAGAAACAGTAAAAATGGAAAAATGAAAGAGAAAGCAGAGGAGAGGAACCAAAATCTTCCAAGAAGAGAGAAAAACCTTGGACCTGGGGGTCCAAGGTCAACTGGCAGCCCAACCCCCCTGGGCATTCTAGCATTACTGGACAAAGGCATAGAAGTAGCCAGATTGTTTGCTAAGAGCAAGGTGTAAACTGTGATCCGGTACTAGTTAAAGTCCATCAGTGAGACAGTCCTCCACATAGGCCTGTGTCGGGTGGCAGGATGGAAGCTGCACCGACATTGTCATAGATCGCAGGTCACATTCCACCCTTCCATAGACACTGGTGGCAGCTCAGAAGGTGCCCCCTCGGGCACCCTCCAGACATGTGTGAAGAAAGGCAGAGAGTGCAGGTGTCAAAGAGCGCACTGATACATTAATGGACAAGCACGGTAGGTAAAAATGGCACGTACAGCAGCATCAGCAGCCATAATTACGGTATTAAGTGTTAACTTGTCGGTAAGCTAAACTGAAGTAATAGGTCTTCAGTCAAGATTTAAAGACATAGGCTGGTAAGCCATTCCACAGTATAGGGGCCCTGTAGCAGAATGCTTTACCACCAACAGTCGCTTCAGTTATATGTGGGACTACAAGGAAACCTGTGTTCTGTGACCTGAGTGAATGGTGCGGGCTGTAAACTACATGAATATGAGTATGAATTCATAACAGAGTATGAATAACTCTGTTAGGTAGCTAGGTGATAAGCCTTTAAGTGATTTATATTGTATGTGAGTAGGAGAACTTTGAAGTCAATCCTGAACCTCACAGGAAGCCAGTGCAGGGAGCTAAGAGCAGGTGTTATGTGTTCATACTTTTTTGTCCTAGTGACAATTCGGGCTGCTGCATTTTGAATACGCTGCAAAGTATGCGATGTGCGGTGTGTGCTCCCG
Organism: Brienomyrus brachyistius; assembly: GCF_023856365.1. Classification (NCBI taxonomy): domain Eukaryota; kingdom Metazoa; phylum Chordata; class Actinopteri; order Osteoglossiformes; family Mormyridae; genus Brienomyrus; species Brienomyrus brachyistius. The sequence goes on from NC_064544.1 coordinate 25,435,189, forward strand.
GATAACAGAGCATTACAGTAGTCTAACCTACTGTATACAAAGGCATTTATCAGTTTCTCAGTGTCTTGCATAGAGAGAAATCATCGTAGTTTGGCAATGTTACGCAGCTGCAGGAAGCATACTTTCGATACTGAGTCCACATGAGATTTGAATGAGAGGCTTGTATCTAAGATGATGCCCAGGTTGTGTGTTGTGCTCAGTCTTGCGTGTTGTGTTCAGGGAAAAGTTCAGCCCCTTGGAATGGAGTGTGGAAATAATGGCATTCTTAGCCGTGGACCTGCCACCAAACAACATAACCTCGGTTTTCTGGGCATTTAATGATAAAAAGTTTTTGGCCATCCAGGTCTTTAGTTCAGTAAAACAATTAGCTAAAGTGACAATAGGTGCAGTGTCATTAGGCGTAACTGACATGTATATTTGTGTGTCATCTGCATAGGAATGACAGTTAACATTATGTTTTCTCATTATGTCACCTAAAGGCAGCATACAGTCAGGTCCATAAATATTGGGACATCGACACAATTCTAATCTTTTTGGCTCTATACACCACCTCAATGGATTTGAAATGGAATGAACAAGATGTGCTTTAACTGCAGCCTTTCAGCTTTAATTTGAGGGTATTTACATACAAATCAGGTGAACGGTGTAGGAATTACAGCAGTTTGTATATCTGCCACCCACTTTTTAAGGGACGAAAAGTAATGGGACAAATTAACAATCATAAATCAAACTTTCACTTTTTAATACTTGGTTGCAAATCCTTTGCAGTCAATTACAGCCTGAAGTCCGGAATGCACAGGCATCATCAAACGCTGGGTTACATCCCTAGTGATGCTCTGCCAGGCCTCTACTGCAACTGTCTTCTGTTCCTGCTTGTTCTTGGGGCATTTCCCCTTCAGTTTCGTCTTTAGCAAGTGAAATACACACTCAATCGGATTCAGGTCAGGTGATTGACTTGGCCATTGCATAATATTCCACTTCTTTGCCTTAAAAAACTCTTTGGTTGCTTTCGCAGTATGCTTCAGGTCATTGTCCATCTGCACTATGAAGCACCGTCCAATGAGTTCTGAAGCATTTGGCTGAATATGAGCAGATAATATTGCCCGAAACACTTCAGAATTCATCCTGCTGCTTTTGTCAGCAGGCACATCATCGATAAATACAAGGGAACCAGTTCCAGTGGCAGCCATACATGCCCACGCCATGACACTACCACCACCATACTTCACTGATGATGTGGTATGTTTTGGATCGTGAGCAGTTCCTTTCCTTCTCCATACTCTTCTCTTCCCATCACTCTGGTACAAGTTGATCTTTATCTCATCTGTCCATAGGATGTTGTTCCAGAACTGTAAAGGCTTTTTTAGATGTTGTTTGGCAAACTCTAATCTGGTCTTCCTGTTTTTGAGGCTCACCAATGGTTTACATCTTTAGTTGAACCCTCTGTATTCACTCTGGTGAAGTCTTCTCTTGATTGTTGACCTTGACACACATACACCTACCTCCTGGAGAGTGTTCTTGATCTGGCTAACTGTTCTGAAGGGGTTTTTCTTCACCAGGGAAAGATTTCTTCGGTCATCCACCACAGTTGTTTTCCGTGGTCTTGCAACTCTTTTGGTGTTGCTGAGCTCACCGGTTCGATCTTTCTTTTTAAGAATGTTCCAAACAGTTGATTTGGCTACACCTAATGTATTTGTTATCTCTCTGATGGGTTTGTTTTTATTTTTCAGCCTAATGACGGCTTGCTTCACTGATAGTGATAGGTCTTTGCATCTCATATTGAGAGTTGACAGCAACGGATTCCAAATGCAAATAGCACACTTGAAATGAACTCTAGACCTTTTATCTGCTCCTTGTAAATTAGATAATGAGGGAATGACACACACTTGGCCATGGAACAGCTGAGCAGCCAATTGTCCCATTACTTTTGGTCCCTTAAAAAGTGGGTGGCAGATATACAAACTGCTGTAATTCCTACACCGTTCACCTGATTTGTATGTAAGTACCCTCAAATTAAAGCTGAAAGTTTGCAGTTAAAGCACATCTTGTTCGTTTCACTTCAAATCCATTGTGGTGGTGTATAGAGCCAAAAAGATTAGAATTGTGTCAATGTCCCAATATTTATGGACCTGACTGTATATAGAGAGAACAATAAAGGACCGAGAACTGATCCCTGTGGTACTCCATATTTGACTGGTGACATAGATGATGGAGTACAGTTACTTGACACTTGGACTTGATATCGATTAGTCATGATTCCACTTAAACACTAATCCATGCAACCCAACATCAAATTTTAGTCTTTGTAATAGGGTAGTATGGTCAACTGCATTAAGGTCTAAAAGCATTAACACCGTCGCATTATCAGCATCAGTGGCCATTGTTATGTTGTTTATGACTTTAGTTAAGGCAGTTTCAGTGCTGTGCCCTGGACAGAAGCACGACTGGAATCTGTCCAGTATGTTGTGCGTCTTCAAGTATGACTCAAGTTGAGCAGCCACAATCTACTCCAGAACTTTGGACAGAAATGGTACGTTAGAGACGGGTCTATAATTAATAAGCTCCTCTGGGTCCAGACCTGATTTTTTAAGTAGTGGTCTGATTACAGCTACTTTAAATTGGTCCGAGACATCACCTAAGGAGAGGGATGCATTAATTATGGCTGTTATAGGCCTTGCCAGAACATCTAGGGATTCTTTGAGAAGGTGAGTGGGGATAGGGTCCAGTGGACAAGTGGTTGGTTTGGTTTTTGTTATTATTGTTTTTAACTCCTGTTCATTGGTTAATTCAAAAACATTAAGGGCGTGTGAACGTTGTGTTTGCATCACCACTATTTGTGAGCTACCTGAACATGTTTGATTTCTGATGTTTGTAATCTTATCATTAAAGGAGTCTATGAAATGTTCACTACTAATATTACTTGGTAGCATAGGTTCAGCCTTATTATATTGGCGCCCCTATCTAACTTGGCGCCTCTTTTGCCTATATTGGCGCCCCTCTTGCCTAGTCGGTGGCCCCTATCGAATTTTGTTTCCCCTTTCTAGTTGGTGCCCCTATCTAAATTTGCGCCCCTCTTGCCTATATTTTAGCACCTCTTCCCTAGTTGACACCCCTATCTGACTTGGTGCCCATCTTGCCTATATTGGTGCCCCTCTTGCCTATATTGGCACCCCTCTTGCCTATATTGGCGCCATCTTGCCTATATGTTGCCCCTAATTAACTTGGTGCCCCTCTTGCCTATATTGGCACCCATCTTGCCTATATTGGTGCCCCTCTTGCCTTGTTAGTAGCCCTATGTAACTTGGCACCCCTCTTACCTATTTTGGCGCCTATCTTATGTAGTTGGTGCCTCTAAATAACTTGGCGCCTCTCTTGCCTATATTGGTGCCTCTGTTGCCTTGTTGGCGCCCCGATTTAACTTGGCGCCCCTCTTGCCTATATTGGCACCACTATCTAACTTGGCGCCCTTCTTGCTAGTTGGTGCCCCTATTTAACTTGGTGCCCCTCTTGCCTACAGATGTAGCCCCTTGAATTTTCCCGTTTCCATGATGGGCCCTTGGCTGGTCCTTGGCTGGCCCCTGCTGGGTCCTGGGTGGGACCTTGACTATAATGAGATCCCCCACGATGATGTAACGAATAAGGGGACCGGCATGTGTGGGCATCTGTGTGTAAAGTTCTTGCAATGATTTATCCATCCACCAGGGAGAGCAGTGATTATGAAAGCTGAAGTGACTTACCTGAAATCAGGTACAATACCTGATTTCAGGTATCTTAACTTCACTACAAAAAATGAAAATCTAAGCAAGTATAATTTTCTTATATTTAGACAAAATTCTAATTTCATCAATAAACTGACTACACTGCAATAAATGGCCTGTGAAATTTAAGAAATTGTTTCTGTTGCGAGGCAAAGATGGCCTAAAACTAGCAAAATGTGTTTTTTGTCAGTTTATTGATGAAATTAGAATTTTGTATTTTACTTCACCTTTTGGAGATGAGGTGGACCCAAGATGTGTGCAGTATAATAATTACAGACCTAAACAAAGTAATAAGATTGATATTGTCAAGCAATGAGAGACAGTGTGGTATATGACAATGAAACAGATTTGAAGCCCATCGAGCTTCTGTTGGAGTTAGACTCCACCGAGTCCGTTGATGAGGGAAGGATGCAGTCTGAGGCGAAGGTTGGTTGCAAGTCAGCTCTCTTTAATGACGTCACAGATTTAAATCAGGGAGCACACTTAGATGCACAAAACAGTACATACCAAAAGTAGCTCAATATCTCTTGTCAGGGTCTGGTTTTTATAACCCAAACAGGGCGTTTGCCGTTCTTGTTGTTGACTCTCCAGTTAGCGTAACATGCAACTATTATTTTGAAACTGCTAGTGTTAGTCCCCACACCCGTTCCCTTTTATCTTATCTTATTATGTTGCAATTAAGCAGCGTCAGCGACCCCCTCCCTTGTTATGTCCCCGCATGTCAAGCGTAAGCTTAATGTCACCGCGACCCTGTCAATGTACCTTCTGCTTTTCTAAATTTACTTGCACTTCGAGGAGGGCCGGAGCCCCCCTTTTTGTCCTGCCTATGTTCCAGTTCCAGTTAGTTCCCCATTCTCTGTGTGACAAAGGTTAGCATGCGGCCTAGCCCCCCTTCAATTCTTTGGCACATGATGAAATACTTCATCCGCAAGGAGGCCAAGCCAGGTAAAAAGCAGCAGCGTGTCCAAGCAATAGAGTTTTTTTGGGAGAGGAGAGTGACCCAAGATGTGTGTATCAAACTAATTATAGGCCTAAACAAAGTAATAAGGTTGATTGTGGAAAATAAAGGTGGACAGTGTGGAAAATGAAAAATAAAAAAACCTATGGTTCTGTACTGTGTTTGAATGAAACAGACACTTTCCTTTGCGTGTTCTGTCTTTCTGTCTGGCTAACAGTCTGAAAGGCTGCTGATGGCTGCATATTCACAGGGTGGGGGTGGGGGGCAGTCACAATGATGTGTGAAGGTGTCATTAACTTCTCTGCTTGGCAATGAAAAGCAATATGTTTGCAGGGGATCACGGTGAGGTTGTTTTCTTAACCTAAGAACACTGAACCAATGGTCAAGCAGGGTGGTGGTAGTAACATGCTGTTTTGCAGACAGTTCTTTACATCGCTACATTGTGCAAAGAGGATGGAATGATGAAGTAGCACTAGGAATTTTTTTGTCATAGTACCAGACTCAAAAAGAGGAACATAAATGAAACATAGCATAATAAGTATTTACTGTAACCCTTTGGAGTCTGAGGCCTCTCACCCACTTTCAAAGTAGTCTGACATGCCTTGACATTTTACAGTTTTTCTGAATTGCTAAAACACATTCCCTAAAATCTCCTCTCCTTTAATTGACAACTTTTTTGTAATTGACACTTTTTATTGAACTTTATTGTCTGTGTGACAAAGGTTAGCACGCGGCCTAGCCCCCTCTTTACGCCTCCCACAACTTCCTCTTTTTTCTACCCGTAGCGGCGCCCAGGGAGCTGGGGGTTAAGGGCCTTGCTCAAGGACTCACAGGCTGAGGCTGGGTTTGAACCTGTGACCTTCTGATTACAGGCACACAGGTTTAGCCCACTGAGCCACACGCTGTCCCCCTTTAATCAAACCATTAAGCACAAACCCTAAAATTCAAGCTAAAGTCACAAAAAATCTAAACACTACCAGTCACTCTGGCTTCTTCAAATGTTTAGAGATTTGTGTGAACAGTTTTGAGTCATTGTGTTTAAATGACTACTGTGTGCTGGCTGCGCTTAACCTCTGCGGCCTGTGTTTTCTATATTGCATCAAAGTTCACCATAGCTCAAAATGTGTTTTGATGAATGAGAATGTGTCTCGAGTTTTGCAAAAAGGGTGACAGATCTGCAAATTGTGTCTAACTAAGTGAGCGTGGTTTAAAGTTTTGCCAAGTGATTGATTCAATAAATGACTTTTGGCAATTGGCATGCAGTTTTGTTCCCAAAATGATTTATAATACTTCAGCAATTCAGAAAAACTGTAAAATATTTCACTTATCTAAACAACATTTATCTCAAAGTGCTACAAATGGTTTTATTCAGCACAAATTCAGCACCAATAATCTGAGATCATTTTGAATGTGATTATTCAATTTTTTTTATTAAAATCTACTTTAAACATACACTTTTCAAAAACCTAATTTCAGTGGTACTGACAAATTGTAAAAAAAAAAAATCACATTACAAACATTTCTAGCCAAGACTTCTGAGCTCTGAAGCTTATAGACATACAGTAGGGGCTGGCTACACAAAGGTGAATGAGACATTCAAAGAATTGTATGAGGTTTGATTACTAAAGTGTTACTTTGAAGTGACTTTGGAGTCACCACACCTTTGCATACTGTCAATGGCCCATCAGTCTGGAATGTCTGTCACTGCTCCTCACACTAATCAGTTTGTAAAGGCAGTGTGAATTTTAGTTTTTTTCAATTGCTAAGACAGATACTGCAATACTGAAGTTGCTTTCTCAAAACTCTCCATACAGTCACCACAACATTAGCTTACGTGGGTTAAACTGTTAAGCATTTTGCTTTGCTTTCATACAAAATGCAATCAATAACTAAATGCTTTAAATGTCATGGATTCCTGTCTCACTCACAACATTACATTTTCAGAGGCCATTTTGCACATAGATAGATATGTAGATAGATAGATAGATAGATAGATAGATAGATAGATAAAACTTTATTAATCCCTCGGGTGGATTCCTCTGGGAAATTCGGTTTCCAAGAGCACAGCACCGACAGAAGTTACATAACGTGAGCAGAATATTATATATATACACATATATAAATACAGAGACATATAAAAATAAAATATACAAAAGGGATAAAATAGAATAAATAAGAATAAGAATACAAGGGAATTGCACATTTCAAGTATTAAAATCTATGGCACTGTTGGCTATTAAAAAAGTATTGCACAAAAGTATTGCACAGTGAAGTGAAGAGGCACTACAGCTAAGTTGTCCCCCCCTCCTTTGTCCTCCTGTTTCCCCTCCCTCTCCCCTCCAGAGAGGAGTTAAACAGCTTGATGGCGTGTGGGACAAAGGAGTTTTTAAGTCTGTTGGTTCTTGTCTTTGGGAGAAGCAACCTGTCACTGAACAGACTCCTCTGGTTGTTTATGGCCGTGTGCAGAGGATGCCCAGCATTGTCCATAATGTCCAACAATTTTTTTAGTGTCCTTTTCTCTACCACTGTCACCAGAGTGTCCAGCTTCGTGCCGACCACAGAGCTAGCCTTCCTGATCAGTTTTTCCAGCCTGGGTGAGTCCTTCTTTGCTGTGCTGCTCCCCCAGCACACCACAGCATAGAAAAGTACTCCAGCAACCACTGACTGGTAAAACATCCTCAGGAGCTTCCTGTAGATGTTAAAAGACCTCAGCCTCCTGAGGAAGTACAGTCGGCTTTGGGCTTTTTTATACAGGTGCTTTGTGTTGCATGACCAGTCCAGTTTGTTGTCCACCCACAGCCTGAGATACTTGTACTTGTTGACCACCTCCACCTCCTCCCCCTCTATCTGAACCGGCAGTGGACCTTCTCTGGACCTCCCGAAGTCCACAACCAGTTCCTTGGTCTTTGAGGTGTTGAGTTGCAGGTGGTTTGTGTGACTCCATGTAACGAAGTTCCTCACCAGACTTCTGTACTCCTCTTCCTGATCCTCCCAGATACACCCCATGATGGCTGTGTCATCTGCAAACTTCTGAATATGGCATAATTCAGAGTTGTAGCAGAAGTCAGAGGTGTACAGGGTGAAGAGAAGAGGGGACAGCACAGTTCCCTGTGGTGCTCCTGTGCTGCTGACCACAGTGTCAGACATGATGTCCTTCAGCCTGATGTACTGTGGTCTGTCAGTGAGGTAGTTGGAGATCCAAGCGACCAGCGTATCCTGTTCAGTTATTCCTGGAGCATACAGGGCCAGATGGTATTAGAGGCACTGGAAAAGTCAAGAAACAGGATCCTGACCGTGCCTTTTTGGACCGTGCCAGGTGTGAGTGGGCTCTATGTAGGAGGTACAGGATGGCATCCTCCACGCCGACATCCGCCTTGTATGCGAACTGTAGTGGGTCCTGGGCATGTTGTACCTGTGGTCGGAGGAGGTTAAGGAAGAGCCGCTCTAGAGTCTTCATAAGATGTGACGTCAGTGCCACCGGTCGGAAGTCATTCAACTCATTGGGCCGGTTCCTTTTGGGGACTGGGACAATGCAGGATGTCTTCCATAGGGCGGGCACTCTCCCCAGTCGCAGACTGAGATTGAAGACTCGTTGTAGCGGCTCCCCAAGTTCAGCAGCACACGCCTTTAGCATCCTAGGACACACCTTGTCTGGGCCTGCTGCCTTTCTGGGGCAAAGCTTCCTCAATTGTCTCCTGACCTGATCCACTGTGACACTGGGAGATGATTGGAAGGAGGGGGGGAAAGATGTCCTGCTGTTGAGAGAGGGGTTGGAGGAGGAGGGTGTCATAGTGTCAGGAAGGGGGGGAAGCGAGGGAGGTAGGAGAGTGGGGAGAGGGCTCTGTAGTAAAGGTGAGGGTGGGGGGGTTGTGGGCTGGTCAAACCTGTTGAAGAAGTTGTTGAGTTCGTTTGCCTTCTCCACAGTTCCCCCCACTGTGCTGTTCTTGATGTTATGGCCTGTGATGGTTTTCACACCATTCCAGACCTCCCTCATATTGTTCCTCTCCAACTTCTGCTCCACCTTCCTCCTGTAGGTGTCCTTTGCTTCCCTCAGGCAGCGTTTCACCTCCCGCTGTGCTGCTTTCATCTCCTCTTTCACTTTGCTCCTGAAAGCCTTCTTCTTCATGTTGAGGACAGCTTTGACTTCCTGTGTTACCCACGGTTTGTTATTAGGATAACACCGTACCGTCTTAGCAGGGGCAACCGTGTCCACACAAAAGTTGAGGTAGTCTGTCAGACAGTGTGTCGCCCCCTCTATGTCCTCACCATGTGGGCTCAGAAGCACATTCCAGTCTGTGGTGTTGTAACAGTCTCTCAGAGCATCCTCCTTTTCTGGGGTCCATCTCCTGATGGAGCGTGTTGTGACAGGCTGCCTTTGGACGAGGGGTGTGTATTGTGGCTGTAGGTAAACCAGGTTGTGGTCTGACTTCCCTAATGGGGGGAGGGGGTGGCTCTGTATGCATCTCTCACATTGGCATACAGTAGGTCAATTGTCCAATTGCTCCTTGTGGGACAATTCACAAACTGGTGAAAAGCAGCCAGAGTAGAATCCAGTGTGGTGTTGGAGTTAGACTCCACCGAGTCCGTTGATGAGGAAAAGATGCATTCGTGAGGCAAAGGATGGTTGTAAGTCAGCTCTCTTTATTTGTTGTACAGATCGATCCGGGAGCCACCCTCAGATGCACAAAAGTACACACCAAGGGAAGCTCAGCTCCCTGTTGTCTGTGTCTAACTTTTATACCCCGTTTAGGGCGTCTACTGTTCTTGTTGGTCTCTTTCCAGTTGACGTAACATATAACTATTGTTTGGACATTGCTGGCGTTAGTCCCCACACCCGTTCCCTTTTATCTTATCTTGTTATGTTGCAATTTAGCAGCGTCAGCGACCCCCTCCCTTGTTATGTCCCCCCAGGTCAAGCGTAAGCTTAATGTCACCACGACCCTGTCAATGTACCTTCTGCGTTCCGGAATTTACTTACACTACGAGGAGGGCTGGAGCCCCCCTTCAATTCCCCCTTTTGATCTCTACTAAGAGATCACTTCTGATTACATTGGTTCATGTAAAATTACTCCTGGTTATATTGATTCGAGGAAAATTTGCGGTATCCCCCTTTTGATCTCCGCAAGGAGATCACCTATCAAGGAGGACGCTCCAAACAGGCAATGGTACCTCTACCGGCCCTCCTTCCTCTGAGGTCGCAAGGAGGGACACCGTTAGCATGTACGTGTGGGAGTCCCTGTCCTTCTTCTCTATAGTGGATGTGATCAGCCGAATTGCCAGAGCACATAGGCAAGGAATACAACAACAGCCACAAGTGACCAGTAAATGTAGCACTCGATATTAGTAGCAAAGCAATTAGCCCCTTCCACTGCCCACACTTGGAGGCTATCCAGTCGTCCCAAAGGTTCCCTATGCCAGACTACTCGTGCAGGGCCTTGGAGAGGGTGCGGAGACCCTCTAGCGCCTTAGTGACAGAACCGTACATTTTCACCATCGGCATGTTAGTCACGTTATACATCATACACATTACTTGCTTTCCCCCCAAAGTCCCCCTTTTTATCTGGATCATCTTCATCCTGGTCCTGATCTTCCCGCTGGCGGATGAGGTGTAGTCTTCTTCTTTCAGTCAGGGGTGGACTACCCTGCTGGTTGCCTCAGGTCAGGGGATCATTCTGCCCCTCTGCTGGAACCTGAGTTGCTGCCGGTTCGCCCGAACCAGGTTGGTCCGCGCTGTCGGCGAGGTCCTCCTGGATCTCGGCAAGGGATCTGCTGGGCTCTGCTACCGCTGCGCACTGGCTCCAATGGTACCAGGTTTCACCTTTGCCTTTCAGCCGCACTGTGTGAGACGAAGGACCCACTTTGCCGCATGTGGTTTGGCTGGTCAAACTTCTGGTCTTGCCTCCTGGACCTGCTTGGAGAAACCTGTACAAGAACTTGTAATCCATCATAATATGCCTTGGCCGTTCTTACCCCTTCTTGTTCCGATTTCCACTTGAGTTCTCTGTGGGGCCCCGAAAATTGTTGTGCCGTCTGCAACTCAAACGGAGTAAACCCTGTACCCTGATTTATGGAGCATCTGATGGACATCAGTGCCAGGGGTAATGCATCAACCCAATTCAATTTAGTCTGTGCACAGATTTTTGCCAATTTTTGTTTGACCGTCTGGTTCATGCGTTCCACCTTCCCCTGGGACTGGGGATGATCCACTGTCCCAAAAGCATGTCTACGTCCCAACGCCCTTTCTGCTTTCTGCAGATCCTAGTTTTGAAATGGGATCCATTGTCTGACCTCACTCTCTTGGGGAACCCATGCCTGGGTATATAATGGTTGACTAGGAACTTCACCACTGAGGCCCCATCTTCTCTCCTTGTTGGCCATGCCTCTGGCCATCCAGAGAATGCATCCACACACATCAGCACATATCGCATCCCGCGCATCGGTATTATCATGTCTGTGTAGTCTATGACTATTTCCTCTCCAGTCCTACAACATGCTGGAAACTGACCCTTTTCTGGTTTTACCGTGGGTCTCGGGTTGTGCAGCGCACAGATCTCACAGCTCCTCGCAAACTCCTGGACTATGTCCTTCTGGAACGGATGCCACCACGCTCTCAAGTTGTGTAGCATCTGTCCTGTTCCCACATGACCCACACCGTGTGCCTCCTCCCTAACCTGTTGCCTGAGTCCGATAGGGAGGGCTGGCTTCCCCTCCTGGTTGCACCACAGGCCCTCTGTTTCCATGCCCCCCTTTTCTACCCACATGTTCTTCTCCTCTGGGGAGGCTTGGGCCTGCATGACTCGGATCCTGCTTGAGGTCAGCCTGCCCTGTCCCTCCAGTTCCTCTTCTACCGTAACCCCCTGTCTGCTTACCTCATACCCTGCTGCCAATTTTGCTTCCGCATCTGCTACTTGATTTCCTTGTGCTATCACTGTCCCTGGCCCCTCATGTCCTTTGCATTTTACCACAGCTATTCTCTCCGGAAGCATCAATGCCTCCGCTAACTCTCTCATATCTGCCTCGTGCTTAATCGGTTTGTTTCCTGCAGTTAAGAATCCAGCTCTCAGCCACTGGCTGAGTTCCACATGCACTACCCCTACGGCATACGCTGAGTCTGAATAGAGGGTGACTTCTTTACCTTCTGCCACTTTCAAAGCTTCGATGACTGCCCTGATCTCCGCTCTCTGGGCCGATTGGGCCCCCTCTGATCTCTCTGCTTTCAGTGTCCTAAATCCCAGGCCCTCTCTCGCTACCACTGCAAAACCTGCTTGCAAACTTCCACTCTCTGTGCGAAAACAACATCCATCGGTAAACCACTCCTCTGTACCTTCTATCTTTTCGGCTGCGAGGTCCTCCCTGACCTTCTCCTCTTTCCTGACCCTTGCCTCACATTCGTGGGGTTCCCCTCCCCCCATTCGATCAGCCATGTTGATGCCCTCGTGGACCTAAGTTAAATTTGGTGCTTCTAAAATTCAGCTAAGTCTCTGCTGTCTTAGAGACGTCATTGTGAACGTTTGTGAGTTCACGTAGGCCACCACAATGTGTGTGGTCAGGATGTGTAGGGCATGGCCCATCACAATGTGTGCTGTTTTCTGCACGGCTTTTGCCACTCCTGCCACATATCTGGTGCATGATGGATGTCATTGTTCTGTGGTGTCGAGTTTAGTGCTAATATACATTCGTACCTTTCGCTCACCCCCCTTTTTCTGAAACAGAATGGCGTTCCCAACGTCTTCAGTTTTAGAAACATCTAGATGGAACGGAAGAGAATAATCAGGTAGTGCCAGATCAGCTGCTTGGGCTAACCTCTGCTTAAGAGTGATGAAAGCCTCCTCTGCAGGTTGATCCCATGTCAGAGTGGCGCTGAGGCTCCGCAGGCCATGTGGCCGCACCAGAGCCATCAGGGGTTGCGTCAGACCCGTGTAATCTGCAATGTAAGTTCCGCTGTAGCCAGTCAGTCTCAGAAAGGACAACATGTCCTTCACAGTAATGGGTTTAAGGGTGACTCAGGATGGCTGACCGATGGGCCGGAGAGAGCCCTGTCCCCTTACCAGATAGGACCCTCCCCAGGAAGGAAACCACCGTCCTGGCCACCTGCATCTTGTCCTTACTGACCTTGAATCTTCTTTTTGCCAGCCAGAGGAGCACTGACCGAGTCGCCTCGAGTGCCACCTCCGCAGTTGGAGCCACGATAAGCAAGTCATCGACGTACTGGACGAGGGTGATCCCATCAGGGAGAGGGCAGCCCTGCAATGACTGCTTCAACACCTGATTGAAAATCCCGGGAGACGGAGCAAATCCCTGTGGGAGACGCGTGTACCTGAACTGGCATCCCCTGTACGTGAACGAGAATACGTCCCTGCAGTGGGGTGCTAGTGGTAACGAAAAGAAAGCGTTAGCCAGATCAATGCACGTGAACCATGTCTGGGACGGAGTAAGGTTGGTGAGAGCAACGTAGGGATTACGAACTGGAACAGTGGGAGTCAGCAGCAGATCATTGATAGTGCGCAGGTCGTGCGCCATTCCATACTTGCCTGTTCCTGCCTTCTCCACTGGGAGGATCGGAGTATTCCACTGAGAAGTGGAACATTCTAACACTCCTGCCCGTAAGAGACCGGCAACAGTCTCCGCTATCCCTTCCTCTGCAGCTGGTTTGTGTTGGTATTGCCTGACCCAAAGGGGTCCTGCCGTAGGGCGCAATAGGAAGTCGACGGGCGCGCAATCCACCAAACCAACATCCGTGGGGCCGGTGGACCACAGGGAGTCGAGCAGGGAAGCCAGTAATGCTGCTGCACTGGGATGATCCATCTTTTCCCTACCATGGTCCCTAGACAATTGTTCATGCTGTAACAGGGCTGTGTCTGTCACCTTAGTTGGAATACAGTAGGAACTGCAGGAGGGGGAGTACGAGATTTGAAGGATCTGGGTGGGACCCCAGTCCGTAGCTGAAATGGCTCTTTTCACCATAGGGCCTAAATCTTTGGCCTGATGCTTAGGATGTAGGGCGAGAGAGACGTGTGGCACCGCCTCCTCTCCCATCCTGTACCAGGGCAGTTGCTCAGGAGACAGGTGGACTGCTGAGGCCAACCCCTCGGGACCTACATAAATGTTTTGAGATGCAACTTGCCACTCGTGGCCTTCCAGTTGCTCAGAGAACAGGTCCCCATACCATTCTGTGGAATTACGGTCATAAAACAGTGTCACATGTGGGGGGTCGGGCAGAGGAACATAGGGTTCCAGAAGGGCTATCCAGGGACGCCACGCGGTGTACATCGCTAGAATACCTGCCGGGCTAGGCTGCAGGATACCCAGTAGATATCAGTCACTGGGTGCTGTGACACAGGTTGCATCAGCCACTGCCCCATGCCACCCGTCGCTCCGTCACATGGCAGGTGGATCCCTTCTGGGAGGGTGACAACCAAACCATCAGCACTGCACAAAATTGAAGCTCCCAGCTTCACCAGCATGTCCCACCCCAGAAGGTTCACAGGCGCTGCAGCGGAGACCACAAACGGGTGTAGAAAGGTCTGTCCCCCAACCGCACTCTCACGGGCTTAGTCACTGGCAGTCTCTGTTCCTTCCCGGAGAAGCCCACAACGGTCACTGTAGTGGCGGAAAGATGTTGTTGGTTAGGCATCACATTCAATGTCGAATATGTGGCCCCTGTGTCCACCAAGAACGGCAGTTCTTTGTCCATGACCATTAGGGACAGCATGGGGTCTGCCTCCCCCGCGTCCCGGGCCACCCGTGGACACCGTCACATGGAGGAGTCTCCCCACTCCCAATCCTCGGATCCAGTGAGGATGAGATACTGTCCTCCTCCGGGAACAGCCTGTGGGTTGGGTGCGGTCGCTTGTCCTGCTGGGGGTCCTCCAGGGGCCTGTCCCCTCACAGGGGCTACGGCTGGACATTCTCTTGCCCAATGCCCCGCAACCCCACACCTGAAACAGGCTCCCTGCGGTGGCCACCTTTGCGACCTGCCCCGGCCTCGCCCCCAGTTCCCGGCTCCCCGGCCTCGGCCCCCACGGCCTCTTCCCCATAGCTGGGGACCCCAACCCTGATTGCTGTAGTTGGGGGTTTGTCCGACCCATAAGCCGAACAGGGGCTGTGGTGCTCCTGCCACCATCTGTCTCCCCTGCCCTTTCTTTTTGTGAGCCTGTACTTTTTGTCTCGCTTCTCTCACCTGCAGTTTCAACAACTGTGTCTGTAAATTTTTCAGATTACCTTCCTCTTTTGTGACCTCATCCCTCGCTCTCTGGAGATGATGCAACACATGTCTATCCTGCACGGGTAAATCAGCTCCTGGGAGATCAGGATTAGCCAAAATGACTGCCTTAACCTCCTCCGAGACACATTCCATGACCGCCCGCCTGAACCACTCCTGCTGAACCCCAGCCTGCCCAGGGTGACACCCTATTCTCCTAGTCCAATCCTCCGTACATTTGTCCAAATATTCTCTGGGGTGTATTTTAGGGTCCCAAGTAAATTTTGGCACGCTGGCCCCGCTCGGGGCGGGGAACATCTCCCGCATGGCCTCACCCAAGTCCATAACTACGTCTGTTAGAGTCACACTGTCACCGCGAGTGAGTGTCCTGCCATTTCCTCTATTTCCTGCAGAGAGTGTTTAGTTAGGCACCTCACAGCCACTGCTCTGAATCACCCAAGGCCAACTTCGTTCCCTGCGTCAGCTGGTCTAATTTATCCATCCAGTGACCTCCCCCGTCTGCAGGGGGAGGCATCTCATCCGCTAGTGCCTGCATGTCTCCTAAGGAGAACGGCTTGTATCTCTCAGGTCCTTCTGAAGCCCCCCTTAATAAGGGGAACTGCTTAGGCTTCAGGTTTGTTTGCTGCTTCAGGGTGCGGGACCTGAGGGTCATTCTCCCTGACTCCCTTTTACCTTGCTCTGGTCCCTCATCTTGCTCACCTTCCAAATCCATCAACACCTTCTCATCCTCATCCTCCTCCTCATCACAATACCCCGACAACTCACTGATAATCTCCACTTCCCCTCTCTGGATACGACTCCGTTCGCGGAGAGGGGTGAGGCTGCCCCGATTACCCTGGGCTGCCTCCTCCTTTTGCTCTCTAATCACCCTTTCCTGAAACGCTGGTTTAGTTATACCTTTTCCAGGGGTTCCCTTACTCTCTCCCTCGGATTCCCTAGAGGTTTCACAATCTGAATCTTTTTCCTCCACACTACAGCAATCCCCACCTAGGAGGCTCCTTTCTCCCTGCGTTTGAACCTGAACAGTTCCACCAGTAACATATATTACTGGACACATGTGCGCAGGGGAAGCGGTGGGAAAACCCCCACGGCTGGTGTACGCCGGGGGTTGCTTGTCGCCTTTCCCAGACCCCTGCCCAGCTGGGGCTGGGTCACAGTTATCGTTATCTCCACTTTCCCTATGCAGGTGATCGACACACTGCCAGAAAATGGCTAGGCGAGCCCACGCTTGCCTCTCCTGCTCCTGTTTCTCTCCCTCTTTTCTCCACTTTCCCCGTTGTAACCCCCTTGCTTTCTCTAGCTCGCGTCCTGCCTCATCTTTCAGGCCGCTATGCTCCTTTTCCTTACGCCATAAAAGTGCTCCTAATGATTGCCTATCCTCCGGTTTGTATCCTGCACATTTCACTGCAATACCCATACGCTTCCACGCATCTGCCGTCTCTCTCTCTCTCGGCCCTTTTCCTGTGCTGCTTTACCCACTGCTATTTTTAGCAGCTGCATCTGCTCACACAGAGGCTTCCACCCCCCGCGCACTGGTGGACCCCAGCCTCCGTCATCCAATTCTCTATCAAATTCGTGATCCATGTTTTACCTTAGCCGACCTACGCTTCTCCTGATCCAACAGCCCTTATGCCTCAGGCGATGGATTTACTCACCCACACTTGGTACACCTCTTAGTTGTTACTGAGTGCCTCACTAACAAACACCACCAAAACATAAACGCACACACAATCACCAAGCCACGGACAACAGTAAATAGTAAACAGTAAGTAATCAATCGTAAATGGTAAATAATAAATGGCTCTATGTACACCTTATATCACACCAGTTCCCCACCAACCCCCAGTCACCAACTCGCACTAAATACACTTTATCTACAAGTGTAGTTTCGAGGACTCTATACCTCGGGCCTACAATAACCCGTTTTCGGGAGGATGAACCTGACTCCTCCAGCCAAACGAGCTGCTTGGGGGTCCTATATCCCCGGGCTGCTCAGTCCCAGCTGTCCTACTACCTGCCAGCAGTAGGTGGGGTGCCAATCCACGGACGGGTCCCAGACCCTTGCCAATAGGTTCTGTCACGGGGGTCCCTGACCCTCCGTCACATCCGAGAGCTCTCTGTTTTACAGGGTCCCTGACCCCCTGCGAAGGCTCTCCCGGGTCCCAGACCCTCTATCACAGCGCTTTCCTCACGGGTCCCAGACCCTTCTACAACAGTACTTTTCTCCAGGGTCCCAAACCCTTCTACACCGGTGCTTTTCTCGCGGGTCCCAGACCCCTCTACAACAATACTTGTCTCAAGGGTCCCAGACCCCTCTACAACAATACTTTTCTCAAGGGTCCCAGACCCTCTACAACAATACTTTTCTCAAGGGTCCCAGACCCTCTACAACAGGCCTTCAGAGCTACACACCCAACAAACCCTCGCCCCAATATTGGTTGACAGATCCTGAGACACTTCCAGCCACTTTTTAGGAATAGCCAATATGCAGAGTTTGATAAAACAGGCTCTGCCTACCTTTTTTCTCTGGGCCCCATGGCTGTCCGCGTCCGCAAGACCCCGTCTCTGGTTCCAATTAGAACAACCTCCTCCTCATCCCGGACGAGCCCCCAAATTGTTGGAGTTAGACTCCACCGAGTCCGTTGATGAGGAAAAGATGCATTCGTGAGGCAAAGGATGGTTGTAAGTCAGCTCTCTTTATTTGTTGTACAGATCGATCCGGGAGCCACCCTCAGATGCACAAAAGTACACACCAAGGGAAGCTCAGCTCCCTGTTGTCTGTGTCTAACTTTTATACCCCGTTTAGGGCGTCTACTGTTCTTGTTGGTCTCTTTCCAGTTGACGTAACATATAACTATTGTTTGGACATTGCTGGCGTTAGTCCCCACACCCGTTCCCTTTTATCTTATCTTGTTATGTTGCAATTTAGCAGCGTCAGCGACCCCCTCCCTTGTTATGTCCCCCCAGGTCAAGCGTAAGCTTAATGTCACCACGACCCTGTCAATGTACCTTCTGCGTTCCGGAATTTACTTACACTACGAGGAGGGCTGGAGCCCCCCTTCAGTGGCATGATTAAAGTCTCCAGATATAATAATGAAAGCCTCTGGGTTTTGTGTCTGCAGTCTTGCTGTAACTGTGTGTATTTTCTCACAGGCAGCTGCTGCGTCGGCCCTCGGAGGGATATAAACACACACACAGATCACATGACTGAACTCCTGAGGTAAATAATATGGCCGCAAGCTAACGGCTAGCAGCTCCAGGTCCGGACGGCATACCGAAACTTTAATGGAGATGTGTCCAGGGTTGCAGTATCTGTTACTAATGTAGACAATGAGTCCCCCACCTCTGCTTTATCCCCTGGCCTGCGTGTCCCTATCGGATCTCACGGATGTGAAACCGCATAGGTCTACGTTAGCCTGTGGCGTTAATTCGGTTAGCCACGTCTCACGGTATAGTCGGTGGTTGTTCAGAGCACACAGTTCATCCATTTTATTATGTAGCGAGTTCACGTTGCCCATTATCACTGTCGGGATTGATGGTTTGAATCGCCTCCGGTGATCCGCTTTCCTCGCTCCAGCCTTGCAGCCTCTGTAGCTCCTCTTTATCTCAGCTGGAATATTGTGTCGCATGCCGGTCTGTTCCTGTGTTCTTAGCGCCAGCAACTCCGCTCTCGAATAGATGCAGGAGCTGGTTCCAGAAGTTTTAAAAAGTGCATTATCCATCTTGTATCGCTATATCTAAAAGGTAGAAGTAGAATAACTAGAGGAAAGTGAAATAAAGTTTGAAAACCTAGTCTAAAAAAGTTAAAGGTTAAGAAAAGGTGCGGTGTTGCAGAGCTACTTCGAAAGGCCGCCGTCACTCCAGTGCCATCTTAGATTAATCTTAGATTGGCCCCCAGTATGTACATAAGTACATACTGACCCTAAAACTGCCAATAAAACAGTCAAAACTGAAATATTTCATTTTGCTAAATTACTATCAAGACCCTTTCTAAAATAGATTTTAAAAACCAAATAAAATAAACAAATTGTGTCAATTGACACAAGATCAAACAATGAATGCTGTATGCCAAGATATTTCTCCAGAGCAATGCCAAGGATCATGTATGTAAAGAGATAGTACCGTAGATTCTACTCTGTCTTAGCAATTGAAAAAAAATGTAAGAAAAGACACAATACTAGCCTTTGTCAAATATTTAGCCAGAATTATGCCAGAAGCTTGCTAATGGCTACCAAAAGATTCTGGTTGATACCTGTTGTACTTGTGTATGTAAACTTGTGACCACAACTAAAATGTGTTTTTGTAAAGAAAGCGCTATCTCATGGTAACACCCTGCAAGTGAATAAATGGGCGGGTTTAGACGAGAACTTAGGCACACCCCCAGAAGGAGGGGGGTTACTCCCTTTGGCTGGCTTTTGGCAGGAAACCAGCAGGCAGCCGGCTGGCAGTTGGCTGGCAACCGACAGGCAGCCAGCTGGGAGGGGAAAATTGAGGTGGCTGCATCTGTATATTGGCGCCTCTGTTGCCTAGTTGGTGCCCCTATCTTACTTGGCTCCCCTCTTGCCCATATTAGCACACCTCTTGCCTAGTTGGCACCCCTATCTAATTTGGTACCCCTCTTAACTATATTGGCACCCCTCTTCCCAATGTTGGCGCCCTTATCTAACTTGGTGTCCCTCTTCCCTATATTGGCGCTTCTCTTGCCTATACTGGCACCCATCTTGCCTAGTCGGCGCCCTTATATCGAATTTTGCTACCGCTTGCCTAGTTGGTGCCCCTATCTAACTTGGTGCTTCTGTTGCCTATATTGGCGCCTCTCTTGCCTGTATTGCCACCCATCTTGCCTAGTTGGCACCCCTATTTAACTTGGCGCCCCTCTTGCCTATATTGTCACCCCTATCTAACTTGGCGCCCCACATTCCTATATTGGCGCCCCACTTGCCTATATTGGCACCCCTCTTGCCTATATTGGTGCCCCTCTTGCCTAGTTGGTGCCCCTATCTAACGTGACGCCCCTCTTGCCTATTTTGGCGCCTCTTAAGCCTAGGTGGTGCCCCTATCTATCTTGGTGCCCCTCTTGCCTATATTGGCACCCCTCTTGCATATATTTGCGCATCTCTTGCCTAGTTGGCACCCATATCTAACTTGGTGTCCCTCTTCCCTATATTGTCGCTCCTTTTGCCTATACTGGTGCCCCTATATAACTTGCCGCCTCTCTTGCCTATATTGGCGCCCCTCTTGCCTAAATCAGCGCATCTCTTGCCTGTATTGGCGCTCCTCTTACCTATATTGGCGTACCTCTTACCTGTATTGGCGCCCCTCTTGTCTAATTGGCCCCCATTTGTAACTTGGCGCCCCTCTTACCTATATTGGTACCCCGTTTGCCTAGTTGCTGCCCCATCTAACTTGGCATCCCTCTTGCCTATATTGGTGCCTGTCTTGCCTAGATGGCGCCCCCTATCGAATTTTGCTTCCCCTTGCTTAGTTGGTGCCCAATTCTAACTTGGCGTCCCTCTTGCCTATATTGGCACCCCTCTTGCCTATATGGGCGACCCTTTTGCCCAGTCGGCGCCCTTCTATCGAATTTTGCTACCGCTTGCCTAGTTGGTGCCCCTATCTAACTTGGTGCTCCTCTTGCCTATATTGGCACCCCTATCTAACTTGGCGCCCCTCTTTCCTATATTGGCGCACCTCTTGCCTAGTTGGCACCCCTATCTAATTTGGTGCCCCCTCTTGCCTATATTGGCACCCCTCTTGCCTATGTTGGCGCGACTCTTGCCTAGTCGGCGCCCGCCTATCTAATTATGTCATAACTTCATGATATTAAGAAGTCTTCATTTCAAGAAAGTTTGTCATGATTCTTGAAGTTAAGTCATTTTTTACGATATTAAGTCATTATTCAATAAAATTAAGCCATGGTTTCACGAAAGTAAGTCAAAATTTTGTGATTTTAAGAAATCTTCATTTGAAGAAAGTTTGTCATGATTTCTTGAAGTTATTAAGTCATTATTTCAGGAAACTGAGCCATGGTTTCACGAAAGTAAGTCATAATTTAATGACATTAAGAAGTCTTTATTTCATTAACGTTTGGTATGATTTCTTGAAGTTTAGTAATTTTTTTGTGATATTAAGTCATTATTCCATAAAATTAAGCTATGGTTTCACGAAAGTCATAATTTCATGATATTAAGAAGTCTTCATTTCATGAATGTTTGTCATGATTTCAAGAAGTTAAGTCATTTTTTTATGATATTCACTCATTATTTCAGGAAATTGAGTCATAGTTTCAGGAAAGTCATAATTTAATGATATTAATAAGTCTTCATTTCACGAACGTTTGTCATGATTTCTTGAAGTTTAGTCATTTTTTTATGATATTCACTCATTATTTCAGGAAATTGACCCATGGTTTCACGAAAGTAAGTCATAATTTCATAAGAACATAAGAACTATACAAACGAGAGGAGGCCATTCGGCCCATCAAGCTCGCTTGGGGAGAACTAAAGTAATAGCTCAGAGTCGTTAAAATCTTATCTAGCTCTGATTTAAAGGAACCCAAGGATTCAGCTTGCACTACATTATCAGGAAGGCTATTCCATACTTTGACTACACGCTGTGTAAAGAAGTGCTTCCTTAAATCCATCTTGAAGTGTTCTCCCGCTAATTTCCACCTATGGCCACGAGTTTGTGTATTTAAACTAATGCTGAAGTAACTATTTGGTTGAACAGCATCCAAACCTGTTAGAATCTTATGTACCTGGATCATGTCCCCCCTCAGTCTCCTTTGCTTGAGACTGAACAGATTTAGCTCAAGTAACCGTTCCTCGTATGACATTCCTCTAAGACCAGGAATCATTTTTGTGGCCCTATGCTGTACTTTTTCTAAGGCCACAATGTCCTTTTTAAGATATGGTGACCAAACCTGCACACGATATTCTAGGTGAGGTCTCACCAAGGAATTGTATAATCTTAGCATTACCTCCCTTGACTTAAACTCCACACACCTGGAGATATACCCCAACATCCTATTGGCCTTTTTTATTGCTTCCCCACACTGGCGAGAATGGGACATGGAAGCATCAACATACACACCAAGGTCTTTCTCATGATCAGCTACCTTTATTTCAGTGACACCCATGAAATACCTGTACTTTATATTTCTGTTCCCTAGATGGAGTACCTTACATTTATCGACGTTAAATTTCATCTGCCAGGTATCGGCCCAGTCACTAATTAAATCAAGATCCCGCTGTAGCTGCTGAGCCGCTAATTCAGTATCTGCTACACCACCCACCTTGGTGTCATCTGCAAATTTCACCAGTTTACTGTATATATTGGTATCCATATCATTTATGTAAATTAGGAACAATAGTGGTCCTAAAATCTAACCCTGCGGTACCCCACTATGAACGCAAGCCCACTGTGACATTGTGCCTCTTATAACTACTCGCTGTTTCCTATCTGTTAACCAGTTATCAATCCAGGTCGCTACCGTACCTAAAATACCTGTGGCTTTGAGTTTAAGTAGGAGCCTCTTGTGTGGGACAACATCAAAAGCCTTTTGGAAATCTAAGTAGATGACATCATAGGCCTTCTTATCATCAACTTCCTGAGTAGCTTTACATTTACATTTACAGGATTTGGCAGACGCCCTTAGCCAGAGCGACTTACATAAGTGCTTTGAGACTCTGCAATGAATTTCCGATGCTAGCTCAATAAGGACCCAAGCTATGAATACTATCTCTGAGAACTCCATTGAGTAGTGCAGAATTTTTATTTATTTATTTTTTTTTAAACACACACCAGAAAAAGAATCGAGTAAGAATATAGAAGTTCTACGTCAGGTATTTCTGAAAAAGAAAAGTTTTGAGTCGTCGCTTGAAGACAGTCAAGGATTCAGCTGTTCGGACATCTAGGGGGAGTTCATTCCACCAGTTAGGTGCCAGGACAGAGAAGAGCCGAGATGCGTGTCTTCCTTGTGCCTTGAGGGGAGGTGGGACCAGTCGAGCAGTGCTGGAGGATCGGAGAGATC